>NW_026056210.1:0-591538 GCF_023757985.1 Alternaria ethzedia | reverse complement strand
CCGCCGCGCCCGCGGGGTCGTGCCTTGTAGGACCGATTGTGCTTCGCGATCCGCGGAATTGCCGCCCGCAGGCACCGATCGCGAGGCCCCGTGCAGTGCATGAGGCTGAACTATCGTTCTCGACACAAAACATGAGGCTTGTATAGCTCGTTGACAAAAATTGTTTGATTATTTACTTTTTCAACAAGTTTACTGAGTCTTGTATCTAAGAATACCTAGGTACTCCAAGACTTTCGGCCCGACACTTATCAAGGGCTCCAGTTTACTTCTCAGGGTTTAGACGACGCTTGTGTATTGGTTTTGCAAAGACTCTGGTCTCGCCTTCTACTCTGCTCCTAATCTCTCGTGAGGTCACGAGATGTGTCCTCAGATAGCATTCATGCCGGGGTCTCCGGCATCCCCTAGCACAACCCCTCTTCACTTCCCGCATCCCCTTCATCTCTCCCATTCCTCTCTTCAACCTCTTCCCCAAGCGCGCGGTCACTTTCTAACTCCATCTGCTCCCTGTTCTCTTTCAGCGTTCTCTTTACTTCGCTATCCAGCGCCTTCAAAGCGGCTTCCCTACTTCTTCTCCGTGAACCTTTTTCAAGACCAACTTATCTGCATTCCTAGTCAACGTCGCAGTCCACAAGTCCTTCTTGCTACATTTAAACCACGTTGACTTGGTGCGGAAAGTGCAGACGGTAGTTGATGTGTCAGGGTAAAGAAGGAGGGCACTCGCTTTGATTGAGTCGACGAGCTGTTCGTAGTCTGGACTGGCAACTTTACTAAATAGGACGCCTGCAACAGTGCTTAAGAAACCGCGTGTGCTGAGGACTGTGGTCCAAGTGAATGCTGTATCGTTTGGGGGCATTGTGGATTACGATGAAGTCCCTAGTTGACAAAGTATGGAATCGATTCATGTCTGAAATGCCTTCATAATATGCCACCTCAACAAACAACCATGATTGCTAGCTTTCATCGTTTGACGTAACAAAAGTTGGAGAATCTTCGTGCTCAGTTCACGACGTCTTTCGCAGTGACTGACACAGCAACATTTGAAATGGGAAAAGAAGTTCAAGAAGTTAATTTGTAACCAAGCCTTTGCATTTCGTCTAACCATAACCAAGAGGCTACACCATAGCATTGCCCAACAGCATCTCAACACATCCTATCATAGCCAACCACTTGAACCGGTCATCGAGAAGAGAACACCAGAGGTGTAGTCAAGACCAATGATATGACCAGGCATGCCAGACAAGCGGCAGCACATCTCCAAGTAGACAAAGTATGTGCGAAATGAGATCCGTGGACAGGGTATAGCGCCAAACAAGGGTGGTGAGGAAAGGAGACGCTGTCGTGAACATCGTTACGCAGGCGGCACGCGAAGCGCAGTGTCACGTTGGAGCGTGAGCGTTTCAGACTCGCTTCCAGTCGAAGTTGACATCCTCGCGCGCCTGGACTTCGCCAACACTGGGGTCACTGCATACAGGCGCCCATACCTGAGCCTCGAACTGCCCAGCCGCAATGTTATTGCCAAAGAACGAGTAGTCTGTGAGTGTCAGCACTGATGCCCTCGAGCTGCGGCGCGTTCAACTTACAGCAGTAGAAGCGACCCGGCCAATTAACGCCGTCGTCGCAGTGTCCAAGAGCACAGCCAAGACGTGTGCTGTTGCGCCACACCATCTGCGTGAAGTGACCCCATGCTGCATCGAAGTGTGGGTTGTCGTAGGGGTACTTGGTCTCCTCTTCGTGCCAGCCGTGCGTGGCAGTGCGGGCGAACTCGATCCAAGCGTCGTAACCGTCAGGAGGTGGGTTTACGGAAGAGAGGTTACTGCCGGAGCGTTTCTGTTCATGTCAGCTGTGCCATGACTGTCATCGCGCCAACTACGTACGTGTTCAGGGTCCTTTGGACACTCTTCAATGTCAGCCCGCGCAGCGTCGGCAAGCTCAGTGTCCCAAATAAGGTCCTGCGCGCAATGCAATTTGCGCCAGTACCAATGAGCTCGCATGACGGCACTAATGAAATTTGGGTCGTCCTGGTGTGGAGCGTCATCGGCGACGAGATCTCGGTGCTTGATCTCGTGCCTAGGGGCGGCGAAAGCAGTAGCTGCCGTCAGAGCTAGGAGTTTGGCGAAGAACTTCATGGCTAGGTTTTGAGATATGCGGTCGTCGATATGTAGAAGAATGGCCTAGGGAGAGGTGCAGTTGGTAGAGGTGAGAGGGTAGCAAGTGCAGCTGAGATGCCAGGCACTGGACCGAAGCGAATAAATGAAAGGCAATCTAAGGAGCGAAAATAGGTTGAACGAGTGACGAAGTAAGAAGGAAACGAGGTCGCTGGGGTTTATATGGTCAAAGACGTGGGCTGACGTCCACCATGGCGTGTTGTTGATGGTTGCGCCTGGCTTCACGTACTAGCGCCGCAAACAGACGATTGCGGAAGGCGCACCAACCAGCCGGGTGCCTACTTCAAGAGAGAGCAGTCCGGCATTGAGCACCGTTGACGGTGAATGATGAGCAGAGGCAGCAGACCTGCTGCAGCGGTCGTTCGTGTAATCTCAGCCGGGGTAGACGAGAGGTAGGACAAGCCCGTTGCGCTTCGCAGACGCCAAGTAGCGGTACAGGCCTGCTACTCGATTAGTCTCTTCACTGCGTTGCCACTACCCTGTTGCGAACTTACTTGAAGGTATCACCAAACGCTGACCACGAACTGGATGCGTGCGCGCCGTTCACACACCACTACCCCTCTACCGTGACCTCGTGGAGCCCACTACGCTAGCTGTAATTCCATACATCGTTAGATCAACGCACAAAATAGACATGTGAAGGAGAACGGCAACACAAGCACGCAGGATGGCGTTCGCGACAGATGACGACAAATGAGCCAGATGAGCATGCGCAGCGCGACTTAGTATAGTCCCTCTATGGCAGGCTGGGATTGGTAGAAGAAGTAACAGAGGGCCCAATATGTGGTATGAATGCCTAAATGATGATCTAGTCTAGCGCCACCGTTGAGGCATGGCGATAGCATTGCCTCGGTCGTTCGACTCGGCCCAGGTGGTGTCGAAGACCATTTGGTCCTGGGAAACGTCGCACTTGTACTTGGTGGCTGCCGTTGACAGGACGTCTTTCCCTCGTTGTGTATGCGTTAGGGTAAGAGAGGCTGACTTGAATGTCTCAAGACCAACGCCGTCGCGATGACGCAGCGTAGGTGCTAAAACGCCCAAGGATCCTTTTTGTACGCTGTTCTGCTCCCAGTACGAACGGAACGCAGTTCCCAAATACAGACAAGACGTACCATTGGTTTCAGAGCCCATTACCAGGGTTTCGCGCAACCTGGATCCCACTAAACCGATACAGCAGGACAGTGTACTCGCACCTGCTCATCGAACGCGTTGCCCCTGCGTCGTCGTGGACCACTTTATCGACTAATGCTGGTACAGCATCAGATTCCCGCCGTGCTCGTGTCACACCAACGTTAGGGCCGAGAGCGTCCCAAGATCCTCACCAAGACGCTTGTGTAAGATGGTGACTCGCACAGAGCCGTCTGCGCCGCCAAGACCACTGTTCATCGGTCCGGTCAGGTAACACCATGCCGACAACCAGGGATAAATTTGCCGCAACGACTGTGGCAGTACGTACACACGGGCAGCTGCATTGCATCGCCCGTACAGATCACAGCGCAGCACAACAGTGTGGTGTCGAGTCTCTTCATCCTTCCTTGAGACGTTTGGCGGGACGTCCAATGATTGAGTCGTCCGGAAGGCCACTCCTCTTAGTACCTGGTAGACTAGACGTGCGGATATCGTTGTCCTCCTGGCTGACCCTCCTGACGGGGTACTTGATCTTCGAGTCCTCGAAGCAGCTGTCGGCTGGTTTGCCGTGAACGGTGAAATAGGGATGTGACAGCGCTTTCTCCGCTGTGAGTCGTTTCTGGGGGTCGTACTCAAGCAGCTGTTTGAGCAGAGAGAGTCCTTCGGGTCCAGGTGTATCTGGTCCAGAGCCTATTGGATACTGGTTGTTGTTGAGGGTCTGGTGATACCATCGTTCTAAGCCATCGCCACCTTGAGGACGCGGAAATCGTGCAGCGTTGCCTGAGGCCAGGGACGAGAGCTGAGGATGTTCGGGCATGGCCGTCAGTAGCGGCCACCGATCTTTGCTTGGCATGCCCATGATCTCGACTATCTTCTGCATCTGGTTGCGCTGGAACGGGACCGTCTTCTTGCTGTCCATCTTTGCCTCCTCTCCTTTGAAGATGGGCCGTAGGGATAGCAATTCGGCAAAGATGCACCCCACCGCCCACAGATCGACTGCAGGAGTATAGTGACGACTGCCGAGAAGGAGCTCAGGTGCGCGATACCATATTGTCACGACGACCTTGTCGCCTGAGAAGAGAGATTGCAGCGGTTTGTAGAACAAGCGAGCAAGACCCAAGTCGCCTATCTTGACTTTGCCAGCACTGGTGACCATGATGTTAGCAGGCTTGAGATCGCGGTGCATGACCCAATTCCGGTGCAGGTAAACCAGTCCCTGCAGCAGCTGATAAAGAATAGACTTGATGGTCGGTGCAGGTATCGCCTGCCGTTGGGGTTGATTATGGTGGTGAATGATCTGCAGTAAGTCGTGTTCGGCATATTCGAAGACGATGTAGATACACTTGTCCTCCAGGATGATCTCTACGGTGTGCACGACGTTGGGATGTGCCAGCTCAGTACACAGCGCCATCTCGCGTATGGCTGATTGCGAAATGCCAGAGTATTGAAGTTCGCCTTCTTTGTCCGGCTTGAACCTGGGCGCATTAGCAGATACGACGGTCAAGGTCCGCTCGACCTACTTCTTGATGGCGAACTCGCCGGTGCGGCCATTCTTGCCCTCGGCTTTGTAGACGCGTCCATAGGTACCGCTGCTGATGAAGCCGACGATCTTGTAGCGCTCTGTGACTCGCTTCTTGTTGTTGTAGCCAGTGAACATGGCATCAACGGAATCTAGCGGGTCTTCAGGAACAGGTTTAGTACTCGCTCTTAGGGGCTAATGTAGAAATGATAGCTCGGAAGATGCAGCAGGGTCCAGCAACGTCAACAGAAGGGGGTGATGCGGACACGAACGGCAATTGCTGACGGCAGGAACAACAATCACGCAGGCAGTGGCGCCAGATGAGGCAACGTGAAGCGACGGTGACTTGAGGGGAGGCTGGACGGGGAAAGACACGCGAACATACAGGAGAGGATGACTGATGGACACGTAGAGAAAGCAGAGGCGTACCGTCGGGAGCTGTCGCAGTGCTGTTCTTGCGCGATGGGGCTCGGGCGGATGCCGCAACAGAAGCCGACGAGGCCGGCGGGGAATTGGAGCGCTGGCTCATGCTTTTGCCATCTGCCTCAGCCTCTCGTTTAGCTGACGTCTCCACGCCCGACGCGGCCGTAACGCGTCCACGGAACTATTCCGGTGAGTCCTGCACGTGTGGGACGCGGTCCGAGATGGCGAGCTTCCGTGTCGATAGATGCGCGGAATGTGCAGAATGTCTGGCTTGAGGTTTAGAGGGTCTCTGGGTTGAGAAACAGGTTCCAATCACGTATCAATGGAGCCTACCAAGTATGGCTCCCCGCAGAGCCTCAATCTTGGACCCAACCACTTGCTTCGGCCAGTCGTCGTCCAAGCTTCACATGCCACCACCGTGAAACCTCAAGCTTCATAACAGCCCTGGAACCTCCATGTCTATGCGGTGATAACCAGACCCTTATCGCTCTTATCTGAGCGCTCTGAACAGGTAGGCGCGGTGCAGCATCGTCATCGCGATGTCACGTTCTACGAGGCGGCTGACACGTCCAGGAAGCTACAACGGCGCTCCAAACCTCACACCTCACCTCTACCACGTAACGTAGACCCCCACCATGGACCCGCGTTCTTGGTTCAGCAGCCTGACGGGCTACTTTGTCTACATCCTGTCCATTGCGACCCTCGGCCCGCTCCTCTTCGGCTTTCACCTGGTGGGTCCCAACGTCATGCTTGCCGGCGCATAGCTAACACGCCCAGTCTGAGCTGAACGCGCCCGAAGATGTCATCCGCTGTAAACGCAAGTCCATCACGTCGGCCGTCGCTGGCCCGAACCTCCCGCAATGCATCGAGATGAGCCCAACCGAATGGGGCGTCGTGGGATCGCTGTACACATTGGGAGGTCTGGTAGGAGCGCTTTCAGCAGGGCCAGTGGCAGGCAAATACGGCCGCCTCAGGTCTATGCAGCTATTTTCCATCTTCTTCGCCGTGGGCCCGATCTTCGAGGCGCTGAGCCCAAACATTGGAGTCATGGCGTTTGGAAGGCTGTTGTCAGGAGTCGGTGCAGGCGCGGCCGTCGTCATTGTGCCCCTCTACATCTCTGAGATTGCACCGCCGGGCGAGAAGGGCTTCTTCGGTGCCTTTACCCAGATCGGGTGCAACGTGGGCATCCTGATCACGCAGTTGCTGGGTTACTTCTTGAGCCACGACTCTTACTGGAGGCTCATCTTGGCTATTGGAGGTGTCATCGGTGCTGTACAAGGCGCCGGACTGCTGCTGTCGGTCGAGAGCCCAAAGTACATCGCAGAGCAGGGTAGTGTCTCGCTCGCGAAGAAGACTTTGCGCAAGATCAGGGGAGAACATGCAGACATTGAAGACGAGATGAACGACTGGGGAGTCTCGGGCTCCGGCAACGTCAGTGGTACGTCGTCTAAGCCTCTTCATTGATGGACAGCATGCTAATATTTCTCCAGAGGAGGAGCAGACACTACTGAGCAACCAAGATGGGTCGGCTGAGGCGAGGCCCAAGGAGTCAGGCAAAGAACAGACGCTGAGCATCATGCAAGTCTTCCGCCATCCTGACTATCAAAAGGCCGCCATTGCCGTTGTCATGGTCATGCTGGCCCAGCAATTCAGCGGCATCAACAGCATCGTCATGTACGGCGTGTCGCTCCTAGCAGGCTTACTCGAGTCCAACTCTGCGCTGCTCAACCTTGCCGTCTCAGCGCTCAACATCATCGTCACCGCCGGCTGCGCGCCCCTTGCTGACAAGCTGGGTCGCAAGGTCTGCCTGCTCAGCTCCCTTGCCATCATGGGAACGAGCTCGCTGCTACTTGCTATTGGTATCATCAAGTCGATCTCTGTCCTTTCCGCAGTTGCTGTCCTGCTGTTCGTATCCGGCTTCGCTGTTGGTCTTGGCCCGGTGCCCTTCATCCTAGCGAGCGAGCTGGTGGGCCCGGATGCTGTCGACGCAACACAAAGTATTGCGCTCGGAGCCAACTGGATCGCTACATTCATTGTGGCACAGTTCTTCCCGCTGGCAAGCGCAAAGCTGCACGGATATGTCTACTTCATTTTCGCGGCACTGTCAGCGTTCTTCTTCGTTTTCATTACGTGGTTTGTGCCCGAGACGAAAGGCAAGAAGAACGCAGACGAGGTTTGGGGTAGGGAGCGCCGGGTGGATTGATTCGTGCGATGTCAAGGGTTGACAGGGCCGATTTTGTCGATTCTGGTACAAGGTCGAGCAGCCCGCTACGTCACCGGCAAAGCGCCTTCGCACAATTTCTTCACAATCCAAGCCAATTCCCTCTCTACGTAGTGGTCATCTCGAAAATGCCGAAGATCCTGAAGCCGCATTCTTGGCCGAATTAGCAATTGCCTGGGATGCACAGAAAGAGGCACTTTCGAACGCAGAGCTGAGGTCAATATAAAGAATGCGTTCGCATGTGAAGGAAGGATCTGTAGTCAGAAAATCGGAATTCTCGAGTCACATGTTCATCCCGAAAACCAGCTGTGCAATTGCTCCGACCTCACGGCTAGGCAGTCAGCCGAGTCGGGGAAATAATCGTCGGAAGCGTCTACCCCGATTCCTAATTGCTGACACAAGTGGTGTGCTTAGTGATTTTGCGCAGCCGCGGCTAGAAGGCGGCGGGTCCGAGCAGCGGCTTCGGATATGTCATTCAGTCATTCGACCCCACTGGCGCTGGAGAGTACCTCACGCCTTCAGTCTCACTTGCGATGCGATTGCAGTACTAGAGCTACTACCCTGCCCTTTCACTTGTCGTCTGTGCTATTTTATATGCCCGCTCCAACATGCCCTCCTCCAACATGACCGCATTCCCGCCGCATTTCTCACCACACCTCTCGAGCGCCGGGCGAGACGGCTTCGACTTCCAGACGTCACAGCTCGAGGCAGAGACGCCGGAACGGGTCGCAAACGGCGATGAACACCACAGCCCGCCGCCCTCGATAATATCGCCCGCCTTCACGCCTCCAGCGACACCGGGCGTCTCGACCCCCTCGCGGCCCCGGCCACCCCGCTCCATACCAGTCGATACCTCAGTGCGCACCGACACGCCGCGGCCGGATCTGCTGCCCAAGCTGCCCACAGTCGAGTGCGAAGTGCGTGCGCGGATACCCACAACCACGGGGCACGAGATGTGGCTGCACGTGTACAGGAACAGCGTAGACACCAAGGAGCACCTGGCAATTGTCTTTGGGAGCCAAATACGCTCGAGATCGCTGGATGCAGAGCGCCCGGGAGAGACGGAGCTAGACCGCATGACGAGAGGCGCATACGTAGGACGCCTGTACCCGGGGAGAACCAGCTCGCGGGTTGAGCAGCTCAAGAGGCAGGAGGGCGTGCCCACGAAGCGCAAGCCCGACGCCGACTCGGCGCACGTGGATAAGAGCAACGGCCTGCTGTCGCCAGCCTCTGCATCCTCATCCGAGAACGGCGACGTGCAGCCAGCTTCCTCGCTAGAATTACCTATGGTCCGCATACACTCCGAATGCTACACGGGCGAGACTGTCTGGTCTGCGCGCTGCGACTGCGGTGAGCAGCTCGACGAAGCCGCGCGGCTTATGGCCGATCCTACTCTGTCACCTTCTGGTGGTGCTATTATCTATCTCCGCCAAGAGGGTCGTGGTATTGGTCTAGGCGAAAAGCTCAAGGCATACAATCTGCAAGATCTAGGCAACGACACATACGAAGCAAACATCATGTTACGGCATCCTGCAGATGCGCGAAGCTACGGCTTGGCCACGGCTATGCTCATGGATCTGGGCTTAGACGGAGACAGAGGGATTAGACTTTTGACCAACAACCCAGATAAAGTCCATGCTGTCGAGGGGCCGAATAGAGAAGTCGTCGTGAGGGAGCGCGTCGCCATGGTTCCGCTTGCGTGGAAAACAGGCGGCATGAAGGGCATCAAGAGCGAAGAAGTAGAGAAGTATCTTAGTACCAAGGTGAGCCCACGCCAGATTGCGACACATCGAGATGCAAAATTTGCTGACAATAATGCAGATCGAAAAGTTCAAGCACATGTTAGATCAGAAATAATGGCATTTAGATGGTTGACATCGTATTCCTCAGTTTCCGTCGCATCCGATAATGTGATCTGCTAGACGATCAACGGCGCTGACGTGGGGCGCAGACGACCGCTCGGCCGCTCTGAAACCACTAAAATAATCATAACCTGCTTCACCTCACCGCGCCGCATCTGCGACCTGCGCCCCATCCTTCGCTTATCCTTGATTTTCAGACTCTCTTCGCGTATATAGCGGGTCGTCCATGGTCTTGGTTACGGCCACCATCCCGACAGTATGGCGAGCCCACGAGACGACGCTGCGGAGAACCCCTTCCTTAGTCCAGCGGATGGACGCAGCATGAGGAGCTTCACCGCTGATTCCAAAAGTAAGACGACCCCCTGATTTGTCTGCGTGGAATGCTCAATATGGTTAGATAGCTCGAGGAGCATGCTACCACTTTTGTACACACAAGGCCTACTTGAACCACAACGAAGCGGATATTCAATAACACTACTATTGACGTCATTATACTCGACGTTATGTTCGGCCTTGTTCTTCATCGTCGCCTTGATACAGCCAAAGTATGGACATGTCGTATCAGCACGTGGGCGATTTTCCCCTTCCTCGGCGGCGCTATTGACGGCTTTCATCGCCAAGACTGTCGAGCTATCGTTCGTGATGGTATTCTTGGCGTTCATAGGGCAGGTCCTGTCGCGAAGAGCTATTCAGCAGAAAGGTATCAATCTGGCTAGTGTGTCGATGCGATCCTGGATTCTGTAAGTTGGCCGTGTTTCTGGCCAGCGCTCACTTTGGCTGATTTTGGAAAGTCAACCAGGGAAATTGTTCAGCGGGTGGCACAGCGTCAGGGTCGCTGGCTTCAGTGTATTGGGAGTGCTCTCACTGATTACGGCCATTCTCTCTCTACTGTATACAACCGCTGCAGGTGCTCTTGGTATGCCAGTACCCCTGGTCTTCTACCACAAGTCGCTAACACATCTCAGTGCAACCACAGCTACGCCTCCCGCCTTGGGAGCATCAAATGCTTGCTGGTCAAGTAGATGGCGACTTCTCCAGCACCTTGAAAGCTGATAAGACTTGTCTCACTGCCTGGCCCGATGTCGGCGACACACAGTGGGGCGGTAGCACATGTCTCGCTATGAAATGGTCTTCGCTATGCGGCCGCAACTTCATCAAATACATGTCAGCATGGGACGATCAAGCAGCTGCAACAAACCCTGCTTGGATGTCTGAGCGCCTTCTGGAACGAAAGCCGATCAGTGCGTCGCTAGACAACAACGTCACTGTTACTACTGCGTGGCTTGATGATCATGACGTCGCAGCCGAGTCTGAGAAGGCAGGCAGGATAAGTACGTGGCCGAAGTTCCTCTGATCTTACGTCGCTAATCTTGTATAGTCAACAACATCACTATAGCCGTCCCTCATCGAGGGATACCGGCAGCAGCTCGCAATGTCCAGAATGACTTGCTGCAGCCAGAAGTGGGTAGATCATACATGCCAGATTCGTACCATACTAATCCTTTCAGGATCTGCATGATGGTGGCTCTTACTCTATCCACGCTTCAGTAGCCAGCTTCGCACTGAACGCACTCTGTGTCAATGCCAAAGAGGAAGAGCTCGCTCCACTCATATATACCAATTGGCCCAATGCAATTCCTATGGAAGAAGGCTCGAAGTCAGTCAACTGGTGGCCCATCCTAGGGTTTCCAGAAGGTACCAACACGAACAACAAAACGGTGCTCGATGATGTGTTTGGGTGGAAGGACGAGACGGAAGATCACTCGCGTGCTAGACCAAGTTAGTCCGGTCCTCTGCCTGAATGATTTATGCTAATGTCACACAGTTTTTCTCAAGTACCCGAAAGCAGGAAACACAGTAAGTGGGTTTGTTCTAATTAGAAGATGATGGACTAATCGGGTAGATCGCAAACCACACTCAGGTACCGTACGAGCTCGGCGACCGACCAGAAGTCTACCTGCTCGGCAAAGCTCCCGACAACACCACCGAAGACTACTTTCTCTGCTCCATGAAAGCCGGCATCACAACTTCCTGCACTACACGCTACAACGCCTCATCCGGCGGCCAAAGCCTCGAAGCAGTCTGCGACGACGCAAACGGAAAGCACAGCGACGACTCCGCCATCCAACCCCTGCGTTCCACCGACGACAGAACAGCCCTAGTCGGCTGGCGCGACCTAGGTTTCAACCTCCTCAACTCCCTCAGTCTAAACAACGGCGTCTTCGACGGCGACGCCTCAACAGCCCGTATATTCACCCAACTCCAACTCACAGAACCCAAACTCAACAAGACCTTACCGAGTCCTGCGGAAGCATTACTGAGCATGACAACATGCACCGTCCTCGACCTAACCCAAAACTTCCCCTTCCAACCCTTCTCCCCCACCTCCGCCGCCGACTTCACCACACCCCAAATGCAGTATTTCAACGCTTCCGTCCGTGTAGCACAGTACATGTCCGGCGGCGAAAAGAGCTACCAAAAAGCGCTCCTTGTTGTCCTTGCCCTCACCCTCCTCATCAACATCTTCATCCTGATCTACTTCGCCGTGCTGCTACGCATCAAACTCATCACGGATTTGTGCGAGCCGCTTGTCCTGTTTGTCCTGGGATATCATTCTCCGCCCGCGGATGGATTGTTTCAGGGGAGGCCGCAGGAGGGGCCGCAGAAGAGGGATATGAGGGTTGATTGGATTGTTAAGAGGAAGGGGGAGCAGTTGGTTGTTGTGGGGATGGGGGAGAGGGATGGGGAGGTGGTTGGGGAGGGGAGAGGGAGAGGGGGGGTTGGGGGGTGGTTTAGGATGAGGAGGAGAGGGGGAGGGGGAGAGGAAGATAGAGAAGAGGGGTCGCCGGAGGGGCTTAGGCCGTGATGGATGGAGTGCGAAGATAGCTACGTTACAATTATTTTCCGAGACTTACGCCCCATCAAAGGCTTCTCCCTACTGACTGGCGATTTGGTGGTGGCTGTTCGAGGCTAATGAACTTTAAAAACGGCCCCCACGCTTTGGCGAATGTGGCTGAGCGCAAGCGTGTTTTCGTCAGGGTCAACCGCCGCTGGCGAATGTTGTCGTGTTTACTCCACATCACCGTCTTCCCCCAACTCTTTGCGTGTAAAGTACCTACTTTCGCACAGTTTGAGTTTTTCGGCGCAAAGCTGAGAGAGTGGTGGCTCACTCACGACCGCACCTGCCGAATCCCGACGACCAGCCTTGTTATCACTCGCTTATGCTCAAACTGCAGCCTAATCTTACTCCGCGCTGGTCATTGAACCATCTCAAACCACATCAAACTACGGCAATCTAAAGCCGCGGTCTCATCCATCTCCACGAGTGTTCGAATCCGATAGCACACTCTGACTTTTGTCCTTTTCCTGGAAGGCATAGCAACACCGCAACAGCCTAACGCATCTATCGAAATGTCCGAATCCTCACCCGATTACTCCCAAATCAACGGGTTCTACGGTTGCGGAACGTGGTGGGCATGGGTGATTACCCTAATCGCCTCATGGATACCCATTCTGCGGAAGGATTACAAGAACAACCTGCACTATATTAGCTACGCGCTATACACGAATTGGGCCACTATTGATCTCATACGCCAGGGCTCGCCTTCTGCTGAACATCGGACTTTTCGAGAGATGAACGATGCCCAGTTGCAGAGTCTCGTCGCGGCTGAAGCGGTGGTACGAGTCGGCATCTTCCAAGCATGTTTGCAAATCGCAACGTGCCGATACATTGCGACGAACAAGGATGCCGATACCAAGAAGAACATCATGCGGCGTCTCCGGTGCATCGCCATCGGCTTAATACTCCCAGTACTGACGGAATTTTTCCTTGTGCCATACTACCATAATGTCCTGGCTGGCCATAGCACGTCTGGTTATCTCAAAATCACAGCAGCTGCTCTAGTTGCAACGCACATGTTCTCGACTCAGATTTCGGCTTCCTTGAGCAGTACATATGCTTTATCGGACCTTATTTACTACACATTCCTCCCTTCGTCGCTTGTTTCCTTAATGAATTGGAGCTATTTCACTGATAGCAATGCAGAGTTAAGGAAGCTGTGTTTCTACATTCCATGTGCGCCGCAGAAGATTGGAGAATGGGATCAGGCCTTTTCTTTAGTCGTTGCTTTGTTCTTCTTCTTGTACGAGCTTGTAGATTGAGCGGTTCAAAGTATGAGGGAATTTGGGCAACGAGCAGTGGAGTAGCTGAACTAAACGCTCATTTGAAACACTGCAATGTATCCTTTATCTCTTACAGCGGAGTAAGATAGAATAAGTTACGCAAACGAAATGGTCACCATAAATATGTCGTGTTACGAAGATGAGAACACATGATGGTTTTCATTTAGCACTGAGTTCGGCGTAAACACCTCACTCATATTTGCTACTGAATATTACGCAAGCATTCTTCCCATGAGTATCTCCTACATCTAGCAAGGAATGTAGATAGTACAGTAAGAAGTCGATACGCTCACCGTCCCAGAATCAATGTTACTAGTAACCACACCCTCAGTATCCGCCCCATTGTACGTAATAGTGCAAATCTCAAAGTGGTTACTCGCAGTATTATACGCAGTGTGGAACGTGACATCGCCTTGGGTGTGGCAGTCTGCTCCCGACACGGTGTTGGTAGCGCCATTGAAGTTGTTCACGTTGGCGTCTCCGTTGGCGTAGACTTGGTTGTTGTTGACATCGTAGCAGTAGATTCCTCCGCCGGTGATGTCGACAGGCACTTGGCCGGGGCCGCCGCCGCCGTAGGAGTGCGAGGCTTCGGCTTCGACTTTGCAGCGGGTTACGCCGTCGTCTTGGCGGAGCTGGGTGGAGGGTTAGATGGATGGCTTTACAGCGATGTCTCCTTCTTCTTAGAAGAGACACTTACGGCGAGATTGTTGGTGGGCGCAGCCATTGTGGTGGTGACGGCGGTTGCGAGTACCATCGCAAGTGAGTTTACTGAGAACCTGGCTTCAAGTAAGCCATGTGTGCAATTTGGGTCTTGCGTGCACAACATACTGCATGATGTCGATTTTCGTGTGTTGATTTGTCGTAGCTGAGATACTTGATCGTGTGATGGTATTGGAGAGTGATACAATGTTGCTGTGAGATGCTTCATCAATTCGAGGTCGAGCACCTCCTTTTATAGATGGCTGTGAGGCCAGCATTGCTCGAAATCGTCGATCGATCTGAACTGTTCATGCCATGTTATGCCACCTACGTCTTTCTCTCCCGTGAATCCCACTTTCCCCACAGAATGCAGCATATGTGATCTACACGGACTAAGCTTCTCCGTCGAGTGATCAAGTGAGAATATCACGCCGTCAGCCTTGCGGGTCCAATGAGCATTGCCCGTTGACAAAAACATGTATCAGCGAAGCCTGAGATGGAAGGTATAAATTATTCAACTCGTCAGAGTGCATTTGGTGTAGTAGTAAGCAGGTAGATCTACATCTAGTGACACACTCCTCATTGTAAGGCCACCTGCTAGAACCCGAGATCGCCAGCCGTTCTAATGTACCACTCAGGTATTCGGTATAGCACGTGGTCGTTTGACCAGCCTAGCTCATTCGACATGTCCACTTTAGTCAAGCAAGGCCAGCGCTGTACGACCTATGTATCTGTCTTGATCTTATCCTTAGAACGGTCTTGTGTGGGAGGCAACAAGCACTTTGCACACAACACAAGCTTTTCAGACCAAGAAAGTCAGTACAGTCCGTTGCGCAATTGGTCTGCTTCGTACATTCCCTCCCGGCATTGGTTCCGCGATTATACGGTCGTATAGAAGGGATCACCCGCTATTGCCGTTAGTATGCAGACAATGGCTGCATCCGACGCTAACATGCCGTCCTAGATTCTCTGGAGAATTGTGGGTGTGAGAAGTGTCGCCGTTTGGGAAAGCGGCGCTCATGTCCGCGGCATGGCCTCCCGTTGTGTTGACATCTCCATCGCAGCCGGGAATATAGTGCACGTAGCGTTACATCTGGCGAATAAAGTGACCTAGATACATGGATAGATATACGGGCAGGGAGAACCGGTAGCTAACTTCGTCAAAGGTATGCACTGTTGTCCGATCAACAATACCTAGGTAGAAGGAAATCGAGCATCAGAGGCCCTCGAGCTCATTTCCCAGGAATGGATGTAGTGCAAAAGTGCAAAGTCTAGTTAGAGACCAGACATGTTTTCGAAGAGACCAGGAGCATTTCGATTGAGGAATACAGAACACCGGGATAAATTCCGCGATACATCGGGTGCAACTTAGCAAGGCTGTCTCGGGAATGCAGTCCCCACATATTCGCATAACTATCTCGTTCGAGCCTAGCAGACCTAGTATAGCGCCAAACGGGTCGAATCGGATACGGGATACGCTGATCTGATGTACCCAGGTACCTTCCGAATGACCAGGACGGTGATCAGTGACGTACCTCGCTGCTTTGTAGTTGCTTCCACGCCAAAGGCTGTTCAGCAATGGCGATGACGTTCCTTCACCACGCCTTACGCGAAGCAGCCGAGCGCTCACAACTTCCGAAACACATATGTATCCATCCAATCAGGTCCTCTCGAACGAGAAGTATCGTCAAGATAGGAACTTCACTACGCCTTGAAAAGATTGGAAAGAATAGGAAGAATGACATCAGTTCAGTTCCTCCAGTAACAAGCATCAGAATCCCAACCACATTCCGTCATGCACTGTGTCTACCCAGCCTCAATCGACCTTCACAAATCAGTATGCAGGCTATTCTACATCCAAAAAGCGGATTGGACCTTCGGTCAACGCTCACGTACATTCCTTAGCAACCTGCGCAAGCACCTTCTCATACTCCGCCACACTCTTCGCCCCCACGCACGTAAAGTCCCTCTTCCTACCCTCAAAAACAACATACGGCACACTATCCACTCCATTCCCAGCTTGTTCCCTTATCGCCGCTTTCGTCTCCCTCAACTCCTCGTCGCTATCTTCCACCAACTTCACCGCTTCCTCTTCACCTAGCCCAGCAGCCGTGCACGCTTTGACCAACGTCTCTGTACTCGAAGGATGCGCGCGCTGCTCAAAGTACTGCGTATACAGCGACTTAACAGCTTCCAGCGCAGCACCATCCTCTTTATTATTCTGCAAATACTGCAACATACGATGCGCATGCAACGTATTCGCCACCACCCCACCCCCAAAATCAAACTGAATCCCCTCTTGTTTACCCAAATCACGCATCACATTCATATACTTCTCCATCCGGTCTTCGCTGCCATCGTACTTTTCGTTCTTGTACCATTCATATTTGTTGACGCCTTCTTGGGTGGCGTCGGGGTAGAGTTGGTAGGGTGCTAGTTTGAGGGTGAATGTTGCTGGGGGAGAGGGGTTGGTGGTGCGGTAGTTGGAGAGGGCTTTGGTGAGGCGGATGAAGGCTAGGTATGTCCTGTGGTATTGTGAGGGATTGGTCAAAGTGGTGGTGTGGCGCGAAAGGGTGGGTGGATGTACCAGGGACATATTGTGTCGAGCGTGAAGGTAATTGTTGATTCGTAAGACATGATGAATGTAGCATACAAAAGGACTTGGAATTGGTCGCTGTTCGATTCGTAGAAGTCCGCGGTCTGGAAGGATTACTTCACGATACCCTGAAGATGTTCGTGAGGTTGCAGGGGTTCCACTGCTCCATGTCTCCGGCACACGTCATGCGGGGTGCGGCGGAAAGATCACCGCCTACTGCACGCTAGTCCACTCCAGCATCGATATGCTAGCAACTCCAAATACGAACAGGAGTTTTGCGACGTGGAAATGCTCAAATGGAAATGGACGGTACCCAGAATAGGATTGAAGATTAGTCTGAATAATGCAAATACATGTGCTGATCGCTTAAATCTAGCACGGAAGTCTAACGTAAACCCCGGACGATGCTGTAAACGCAACACTGGCAACACCATGCTTCAACATGTGTGGCCTCGTAACCGCAAAGTGGGAGATGGAGGACTGAAGCCCTAATTCAGTTTGACGTAGTTCCCTGGGATCTGGTTAGAATAACTCCCCTCCACGTAAATGAATGTACGTACCTGGGAATTGTCCCTGCTTCCCCCGTACCTTTCCAATCCACCACTCATTATCGTTCTGCGTTCTTGAAACGATTTCTATGACGTCGCCCGTCAGGAAACTTAGGTCACCTTCCGCTTGCGCCTCGTAGTCGTAGAGAGCTGTAACGGTTTCGGTCGCCGGGACACCGCTGAGACGTGATGGCTTGGGCTTCGGTGGTGGAGGCGCGCCCTTGGCTTTGGCGGCAGAGCCCCAGGAACCTGCTGATAGCGTCGGGGACTTGACATCTCCAGTAGCTGCAGAAGGCCCAGCAGAGTACGGTGGAGGAGGTGTTTCCGTCTCTTCCGATATTGAACTTCGGCCTGCCTTGGCTTCCAGAGCTTTCGTTGCGTATTTTGACTGGCCTGGACGTGCGCCAGCGACACGAGCTCCGCCCGTAGTCTTGAACTTCACAATGGAGATCTTCTCCGCTTCCTCCTGTGTGTCGCCACGCTTCTTCTGGTAAGCCGCCTCGATGTCCAGAGTAAGGTCGAAGTAGCCGATGTCGAGCCGTTGCATGCGCTCGTGCAGTGTGTAGAAGACGTTCAGTTGCATGTAGTAGAAAGACTGGAATAGAGGTTTAATGAACTCTCTCTCCAGTGTGAACAGCTTCGGTAGCTCGTCCTTGAGCAGATCATTGAAGTAGTTGTAGTCCTGCGTAGCCTGTTCCACATCGTTCTCGGCCTTGTACATGGCCTTCTCGTCCTTTAGCGTCTTGTCCTTCTTCTCTTCGAGCTTCTTGTATGCGGCGCGATGTCTGTCATAGTCGAGTTGCTTGTGGTCGCGCTTGGCGGCGATCTTTCGTACGGCCTTGATGATGACTAGCAGCTCGTCCGCCGGGCGAATAACCCGGGACTCTATCATCTCAAGTTCGGGCTTGAGTGTTTCCTGCAGTTCCCTGACGACTGTCTCGTACTGTTCGCATGCTTCTATGCCTGCTGTGTTGCCTTCGTCGAGGAATGAATCGGGATCTGACATTCGGCCGGAGATGGGCTTGTAGATTTCGGCGATCGCTTTCGAGAACTCCATCTGATGTGAGAGCATGCCTGCGAAGTGGGTTAGGCGGAATCGCGTGGGGCTGCATGTTGTTTACGCACCATTTATGGCTTCGAAGTACCTGTCGCATGTTAGCCAGGGTCGCAACTAGGACTGTGTCGCAACAGGCGCATACTTCTTGGACTCGTCATGGAGCTTCTTGGTCTCCTTCTCCAGCTCCTGAAAGCGGCGTTCGGCATCGGTGTAGATGGGGTCCTTGGTGATTTCGCCCTACATGCTCTGTTAGCAAGGCCCAATCGTACTCGGAAGCAGGCGCGTAGAGGGGAGAGCCCCTGGAGGCCTTCGCAGAATACGTACGAGGTTGAATCTTTGCTTGAAGGTTTGGGGCGCCTAAACCATCATGTTAGCACGTGTTGATGCCCGAAGGCCGTGTGAGGGCGCCTGTCGTACCCGGGTGACGGTCTTTGTTAGGCCTTTCCAACTCATGGTGGGGGTAATTCTGTAAGTCTGCTGGGAATTGATACACAGTAGGGATCAGGAGGCGCCGTGGAGACTGCAGATGTAAGCCAGCAGGAAGCAGCCGAACGATGCGGGCGCCGGCGTGGCTGCTAGAATCGTCGATGACGTCGCCTGTGGCTATGCCAGCCAACTGCCCACGGCTGCCGGATGTCGCGGAGCGCCGAGAGCGAAAACGAGCACGAGTGCAATTACTTCACGCCAAGAGTGAATGATCTGCTGCGGCTAGTGCACGAGAAACCCAGGGCCAAAAGCTGAGAGCAGCGCGCGGTCGCGTGAACGACTATCTTGTCGTGCAGGCAAACAATGAACCATGCATGACGAGTGGACGATGTGGCCGTGAACGCTGGGGGGCCATTTAGTCAGCCGATCCGTGCGCTAAAACTTCATAGCTTCTAATACCTCGGGAGGCAATTTGCTCTCCCAACCCCAACACTCCAATTCTCACCATGTCCAACATTGCACCCACCGTCGCGAGGCAGGCCCTGCGCATTGCCTCTCGTCGATACCCTTCATCTGCGTTTTCTCGTGTCTCGAGCATCCGTCGTCACTATGTCTCAGAGTCCAAGCCCGCGCAGGCGACCGTCTCCAACGCCTCTCATCTCGACTCAGCCATCAAGAAGGAGCAGCGGAGTTTCCTCAAGGAGACGGGAGAAAGAGCAGAGGATGCGACCATGCCAACAACAGGCATGAGCGCTGATGCCATGATGAGTCCCACTGCTGGTAGGCCAGAATTCACGCCACCCCGCTTTCCGCGAAGCTGACAATTTCAGGCATACTCAAGCAAGCAACCGTCATGGATCAGGGCTCACGGCCTATCTATCTAGACATGCAAGCTACGACCCCAATGGACCCACGAGTAGTAGACAAGATGATGCCATACATGACCGGCATGTACGGTAACCCCCATTCGCGAACCCACGCGTACGGTTGGGAGACCGACAAGGCCGTAGAGGATGCCCGCGCGCACATCGCCAACCTCATTGGTGCAGACCCCAAGGAGATCATCTTCACCAGCGGTGCTACCGAGAGTAACAACATGAGTATCAAGGGCGTAGCTCGCTTCTTTGGGCGTAGCGGCAAGAAGAAGCACATCATTACAGCACAGACCGAGCACAAGTGTGTGCTTGACAGCTGTAGACATTTGCAAGATGAAGGCTTCTCCGTCACTTACCTGCCAGTAGGGAACAACGGCCTGATCGACATGGCTCAGCTCGAGGCCGCCATGCGACCCGATACCGCCATTGTCAGTATCATGACTGTCAACAACGAGATCGGTGTTGTACAACCCGTTGAAGAGATCGGAAAGCTCTGCCGGTCGAAGAAGATCTTCTTCCACACCGATGCCGCACAGGCTGTCGGCAAGATCCCAATCGACGTCAACAAGATGCATGTCGACTTGATGTCGATATCAGGCCACAAGATCTACGGTCCCAAGGGCGTCGGCGCATGTTACGTACGAAGACGGCCTAGGGTCAGGCTCGACCCCATCATCAGCGGCGGTGGTCAAGAGCGAGGACTGCGAAGTGGCACACTAGCACCTCCTCTTGCCATCGGTATGGGCGAAGCCGCACGGATCTGCAAAGAAGAGATGGAGGTACGTACTTTCTTCCCTTATCATCACGAACACTATGATTATTTGCTTTACACATGCATGGCTTTCAGAGCGTTAGGCGGCTTCGGTCGTCGACGCGCCATGTTGACACAAGTGCAGGGGTTATGAGTTCCTTATCACACATTGTCTTGGTTACACCGGTTTTGTTCGGACTTTGCTGACAATGGCTAGTATGACACAAAGCGCATCTCTGCGCTGTCGAACCGTCTTCTCGAAGGCCTCCTATCGCTCGAGCACACCACACTCAACGGCGACAGGGAGCGACACTACCCCGGCTGTGTCAATGTTTCATTCGCCTACGTCGAGGGTGAGTCACTTCTCATGGCGCTGAAAGACATTGCCTTGTCTTCGGGCAGCGCTTGCACATCGGCGTCGCTCGAACCCAGTTACGTCCTGCGGGCACTTGGCAGCAGTGACGAAAGCGCGCACAGCAGTATCCGCTTCGGTATCGGACGCTACACTACAGACTCAGAGATCGACTACGTCTTGAAGGCTGTCAAGGAGCGCGTCACCTTCCTCCGCGAGTTGAGCCCGTTGTGGGAACTCGTGCAGGAGGGTGTCGACCTCAACACGATCGAATGGAGTCAGCATTGAGCGAAGTAGTTGTTTGATACCCCGGCGAAACTTGTATAATATAATGACGTACATTCTTTGGCAACAATGCCCACGCTCGTTGTAGCGGTTACGAGAAACACGATTACATAGCAATGTACCATACGCAATAGCTCTACATAATGAAATGTATTGAGCATGTACACACTCTTCACAGTTCCTCCATGTGCGACAAGAATGTGATGCATGCGCAGATTGTCTCAGTGAAAGATAGAGGGGCAAGTCATTGGGCATTGCCAAGGTGTTGAGGGGTTCACCTTGGGAGAGGTGAGGACCGTGCTCCATTGGCCATCGTCTAACCTGGTGCTATCATCGATCAGTTACAACATGGCCAGCGAGAAAGTCCTCAACTGGCTGTACAGCGTTCTCGTCAATGTGATTCCCCTCGCGACAATCAATATCGTATGCGCTAACAGGCTTCAGGAATACTCAGACGTAAATCGCACATATCACGACGCGGCCGAGGCACTGTCCAACTGTACGTCACATGCGTCGCAGCTTCACGACAGCTATACTAACTCTACACCAACGTCCAGACCCGTCGCTCTCACCAAAGACCGAACCATATACGTACGAGAATGGCTCTTCAGCGCTTCTCCTGCTTCTCAGTGGCACGCTGCCGGTCACATTTCGCGGCGCAACATATGGGTTCCCGGTAGCGATATGGGTGCCTCAGTCGTACCCCCGAGAACCACCCATCGTATACGTCACGCCAGCGCAGGACATGGTGTTAAGACCTGGACAACACGTGAGCACCGATGGCAGAATATACCACCCGTATCTGGCACAATGGACGAAGTACTGGGATGTGAGTACCGCACGCGCTTGGAAAGCTGCTGAGCGAAATGCTCAATCTTGGGTCACGGCAGCTGATGTGTGCGCAGAAATCTACACTGTTCGACTTTCTAGCCGTGCTAAGAGGCGTCTTTGCGAAAGAGCCACCCGTGCGATCGCGGCAACAACAGCCGCAATACAATGCGCCGCAGCAGCAAGCACCCCCTCCAGTACCCCCGCCGCCAGCCGAATGGGGCCGCTCAGTACACGGCGCTCCAGGCGCATCCTCGTCTCCTGCTCCATCGAACCAAGCGCCCGCGCCCCCTCCAAAGCCGCCGAAGCCACATGAACAAAACCGCTCCACGCCCCAGACACCACACGACCGATACTCGCAACCCCCTCCTCTGCCACCCCACCCTCCACAACATCCGCAGTCGCAGCAGTCGTACCAGCAATCTCAGGGCAGTAGATACGATGCGCCGCAGAGGTGGCAACCGCAGCCTTCAGGTCCACCATACGCGCCCAATCGACAGAGTGGCTATGGTCAAGGTCCAGCGACTTCAGGCTCAGGTCCTCAACACCCGCAAATGCACGCACATGGTTACCCTCCACAGTCATTACAGAACGGCAGCCCTGTGAGCCCCATGACACCAAATGGTCAACGAACGGCTGCCCACTTCTCGACATCAGGGCCCCCACAGCCCCCTAACTTCCAGCAAGCACAACAGTACCAGGGCCCACCACCCCAGCAGCAGTATGGGCAACCTCCACCACAGCAACAGCAGTATCGACAGCCGCCACAGGGTTACCCGCCACAGCAACAGGCTCCTTTCCAGCAATACTCACATGCACCTCCTCAGCAACCGCCACCAGCTCCGAAGCCCCCAATCGATCTTCTCGACGACTCGCTGGAAGTCACATTACCGTCACAGTCTGGCAACCAAGTTCCATTACCAGTACCACCTGTTCCACCAAACCCTGAGAAGGACGCACTTCTCCGGGCCTTGAGCCAAACGCTGGTATCGCAAATCCGACAAATAGTTTCCTCCAACATGGCTGCGGTAGCACCACTTCGCGCGCAACAAGCCGCCTTACAGACTGCATACTCCCGGTTACAGTCGGAATTGGGCGAACTGCAGCAGCTTGACGCGGCGCTTGCGTCGAACGAACAAGTCTTAAAGGGTGCCATGGTTGAAGCAGATAGAGTCATGGAGGATGCTCGCAGAAGAAAGGCACCAGATGTGGATGATGTCCTAGTAGCACCGACAATAGTAGGAGGGCAGCTCTACACTCTTGCTGCGGAAGAGAAGGGCATTGCAGACGCATTGTTTGTACTGGGTAGAGCTTTGGACAAGGGGCGCGTCAGTACTGAAGTCTTCGTCAAGGTAAGTGCATCTTCTGCGACATCGTTCAAGGTGGGACATGGCTAACATGATTACAGCAAACTCGAAGTCTTGCTCGAGAACAATTCTTGAAGAAAGCACTGATCAAGAAGATTGCTAAAGGCATGGCACTAGATGAGTACCAGATGCGTTAAACTCTGTTCCGCAAACTCTCAATCAAATGCATGCAATGGAGTCACGATACTTTATCATGCTCTGTGCTGAGCTCTATTCCAGATTCTTTCTCTCCGGTGACTGACAATCGTGATGTGGAGGCTGGCTGCCGAGCTGTGCATATTGTCGATGTGTTTCGTCACGAGATATACTGGCCAACAAGAAGAATTATGCTAATAGGGGTATTTGATTATTATTAAGATGTTACGCTACGTTCGCTACACTACGCTGGACAAAATCATTGAGGGGTATATCTGGGATCGTAGCCTCCGGAGAGGCATCATATCGCATCGTTACTGTGCGGTTTTACGTGGAGAACCTGCTGGGAGAGTTTCTTCCAAGGTACTTCCTGTCCTCCAAGTCCTCATAAGAGTCAGGTGACATTCCCTTCTCTAAGGCGACGGCCTCGGCGTCAGCCTTGTGGCCCAAGCCCTTGAGGTCAACGAGATTAATATCGCTGTCAGAGCGCTCCTTCTCCAAGCGGTAGTGACCGAGTTGGCTTCGAGGTGTGCTACCAACTGTAACAGTCGTAGCAGCCGAGATCTTGCTGAGCTTGCTGAACTGACCGCTGCCGTTGCTGCCGTTGCTGGCGCTCTTGGAGTTCTGAGTACCCATGCTGGAGCCCATCTTCTGGAGCAGAGAGCCCATGGACATCATGATGCTTCCCAGGCCGGCCAAGCTGAGCACGGATCGGATCTTGGGAAGGCAGCAGGCGATGAGGGCGACGTTGGTCTCGACGACGGTCCAGAACAGACCGTGCGAGGTTATGCCGATGATGTCGTAGGTGGGCATGCCCATGATGTACTGTTCGTCGAGGGCCGCGGATGGTGTGTTCTGCTTGATGCAGATGACCATGCGGACAATGGCGGAGGCGACGGCGAAACCTCCGAGTAGGAAGACACCGCATAGCTGGATCTTGCGGACGGTGGGCATTTGGAGACGCCAGATCTGTTCGCGCAATGATTAGCCGCTGTTGGTTTGAATCGCGTTGGTGTGAACTTACCCATGGGAGTGGCAGAAGTAAGATGCAGAGATCGAACACGGCATCAAGAACCGTGAAAGTGATGGTCGCCTCGAATCCAAACGGACAGTTCTCTGCGATACTAGCAAGAGAGCCCCAATTGGCAGCAAAGTTCAAGCGGCAATCGAAGATGAAGCCAAAGAAGAAGGCGATGGTGAAAGCCACAGTGAGGACGATGAACACGAGCGAAGTCCACTGGAAACCAGGCCACGTGAAGATGCGACGGTACAGGAACAAGAAAGCGAGTTTCGTGAAGCCAATAGCCAGCGGCTGCATGATGAAAATCATGTACACACACTGTCGCAGTGTTAGTCGAGCAGGAAAGACCAGCCGAGAACAGGGTGACTAGCCTTCTCCAAAATTACTAAATCTGGTGTCGTGCTGTAGATCCAGCCTTCGATGTTGCTAGGGTCGTTGTGGCCGCCGATAATACCCTTAGCAGCGCCTGTAGAACTAGTCAGATAAAAGAAGGGCTTGGGGGTTGCTTGGCTCGAGGCTTACCATAGATGAGAACAGTGGAGACGCCGATGGTTGGGATGAGAGCGAGGAGGCAGAAGAGGTCGTCGAGATGCTTGCTGAGACGCGTCTCTCTGCTTTTGCCGGCCTTTTGTATCGCTACGCCTATTCGCAGAGCGACGAAAAGGACAGTCAAGACGGTAAGAGCGATGCCAGTGGCGAGGCACGAGGTAACGTTGATGTATGTGTAACCCATCTTGGCGGCGGTATAACGAAGGACTCGAGGGAGTAACCGAGGATACTCTCAAGAAGGAGAGAACTCGCAAGTATGATATGCTTGAAAGAGAGACTGATGGTTCGCCGTGATGATGAGTTTTACCGGTGGTGATCACGAGAGGTTATGTAGACATGGCATTCACAGGTATGGAAGGAACGGAGGGAACTCCTTCTCAGAAAAACTGCATGTCTACACCCTCACCCTTAGCTAGGTACCCGGTAGTGGCCCAAAGGTGTTCAGCTCGATAGTCGTGCGCAAGGCTGGCACAGAAGCGCCGTTGGGCACGAAAAGTGACGCACATAAACCCCGAGCACATGGCTATTTCCCCAGCAGCGACATGCGGAAGATCTCCCGCGCCTCGGTCTAGATCCGACCCCTGGTGCGCAGTCTGGGGAAAAGCGTTGATTCGCAGACCCACCTAGATCGTGAGGCGACGACTTTCGGTCGTGACGGACCGAGGCCGGAAGGAACTCCTCGCGCGATTGCGGCATGCTTTAAGGACTACGCTAACCACCTCGGGGCATCGTCGTGAACCTTAACTGCACGCTGCTTTCGTTAGGACTTGCCTCGTGCATCCTGCGCAGCGCTGACCATCGTGAGTATTTGATATGCAGGTTTCAGCAATGTTTCTCGATCGTTCCTCCACGCATTCGACAACACCATGTTCGCTCGGTACAAGCTCGTCTCCTCGGCGGATCACGCCCCGGATCACGCCTCGTGTTCGCATTCGGCGCACAGACGACACTATCCGACGATAGTACTGGTTGTGCTTTCCTTCGCAAACGTCTGTGTATTGGGCTTCTCGATTGCCATATGGCGCACTGCGGGTGTGGCCGCCACGGCGACCCCGGGAGATTCTCTGACCAGCCTCGCCCAGTCCAGCACCCTTGAGGTTCCCAACGACCTCGCTAGGGTAGAGTCTCTTCCTATCGCGTATGTCCCTTTTCATTGGAATACGCCATGGGGTGCGCCCAATGCGACGGAAGCAGACCCGCTGTGGGATAGCATCAACACTGCGCATGGTCATATCGCAGTTGACCATGAGTTCGCAGCAGAGAACCACGTGAGTTACCCCCAACCAGGTCTTCGGGTACCAAGACACCATCACTCAAATGAACAGTGGTTGACATCTTCTACAGTGGCCTGCCTCTATGGACATACCCGGCATGCCTGGTAAAGGCATGTATCTTCTCCAAGCCTACCATCAGCTCCACTGCCTCGTACGTCACTTCTGTTGTTCAGTAATCTGTTGTTCAGTAAACATCAGGTACCTATGCAACTTCTCTAATCATTCCATTCTAGCGTATCGTTCGCGCCTCATATCTAGCTCTGAAGCGCCAAGAGTTCCCGCCCTTCCCCTCGCATCACGCTTTGCATTGTTTCGACGCCCTGCGTCAACACATTATGTGCCATGCGGATAACACTCCGCTGTATGGTCACGGCGATGGCATGGCTGGTGATGGCCAGATGCATCAATGTCGGGACTGGACCGCACTGAGGGATTATGCAACGAAGAACACGGCTTGCTTCCGCGATGGCAAGCCTGGTATGACCCTTGCGGACCACTTTGGTGTTTGTGATGACGGAACGGATGGTTTGGAGGCGCTTGTGCCTGTCACGACGGGGCCGTAGTGTTTTCTTTTTATTCATGTACAACACTTTAATACATATTTTCTTCGTAGCCTATATACTCCGATGTTGAGATTGGTCAGAGCTGGTACAGACGCAGCATCAGTAGCACAGTCTCTTTACGATGTACCCTAAACATCACAACTTCAACTTTGTCGAGACTCTCCTTTCCGCGATATGTTACCACGATAGATGAGATCACTCATCATACCAAGATACGTAGAGTCCAGACCTCAGTAATTGTGCAACCCTCACTTGTCCCGTTGAATGAAAACGATGCAGCTAGCATATCACACAGCGTGATACAACGCCATTATGTGAAGTTGATGCATTAGGCAGTGAAATGGGGAGGAGCTTACATGACTCTCTGATGATTTGAATGCGTTGAAGCCATGATTCCATCGTCATCACCGAATCGAGACTGGAGAACGTTAGCCACGATGTACCGCGGTATACTACAGTCTAGGTGTTGTATAGCGATGAGCTAGTCGAGCGTTGGTGCAAGCTGCCGAGGCGTCTGTAGCTCAACCAGCGACCAGGTAAGTGGTAGCGAAAAGGGTGTGCGATTTGATCAAAAGGGTGCTAGCACATGTGGTCTGGCCAAATGCGGTACCGTACAGCGCGCGTTGGGCTTCGATTTCGGCAGTGCCAAATAGCTTTTGGAGGCGGGTAGGTTTGCGTACTAATGCATGGGTGTAATCCCATTGGTTGGGTCATATGTACCGCACAGCTCGGAGACGACTCCGCCCAGCTAGTGCAAAACCTTAAGTGACCACGCGATAGATCTGGCGTTGCGGTACATACAGATCTTGCTCCTCGGACACCACCGACGTAGGAACTCGCTTAACGGCAGATCAGCGACGTTAGTATCCGTGCCTGAAGATCGAGAATCTGTAACGGGTGGTCTGGAAGCCTCAGCCGATTTGAAACTTCGTAGTGCGAACATCGTCAGGCGTTGGGTTCTGGCATCGAAATCGAAGGCGCGCTTCGGAGTGCGAACCGGTTGCCCTCAATTAGCACAGAGTTGACGTACGTCAGGGGTTCAACAACAGAAGATTTGAGAAGACGTCGTTCTACCAAGCCACCATGAACGACTACAAAGAGCTGGCAAGATCCCTTCATCTTAGCATCATCAGCTTCAATCATCTCCAGCTCTTCTATCAGCTCCTCTCAGTCATCTCGGCCATCACACTCTTCGGTGTTTCCGTGCTATCAATCGCTTCTCAGCTTCGGATTTCACTATGCAGTTCACTACTACTACCCTCGCTCTTCTGATTGCTTCGGCAAATGCCTCTCCTCTCCTGGGCCTCAAGCTCGGTGGCATCAACGTCGGCGTTGCTACTTCCAGCGCTCTGTTGGATGTGAGCCTTGGTTCCGGATCGGGTGCTGCTGCAAAGGCAGCCACTACGTCCACCATCACCGCTGCGCCAACCGCCGCTTCGACTGGCCAGCCGACGATGCCATCGAGCTTCTCTGCCCCAGTCCAGGGTCACGGCGTGCTCTCTCTTGAGAACCTTCCCGCCATGCCGCCTGTCATTGACAAGGTCCTCTCTGGTGTTCTCGGAGCTGCTGTCGGTCTCCGTAAGTATACTCACTACCTCATCCCCGCCTGATTTTTTTGTACTAACTGACATCCTTTTAGTATCTGGAGCTTGCAACACCGACCACAAGTGCACCGTCACTGTCGCAGGCTCTCTCGAGAACCTGCTCGTCGACGGCGACAAGTACTCCATGAACAACACTGTTTCCGCATGGTGCGCCGAGGGCCGATGCTACGGTTCCGCCAACATTCCTCTTTCGGCTACCGCCCCCTTCGTCATTACCTGCGACCAGATCTCTGGCCACAAGGCGTGCTCCGCCACCATTTCGGGTATTGCCCGTGCCATCTTCGCCAACGGAGAGCAAGTCGGTAAGTTTGACGTTCCATCAGACAATTCCACAACAGATGCTAACAAGTTATAGAACTTTGGGGCTGGTTGACCCCTGCTGGTTACTGCAAGGACGGTGTTTGCACTGCTTCCATCACCGCTATCGGTGACCCAATGTACTAAGCGCGACCTACCATAGGTAGAGTTGTGATGGCTGAGATGACTGAGATGGGGCACCTGCACTTGTCATTCCTTCTTCCAGTTCGTGCCTGGGCCCAGTATGGAGTTTGATTGCTTCAGGATTTGGTCGACACAGGCTTATTTACGATGTAATGTTTTTTTGCGGTATCCCGCGACGCGTTGGCGCCGGTGAGCCAACTGGGTAGTAATGAAGTACTTAATATTAAACCAACACACTTTTGATTGAGAAGGACTACCCTGATATTGCGAAATGACAAAGGAGCACGCCTGGGTTAAGCTTTGACAAGCGCGTCGTTACAAGCCGTGCATTGATGACTGAGATGACTGGAGCTTAGCCGACCCGCATCATCGTTTTTCCGCTCCTGCTTATCTAAATTAAGTGACTCCCAACACCAATGCCGACTAGCCTCAGGCACCCAATGGCGCCACAAACAGCACGATGGACGCATCCAGGCGAAGGTCTCTCCTGTTGCCTGATTTTGTTCGCGGTCGTTTGATCTTCTTCACGGTCGTTGTGTTTGTGAAGATTCTGTCTGACCCCATCCCACGCGCATGTCTCTGCGCATCCACTCGCTTTCTACTTAGTTAATACTTTAATAATGTCTTCTTCTACTCAGCAGCAGCCGCAAGCTGTGCCGCAAGCGCCTGACGCGATTCCAGGAGGGCCCCCGTCTCCAGTCCCAACGCCCCCTCCAAAGTCCGCAGCCAGACTGTCCGACGCGACGAACGCGACCGCAACCTCGTCTGCGCACGCAAACTCGCCCAGAATGCCACCGTCGAGCAGCCCTGCGCCGGGTGTTCCCACCATGGCACCCCCGGCGTCGATCCCGCACGCGACAGCTCCACAGGGCGCCGCGACCGAGACCGAGGAACGCCTTTCATACAACGACAAGCTCAATGCTGCCGACCGATACTGGAAGTTCAAGTTCGGTCTCAAAGCCGCTGCCATCATAACAGGCTTGATCGGAGTCGGTTGCTTTGGCTGGCTGATGTCCACAATGGACAGTGAATACGACCCGGACTCTTCTTATTCAATCAGCTACGAAAGCTACTGGTCTCTATGGCCCAGTCTGATTACTTGGGCTGCCTCGATAGTCTGGTGTGCGCTCTGCATCATCGTGTTCCTGCTGCGCAAGCGACCTGTACATCCAGGTGTCCGCGTAGCGATGGATCTTCTCCTATGGCTTGGCTTCATCGTAACGGCTTTGTTCTCTCTTATAGCCCTCCGGTACTTGATGAGGTGGGGTCTAGACGGATTCGATACATGGGGTTGGGGCTACTCATACAGCAGCGATGGAGAATATGTCCTGGCTTCCAACAACACATGGGTATGGGAACAGGACACGAGCTACATCGAGACTCCTCGAGACTGTTCCCGATCCAGTCAGTTTGACAGCTGTGAGGAGCAGGACGCCTTCGTCAACAAACTATGGGCTGAAAAGGATCATCGCTCAAACGTCACTTTGACCGGTGTGGTATGCCAGTTCTTCGGCCTGGTCATTCACTTTGCGCTATTCGTGTGGGCTTGCGTTGACTGCCATCGCCACCGCCGCCGCACAACGAGCAAGGACGCCGAAAAGCTTGCTGCTGAAATCGTGCAGAACATGATCAGTAATGGTGCTGTTGTGCCGCCACCAGGACAGGCACACATGAAACCGCAGCCGGGCCAGGTCATGTACTATCAGATGCCGCCCAACCAGCAAGGGTACCCGAACCAGCCCCCGTATATGCAACAAGGACCGGGTCAGATGCAGCAGTTTGGGCAGCAGTTCGGGCAGCACCCACAGATGACGCAGCCGGTTCAGCGCATGGCGCCCGGACAGTACCCAAAGGGTCAACCTAGCATGGCAGCCTCGGATCTTCCTGAGAAGATTGCTGGATCCCGTTACGCTTAAGCGAAGAGGTGGACATGTAGTACTATTTTCATTGATGAGGATGAAGGAAGTGAATTTTCTTGGCGAGATACCCCAGCGAAACCTACCTAATAGTGTAAAGTTTATTCAACAGTTGACATCCATGTATCCTCCCTCGCGATGCCTTGTGCTAGTGCTGCAATACCTCATCCGAAACATTGAAGACGCGCAAGGTGGTGTCATCACTTGCTACGGCGATCTGTTGTGGCTCGCCATCTGCTCTTCCAGGTCGCCAGACGATCTGGTTGATAGTTTTCGCTGGGACCAAGTCTGCCTTGACCATTGATACTTGTGCCTGGTCCAAAGTATCTGGCGATGCGCTCGCAATACCGATTTCTCCGTTCTCTGTACCCAAGGCAAACATGATCTTTCCACCTGAGTGCACGCCGTTACAAGCTACAGCGGTAACAGCGGCGTTTGCTGATACGGTAGCCTTGAGCTGCACGTCGTTCTCGGTGATCTGCCAGATCTTGACACTCTTGTCTCGACCAGCAGTCATGAATGTAGGCTGTTCGAGCGGTGTCCAGGCAGCACCCAGTATCATGCGTGAATGGCCCTTTGGATTGGAGTGCTTGAGTGTGTATAATGACGGCTCTTCGCTGCGCTCCCAGATGACCCATTGTCTGTCTCGTCCAACACTAAGAAGGTGCTTGTCGTCTGGTGAGAACTGTAGCGCTGTGACGGTGAGTGAATGTGCCTTGAGTGCCGGTTTGACTTCTAGCCATTCTTTCGTGTCGTAAAGCCGTATGACGGCGTGGTCAATAGAGCTAGCTCGGCAGGCCGTTGCAACGAGACTTCCATCCCGGCTCACTGCAACAGCAGAGATCTCATAGCCGTGTCCGTATAGCTTCTCTGTCTCCGGCCATAGTAGGTGGCGTGCCAGATGATCCTCGAATGGTGGGTGACTGAAGTCCAGCGTCGATTTACGAATGACGGAGGCAGGGTCGACGGCTTCACGTTCGTCTTCGTCACCGTTCTCGACTGGCTCGTCGTCTCCCACAGCTTGAATAGCCTTATTCGATAAACCAAGGACGGGGATGTTGGCTGCATCCGGAAGCTCAGCAGTAGTTGACGCCTTGATACTGCAGAGATTTTGAAGCATCTCCGCTACACCTCTAGGTTCGTCGAAAATACGTAGCAACTTCTCGTCTGCGCCCGAGACGAATTGAGTGTTGGAGACCGCGTCGATACAATTCAAGTCGTAGCCGTGGATTTGGGGCCGCGAGAACTCGTGCCATGATGCTGGTGCACCTTCTCGTTTCCATTGCGAGTAGAGCCGACTGGTTTGATCGGAACCAGTGGAGAGCATGTAAGATCCATCTCTTGACCAGCTCACGCCTTTTACTTCGCGCACATGTCCTGTGATGGCTACTTGCTGCGTCCACATATCTTCCGTGGCCGAGTACGTCCACTTCCTCCAGCTACCAGTTCGCCCTAGTGATACCACAGTGTTGCCATCTGGCGACCAGAGGCCGATCCAGAAACCTCCAGCACTTCCAGTAGCGCTGGTCGAGCCTTTCTGTGCGCTGATCTCTCCTAACCTAGTGATACAAATCCACACACCAGAATTAGGATCGGACTCCCAGATGGCGAGTGAGTTATCTTCCGAAGCGGTGAGTAATTGGAGCTTCCCCTCGCGATGTCTCCACGAGGCCTGGTATATCCAATCTTCATGTCCTAGTAACAACGCTTCGAATGTAATGGAGTACTTGGAAGTAGCAGAGCTAATCCAATGTGCTTTGTTCGACAGAGACTTGCCCAATCCACCTAACGCTGGGTCGTTGAGTGCAGTACTGGCAGCAGGAAGCTCATCTCCACGGTGGAGGCGCCAGAGACGGACGTACTTATCTTGGCTTGCGGATGCCAGCAGTAAATCGCTGTTCAGATCAGATGTTTCTCTAGTGAATGCAAGCGCGCGTATCCATCCTTCGTGACCGGTAAGAGTTGCCGAAAGCTGGAATTGGCCTTCGTGCGATACGAAGACTTGAATGGTGCTACGTGTGCCCGCAACTGCTAGCACTGTAGATTTTTCGTCAAGAGTCGCAAGTGCCAGGTTCAGAGGGAAGTACTTTGGCGATAGTGTGATGGTCTGTACAAGCTCGACATCGACGGACCCGAAGTCTGCATCACGAACAAGCTTCCAGATTTTGACAGTGCCGTCTGAAGATCCAGTTGCAAAATTGTCCGAGCCAGGCAGTACTGCTATTCTGGTGACTGGCTGAGTGTGATCTGAAATCGTCTTGACACAGTCGAAAGATTCGCCTCTTCGGCCTCGCCATATGCGGATTGTGTTGTCCGCCGATCCACTGAGCAGGACTGAGACATTGGGCAATTGTGTTGGAAAGAATTTGACAGCGTTCACAGCTTTGATGTGCCCACTCAGAATTGCTTGCACGCCACGAAGACTTTCGTCCTATCTTGGTGAGTGAAGGTTGTGTCATTGGCCAGCCGCGACTCACCTGAGGATCCCAGAGTGCGATGCAGTTGTCTGCGCCGAACGCTAGCAGTTGCGACCCGGCCTCATCCCAGTCAGCGGCAGCTGGATTTCGATTGCCACCTGCAGCGATGAACTCAGTAGATATGTTCATTGTTGGGTCTAGGCGTTGCGTATGCGCAGGCACCGCATCTAGTCATCGCCGTAAGGATTTCTTTGGCGCTAGCCTCGCTTAGCTGCATTTGGCTCAGGGCTACAGAGCAGGCGCAACCGATCTCGATAACATCCGAATCTTTCACAACTCTAGCATCTTACAGACGAGCAGAGACGAAATGTCAAACAATGAGACGATCCCAATAACGATAGAGTTCAGGTAGGTCGGTTGTCCTGCGAAATGGCGATGTTCCTCTCTAATCTTCTACAGCGGGGGCTTGGAGATCCTGTTCGCCAACCAGAAAAAGTATGATCTTGCCCTACCAGCGAAAGATGAGTCTGGAGAGCCAGCAAACGTTGCATTCCTTGTCAGATACCTTTGCGACAAGGTCATGAAGGATCCGCGGAAAGAACTTTTCGTGCTTGACGATACTGTGTATGTTCCTGCCCTAAGAGAACAATGACATGCTGACATTAGCTTCAGACGACCTGGAATACTGGTCCTCATCAATGAAGCAGACTGGGAGCTGGAAGGTGAAGACAAGTACGAGGTTCAGAGAGGCGATCACATCATGTTCGTATCTACGCTACACGGGGGATAGTCAGAGATCGCCAAAGCCGAAATAAAATCCGCGTTGGAAACCACACTGCAATGTACCGAATCACACAAACATCTTGCATGTGACAATGTCGCATTGCAGTTGAAAGCACGAATATGAACGGCCGGCGTATACAAGTTTGCTGGAGCCCGGAAGCGGTCCGAATGACACCTCACCCTTACGAACTAACCATAAGCGCTACTTAGGCTCGTGATGACAGGGGCCCCACCCCTCACGACACATCTCAGACTCCCTTTCACTGCGTATGTTACGCCTACTCATCTCTTCTTTGATTTCAACTCGCAATTATGGGCCGCCTTGACATCTTGCCCGCGCACGTCGACCCCTCCATCTTCGACGCGAACGATGTGTTCCTGGGCACCGGCGGTATCTTGTACACAATCTGCTACGCCCTGATGGCGCGACAGTCCATTCGCGACCGCACATACGCCATGCCGCTCTTCTCGCTCGCATTCAGTAGGTGCTTCCATACGCACTGCATGTGAGACATACTGACCCGGTACACCCACGTTCAGACTTTGCGTGGGAGATTGTATTCGCGATATACGTTGCCGATGAGCTCCGGGAGAAGGCCCTCTTCGCCATATGGGGACTCTTAGACATGGGCATTGTCTATGCGGCTGTCACATATGGCGCCAATGAATGGAAACATGCGCCAGCAGTTGGCAGACATATCGGCAAGATCTTTGCTGGCATGTTGGTATGGTGGTGCATCGCGTTGTATGCTGTGAGCTCATGGTGGCTTGATGTAGATCACCCCGTCAACCCAAAAGTTGGAAAAGCGTACCGCGGCAATCTGGGCATCGACAAGGACGAGCTCGGTTACTGGACTGCTATGGTTGCACAGGTCGTGCTGAGCGTCATGTCATTGGCACAGCTTGTGGTCAGAGGAAGCAGTCGCGGCTCTTCGTACAGCATTTGGGCGTGCCGTTTTATCGGCAGTGTGTCGGGGTTGACGGTGAATTACGGATATGTTTGGTGGGTATGGCCAGAGGCACATGGTTACTATGTCAATCCGATATCACTGGTGATGATGGTAACTTGGATCCTGGCTGATCTGGGATATCTGGTGGTGTTTCGCAACGTGCGGCGGACGGGCGGGGTTGTCGACGGCAAAACCAAGTGAACGACTGTTGTAGAAGATATGAGTAGTCTATATGGGAGAATAAAATCGTTTTAGGCGCATCTTCGTTGGTGTAACAGAGCAGGCTGAGCTCAAAGCCGTGATGATCCATATAGGTTGCCAAGCCTTGGTCACATGCTTTCGCGACAGCGCGTTCAGGCCCCGGGGGTCCTGCCATGCCGGATCGCTTCCGCTTCTCAACGAATCTGTTTGTTTACCCAATCACCAACATTCCATAACAACCACATCTTGACTCTTGGACACATGGATTCTGATGATGAAGATCTCAAGCTTGCGATGGCAATGTCCTTGCAGGCGAATTCGCCTCGGGCTGCACGCGACAGCGCATCGGGCGATAAGCACGAGTCAATCGACCTCACATCTGACACTGAGGACGAAGATGACGACGATCTCCGGCGTGCGATTGCCTTATCGATGCAGGAAAGCGCAAATAATGACGTGCAACAGTCATCGGCTTCGAGCGCACCGCCAACGAGTGTGATCAAAACAGCAGCCGCCGTCGACAAACCTCCAGGTTTCATGGGTATGGATCGGAAAGCCATGGAACTGGAGCGTCTCGCAAGGCTTGGCAAAAGGAAGCGGGAGGTATCTCCTGAGATACCTTCTAAGCAAGTTGTAAGAACGCCTGCCGCCAAATGTGATTCGGACGAAACACCGTTACAATACCCCAATGGCGCGATCAAGCGCACTTTCGCGTCGAAATACCCACGAACCGACGACATCACTATTGAAGAACTACTAGAAGCCGATAAAGTCAATACCGCAGTCATCAGCTCATTTCAGTACGATTCGGGATGGCTATACGAAAAACTTGATCCGACAAAGGTCAAGCAGATCTGGCTGATGACTGGCAAGCACAGAGGCGAGGACGTTCAGGCAAAGCGCATACAAGAGTGGAGGGAGTCTCGCGTACCGAACATGAAGCTCCATTTCCCGCCTATGGGTGGCATGATAGCCAGCATGCACAGCAAATTCATGCTCTTGTTCGGAAAAGACAAGCTACGCATTGCGATTCCGACTGCAAACATGACACAGACCGACTGGGGCGAGGTCGCAAACGACTGGCAGCCCGGCATCATGGAGAACTCGGTGTTCTTGATAGACCTCCCTCGCAGACATGACGGTACTGTCACGGAGGCGAAAGACTTGACACCTTTTGGTCGCGAGTTGGTATACTTCTTGGAGCAGCAGGAAGTGGGTCCACAGGTCATCACCGGCCTGTTGAGATGCGACTTCTCGAAGACGAGTCATCTGGCCTTTGTACATTCCATGTATGTTCTTGATTACATTTCTTGAGGGTCAGTGCTAATCCGAATTAGTGGTGGTTCGCACAAGACTGAATCAGTTCATCCTACGGGTCTCCCTGGCCTCGCGCACGCTATACGAGAGCTTCATTTAGACGACGTCGCATGTATCGAGCTTGACTATGCAGCATCCTCCCTCGGTTCCATCAACGATGCCTTCTTGTCACGCATCCGTCTCGCAGCATGCGGCAAGTCGTTCGGGACAGACACTGCACCGGATTCCAACGTGCGCGATTGCTTTCGCATATACTTTCCTACCAACGACACGGTTGAAAAGAGCATGGGCGGTCCTGATGGTGCCGGTATCATTACGTTGACAAGACAAGCTTACAACGCACCATCGTTCCCAAGAGAATGCATGCGAGACTACGACTCGATGCGACGGGGGATGCTATCGCACAACAAATTGCTCTTCGCGCGAGGTCGTAGGAAGAATGGAAAGCCCTTTGCCTGGGTTTACGTCGGCTCTGCCAATATCTCTGAATCAGCGTGGGGAGGGCAGAAGATATTGAAAAGTGGGCAAATGGGGAGTCTGAACATCAGGTACGCAAAAAACACATTTGATTTGCATGTGACATATACTGACTTGGTATGAAACATCACAGGAACTGGGAGTGTGGTGTTGTCATGCCTGTGCCAGAGTCAAAGCTTCAGAGTCTCAAGCAGGATGACGTACCACCGATGAGCGTGTTCGACGGCACGATTGAGGTCCCTTTTCGAGTTCCTGCGGACGAATACAAGGGTAAACAGCCCTGGTTCTTCAGGTCATGAGCGGACTTTAGTTGCATCGGTGCAAACGGGGACTCCGAAAACTTGGTTCTCCGGGCGGAACCGCTGGATATTTAAGTTGTTTGGTGCGCATGTCGTGATCGGAGACATTTCCGCCCAGCAGAACCTTTCTGGCTGCACGCATACAGGGGGACCACGCATACCTCAGTCATATAGCGATGACTTGAACCCAAACAGAGAGTAATGCGAGGCTTTGCAGGGTCCTGACGCAGACCGTATATACCGTATTGCAGTGCACGTGATTGGAGACGATGCCTGGTGTCGATCATCAGCCCAGGAGTGAACCGAGTCTTCCCGGAGCAGCCGGACCAATGCGGGCGCGCGTGGTGGACGAAGCGGACATTCGGGCGTCTGAGCAAAAGTTCCGACGCGCCTCGCCAGCACGACGTATGAGCCATGATGACCGTATATGCATGCGCCATGAAGCTGTGAGTTCCGCCATGATAGTACGGACCCTTTTTTGTTTGTATCACGCATGTGTCCCCTTGATCTAGCCTCATGTCGGACCCAAAGCGCACGCGTCTCTCGGGCGATGCCTTGTTGCTGCAAGAGGGTAGCAATAGAGCCATGGCCGCGCCGCTGCACACCTGGTTCACTTCGCCCGCGCGGACGCACAGCAACTTAGCGCAGGCGAAAGAGCTGCCCTTGCACCTGATTCAGCTCATCCTCACACACGTACGTTGGTCTGCGCCCTGCCACGCGACGAGCTGCCCCAACCGAGCTATACTAACACGCACGGAAGCTCGACGATGTCGGTGACCTCGCGCGCATCACGCGCACGTCGCGTCTGTTCTACTACATGACGCTTCCGCGGCTCTACGAGACGGTCACGTTACACTCGTATGCCGAGATACGATACGTAGATGGCAGGCCAGAAGGCTACGGCAATGGCAGCCCGTTTGCCATGGGCCTCAACACGCTCGTGTCGCGAAACTTTGGCGACTACATACAGACGTTCCGGGTCAAAGGCGATTGGCGAGAACATGATACGGAGGAATACAAGCAGGGCCGAGTGCCGGACAACAGCATGATACTGCAGGTTGTCATGCGTGCCGCCATTGACAAGATGAAGAACCTCAAGGCTTTCGCGTAGGTGTCGTACCAGAATCATATCGGACAAATGCTGATATGCCCAGTTGGGAGCTGAGCACTCCTCCTTTGTATACCGTCTACCAGGGCATCGCAGCCAGGACGACGCTTGTCTCGCTCACCCTTCGGTGTCAAACCAAACGAATACCACGGCCGACCACCATTATACCTCCGCTTCCGAACCTGACCACTCTGATCGTGTACGATATCGATCCTCTCTGCTACCCCGACGATATCTCGCTGCTTCTGTTGGGTTCCAAAAAGCTCGAGCACCTCACATTACACTGGAGTCCGCGCATGCGGGCTGTAGGCGAAGAGTCGATTTCGCTGCACTCGTTATTCGGACGATGCATGTCTGCCAAGTATTCTATACCTCTTAAGCACCTGGGAATATACAACATCTACACTCGCTTCTCCGACGATGGCTTCCACCATGTTATCCGCCCCGACACCAATACAGAGCTCACCCTGATCAACGCCATGGGCTCTTCGGACCCTATGACCGTTTTTGCCGACGACTCTTGGAGGATACACAGTAATCACCCGACGCCTCACAACCTGAAGGTCATGCGCACCGATAATACGGATAAAGAGAGCGCTGTCATGCTAGGCAAATTCAAGGGCATGGAGCGGTTTTACATTGTGAGCAATAGGCGAGGCAAAGACTCACCAAGAACTACCAGCGCTGCTGCAACCCCAACAACACCGTCCACGATGACGCCGGGTGTCATTGGAGTCTCTAGCGCGAGCAGCACTCCAAAACACACGAATGAGCAACGCTGTCGCAGCATCGGGAGTGAGTTTATTGCGGCCATTCAAACCAATCACAACCACAGCATTCGCCATCTCCTTCTCTCGGATCGCTGGGTATTATCCGACGATGCCCTGTTCAGACTTTGCCAAACGTGCTCTAATTTGGAGCAAGTTGGCTTCGCTTGCTCAGTGCCACCGCTTGAGTCTCTGCGCCAGGTCTTTGCTCTAGTGCCCAAGCTCTGGGCCGTCCGTTTTCTATTCCGCCCAAGCTCTGACACAAGCGAGGCGCCGTATCAAATCACGGATGCGGAGATGCATGCCTTCGCGATTGGAACAGAGTTTTGGCGACCGGAGTATAAGAACATCAAGTACGTTGGCTACGGCGACAGCATCGTGCTCAAGCTAGGCGACGTTTACTACCCATCAAAGAAGGAGTCGACACCGAACACCCAGGACAACAGTATGAACGCGAAAAGAGCAGGACCAATAAGAAAAGTGACGGTTGTGAGAAGGGAAGATGTGAATCACATCGAGATTTGGGGGAAGGACACTACGGAATTCGATCCCTTGAACCCTTGATGCAGACATGTCAACATGACAGAAGTTATATGTCCATCGCGACGAAGCAAGCGCAGCGCTTCTTTCGCGCATCTTCTACATCCCGGACGCTCCTGGAGGAAACCGGACTCAGCCCCAGTAGGCACCAATGCCACCTGATAGGAAATATGGCACATTTCTCGTCCACCAATGCCAAGTGGTGCTGACGACGGTGGTCTGGCTTGCCTGTTTGGATGAGCCTTTGTTGGAAGCCCACTTTGCAAGCCAAAAGCAAGCCAACAATGTATACTAGTACGAGACAGTCGTGGAAGATGCGACTATGTACAATACGACCCATGGGACACCTTGGGCACCTATTTGATGCCTCAATACAGACTTCACTACGTTTCTTACTCCTGATTCACTCCTTTGTTGGCGCAGCTTCCTCAGCTCCGTTATCTGCTATTCGGTGTTTCGAGGTGACCACGGAAATCTGCTAGATCCTAACAACGACACATGGACACGGTGAGAAGTCTCAGACCCTTCAAGACAATATCGCTGAACAGAGCTAGACGTAGTGAAGGGTTCTCCAGCTTTGCTTGTTGCCTACCGTAGCATCGCATCCGCGCCTTTCACTGTCAATAGATCCTGCTCTTTGGCGTTGACACTCAGCGCATTCATTATTGCCTAGACTACATGGCGATTCTGCTCGCGAGCGACTCTTCGATTGACGCATACAGTGAGCGGCGTACGCTTCCACAGCAACATCTGACGACGACATGAACCCCAAATCGATTTATAAAGAGACTAACGAGTTGTACACCCCGATCCGCGAAGCAGGCAAAGGTACGTGCGGAAGTATCACGTTTTGTGTACGCACATCGTCGGCTGCAAGCTCATCCACGACTAGCTCTGTGGCGCAGAGTGCAGCCCTTGTCGCCGTCAAGATGATCAGTCGAGAGATGTGTCGCGACAGGATAGCCGATGAAATCATCGCTCTCGAACGCATCCGCAATCTTTTCGCCGCGGATAAGAACAACACCGTGGTGAAGCACCTTCCTCTCCTCATTAACAACGATGCAGTCAAGGACGGTGGGTCTGGCTGGCTGGCCGTTAGTCCCGTCTGCGGATTTGACCTTGAGCGCCTTCGAGTCGTCGTCACCTCGGCAGTTCAACCCTCGTCAGAAATGGACACTACTCTCCGTTTTCCCTTCCCCGCGATACCGGAGGTACTCGTACTACATGTCGCAAAACAGCTAACGGAGGCGGTCGGGTGGCTCCACGACGTCCCCAACATCTCCCACAACGACGTCTTTGGCGGAAACGTAATGCTCGACGTATCCGCCTCCAACAAAGAAGCCAACTTCACATTCCCAACCATCGTCTTGATCGATTTCGACCGCGCCACCCTGGACCCTGACAACATGGCAAAAGGCGCCGACCGCTCATATACTTACGAGCTCATATACATGCTCGACAATGCAGGTCGAGCGTCATCACAAGAGACGAACGTATTGGAAGATGTGATTGTGGCCAAGGAATCGATGACCTGGTGGGACGCGTTTAGGAATTTTCTTGTTATTAATAAGGGCCAGTATCTGCAGGATGAGTCGGCGAGTTTTGCGAAGTTCTGGGGAAGGTTTGGCGCGGATATTGATCGAAGGTTGGAGAATGTAACGGGGGAGGAATGGAGACGGATGAAAGAGCTGATTGATATGGTTGCGGAGAAGGAGGTAAGGTTTCCGAGTGAGGAGAGGGTTAGAGAGGTGTTGGGGGAGTAGGGGAGCGGATGTTTGTATGATGATGTAGGAGATATTCATCATAACATAGAGGCGTGCGCATTCTAGAAAACAAGTCGTGTTCGCCACATCCAACCACACTGTGCATACCATCGCCCATCTCCACTACCCAAAATACTACTACATGTACTCCTTCAAACCTGCACCGAAGTTAAGAAGACGTGGATGCACACCAAGCTCACACTTCTCAGCAGCATCACTGCCATCCCGACTACACCTACCATAGTTATACCACTGAGGGCAGACATCCGTCGAGTCCGTACCCAAATCACTAGATTCAGTCCGCCAATCGTCGTCAATACCGCTACCCTCCAACAGCTCCATATCAAACTCTGATTCCAGAGTCTGCGTGTCTTCATTCGTAGAACCTTGTATTGGTACACAGATCTCATGCAAGAGAAGCAAAGACTTCATCTCCTGCTCACTTTTCCTTAGCTTCTTATTCTCCTCCTTAAGAACCTTGTTCTGCGCTTCTACAGTCTCCAGCTTGGACTTGTAGTACACGTTTGTGTCTTTAATCACAAGGTCAAGGGCAACGACCTGCATGTCTGCGCTCGTTTTCGCCTTTTCGGTGTCTCGGAGCTCGGTCTCGTATCTTGTCTTGTTGGCTAAGAGAGAGGCAATCTCAGCACGAAGGTCGTTGTGAACGGTGTCTGAGTCGATTTGCCTGCGGAGTCGAAGGTACTTTTCTTTGTAGCTATTTTCGGCGTCAGCTTTTATGGAAGCGAGGTTCATTTTGTTGACGAGAGAGGAGAAGTTGTTGGGGTCGGTGGTATCGGTGGGTTGCTCGGGGGAGCTTGTTAGCCAGGAGGTTAATGTCATTGCTGTTTGTCTGTAGTTGTTTAGATGTTGTGCGCTGTGCTTGGTCTTGATGATGTCGATGGCTGGTAAGACTGAATCGTCGAATGATTGTGTGAACCAACGTGATACGATGGGAATAGCTAGGACTTGAAGAGATATGGCCGAGTCTCAGACAGTTGTGAGCTTGAGACACGGGCACTGTGAACTTGAGTTGAAGCCCCGCCTGGACAATGATGTGAGCACACGGTCACCCGCAATTATACAGCGGTGTGCTCCTATTCTATTACTTGCGAATGTCTTGTTTAGTCGAATCTGTATGTATAGAAATATTGGGCGGCCAGGTATCGTCATCATCAGGGTTTGTCGAATGGCTTGTGTATAGCAATCGAACTAGCAACTCTCTTCGAGAACGAGGCAAATTAATTGTTACTAGATGACTAGGTAAGACTCTCAGCATCCTCGTTGTGCATCTTGGTGTTCTTCTCCCTCTCCAGGAAGGTCTCCTGCTCAATCCTACTCTTCTCAACGTCTACAAAGAAGAAAAGCCAGGCACAGCTAACCAGGCTCAACGCGAACAAGAAATAGAAAGGACTGCTGTTGTTGCCAGTATCATCGATAATGGCAGAGCTCACCAGTGGGCCGATGAAAGCACTCGTCTTTCCCACGATTGAGAACAAACTGAAGAAAAGAAACTCTTTCCCTCTCGGTGTAACCTCGGAGATCATGGTCTGCGAATAGCTGTACCACGGGCAGACAAGCAATCCATAGAAGGCCTGGTATACCCAAACCTCCCACTTGTTGTGGAAACCGAAGCGCTGCGTCCAGATGCCGATCATGCCCCAGCCGTCGAGCAGAACGATGCATATGGCGACAACCATGAACATGGTTTTGGTGGAAAGACCGTAATACTTCTGGATGCGCCAAAAGGCGCCGATACCAACTGCCTGGGCAGCGATACCTACAATAAGCAGGTAGGTAAGCTGCAGACTGTTGTACGCAACAATCTCGTTCTGTAGAGTCCCGATAACCGTCACGGTGGTGTTGAGACTGTCGCCGAGGAGAAAGTAGCCCGCCAGATATGCCAGACTTTGGCGCAACTGCCAGATCTGTCGCATCGCGTATCCGAGCTGTTTGAGACCTGCTAGGACTATGTTCGCGCGTCCTGGGTCCTGGCCTGGTCGTCTTTTCTCGAGGATGAACCACGGAAGAGCGCATAAGATCCAAACTCCGGTCGCAAAAGCGATGAGTACCGAGAGACCCCAGTTGTTGTTCTCCGCGCTGTCATTGACGTGCAGACCGAACATGATGCCCACGATAACAGCCAGGATGAGGATCTCAAATACGGATTGAACGTAGAACGCTGTGTTGGAGAGCTCATTTCGCTTCATCATATCGGCAAAATCGTACTCTGCGCGGGTAATCGTTCCATCGGCGAACTCCTCGGCTTTAACTCGCAGTTCCTTGGTGTTCCTTGCCAGCCCAGGGAAGGCAGCAGTCCAGAATGTGATTGTCGTTTGGTATGCGATAAGACCGACGATATAGAGACCCACACCGGCGTGCCATTTATCCTCGGTATGAACGCCTAACCAGCCAAAGCCGATTCCAAAAGCAATGACGGACAGCCCTATCAGGATGTTGGGGCGCCATGTACCAAAATCGGCGAATGAACCGAGGATCAAGAAAACGACGACCTGGATGGCGAAACTGATGCCGTTGCAGAGAAGCACAATGGAGTTGATGGTACGGTCTCGGCCCATGAAGTACAGCACCTCGGAGTCTCCTGCAGCTTCATACATGAGATTTTGGAAAGCCGTCGGACCGAAGTTGAATAGAGTGAGGCCATTGTCTCCGACGTAGTAGCTGTTCGAAATTAGGATGTCAGCCTCAGCACAGTCAATGTACCGCGCTCCAAATCAGTCCCTGCGCTGGAATAGTTTGCATACCAGTAATACGACCAGATCTCCCACTTCGATGTCTCGTAACGCTCGTCGAACTGGTCCGGTGCAACGGGGGTGTCTGTATCGACGGGTACGCCGACAGCTCCCTTGATCGGGTCCTCAGCCGGCGCACTGAGAGGCGCAAGGCCTGGCTCGTTTGAAGCCATGAATGTGAAATGAAATGGACGTAATGTCTAAAGGAACTCAAAAGATTCAGAGTCCAACATTGCGCGACTTAAAGCTTTTTCAGCCGGGTAAGTAGTCGCTTAGCGTACCCTGGCGATTCGTCATGGTCGGAGATAACCTCCTAGCAGTGCATGGGGTGAAGGTGCACCATGAGCCTAGGCCTCTAACGGCGCGGAATGTCGGAAGGATCGCGGTCGCAATGGATACTCCGCATGCAAAGAAGTGCCGATGATTGGAAAGAGTGGAAAGAGGCGCGAGTAAGACATGCAAGCTATAGCCAAGCCGAGCTTGGTTCGTCGATGATGTGGGGTGAAGCTTGAAAACCCTGAATTTCTGATAAGCTAGATCGTATCTGGAATAGCGCATGTCCGCCACCGGCGTAGGTGATTATCGAAGCCCCGCGCGCGGCGCGCAAACCTCAGTGTATAACATCGCGACATCTGGCACGCTTGCGATGATTTTGCTACAGTCGATACCACGAGCTGCCACCGCCAGATCTGATTACAGTCTGGAGATGACTCCCACACTACAGTCCATGAGGATGTTAACTCAAAAGAGATGGTCTCGAAGACTTTCTCTTTTACCACAAGCGCGAGACTGCATGTTAAAGGGTGGTGAAGCATTCGAAGTGCACAGGATAAGATGCATCATCGAGGTTCCATGATACTACAGATTCGGTACATGGTACAGTTTCCAATCACTGTGGGAGCACCCGTAGTAAGTCGCCCAAAGAAAACAATAAAGAAAACACAACGCTGTGAGCGATCCAAGGCCAGAACATCCACCTCCACCCGGCTATGTTCAGCCCTATGAGAGCCTGCCCTTTCGGGCGGCTGGAACTCAATAGGGCTGTCAAGCCAGGGTGGAGGGGAATACATCAAAGATAGCAAACTCGATCCAAACAAACATAACCAACCCCCTTCAACGCCGCCAGAATGCAACAACCATGCGGAGTTGCGGGCAAGCATGTTGACCCTCAAGATATATCAAATAGGTCAAGCATCCTAACCCTGGCTCGGCGCCGGCTTCGCGTCCGCCTTCGTACCCAAACGTGAAGGCCGCTTGCCCGCCTTGGTCTGGGCTACAAGGAACTCCTCGTTCTGGTAACTCTCGTCTCCTTCGTGTACGTTGGGACACCTATAGCCCTTATCGCAAGTGCCGGCAGCATAGTTGAAGCATTTCTGCCGCACACATTTGGTTCCTGATGCAGCACAGTTTGAGCATGGCGCGCCTTCGTCGCATTCGCCTTCCCACCAGTGACGGTAGCAGTTCACACATGGGACTCGGGTCGGCTCCGCCGGACCTGGCGTCTTGCGCCTCGATCGTCCAGAAGGTGCAGAAGGTCCAGGTGTAGAGCGGGAAGAAGCTCGAGTCGCTCGTCCCGAAACAGAAGGCTGGCGTGAACCGTTCCTGCTCATGTCCATGGTGGGCTCATTCTGCAGGCTCTCGGACCCGTGAGACATGTCTCTTGAACCACTCTCGTACGGTTGTGAGTGATTGCGTGAATGGGTTTGGTAGCTGCGCTGTTGAGGCTGCTGGAAGTCGGCTTGGTGCATCGGAGGCGTTCCATTCGAAGGGAGAGTCGAGTTGAAGGCCGTTTGAGTGTTGTTATCTTCTGTGGGAAACCAATCGCTGACATCATATGTGTCTCCGAGGTTTGGCTGAGAACCAACGTAAGCAGCACCAACATCTCCCGTAAGTGCGTTAACGTCGAAGGCAAAATTCGAATCCAACTCTTCCATGATGGGAGCGTAGTTTCCCGCCACTCTCTGGTTCGTACCATTTGTTGATAAGTTCTGCTGCTCAAAGTTCTGCCTCATATTCCAGTTTTGCCCAGTGGGGGGTGCAAATTGACTCGAAGAGTGTTGCGCGACGTGAGGTCGAGGCGACGCCACAGAAGAAGCTGAGCCGTACGAAGGTGTACGTCTCATAGACCCATGCGCCGGTGTCGACATCTGTGACCGAATTTGCGACTGAGCATCTCGCTGCATCTGTTGCATCATTAAGTCTCCGTCGTACGAGTTCATGTTCCCGGCCTGATTGGTCATATGCTGACCACTTCCCATCTGTCGACCGACCTGCGGAGATGTGCGCATCAGGCCTAAGTTATGTTGAGGGAATCTAGGTGATTGACTGCCGGCGTTACCCGCAGCCAAGTTCTGCATCAAGTGTCGCTGCTGCTGGGGTGACATGTTGCTGGGTGTGCGTCCTGGAGGCGCGGCCATCATGGCACCAGGCTGTTGAGAAGGACGCCGGGCGGGTGCCATCTGCCCTGCTGAGCCATTCGACTGCTGTGACGAGCTTCGTCCATACATGCCATTGGGTGCGACATGTCGAGCTTGCCTCTGCATTTGTGTGTCGCCCATGATAGTATTGCCGTTTGACCATGTGGTTGACAAAGGGCTCATGGCATTGGTATCAGAGGGAAGTGAGTTCGAGTGCGTACGCTTGAAGTCTGGTGTAGTGATACCGGCAGCACTGTGTGTATTAGCAATAGCTTCACTCATAGAAACGATGTAGAACTTACCCAGCTGCGTCAAGCTTCCTTCGCTTGTTAGAGTCGAATGCTCCCTGCGAAGAAGTCGGTTGGCTCCGTTTGGGAGGCCTCTGAGCATCGTTTGGCACAGGGTGCGATACTGATGCTGCTGTAGGCCGTTGCTGGGCTATCGCAAGCTTGGTATTGGCAGCACTCAGCGCAGCTTCAGCTGCAGAAGCCCTCTGTATGAGACTAGTCTGCTCTGAACGCCATTCAGCCTCTCTTTTCTGTACGTGCTCTTTCGCTTTCGTCTCAATGCCCTTCTTCATCCATGCGACATGTGCGGTCGCCTTTTCTTCTATTGTCTTTCGGTACTCAGCGTTCTCACTCTGCTTTGCTATGGTGGCTTCTTTGAACCCATCAGCCTTGGCAGCAGCGACGCGAGCCATGGTCGACGCATCGGCTGCGGCTTTCGATTTCTCTTTCTCCGTGGCGATTTCTTGTCGTAATTGTGCGATCACGCTCTTCAGATCTTTGTTGACGTTGCCCTGCGTGTCCCTGTCGGATTTAAGCTGGCCAATGATCTTATCAGACACCTTTTTCTCCGCCTCTCTTTCACGTTTCTCCGCCTCTCTATCACGTTTATCCTTCTCTTTATCACGTTCAGACGCGAGGTAGCCCTGTTGAAAGACATCCACCTGCTTTGTGAACTTCTCAATGAGTTCTTCTTTAGAACATTCTCCACTAGCCTTTTCTTCCTCGAGCTTAGCTATCATCTCGTCGCGACCCTGAAGAATGCTATTAACACCAACAATGAAGTCCGCACGCTCCTTGTCCATCGTATCGATTCTTTTCTTTAGGTGACGGTTCTCGTTATTGGCGTGCATCTTCTCTGTATAGCGGTTTTGAGCGCGTGCCTTTGCTGCTTTCGTTTCGATTTCGGCGGCAGTAGCACGCTTCGCGGCATCAATGACTCTTTGCTTCCCATCCGCGACTTCTTCGACAAGGTGCTTCTTGGCTAGTTCATACTGAGCAAGGCGCTGCTTAAGGGCGAAATTCTCTTCGGAAAGTGAGACCGTGGGCGAGGTAGCTTCCTGGGACGTTTCTGGAGTGGGTTGCTGTGGCTTTGCGGGTTCGGGGATCGACGGGCTCCCTTGGGAGGTGAGAGCCGAGGGCGCCATGACAGTAAGAGCAATCCGGGTGCAGGTAATCGGTATGAAATGAAAATGCACGATCAACGCGCGGGGTAGCAATGTGTGACTGATGCGATGATATCGTGAGATAATGTTGTGGTAAGTAGACAAAGGTTGAGGTGAGACGTAGGTAAACAGTGCAGGAAAGTGCGAGTAGAGGTGGTATTTTGGCGCTAGTCGCAATCTTGTTGCGAAAGTCAAAGTGAGCGTCGGATTGAATGCGTCCAGTGAAGGTGAAGGCGACTGCGGTGCTTAAAGATGGCTTCTCCTTAGGATTGGCAGAGGTCGGCTGCAGATGTGCTGCGCTATCGAGTCGCGAAAAAGTCTGTAGTCTTGGTTCGGGTACCAAGAATGAGAAAATTGGTGGTGGTGGTTGTTGTTGTGCGCGGAAGCGATGGGTCAGTCCTGTGGTTGAAAAATCGTAGGTGACAGAGGATTTAGGCGGCACACAATGTCCAAGATCGCGCCTCGCGGAGGGCAGCAGGCCACACAACTCAGCGTGCAGTCGAGGGTATGAGTTATAAATGCGAACCAGGTAAGCGTGCAGTAATGGTAAACGAGGTAGAGCTGTTCGGTGAAGGCAGCACGATATTGCCGGCGATGACGACCTCGCAAAGCCGACCATGTGACCTTGGGTTAGAGAGAAGATGCTGCCCAGGCGCAATACTCACAATCCCTCCATTTCGTAAACATGAAATCGACCGTACGATAATACCAAAGAGATCTCTGCAGATGCAGTATCTGTCTTGCCGTCTAAAACTTTTAGACACCACTCGCCATCCTCGCTGAGACGAATACAAAACTCCCAACCACTTCAAATTTACGGTCGCAAGCAGGATCCGTTGGAAAGAAACATGATGAATAGACGGGCAGAGCAAGAGCTTTGTGAGATTGTACCTGCCATGCGTTTACGGTGCTGTGCAATGCATTGAAGCCAGCATCACCTAGACTGTACCGTAACCGTTACAGTATATTCAGTGTCTGGACGCCTATACAAGAGAAAGCCCTGTTTTTCGATGGTCGAAATGCAAGGACACTACCTGGCGGTAATCAAGACCTCTTCCTCGCCGCCATCAAGGTTGGTGAGGCACCTCGGAGAAGTGAAAGTCGAGCTAGCGTTGAGTCGCATCCTCTCCGACATGGCTCGCAACGCGGTTTTGAGCGCGTAACGCAATGTCGCAAGATGATATGCATGCGCACAGTGAAAGTCCTGCGCAATACTAAGTCTTCGCCATGATATTTCGACCGCGTGCGATATCGTTCGTGATCTGTGCAGCCTTTGAGGCAGACTTCGCGTGCGCTGACAACATGACGTCATGAGCATTGCATTCGTCCGCGTGCCGCCAGTCGGGGAATCCAGGAGTCATGATACATAGCGAAAATTGAGAGCGAAGGCATGGTGTCTCAGGAAATAAAAGGGATGCAGGATGGGATTGAACGTCGGACGTGAGAAGAAGCTCGCAACACGCGACGCGACTGCCAAGGGTGACTGCCTAGGTAGGTTTGCCGATCCCTTTCCCTACCCCGCCACCCCCCCTATGCGCGTCATTTCGACGGACTCTTTCCATCAAGACAGCTTCGTGGTATCAACTACAGTCTTCGTGCGCACCCCCTTGAATCGATTATTTCCCCCTCTATCCCATCCGTCGACCTCCAGATCATGGTTCCAAGGTTGTCTGATTGAGTTACCGGAATCGCAACACCGACTCCATGTTTGATCAGCCATCCCCAGAGCCTACGGACAGCGCTTCATCACAGGTTAAGCAGCAAACACGTTTGTTTGAGTATGGCGCATTATCCTGGGCTGTCGGCATCCGAATGTTCACCTGAGCACTGTCCAGCACAACTGCATCAGCTATTCGAGATTCGAGCGCCACGCGCTTGACCAGCTCACATATCTGACGTCCATGCTAGGCCCAGAACAGGACTACGACAGATTTTGATGATAGTCTAGTGAAACCGTGCGAGATCGGGCACGAAATGGGACCTTATGGGCTGTAGTGTACGTGTGGTCGAGCTGAGCGCCATTGGTGGGCTCGGAAATCTGATGGCGTCTCCAATGAACGGTCAGTCCGATATCAGTTATACAGTCGAGCTCCCTGTCAACACGGCCGGCGATGGTAGGCCTTACTTCTGCCGAGCTACCGGCGACAGCTATTCGCTATATTTCTACGTTGCTGACGGTCAACGGCGTGGTAAGCTTACGCCCCAATGTAGACCCCGCTTCGTCACGTCTTCGTCTACTCAAGGTTGGACCCAGCGTGCGAAGCCCTATATGTACAAGTATTCGCCATAACATTTGTCCTTCGTCCCTTTTACTTGTCACTATACTACTCTTTGCGCAATGGCTACCAAACGCCCTATCAACGAAGCAGACATCGCGGAACTTCGCGAATTGCTGAGAGATACAGACGCCCAGTTGGTGACACCGAAGGAAACTGAGGCATACACAAAATCCATCCACCGATGGTCAAGTGCTGCGGTGAAGCCCGCGGGAGCATGCCTCATCCCCAAATCGGAAGAAGCAATCTCAATCACCCTCAAGTATGCTACCGAACACAATCTTGATCTCGCCGTCAAAGGAGGTGGTCACTCTACTGCTGGCGCATCATCAACGGACGGCGGACTACTCATCGACTTGAATACGCATATGCGTACTACCAACGTCGACGTCGAGGGAAGAACGATCAAAGTCGGCGGAGGTGCCGTTTGGGGTGATGTCGACGAAGCTCTTGCAATGTACGGTCTTGCAGCAGTTGGTGGCACCGTCTCAGATACCGGCGTCGGTGGTCTCACGTTCGGCGGCGGCTTTGGCTGGCTCACAGTCAAACACGGACTGGTTGTTGACAACCTAATTTCATGTACTGTCGTTTTGGCGGACGGCAGTATCGTCAAGGCCTCTACCGATGAAAATCCAGACCTATTTTGGGCTCTGCGCGGCGCGGGACAGAACTTTGGTGTTGGCATTGAGTTTGTATTCCGCACCCATGAGACAGGCGATCTGTGGGCTGGCTTCATGATGTTTCCACCGACGCCAGATATCATCAAGAAAGCCGTGGAAGCATGCAACGATATCTTCACCCCGGATGCAGCTGGCAATTCAAAAGCGACGGGGAAAGCTGCGAGTGCTTTCGGTTTCGTCAGGCCTCCACCTGCTGGTGGCCAGGTCCTGTTTTTCGTAGCCGCAATCTTTCACGGGTCGGAAGAAGATGGCAAAGAGCTGTTCAAGGACATCGTTGGGTTGGAACCTTTGATGAGTACCATGGCAATGATGCCGTACGCCAAGGCAAACAAACTCATGGATCTACCCATCGGTGCGCGTGTCTCTATCAAGGGCGCTGGATTCGAGCTTCCTGTCCGTGGCGACTTCGTGGTATCCGTCTTGGAGGCGTACGCCAAATTCACTGACGAGACGTCCGATGCAGTCGGCTCCCAGGTTATGTGGGAGCTACTAGACCCGACGAAGATTGTTGAAGTCACCAACTCTGACATGGCCTTTGCTAACCGCGGAAGACACTTCAATGCGGCTGTTGCGCCTTTGTGGTGGGACCAGGAGAACGATCAGAAGTGTAGGCAGTGGTCGAGGGATGTTGCGCTTCTGTTTAAGAATGAACTTCAACGTGGTGGCGCTGAGGCAGCGGCGAGCAACGATGGGTGGATTGGCAAGAGAGGTAGTCATGGAGCGACAATGGTGTATGGGAACTACGACCGTAAGTACTCTCCAAAGCGTGAAATTCCTCACTTATATAACGCGAACACGGGAAAGATATCCTTATGCAAGCAACGGTGTGCTAACGCCCAGACAGAGTATGAAGAGAAGTCCAGGGACGTCTTTGGCAACAACTACGAGCGTTTGCAAGACCTAAAGGCCAAGTATGACCCCCAGAACATGTTCAACAAGCTCTTTGCTGTAGAACCGAGAGCGTTGACTCCCTAGATATGTATACATTGTTGCCAACCTCGCTAGATGTAGGCGTACAATGTGACCCAGGACGTGACAACTCATGCGCAGGATCATGTCCATCAACCGAAAATCACTTGTCGCCTCCAAAGCCATCTTTCCTGTCATGTAACACAGCTCAAATTGTATGTTGTATTCCCAATACTGTGTTATCTCACATCTGTCTCAACGTTTCTCATGCCATGTAGTACTAGCGAGCTATCGTCCGTCTACCAAACACCCATCTTGTCGAGCTCGACGGGACTCAGCTCACGCCCATCACCCCATACATCTTCGGAAGGATCGAGGCGCTTGTATATCTCTTCTTCATGTGCAAAGCGGCACTGTCTGTTCTTGCATATGCCCTTCTTGTAGTCTTCGCACGCAACTCGCCTGCAACCTTTCTTGATGCCTCGCATCGAGCAGTTCTTGCATAGAATCCCGCGGTCGCAGTCCCAGTTGTGTCGCATGCACTGGGTGCAGTGTGCGAAGCGTTCAGATTTGCCTTTGAGGTGCGCAGGAACGGATCTAAACAGAGTTAGCCATGTAAGTAGTAAGGGCTGTCGTGTACTAACGCAAGGCCTTTTGCAACAACGGCCTTGTCAGATGACTTGAGTGCGTTGGACTGGAGAGCAAGCGCATTCTTCGCAGAGTCGGACAGCTTCTTCGGTAACTCCGCCCTCTCGTCCTCGAGTTTCTTGACCAGAGAATCGTGCGCGTCATACATGACCTTGAGCTCCTTGTTTTTGGCATTCAAGTCACTTTGGAGAATTTCCATCGCCTGGGTGAGTGTCTCAATCTCTGTGGCATGGTCGCCGCCCATCTTCTCAAACAGCATGTGGAAGGCGTCAATCGTGATCTGCAGCTCTTCATTCTCTCGCTTGAGACCGTCGACATGGAGAATGAATTCAAGCTTTAGATGCCTCAAATCCTTCTCACGATCCAACTCCTTCCCCTCTAGCTTTTTGTCATAGTCTTTGGCAGCTGCTTTTACTGCTTCTTTCATTGCATATCTTTTCTCTGACTCTTCCAAGAACGATTTGTAAGGCTCCGGCAAGCAAACAGCACGTGCTGCTGGCTCGTCCTCCTTGGATGTGGTTTGCTGGCCGTTCATGCCGACGTCGTCCGTCTGTGCTGGCGGCGCTTGCCAGCTTGATGGCGTTATGAGGGCGTTGCGCTCAGCCATGACTGGCAACTGGAGGAGAGTTAGCTGTGCTGATGCAGTCAATCGTGTGACTGCGCGGCGAGGTTCGGTGGTGGCTGTTCAGTGTTGTAGCTCAGACGGGCCACGAGTATTCCGTGCCGGACGCACCTTCACTTGTGCGGCCCTACGCGTAAGCGAGCAAACAACAAACAACAGCCGGTGAAAGTGAAAGAGACTTAGGCCGCGCCTTGATGACTCAAGACCACAGTCCACTCTCCTCCGCCGCCACCTTTGCCATCTAACGTCTTCCACGACCGTTCTTGCCAGCAACCACCCAGCCGCACCCTCTTCATACGACTCAAAAACAAGGTATTCCTCCAATTTTCGCCCAATCTGAACCAGGTCGCTAACAGCCAGCCCTAAGCTCAGCGCCACCATGTCCCTCCCCCAAAGCCCAGTCGATCCAGTCGCTCGCCTCGAAGCAGAACTCGCGCAAGAGAAAGCCGCTCACGCGCGCACGAACAAAAAGCTGGAAGCCGTTATTCATCTCCACGCCAATCAGGCCATTACTATCAGCTCCCAGATCGGCATCATCAGGTCGCAGATCCAGAGGCATCCCGAAGACATCTCGGACATCCAGGTAGAAGCCAGGAAAGCGGAGGACGAACGCCAGCGTAGGACATCGGAGGTGAATGCAACTGGAAATGGGGCGTAGAGAGCGGGACGGGGTTATGAGAAAAGTTCCCACGGCTATGCGCATTATCTCGTGAGGCATATGTAGCGAATTGACTGGGTAATCAAGGCTGGGCTCGTCAACTTGCGGGGATGATACAGTATAAAAGCGACAACCTGAACCAATCTACAAACACATACTGAGTATCGCACTGCATTCTTTCTTCCTCCAGGTTCTGTCATGACTACACACAATATAACATCTCTCTTACCCGAAAGACTCTTCATTCTTTTTGCAGTGATTGACCATCCATCTCTGCTTCATCGACTGCAATTTCTCAGTGTAACGAAGTGTAACGAAGTGTTACGTACCGTCATGTCAGACTATCTAGACCGCAAATACAATCGAAACGACATATATCTTGTGTTGTTCTCCTTTGTACACTAGAATTTGAACCACGTGAGATGGCCGCACTTTCACTTTCACTTCGACTAGCCAAGCGTTGCCCCACCGCTTAGCTGCATTCTGCCTAGACAGCTCGCGTCTGCCTAGCGTAGGTTTTCAGATATATCTGAAAACCCGCCCTGACTTGACCCCGCATCTCTTCATTGTATCGAGCAAGATTTCTGCCTACAAGCATGGCCGACCAGCGCGCAGTCAACGACGTCCAGGACAGCGTCCATGAGGACACGGAGATGCATGAAGCAGGCGGCGAAACTGACCGTCCCGATAACGAGTACGGCAACGAGGAAGACGCCGACGACTACGAGGACGACTACCCAGAGCCCACCATGATGCGGGATATGTTCTTCGAGAACCCTACTGAAGAGCTCGGTTACCTTCTTTCCCAGAGCGAATCAAGGGCACCATCCCCGTAAGTACTCACGCGAGTTACCATGTACTTTCACTGACAACATCTAGCGATCCCAACGCCGACATGGGCGAGCCACTCACTGCCGAGGAAGAACGTGCGGACGCCAAGTATCGCATCAGCCGTCTCACGTACCACCTGTCGCTCTCCAACACTGCGAATGAGCGCCTACAGGACGCTAGGACTGCCTTGATCGCGGACAAGGAGAAAGTGATGCAGGCAGCGAAGGAGGCAGCGAAGGAGGCCGAAGAGAAGATCAAGGATGCAGAGGAGAAGGTCAACGCTTTGAAGCTCCAGCTAGAGACTTACAAGCAAGCTGCCATCAGGGATGCGATAGCGCAAGAGAAGAAGGTCGCGCAGCTGCAGCTGCAAATGGAACGTATGTCAGTGCAGAACAACGGTATAGCCCCGCCTGCTGCTGTCGCGCCGGCTGTAGTTGCAGTCGCTTCGAACGAGATCGCCATGCTTTCGCCTCCAGTCGCTGTCCCTCCCACTGCCATCGCGATCGGCGCACAAGGTTACAGGTAATCCACTGATAAATCATACGACTGCTATTGTACATGCTAACACGAATCCCTATAGCAGCATCGGTGAAGTATCGTCAAGGGCCTACAACCGCGTCATCAAGTGCAAGCACTGTGCTGCCAATGGTCTGGCATGCGACAGCACTCGCGACAGCTGCGCCGAGTGTGCTCGCAATGGCGCCGTGTGCATTCGTCGTCGTTGCGATCACTTCAGGCATCTTGCGGGATCTTGCAATGGCGGTGCGTGTGATCGTCTTCACAAGGATGATTGAGACCTGAGTGGAATGCATTGTTGCTTCTACGTGGATTGGATACATTGAAGGGTGTATAATAGAGGCTGCATTCCAGAGTGTTGGTGGATAGGTTACACGACGATACCCTGGGATCATCACCGGCGTTCACGGCGTGTAATTTCGAACGTATATAAAGACAAGAAGGATACGTAAAAATCATTCAGACACAAGACAAACTCCCACTACCTCCTTCAAATACAACCTCCAGACCAACGCCAGACCGAAAAAGTGAGACTCCTCCCATGGTGCCCCACCCCCCAAAGCCTAACCAATTCACCATTCAGTCCAACCACAACCATGAAGCTCATCACCGCCCTCGCAATCCTCGTTGGTGCTACCGCCGCTATCGCCACCGAGCCCCTCGAAGAAGTCCATGCGCAAAGCTGCGCCGCTCGTCCATGGGGCTGCGAGAACGGCTACTGTTGGAAGCAATGCGGCGATCCCGGAGAATGGTGCTGGCTGGCTCTCGATGGAGGCAACGGTGGTTGGGTGACGTGCGCAAACGATGGGGCCTGTAACGCAAACAATCTCCCTGGGACTGGATGTCGCGGCGGGTGCAGCTGCTGAGCACAGGAAAGGAATGCGAACGAAGGCGGCTTCTCAACTCCGCTGTATCAGCCCACCACTCATTTGGGCTCTTGGCTTCCAGGAAAGGTATCTAGATAGTGTTCGAGAACATCAATCACTTCTGCTTGAGGGCTTTTCGCGCTACCGTTCCGCATCTTGTGTGCATTCTCCTGCTTCTTTCTTGTGGCTACTGCTTTGCGGTGTGCGCGGCTCTTGACATGTAAAGTCCAGTCGTTTTCGGTGATAGACGTCGTACCGCATGTCTCGCAGACTTTCTTCTGCCAGAGGTCTGGTCGCTGGCCTAAATCGTACTCGCGCTTCGGCATCAGCATTTCTGCTGCTGCTGGCGATAATGTCGAGGGTGAGGGAAGTGGTTGGCCGGAGAGGAAGTGTTCGGTAATGGCTATGGCGGGTTTGGTGACCTTGTCTTCCCATTGAGATATGTTGGAACCGTCGACTAGGAAGGTGGTGTTCTTTTGGCCTGCACTGATCAGTGCATTGAGAAGCTTAATGCGTATCCACTTGATCTGCCGATTGGCGTATTGACGGGTAGCAGCTTGCGTCTTCTCAATGGCGAGGGTCTTGAACTTCTCCAGCTCGGATGCTTCGCGTGAGCTGTTCGAGAGAGCGCTTTGGTACTCCAAAAACTCTTTGTATCCTATGGATACCCAGATACCGCGAGTTTGGTCTATGCTCGCACCAGTATTAGATTCGTGGCGTTCACGGAAACTACCGAGTTCCTCAACTTCAGAAAGCAGACCTCGGGCGATCATCTTATCAACACGGCCATCAAGACGGCGATGCAGCACGTCCTTGTTGGCGTGCACCCAGAACACAAGAGTTTCGAAACGAAGGCCTGACCGACTATCCGATGTTGTGCCATCCGCTTGGACAGCAGAGGCCTCGCGTTGAAGCTTTTGCTCTTTGTAGAGCTGCGAAGCTGGTTTGCCTGTTCTTAGATATATCTCAAGTGACCGCTGGATTTTGCGCCGCTCATTTGGATGCCACCGATCGGCCATGATGGGATCAACTTCCCTTAGCTTTGTGTGCAGGATGTCGGTCGGCTCTTCAAGTATTGGTAGAGGTTGGCTATTCTCATTTAGATTCAACTCGGGCTCATCTGATAGCGCATCCTGGAACAAGAGTGACTGCGTATAGTAGTGAGTGCCACCAACTAAGACTGGTAGTTTGCCTCTACCTCGAATTTCATCGATCTGGTCATGTCAGTAATCACCTGGAATGAACGTCGTTCAGTCATACTGTTCTCAAAGCCTCGCCTACGAATTTCCCCACAGTCCAAGTCTCTTCTTCAAGGCTAATGCAGCCTAGGAGATGATGAGGAACCCCTTTCGTCTCCTCTTGTGTGATTTTATTGGTGATAATAGGCAGTCCACGATACAGTTGCATCGCATCACCGTTGATGATCTCGCCATTATATCTCCGCGCGATTTCTACCGCCAGCTACCTGATGTGGTCAGCAGGATGAAGCGTGACTGAACAACTTGAGCTTTACATCAGACTTGCCAGTCCCTGTCGCACCGACGATGGTGATTAGAGGCTTTCGCGGCGGTTGCGCCATTTTGATACTACTGAATGCTCTTGCGAACCGTAACATGCATTTGATGGGACGACCAGAACGGCTGCCAATGACTGAGTGACGGAAAATGTTGGTTAGCGTCAAGCGGGGATGCGCCTTTCCGCTTTGGCACTAGCATAGTCTTTCAACAATCCATGCATGAATCGATCATCTTGAAATATCGTCACTTCCCACGATCTGAGGTTTATCGATACTCTCATCTTGCGATTTGAGCGAAATAGTTGATATTGAACATTGTGTTATTGACTCGTGCCGGACATATGAATTGGATCGTTCACGAGCGAGTATCGCGTATAGCTATAGGCGAACTGTACGTGTAATGAAACGTGTCTGTTGAATAAGATGGGGTATCATCGTTGAGTGCCGCCCAAACGCCTATTGAAACTCCATCGACACGCATTGTTGAAGCGTGCCGAGATGTATTCCCCTTCACCACCCGGTGCTACTCCTTCTCCACCCTCTTCTCAGCCCCATAACCACCCTTACCCTCCAGATTCTGATACGACGCGCCCTCACCCTTCCCGTTCCTGGGCCCTCGCTCGGTCAAATCTTCCTGCAGCCACTTCAACACCAGCTCACCCAGCTGACTGTTTCCCGTGTACATGCGCTCGCCCTGCTCGACCTTGACATCCATGTCCTCGGTGCTGCCCCACTTCTTCACCTTGCCCAGGCTCATGTGCACGAGATGTGTGGGCCATGTTGCGAGGTTATCCAGGATATGCGTCGCGTATACGATTGTGCAAGGTCTTTCCTCCGTCTCCTTCTTCAAAAAGTTGAGGAAGTTGCTGCGCGATAGCAGATCGAGATCAACGGTGATCTCGTCCAGCAGCAGGATGGTCCACGGTCTCAGCAGACCCATGGCAAGTTGTACACGCCTTCGCTCTCCGTCGGATACGGCGTGCATGCGCCAGCTGAGGTCGATGTCGAGGATGCGCACGAGTTCGTCGCGGCGCTCGGTGTAGTGGTCGCCGCCAATGGAGGACAGGAGGGTGGGCACGTCGATGTCGGTACGGACGATGGGGTTGAGCACCCATTCTAGACCGAGGTAGGTCACGCCCTCAAGGCCCATCTTGAAAGGGTCGATGCCCGCGATGTGGACGGTGCCGGAGGGGGCCATGCGCTTGCCGGAGAGAAGACGGAGGAGCGTGGTTTTACCCGCGCCATTGGCTGTGACCGTTAGTCGAGACCTTCATGGCCAACGTGAGTAGTTGCATACCTCCGATCAAAAGTGTTCTGCTGCCGGGTGGCAGGTCAAGGAAGACATCTTTCAACCCACTCGAGCCATCGGGGAAGGCATAGCAGAGGTTCTTCACGTCAATTGACGGCGCGACTTCCTTGCTGTTGGCTGTGTTGGACATTGTAGCGTGGGATTGCGTGTATAATGGCTGTTACACCGGTGGTGGGAGGAGACTACATTTTGTAGGCAGCTTACGGTGGAGTCACCTCGGTGGGCTAGACTTCCAAGTCGACATGAGTGATGCCATCATTCCGCTGGGGTCCGCACTAGTCCCAAACAGGCAGGCACCGTCCTAGACCCTGACGGCACTTCGTCTCAGCCTCAACTTTTTCAACTTTGTCCTACTTTTCGAACTATCATTCATGGTTTACTGGCATCGGGTCAGATGTGCATGGTGGTCCGGTATGCTCCGCGGCGCTATGTCATCACGCAACTCCGAAATCGCAGCGCATGCTCGCCAACATCACAGCCTGAACAATAGACTCAAGGCTTTCCTTTGATTTCCATATATAACAAAAGATGGACGTGCTGGTGGTAATGTAACATGGCAACGATTTGTAATGCACGAGAAATGTACCAAGATTCATACTGCACGTCTGGTCATGAAGCAAAGCAAGTGTAATTCGACAAAGCTACCGCCCACGCGAAGCAAGAACACAAGTTCCATATATACAACCACTGTCTTCCTCCTATGTACAATTGTCTCATCGTCCCCTTCTACTCAACATGACAGATCATCCTGGCGATACGCTTAGAGAGAAACGCAGCCGGAGCTAGAGTCCTCAAGGAAGAGACCACCGTAGATCTGGCCCTCGTCAAGGTTGGCCTCCTGGAAGCCAGCGTTGGCGACGTCGTCAGTACCAGTGGGCTTCTTGAGGATCCCCATCTGGAACTGGCCGAGACCAGCAAGGTTGACGGACAAAGGTCCGGCGACCTTCCTGAGCTCCTGTTGGCCGGCGGAGTAGAAGATGGTTGTCTCGCTAGAGGGTTGTTAGTATTTATTCTGGACTAGGAGTGAGAAAGAACGTACTTCTTGGTGTAGTCGAGGGTCATAGCAAAGTTCTGCCACTGGGTCTGGTCGATCTTGACGTTCCAAAGCCACTTGCCGGCACGGTCAAGAATCTTGAACTGGTCCTTGTCGGCATCGCTCTTTCCAATGAGAGATCCAGTCTGGAACTGAATCTGGTTGTTGCTGAAGTCGGCAGCCTCGTGCCAGACGTTGAGGTACTCGTGGGTGAGGTTCAAAGGCCTGGCGGAGTCCTGCTTGACACTCCAGTGGAGGGTCTTGACACCCTTGCCACCCTCGCCGTCAGGGGCATCCTTGAGGAACTGGAGACCGGCGCGGCGGAATCCCAGCTGCTTCTGGAAGATGGACTCATCGGAGATGGTCACCTCAACAGCCTTGAACTTGTCGCCATCGAAGCGCGAGGACTCGTTGGGGAACTTGAGGATCTGAGACCAGGTTAGGTTGTTGCCCTTGACGAAGTCGGCGTTGAAGAGCGTGTTGGTGGCCTGAGTATCGAAGGAGACGGGTGTCATGTTGGCAGGGACACGGCCGTCGAAGACGATGGGGCACTTGGGCTCAGCGGCGCGAGTGACATGGGGGTGAAGGGCGGGTGCAGCCAGTGCAGTGGAGGCAACTGAGGCCAAGGTAATGAGCGTAGAAGTGAACATGGTGATGGTTCAAAAGAATGTAGTAGAGACTGTGGATGCGCTGGATGTGGATGAGACGACAATAGTGGGTGGGTGGAGACACTCTTTATACAATTCTCAAACGCGTCACTGAACGCTTCCTTACCCTAAGTCCATCTGAGCACGGTTCATATTAGATGAACATGTCGGTGCCCACGCGTCCGGCTTGTTCCATGGCCGAAATATAGGGATACCCGCGCCTTCATTTGGCGTACTGCAGAAAGTAGACAGCTAACCAATGGCACAGGCAGGAGAATAGTGATGGAATATTCTATAGTAGGCCCGACGACGTCAGGGTAAGGCCGCATTAATATAGGTGAAAGACGCTGCTGTCATGAGGCTCCTTAACCGGGATGTGGGGTAATGTGCACGGCTGCTGGTCAAGTACCGGACGGACCGGCAACCCGTTGCTTTTTAACCTGGGAGTGTTAAGAAGAGGAGTCGCGCCGACTGTTGTACTCGGAATGAGAACGATCTTTTACCGTCCACTGCACCTCAATCCAACTCTTCATCACATCGCGATCCTTTTCGAACGAGACCTACTGCCTTCACTGCCCAAAGCGCAATTTCATGCGTGGAGCAGCAGCGACAACCGACATTTTCAGAAAGCGACCGAATCAGGCCGTCAAACACACCGGCGCCGCCAAGTTTCATCAACACCGGGAATGCGACCGATTCGTAATGATCTGAACAAGCATGGCTGTCAGCAATGGGCTGAATGTGGTTCTAGAGTCGTTCGCGACGCTGGGCATAATGTTGAAATGGAGAGGATATAGTGGTGTCAAGAGTTGGCAGCAGCCGTTCGGCGACGCGCAGAGGGTCCAAGCGGAACAACTGTATTCCACCCACCGGCAGCGGAAAGTCAAGCCTCCGCTCTGGACGAATTTACTCAAAATCGTCCATTTACCTACCACGAGGGTACCTCAAGGGCCGAATGCGCGTCGGGTAGATGTGAAGATGTGTGCTATTATCATATACAGGTCTAACGCCCGCGGTATCATACCGCCTCGCAGTTTATGCCCTGCGTCTATGCTCAAACTCTGTTCATTACATATTCGCCCAAGAAGCTCATCGGCCTGATGTCCATCTTCCTGTCAACATGACGCTTGCTCAACGCGCTGTTTGCGACGCTCCACATATCCAAAATGATGTGCCAACCCAGAACGCCATGCATGAACGTGGTACAAGCAACCGCAACGCCTCCCTATGTGTCACTGGTGTCGAATACATGTCCGTCTCTATACGCTGACGTATGAGTGTTTCTACATCTCTTGAGGGGTCAGCCAGGTGGCTTCGACGCAACCTTCGTAAAACTCTCTCTGGCCGTTTTGTCCCTCGACACCAAAGCCCATGTCGCGGAGCTTTCCGGTGTCCCAGCCACTGACGAACTCGCCTTGACCGCCGTTTTCCCGGTCGACAGCATCGCCAAGCTTGATGTAGTCGGCGTGACGACAGACGGTCTGCGAGTAAGACCATTGGAGGCAGTTGCCGTCATTAGCGCACTCTGAACCGCAAGAGCCGGCGTTGCGGTGTGCGGGACGATCGTTCGGTACGGGCGCTTGCGAAAGGTTATCCCACCACTCCTTCGAGGGACCCTGCGATAGGAAGCCGTGGGTATAGGAGAGGAACGACGAGTAGGTAAATGGTTTCTACGTGATAATGTTAGTCACGTTGCCTGGAAGGGGCTTGATCTGAAGGATGCTTACCGTGTTGTACGGCCGTGTCCTTTCCCACCTCCACAAGTCTTCCATCTGCTGTGGCTTGAGCTGGTGCAGCGAGAGCATTGGCACGCACCACTTGTCGCGTGTGGTGGTCACATCTTTAAGCTTGTCGCTAGCAAAGGTAGGGTACATGGGCTCGAGCTTGTGACCGGTCGCATTCTGGATGGCGTAGGCAAGGACAGCGTCGCCGCGCTGCTCCTCCTTGACCCAGTTCTCATATCGGACGCCTAGTCGGTTTTCGCGGGGGATCTCGGTGGAGCCAGGAGTCTTGCCTGGGATGAGTTGCTTGACAAGGCCCTGGGAGAGGACAATTCCTGCGCCGCCATAGGCGAAGTGGCGGCCTTCAGAGCCCTTGTGCGCCTCGCCAAGGTAGTGTGGCTGCGAGGCGTCGAGCTGGCTTAGCAGGCGGAACAGCGTGTCCCAGAAGAAGTAGACGTCCGACTCAATGAAGACGAACCACTTGGCTGCGGGGTTGGTCATGTATGCCTTGTCCACCATGGGCAGGTACTTGAAGCGATCGAGCTTGAAGGACCGCTGCTGCTCCTTGACCGTCTCGCCGCCCTCGTGTGCCTTCTTGTGCTCGACGTAGATCTGAAAGTCGACATTGTCCTTCTGGTAGCTCTTGGGAAGCTCTGCGAGGATGTCGATGACATGGCGGTCTCCCAATCGCTCTTCCCGGTCGCCCACGATGATCAGATTCGTGATGCAGCTCGATACCGTGCTCAGGTGTGCTTTCGTCTCATGTGCCCCGTCCGATGCGACCTTGAGGACAACCTGCACCTCTTCCAGTAGCTTGGTAGGGAAATTCTGGCAGTAGTCGAGCTCGATTGAATTGGCGGCTTTGGTTTCGAGGGGCGGGAAATACGACTTTGTCTTCGCTTTGTGTACGGGCGCCTGGGGATGTGACCCTCTCCGATGCGAGAGTGTGTATGCAAAAAAGAAAAGAAGGAGGCCGGGGAAGAGAAATCTCCATGGCCGCCGTGCCAAACGGCCAGCCAGCGGTTTCAGCATGTTGCCGTCGCTGCGGCCGTGGGGGATGGGCGGTCGCTAGGGGCCTGGGGAGTCGCCGGTGGTAGGAAGCGATGCTATGAGGAGGAAGGTGCGATGGGCAGGTGGGCGACGTCACCGTGGCACATTGAACAGGCGGTTGGTGTTGGGTGGATGTGGAGGTGTCGACGACGATGATGGCGCATTGGCCCTGAGCCGCCGTCCTGCGCGACTTGCGAATCCAGGCCGGCTCCCTGACACGCGAACCCGCTAGCCGCCGGCGCTTGGCCTTCCCCTTGTGCCTTGGTGCTCCAACACTCCAACCACCTGCAAACCTCAGTCCTTTCATCATCCTTCACCCGTTATTGCTATGCGCGACATCGCCACGCATGTTAGGTGCAACAGTGTCGACATCTACAGCGGGCATGTAAAATGCTGGCGATGACGTGTCCGCCATTCTCATCGACTTCCTGGAAGAGTGGGAGCTATCCGTATCCGTCCAGTGGAATGACCGCTCTTCAAATAGGTTGTACTCTGGGTCGTCCTCCACGTCAGACCAGTTTGGTAAGTCGTCCATGTCAAAGTCATCAAACTCGTCGTGGTCTGTCCTTGGATCGCTGTCTGGGTGCATCGAAAGGCCAATGGATACCAGGAAGAGATCACATGAGTCGGCCGATCGTGTTGTGAATGAAGGCGCGCGCTCCATGTCCGCAGCTTCTCTCTGCCGAGTTGCGTGTTCCCGCTCGACGAGTTGCGCCGAAGAACACGCGAACGACCATGCTGAGGCGCTCTCTTGACTGGTGAGGCTAAGCGTTATTGCGTCCGCTTGTGATTCAATGTCCATCTCCGAAGAATAGAGACTCGGCCTTTCCTGTATGGCGCATTGATCGTGTCGACGTTCGTCTCCAGTACGGTTGCGTTCAATCCTGTTCTCCGGGCCACATACGAAAGACCTGCTCAAGTCCCTAGTCGTACTAGCAAGGCTCATAGTCTTTGGTCGCGCGACGCTTCGTGGAAGACGCCAATCATCTTCCTCAAGTGTATTTCCCGCAGCAAAAGATGAAGACAACGTCAGTCTCTGGCCAATGATACGTAGTTCGTCCAGCGGTAGCCTGTGTACGAAACGCAATATCGCAATATTGACTTGGAGACCTGCATACGCATTCAAATCGCTCATACGCCGATTGACCGTATCCTTTCTCGGAGCGCTGTCGATGGACGCTCCACCCCGCTTCACTGTTTTGGGGCATGTGCGGTCGATTGGCGCGATGGGTGGCGTAGACGGCGACGTTCGCGCTTCGTTGTGGGACGTTGCTCGGGTTTCTATTGTCGAGGTAGATTTGCTGTCGGTGTCGTGTTGCGCCAGAGAAGAGAAAGGGCTTGATTCGCGCGACCCTATGGACTCGCCACGCGCTTTGAACATGGAGATCGACAGTCGACGACTTAGCGAACGAAGAAATTGCTTGACTTTGCCCATCGGTAAGCTTGATATTCGCGACGTAATCTTAACGCTGGTTGAAGAATGAAGTGTTGGTCGCAATCGAGTAATTGCGGTGTAGTATAGGAGATCGACTGTCATAGCGCATTCGTGGCTTCTTTCACAAGTCCGCCGTAACTCCCGCTCGCAATACGTTTCTCGTTCCTCGCACCTGAATTCACCGACCGTAACGATCACGTACGACAGCTATCCTGTCATGGCCTTCCGCTTCACGAGCATCTCGTCGCAATACCACTCCCGAAGCTACACAGTGTATCGAAATAAAGGCGTGGGAGAGGAAACACAGTGGAAATAATGGTGTTAGAAATTAGCTTCGACCGTTTCCCCAATACTCACAGTAGCGATGTGACTTGCGTGAGGTATATAACGTGTGCTCCGTTACTACACTACTCCTCAACCCGAAGACCATACTTTAATATTATTACCACTGACCCAGCCGCCAGCAAGACATCGACCTCGGTCCGCAACCAAGACATCGCACAAAAGTAGTCAAAACAACAGCTATCATACCTGAAAATGAGGTGTCAGCTTCTCTCTACCTCGCTCCTCCTGAGCCTCGTCCTCGCTGCACCACTCGCAGAGCCAGCCAATCTCGTACAGCGAGCTGACAAGCAATCCTGTTCATCAAAACCCCACCCAACTCTAGAAGACTTCCACAAGGCAGCAAAGAAATGGTGCGACGACCACATTCGCTCCGACGCTCCCAATCCTCCTCTCCTTCCCAAACCCGTCATCGACCCTAGCAACAAGCCCATCATGCCACCTCTCACCGCCGACTATACCTTCAAACTGCCCAATCCCGACAAGAAGAAGCCTGACATCTCTCTCGCTGTGACTTTTGGGATTCACGGATTTGCGCCTATTCAGCGTGATGCCTGTTACCTTGGGTTTGGCATGCAAAACGACTGGGATAATGGGCGGAAGAACGATGGAAAGGTGCAGGAGGAGGAACAAATTGAGAAGGGTAATGTATGTACGGGCCCAGGTGGGAAGACACTGGTTCAGGGTTGGGATCAGTCGGTGGGTTGGAATAGTTACGGTGTTAGCTTTAAGTGAAAGTAGGAAGGTTTCGTCTCATAGTAGTCACGGACGTGTAAAGGAGGGTGTTTCTAGTGTCTTGTATCAATTATTCTACAATGGCTTGCCGGGTACGTCCCAGCAACACTATTCGATCTCGCTGCCATTGATATGCCCGGGAGGTCGTCGTTAAGACCTGCAACAACATTTGATCTAACCAAGTGCTGTCATAGGTATATATCCTCTCCTGACCGACCTCTCCGACCACCACAAACCAGTATAAAGTCTCCAAACCCCTACCTTACACCTCCGCGCGACATGGTGATCACTCCGTAGTCGGCTGAAGCCTCGGGGTAATGGAGGGCGGAGGTTCAGATGACTGCTTGACGTCGTCGTGGTCCTCCAAGGTCAATTCCCGAAAGCCAATGTCGCTATGCATCAAGGCGCAGTGGGCGATGCGACATGTTACGAGCTAGCTCAATGGCGGGTGCGACATTAGACATCCGGTGCTAGAAAGTTCGCAATGACGTACGTAGAGTATCGGTTATTCTCTCTCGCCTTCGACAGGGTTATATCCCGTTCACTTCGCCGTCATCTACGCTGCCTATTAATTAGGCCATATATGTCACGTGCATCCTGGGGCGCTAAGCGCCTAGTGGCTCTACCTATCTATATCAGCTCGGTCTGCCCCTCTAACTCGCTCTTTTCTTCTCTAACTGTTATTACTGCCTTCTCCACAGCTCATCGGCTTGGGCTCACTTTAAGGGATTCTCTTACTGATGAGTCACTTCGGATCACACATCGAGGTTTCACGGGATCTTGAGTGCTTCGTTGTGCTGGGGGCATGTGCGAGGAACTGACCAAGCTTCTTGGAATGTTCGCCAGAGATTCATACTTCGATTCGGGTCTGACAGCCCGATCGGAGTCTCGCCCGCAGTGCAGTTCATTTCTCAGGTTAGTTCTCACGGGAACTTACACGCCTGAATTGGTGGGCAAGTCTGATGTGCGATTTGTCGTTTGTACGCAAGCGATGAGTTGATACACGGGCTTGTTCATCTCCGGTCGCCTGCAGCTCTGGTGTCAGCCATGAGTATGCATCGCGGGATGGACCATTTTCATTGAGTACCTTTCCCTAGCGGCGAGGCTTGAGGAAGATGAATACATCTTTACCTGATACGTGGAAAGTAGCTTTCGCATTAAAGAAATGGGATGGGTTGATTATTAACCACTGACGTCAGATACTGTGCGAAGATACCATCAGGATACGCGAAATCCCTTCGTCACTCCAAACTGCATAATAGATGATGAGTGCGACCTTGAATCATTAGTATACCAGGTTCACATGCAACGTAAGCTTTTGTGGACACATCGTTTTATTCGTCGAGGTTTACGGCGACAGTGTTGCCTCATAGCGGCGACATCAACATGTCTACTCACTCCCTGTACATCCAAAGTTTCCTGTATTGATACACGCGGATTTACTTATCCTTCATCATCCGTCTAATTTACCGCCTTGGTGAGCACCCTTATTCGTTAGTGAGGTCGTTCTGTAATAGATGGGAAGCTGAACTTACGAAGTGGTGGTCTCACTGTTTTTAGGGGAGAGCGCCAAACACCAAGTCGAGAAGAGCATGTAGTTTCTCATCCATTTCAGCTTTACCCTGAGCGAGTTCAGCTTTAGCCTGAGCGAGCTCCTCCTGGAGCCTAGCGAGCTCTGTCGAAAGAGCGTCTCGACGGACTTCCGTGGCGTCATTCCTCGCACGTTCTTCGCGGGCCACGCTCTCGATGTCCTTGCGCCAGACACGCATAGCGCGACCTCTACGCCTGAGCTCTCCTAACTTAGCGCGTAGCTCGTCGGCGTTGAGAAGCGAGCTACAAGGTTAGACATGACCGTAGTACAGGACTACAGGGGGTACTTACTCGTCTTGCCCGAACAGAAAACCGTCTGGTAGATCCAGCTGGGCGAGGTAAAAGCGAACCTTCTCCTCGTGGGTGGCCTTGGGGTCTGGAACGCTCAAGTCGTCGAACTCGCAGGCATCTGCATGCGGAGAGTCGGGCTGAGCTGGCGAAGCCGGTCGAGCGCGTGGAGGGGAGTGCGAGCCGGACATGGTCGTGATGATCTTGGTCAAAGACGAAATCGACGAGATTGTGACAGTTGGTGTGAGAAAAACAAACTGTTGTCGCAAGGCAGACATGGGAAGTGGATCCAAGCGCTACTAGGCTACACTAGCTCGCGCGGTGAGTGACCGGGTGCGGTGCGTATACTCATAGAGTCACGTGCCTTCGTGAATACCTAGGTAGGTAGTCTCCACTTGGCTATACCAACCCGGGCGATTATCATCTTGAGGTTACCGAGTGAGCTTTGCTGTCAAGATAAACATCGCTTGTGGCGATCAGGCGCGACGACTCCAGGGATGGCAGGGCGCCTCATTGCGCTCACGATCTCTTATGTAGACCGCCAGGCCGAAGTATCGCCTAGTCGTCGATCGTGGAGGAACGACACATCGTATGCCGAGGCGACGTTTGGAGTGGGTATCTTGCGTTGATAATCCGGTGAGATCCTCCTGGGGTGATTCTGAATGTACAAACAGACACCATGTACATGGTTGTGGACTGCATCTTGTCATTGAGGTATCGTGGTTGAGTACCATTCCGACGAACCGCCATTGCAAACCATTGTTATCGACTTACTAACCCACTAATGTACACATCTGAAGTATCCCGCGAAGACTTCAAGCTCGAGTGCGAAGCCCGGGAGACTGCATCTTGTGATTAGTAGAGGTGGTGTCTTCGGTGTGGTTGGTAAGCTTCCGGCTATTCCTGCCAATCAGAACGGCCCCGCTTCCGGTACTGAGGTAGCCTACATCATCACCAGTTGACATCGCCTTTCCTATGTGCGCACGAAATCTCTTCAGCAGCATTCGACGCCACTTCGTCTCGAAATCTCATCGCAAATCCAAACTCGAACAGAAGACACTTAGTATGGCAAACACCAGCGAGTTGCGTTTCCACCAATATCCCACTATGCGTCTGGTAATGGTCAACTGACAGATGCAGTCTAGTACGACTAGCACAGAGACTCGTTCGAGATGGACCTTGCAGGATAGAGCATACAGCACGTCGCGTACGGGGCCTTCTCAACGGAAGTTATGCGTTCGATACTTTGAACGCGCACCATGTTTGGGAACTGGAGTTACGTTACCCACAGTATGGACGGCTTCCTCATCCGTATGCGCTTGCTGTGCTGAACATACCAGATATTTCGTACCCGTTTCAAGCTTCACTCCCCACGCCAAGCTATCGCGAGGCTCCGCTGTAGACGGCACAGATGGTGGCGCGCACCTAGCGAGTCTTACAGTCGGCAATCGCAGTAGCAATCGCATCCTCATCTTCAACACCGGCAAGCTCAAAGATCTCGTAAAAGTCGACTTCCGAGCTGTTGATCAATGGTTCGAAGAAGACATGGAGATATATGGCCATCCCAAAGATCCCTACAAGCGCATCGACATTTTACCATCTTCTCGAAACGTCAGGGTAGCCGTCGACGGCGTTACACTTGCTGAAAGTTCAAACGCCTTGTTCCTTTTGGAGACCACGTTGAGGACTAGGCATTACTTGCCACCGACGAGCGTCAATTGGGAGTATCTCACACCCAGCGACACGCTGACTTTGTGTCCGTATAAGGGTCGCGCGGAGTATTACAACGTCAGCGTTGGCGGCAAGCTGTATCGGGATCTTGTATGGTACTATAGATACCCAACTTCGGAGAGCGCGCCTATTGCCGGACACATGTGCTTCTATAACGAGAGAGTGGAGGTTTATGTTGATGGCGTGAAGGAGACGCCTTGAATGCGGCTGTCCACGCTCTGCGCATGGGTACAAAGTAGATCCCTCGTCAATATCTATGCGATCTTTCGTGCCGCGCAGCTGAGCGTTGAATGAGGTTGTGTACGTGACGCGAGACCGTATGCAGGGCGTTGATGACTTGGGGTCTGTAGTTGCGACGAAGCCGAACCCAATCTTGCATTGTCCGACTCTTCTATCCGCCTGCACCCTCCCATACCTCTCAATTGAATGAGGACTGGGGTCAAAAATCTATCCTTGTGCCAAGTTGTGATGAGCTGTGAAAGGAAACAGGAGAATTTATTGCTGTACGGCGCAGCTGATGCACGGGAGTCACCTTGCCCGTTACGTGTATATTCCAGCTGATAAGCCGGCGAACGTCCGGACAGCTATACACATGGCCATATCCTATTGCTGGCTATTGCGGTTGCTGGCGAGCTGTCCATCAACACTGAAGATGGAAAGAAGCCTCCAATATGTCAACATCATTGACAGAACATATAAGGTTGCCTGGAGAGCAATGGTCGGGTGAACCACGGATCGCAGATCGAGATGAAGATTCGTTATGGTCGGTGCTGCCGGAGCGCGCCAGCCTCGCAAGTGCAGCGAGTGGAGCGATAGTCTCTCCGCCCAGCTACCGTCCGAAAAGCAGACACTAGTCATGTAAAGCCAAGACATATCCCGGCGTGATTCCGATATCTCCAGTGCTAACTGCTTCGAGGCGTGTCTGTTAAACGCGAAACAATCGGGAGCGGCTGGATGGCGCGACGCCTTGGCAGGGGAACCGAGGGGGAGATTGCAGCTGCAACGCCACATGGTCAGCATTCAGGTGCGGAATCCAGCGGCAATTTGGGCACCGCATTCTATACTGGTAGGCATGGTGCAAATGTTGTGTTGCGAGAGCGTGGAGTGTTGGGGTGAAGATGGCAGGCCTGACTTCTTCGAGTGCCGTCAATCTCCGCCGTGCTTCCGACTCGCAGCAAGCGGCATGAACCCCATCCTACCAGCATCACCGGTGCATCCCACCACAACAGGAAAAAAACTGTGCGCTGTCCCACTTCGTATATGCATCCTTACTCAGGCCATTTTGCTTTCATGTCATGCGATGCTGACGGCGATAGACACCACCGCTTGAGGTTGTGGTATCTACAAAGATCCGCAACGTTGCGTGCATCTTGGTCTAGAACTGCGAAAACTGTTCTTTTTCCCGTGGATTTTCTTTGATTCTGTCGATTGACCCAAGCTGCAGGCTCTGTCACGGCAGTGGCAATGCTCGTTTGCGTAGGGCGTAGTTCCTTTTCTCCTGGAGGTGGCGCACGCCGTCGCTCGGTTCCTGCAGCCACCAGCAAACTATCATCACTCCACCCCGCTGTTGTCTTTGCACGGCACACTCGGCATAGGTAATGGCCAAGTACGCCTTCGCACTCTTCGCGAGGCCAAGTATTGGCCTTCGTATCTTGGAGGATGTCTTTCGTTGCGTTGAGCCTGAGGCGCGGACTAGAATTGCAGTAAACTTGGTTGTTTCAGCCGAGCCCGAGCCAAATTCAGTGCGCGGAGAGTTTCTGGATTCCTGCCTCATGGACTATGGACGTCAGAGCAATAACCTACGCGATCAACGCCGCAGCACAAACATCGCAAAGGAACGACGGGGGGCGCACCGTTGACCGGTCGTAACAGTGTATACCCACTATGAGTAGCGATGATTACCATACAATGGGACGCCGTGCTCCACAAACGCCTAGAAAACGATGTATCGAGTTCAGGGGTCGCCATGTCCTAGCCGCTCCCCGAGCCGAAGAGTAAGCCGACCTATCCTTGATACAGCACAAGCGCTCCGGTGATCTACCAACGCCCAGGTTCTGCTGACCCGAAATAGACCGTGTGGCCCTACTATAGTAGAAGCGACAGGGCTGCTGCGCGAAGACGTGCATGCCGAGGCCACTAGACTAATCTCGCTCGTGTCAGGTCTCGCGCCGCCGCGTCGGGGAGAAAGATATATCTAGGGAGAGTCTGCGCCTGGGAAGATCTTCACGAGTTATCGCCTGTCACTCATCGCCCTTACCGTCAACTCGGGGTGCAGAGACTGATCGCTCTTGGAAGTCATAGACTTCCGTACATTCGCTTTTGCAACACACTCGCTTTATTACGCTTAACATGCGTGTCACTACTCTAATAGGCCTTCTGGCCGGACTTGCCAGCCAGACTGTCAACGCAGCCTGCAGCGCACCCCTCAAGATCGACGACTTCTCTAAGAAGGCTTCCAATCAGAACAGCTTGGGCGAGTGGACCAGTGGTAGGTCCTGTTGAAGTCCTGCACAAGAAGAAGGGCTAACCAGCGCAGATGATGGATCCATGTCCTCGATCTCGGCCAGCGGCGGTGTCCTGTCTTTCAAGCCCAAGGCAGGTTCCTACTTTTACGAGACCTTCCCTTGCCAGGCAGCTAGCTCCAATGGATACAACTCCATCAGCTTCCAGATGAAGGGACCTGCCGGTGGCTCCGCGACCCTCGAGATCCAGACCAAAACCAGCTGCTCGGCTACGACGTACTCTTCCAAGTACGTTTCGATCTCTGGATTGACTGGCAGCACCCAGACCATCAACATCCCTCTGTCTCAGTTCTCCGGTGCCAACGCCAATGCTGTTACCGGTTTCGTTTGGGCTGGATTTTCTTCCACCACCGACACATGGCAGATGAGCAACATCGCCTTTGGTTGCGGCAGCAGTGCTGGTGGCAGCACCTCCGTCTCCGCAACTAGGGTAGCTACCACCTCGAGCTCCTCGGTCCGCAGCACCATGACAACTATCTCGTCTCCCACGGCCTCAGCTGGAACCTGCTCTCCTTTGTTGATCGATGACTGGATTTCTCAATCGCGTCTGACTTTCTTGTTCTACAACGCCATGGGATACCCTACCTCTGATGATGCTTCCATGACTTCCATCACCGTTGGAAAGCCGTCTACTAACCACGTCGAGTTCGTTCCCAAGGCCGACTCGTACTTCTACACCCAGTTCCCTTGCGTCGACGCGAAGAAGAACAAATACACCGGTATTTCTCTGCGCATCAAGGCTCCTAAGGGCGCAACCCTGTCCGTTCAGCTCGACTCTTCGGACAACTGTGACGCGACCAACCCCAAGTCCACCTACGCGTCCGCAACTGACCTTGGATGGACTTTCGATGGAACTGAGAAGCTGTACACCATTCCCTTCAGCAAGTTCGCCGGCCTCAACACCGAGAAGCTTACCACTATCCTCTTTTCCGGATTCTCTGGTACCACTTCCTTCGGTCCCATGGCCTTCTACTGCGGCAACTCTGGAGAATACGTTGTGCCTCCTACCTCTGCCGACCCCGGCGCCTCTGCTACCGTTCCCGCTCCTAGCAACCCATCAGCTACCGGCCTCGTGATTGACAAGTTCGCCAACGCCAACACCAACGCCATGGGCAACTGGCACGGTGGTGACGAGGGCATGTCTCTCCAGTACGCCGGCGGCAAGCTCACCATCAAGTCTCCTGATGCCGACTACTCCTACTACACCCAGGTGTCTGGTGGCTGTGCCGACTTCACCAAGTACAAGGGATCTTACCTCCACATTGCTTACACCGGTACCACTGCCTTCACTGTCGCTTTCCAGCAACACAACAGCCAGTGCAACACCGAGATCGCTCCCTTCCCTGAGACTTGGGATTCCGCTGAGGCCGGCCGCTACGCCAAGAACGGACACATCTACATCCCCATTAGCCACTTCAACATCAACCTTTCTCGCGTCGTCGGCTTCGCGCTCAAGGGCTTCCACAGCACTGAGTCCGTCACCCTCTCCGTCATCGAGATTGTCTCCTCTGTCCCCGCCGGTACTACCATTCCCAAGAAGGACGAAACTGGTGACCTAGTCTTCGCATGCAAGCGCCCCAACTCCTTCGCTTTCGCCATCGACGACGGTCAACCCGACCTCGCCCAGGAAGTCCTCAAGATCATCCGCGAGGAGGACGTCAAGGTCACCTTCTTCACCGTCGGCGCTCCCCTTCTCGACGCTTCCACCAACCTGACCAACGTCTACAAGGAGATGATGTCCGCTGGTCACCAGCTCGCCCTCCACTCCTTCACCCACCCTAAGATGGAGGGTCTCCCTGACTACGCATCCATCGACTGGGAATACAACGAGGACGTCAAGGCCATGAAGTCGCAATTCAACGGATTGACCTCCACCTACTTCCGTCCTCCCTTCGGTACCGAGGGTGCCCGCATGCGCTCGCGCCTCACAAAGGCCGTCGGCAACACCGCCAAGATTGTCAACTGGAGCGTCGACGTCGAGGACTGGTTGTGGGCTGAGACCGACACCCCTGAGCAGCAGAAGGTTGCTTTCCAGCGTGACGTCGACAAGGGTGGTAACCTTGTGGTTCTCCACTACCTCTACCCTAGCACTGTCAGCTACCTTAGGGAGTTCATTCAGATCGCCAAGGCTACTGGCAAGCAGCTTATGCGTGTCGATCAGTGCATGATGGACCCTAACGCTCCTCCGCTATAGATCCGATCATGTAGTTTTAATTGAGTTGATGAGAGGATGATACCCGAAGGTGCGACTTGTTGCAGAATAGAGACTCGTTTAGCATATCTTGTTAATCGTAATTACATCTCTCAGAACGATCCATATGAGCATTCAGCACATGGTGACCATCTTCCTGATCTACCGCAGAAGGACTATGCTAGATCAAGCTTGGAGGCATCTCGGGAGAAACTGATTGTGGTGAGGGCCGATAAGCGGCATAGGATTACGATGCCTCTTCCTTTTACCATAAGCACCTTATCATGGTAGGCCCGATTGTCGTGAAGCTACGTCTCAGGTCATGTGAGTAATCACGCACACAAATCAAACCTTCCTCAGGCGTTTAGTAACCACCTTGACACATCTTGACAGCTCTCCATCAAATATGCTTTGTGTGATTAGTATCTCCATTACCTCCTGGGTAGGGGCAGGCATTGAGGGTTGGCCATGCATATTGCGATTCTCGCTATAACAAACGCTGCAAACCTTGGAATGCGTTGCCTCGAAAACCAGTTGTACGAAATACGATGTCCGATGTACGACGACCGATCACGGGCTGTATGCTGGATGGTCCTGGGAAAAGGCACAAGTCGATGATGGAGTGACGTCACTATCCGCTGAAAATTTCCTAGCGCCGAAGCGGCCGAAGGTCACGTGTCGTCAGCATGATGGCCGAGTGCAAGCGCATACCGTACTATCCTTCCTGCCTACATCCTCGACATTCGCCAAAGGCTTCTCATCGGCATGCGGTCATCTTCTCGTGTTGAGTATGCGGTTATATTCTCGTGTTGAGTATGCGGAGGCGCGTCTTCGGACCGTTGGCGGTGACGGCTTACCTTTCTATTTTCCCTATAGGCAAACACACGGCACAAGTTATGGTGTCTATTGAGTAATAACAAATGAACTATCTTTGTAAGCGCGCAGCCTCAAAGGCTATCAGATTTTGTCTATCAATGCCTACTTGTCCACGGGTTCGTCCAACACCACTCTGGTAAGCTTTTAGGATCCCACTCCCTCACCCTGGTTGCCTCAAACTCTCCCTTCTCGTTCGTATTCCAAACAAACCTCGGCTTTCTCACATATCTCCCGAGATAGGCTTCCATGAACTCATACTTTTCCAGCTCAATCAGTAGCGGTAGCTGCTGATGGTCTAGCTCCAGATACAGATATCTCGTCAAATTCTTCAGGACCCATAACGACACAACCCAGAGACCCGGTTTTGTAGCCTTGTAGTGGATGGCATGGTAGATCAGTGAGTCGAGATAGGTAGTAAGATTCGGGACCAAAATGGGACTTGGGTGGCTTGCGCTTCTGCCGCGCGGTAAGCCGGGGAAAAAGATGGCGGGGGGATGCGCCCCAAGAGGCGAATCTGGCACCTTCGTATCTGGATGCACACGAGGACCATACCACCATCCATTCTCTCGGTGCAGAGCTGGATGCCAAGCCTCTTCTACGAGGATAGGCTGCCAACAGTACACGTCGGGGACTTCGATAGTGATGCAGCTATCTATATCCATATGGTATGCGGTGTCGGACCAAAGAGCTAGGTAGCGGAACTCGTCTTCGTTTTCGATGGAGGTTTGCCGGAGAACGATATCGGCGTCGCAATTCGATACTGGGTCATTGCCAAAAATATCTTCTGGATCTTCGTTGAGTGTCCATCTTGACGTGGCTAAAAGATCCGATGCGACGGCTTTCAGCGTGTTGTGGCGGATGAGAATTTCGCACACATCTGTCATGGTTCCGGCAGACCCCATCCATCGTTGTGCCGCGCATCCAACGAGTAGGAAAGGATGTCGATGCAATGCCAAAATGTCCAGAACGTGGTCGAGGCTGCCCTTCTCGGTTGCGACTGCCTTTGGCGCTAGATAGCCGGTGGTTTCTGTTTCGTTACGATTCATCGTGTGATTACGTTGTGATGAAGTGGTTGAAGTTGGATGTGATGAGAACGATAGAAGAAGGAGGAGTGAGTTGTACGATCTAAGTAGATATTCTTGTATTACGGTAACCTGCGGACGAATGCGCCGAAGAACCGTGGAACCGAGGAGTCAGAACGCTGCGCTGAGATGCTAGCCAACCAATATGCTACGGAAGCGGGTAGCTTTGTCACGAGAGGTGTATCACTGGCGTGCATGCACTGACGCGCAATTCTTAGAACAATACTCAAATGCCCAAGATTCAGGGTAATCTCGAAGGAGATATCGTCCGAGCGCATCGCATTCTCTTGTATTGATGCTATGCTATGTAATGTATCCGACGCCAACGCCTTCCCCTCCAGGGCTTACTGTTCTTATGTTTGTCCAAAAAGCTGCCGAAGTCACACGACGAGATATACACAATGTCGGCGGATGCCAACGTCACATCTCAAGATCGTTACACGTCAGCCCCGTGCAGTTATACTCCACCTAGGTTTGGATGGTGGATCCGGATATGATCCTCCAAGCGAAGTACTCATAGGACACCCAAACGCTTACGCAGCTGCAGCCTATACTGAACACATGGAGTCATGGCAACACAAAGGAAGAGTATAAACGCTAGGCGCAACAGCGTACAGCGAGTTTTATGACAAATTGTAATGACAAGAGAGCGGCCTAAGGCCGTGAAAGGGATGACAAGCGTGATGAACATTCCAATCACAGTCTCTCCTCTCCTGACCGGCACCTCTATCCATCGCAAACCAGTATAAAGCCTCTAAAACCTCTATCTTTCCTCCAGGCGACGCGGTAACTCGGAACCTGTCAATTGCGGGGGTATAGAAGCGGGACCGGCAACCTGGGTGATGTGCGTTTGAGGTACCAAAGAAGCTTCCGGAAATCCATCATCGGGGTGAGCCAAGCCACAGTTCATCTTAAGACACACTCCCTGTAGAGCCAGACGTGCTTCGTCAGTATAGGTCTCATATGCATTTAGTACGGTCCGGACTGACCTCATCGTAGTTGCCGCATTTCATGCGTATGCAGGGAGATCCTCGGGACGCGCAAGCCGGGCAAGTGTGGCTGTTGTTGCAGTGTCGGATCGTCTTGTTGCGGAAACATTCGACGCAGGCGACAATCTTTTCCTTGCGGCGTTTCGGGAGTGTGAACGTGTTCTGGGTTTCTCTAGCCACTCGTTAGCAGGGAGGTCAGACTGAAGGTGATGAAGTCGTACTCAGCTCCGTCGAGCTCTCCGAAGGGGCGCTTTTTGACCATGCTCTGGATGGGTGCGGTCAATCTGGAGTGAGTCAGTAGATGAAGGCTGAATTTCAGATGTAGACTTACGCCATCTCCGACTTGGACTCCGCCTTGAGCGAGACAAGCTTCGCTTCGTACTCGTTGCGCATCGTCATTTCGAACTCCGCCTTGGATAATACAAGCTTCTCTTCGTACTCGTTGCGCATCGCGACCTCAAACTCCGCCTTGGACGAGACGAGCGTCTCTTCGTACTCACAGCGCATCCCCATCTTCTGATCCGTCAGGTTCTTGACGGAAGTCCTCAACTCTGCGCACTCGCCCTCAGCCTTCGCGAGCTTGTGTTCTGCAGCTATCGCCTGACCAAGAAGATCTGCACAGCGCTGGTGGGCGTCTGCAGCTGTGAGGCGTGTGGATATGTCTGACTCTTCCACCGCCTTGAGACGCCTCGCGAAATCTTCTGCCTTGTTGTACTCTTCGATCTTCCGATTGGCAGTGAAGATAGTGGAGCGCTGCTCGCGGTTCTCCGCGTTCAATCGGTTGACATCCCGGTAAGCAGCTCGAAGATCGTCGCGCAGCTTCGCAATCTCAACCCCTTGTTTCTGGGCTACTGGAAGGATGTCTATCAGGGTAATGGTGTTGATGTTGGTACCGCTTGCGTCTCCGATGCTGTTGGCCATGGTGTCGGCTGACGGTTGCTGATATAACTGACTGGGTAGCCCTGGAGATGTTCACTGCTGGGGTCGGGCCACTACCTAGGTAGAAAGACTGTAAGACAGAGACGAGCGGACGGTCGGCAGAAATCGGTATGACTCACTATAACAAGAAGGCGTATTGCCTGTTTCGATATTTTCAAAGCGCTCACTCACCGTCACCGTCCCCGGTCCGTCACTGACCGTAGCGCTTAATATCACGTGACGCTAGCGTGCCAAGCCACTCGATCAATATACAATCTCGCCTAGTCCCTGCCACCTTTCTCTTTCTTCAACGACTCGCGCCGCCTTTTCCACAATTGATCTGCTTGAGAGCGCACTGTGATCACATTCTATGTGACGCAGTGTGACCCTCCCTCGAACAAGTACCCTTTGGATCGTACTGCCTTCCTTGGGGGCTTCGTTTGTTGCGCTAACGGTTGTGCGTTGAGCTTGCTTCCAGTGATTCATTTTGGACGCTGGAACAAGCTCGCTATCGAGATCAATGCATTGATCCAAGGTCCGACAACCGAAGACGATGTACTCACCGCGGTTCGTTTTGATTCACTGACACGCTTGAAGGGCGTCGAGATTAGTGCAACTCACGGTGTTGATGGCTTGTCCACGGCGTTGATGGTTGCATGGTCTTGAATGTCTTTCCTTCGGGCGCAGGTCTATGGCTCCGGTGGTCGGGCTTGAGCCAGCTTGCGTTACGATAGGATCGAACTGGGGGCTAGTGTCTTTTCATCGAACTATCTTCTTTATGGAGATACTTGAGGAAGAATTCTGAAGTCATCAATTGTGTTAGCGAGTGCTAAGATACCTAGTTCTCATTTAGCATGATGCGCCTCGCGTTATTACTATTTTGTGAGTTTCCGTTCTATCAGTCTCTTAACAATGATACGCAATATATTCTCTTAATGCACGAACAACGTACATGCCATAACGTCGTGCTAATCACGTTCGTTCAACGTCGATGGATGTTGACCAGCGTGATGGTACACGAATTCAAACGCTCTTTCCGCGAGATCCAGGCCGGACAGCTCTAACTACCCAGGTGGGCTAGTGGATGTTTGACAAGGTGCGGCGCGAGACAGGAACGAACGGTGCCCAGACCGGCAGTCGATGTCGATGCAAAACTGTTGGCGCGACAACTTCACTGCATCGAATTTCACAGCTTTGACTATGGTAACACCCGTTTAGGGGTTTATCTCGGAGTATCTCGACTTTCCATCAAGACCTTATTGGTTCGATGATTATGGCTACCTAGGGCAACGTACATGAACTATTGACAAAATTCCTGTCAAAATTCCTGTCTAGTGAGATTTTGGGTGAACGCTTTGCGCTGTAACTGGTTCCGCACCCTGATTTTCCGGGGAACCGCCGATGAAAAGGTTCCCTAGCGGATTACTCCAAACGCGCATCCCAGCCTCCCGAGGTCGCGACGTGTCTGCAATCTCCCAACATGGATATATGTACATGTATCGTCGTTTCTCATCTTTTGTTTGTACCAAACTATTCAGCACTGGTATCTCCTTTGCTGTTACACCCTACCTGTTACCCTTATCTACACCTCTGATCTCTCCGCTCCCACCCCGCGCCGATGGACGATGATGTAGTCATGTCTTGGGATGACCCACATCAAACCGCCCTCGATCTTGCAACATTACCTACCGAAATACTTGACAAGATCTTTGGGTATCTTCAACCGAGTATTCAGCTGTTCAACTTGCCGAAACGTTGCGACGCGGGATGGCTCATCGACAACGACGACGACCGTGCGAAGAGAAAGGGCTTACATAGTCTTTGCCGGACAACAAAACGACTTCGAAAGAGTGCGACACCTCTACTCTACAGGAATATACATATCGTGGGCTGGAGGGAAGAAAGAAAGATCAGGCTAGAGCAAATGGGCGTACCGCCATACACACGAGTGCCATACGAGTTACAAATGGACGAAGCGGCGCTCGTTCGCCAATTGACAAGACTTCTCCGAACAATCAGCATGCGTCGAGAGTTGGCCGAATGCATCCAAGTTATACGTTGTAATCAATCACTAGCTCGAAGACTCAAAGAAGATGGAATGGAGGAACAACACGAAGATATGGTGCTAGCAATGGAGGAAGCGATTGATGAAGGTCTACCAACCATAGTTCAGGGTCTGTTCGATCCTATTGCAGCAGGTCTTTGGGATCGCGAGTTCCAGGGGACCCCAGAGAAAGCACAGATGACGCTCTTGCTTCGGTTGAGTCCGAACGTATCAGAACTGACTCTCAATACCTATAACGGGTCTCTGAGCCGGATTCTTGGTCTTGAACTTGGATCAAGCAAACCCGGTCATCTCGCGAAACTTGCTACGATCAACATCATCACAGACCATTTTATTCTCAATGATGAACATGATGGAATACGCTGTTTGTTTCCGGAGCCGGAGTTATACGATGAGCGTATCGCGACTTTTCGGTATCTTCCAGCTTTGGAACATTACCGTCACCACCATCCTTACGACATACATCGCGCCCTTCTCGGCCGCGAGGCTTTACGACTTCCTTTCGAAGGAGATGGGCTCCGAAATCTCAGCACTCTTCATCTTGTCGACTGCAGTCTATCGATGGAACAGATTATCATGACCATACGACCGTGCTGCCGACTAGTGGAGTTTCGCTTCAGTTTGTTCCATCTAACTGCCTATGAGGAACATGACGATACAGACCGGGTTTTGGATTTCGGTGGTATATGCGAAGCGCTTCTCCAAAGCAAGAACACAATGCGATATCTATCACTATCGATGAGACAAGCTGGTGGCGGGCCACCCCAAAGCTGTACCACTCTCGCAGTCGGTACCCTCAACAAGTTCACGAAGCTACAAACTCTATTAGTTCCCGCTATCATCCTTACAGAATCGCCTATCACGATAACTTACACCCCGGAAGAAGTTGAATGGGATCCAACTCAGCATTTCCAACTTCGGATAGTCGAGAGCTTGCCCACTTCGATCACCCTGTTGGGTCTCGGCAATGAGCATCTTTCGCGCCCTCGCGATGGCAGTTGGCACCTAGAACTCACAGACGAGGCCAACAGACAGTTGGCAATGGGGATTGGAAGACTACTCGACCTTCGAGCAGTATGTATTCTACATGCAGCCCAGCCGGATATCGTGTATATCCCGGACCTTTGGGATGCCTGTTTGCAAAAGAATATTGAATACGTGGTACAGGACAGCTTGGAGGGTGACGAGATTCTACTCAAGCATTATGAGATCAATCATTAGCATGGATGTGTAAATAGTTGTTTCATCGTCCGTCGCATGCTGCTTTCCCTTTCCTTGTATGTCGTAAAAGGGTCGCGTTTGTCAATGTATTTACTACACAAATAGCGCGCGGTTTATCGATATTGCGTGGTGCTCGCCGTAAGAGCACTTATTCTCGGGCGTCCATCACAAAGAAATGCTTATCTCATCGAGGCCCAAAGACAGGTCGAATGGGTGAAGTGTCGATATTTGGCAACCTTGCAGCTACAGATGTCATCGCATAATTTTGACACATGCCTTTCGGAGGAACATCGAAGGGAAACGAGCTCTCTGTGTCACCGCACGGCACATTCGAACTGTGTCTAATCACTTACTTTGCTTTGCCATATCAGAAGCACAAGTGGTCCTTACGGCGGCAACGGTTGAGGACTAAGTGCTAGACAATGTAATGATCATCCCAGGGTTGATGGACATTACCTAGGTAACCCGCTTCGCCCAGCTTGTGGCGTTCCTGTATGTGTGGGAAAAGACACATATTGCGCAGGTACGGAATGGTCATGCATTCGATCTAATAGCAACTTTTCAAATAACTGGAATCGCTGCATGTGCCATTATCTTTACGTAAAGAGACACCCTTATGAACTACCATCGCTTCCATGCTATGGACCTTCTGTTTCTCAGGTCCAGTACCCCACCCGTTCTGGCCAATCGTAATTCATGTCTCTAGTTTTCACCGACAGATGGAAGAGGGCATTGCCTGCTGCAATTCGGGCAATAGAAGTATGTGCAACCTGCCTTGCGCATACCAGCTGCGTCAATGTTCTGGTTGGCCTGGCAGCCAATACACCAACCAGCTGTTAATGCATATAGTGCGTTACGCTGTAAGTTCAGCGCAACGTCTGCGGCGAAGGTGGGATGCGCAAGCAGCAACTGCTCAAAGTCCTTCGTCTTGACAAGATAACGGTACTTTTCGAAGACAACGGAAGTTATGAGACGTCCCATAGCCCCATCGACGTTGACCTCGGTACCGTAGTGAGCGTGGATTGCAGTGATGAGCATGTCTAGGTCTTTGACAGCTTCTATAAGTACAGCCTTCACATCTTCTGCAGCTGGCTCGTAGAGCTTGACAACGTCGTACTTGTCAGCGATAGCGTGCACGCCGATTGGAACAAGCACACGCTTGCTCTTGTCATCGCCTGCGAGCTTCGCGATCTCGTGTTTGTCGTACTCGTTGGTGTAGATGAACTTGAGAAAGAACTCAAAGTGATCGGGATCGTCCTCATGCAATTCCATGATGCCTTCTGATGCTTCCTGGAGATAGTTAGTATTCTCCTTCCACACAGCTCTACACATCTGCCAATTTACCTTGAAGTTGCCAGTGAAAGCATTGAGAAAGTAGTCGGACTCTAGACATAGCACGGCCTTGTGCGCATAGTATTCGCGTATGTGGCCTTCGTGGATTTGCTTGATCGTGACATCGGATAGCGCGGGGTTGTTGAAGAGCCTGGGGTCACGTCAGTACCCATCTAGGGCTGGAGAAGCGAGCATGCTTGGCTTGTGCGACTTACTTAGCAGCCGATCGCTTTGATTCAGACATATCGAAGACCTTGCGGCCGAAAGGGATTGCAGTGCGAGTTTGCAACAATATTAGAGCAGTGAGGTTGGCGCGAGCAAACAAGGTCGCTGTATGGGCACTTGAACAAATCGGGTTAGAGGGGGGTATCGCGATGTGAACGCGGCAGGCTACCGCCAATGACGGACCCAATGAAACGTGGAAGGTTGAAAAACAGGAAGAGGACGGGCAAGAGATATTCAATAGAAAGCATAGGTAGAGACGGCCAAATCGGCCAGGGCAGCCAATAGATTCTCGGATCAACTGGATCAGCCTCAGAAGATAACATCTACATGTTGTTTCTTGTAGACTGTTTACCTCCATGCGCACCGTAGATCTGGCAGCATGCTCACAAGTCATCAATTAGCGGGCTAAGGCCCTGCGCAGTACCAATCCTCACCTCATAGAAGTCCCTTCGCCTCTCAACATGACCACGGTCTGCCATGAACTCAGCAAACGCAGGCGCATCCGTACCGGGCTGCTGCAGGATCGTCTCGGCGCCTTCTGGTGCTGGGATATCCTGACGGACGCTCCAGCCACGGCTAGATTGGTTTTCGTCGCTGAGCATGAAGCTGTGAAGTAGCTTTGCGCCTTCAGGGTGGGGTGCTTTCTTCAGGATTGCGCCAGTCTGAGCCCAAGAGACGAATTTGGCGTCGCTGGGGAGCGCGTACTTGACTGGTGGTCGGTCTGCGAATGAGTAACCCGAGCTAAAGGTTACCGCACTGCTGCTGTTGGCAGCCTTGATGAGTGTACCAGGAGTGGCAGTACCGCGCACCCAGCGGGGGTTGTTGGCGAGTAGGGCGTCGAACCATTCCTCACCGAGCTCTTCGATACTACGCAAATTGTTAGCCAATCCGTTTATGATGGTCGGAGGCCAGAACGTACATCAGTTCGAACTGGTACAAGACGGCATCATCGTCGTTGGGGTAGGTCAGAACAATCTTGTCCTTGTATTCGGGCTTCGTGAAGTCTTGGTACGATGTCGGCATGGCGCTTGTCTTGTTCATGTTGGCGGAGATACTGTTGCTGATTAGCGTATGTAAGTCGAGGCATTACCAGGAATAGCATACCCCCAATCAAAGATAAGAAGTCCACTGTACGCCGCTTCGGCATCCTTGAACACAGGATAGATCTTGTCGAAGTTTAATGGTGCGTAGTTCATCAAAGCGCCTTGCTTCTTCCATCGTGGGTAGTCGTGAAGCGTCTGCAGGATGATGCTGTCGACGTAAACATTGTCGGCAGCCAGCTGTGCGTCAAGGTTGACATCATGGTACTTCGACAGGTCGACGGTGACATTGAGTGTCATGTTAGGGAACCGTGCCTCAAAAGCACTCTTCAGACTGTTCTGCTGAGTCTTCTCATCGCCGCCATGCCAAAGAGTGACAACGCCACCTTCTGCCAAAGCTGCCTGGTAGATTTCATCGAGGCTGCGCGTCTCCTGCTCGAAGTTTGTAGTGTTTGGCAAAGAGGCTGCCCAAGAAATCCCGGCAAAAAGTGCCAAGCTAGAGTATTCGAAGCGCATGGTGGCTGATTCCGGTCGATTAGCTGTAATAGAGGCGCAGTTGTTTCATCAGCCATCGAGGTATTGCACATCTTATATCGGCGACTACTAATCACAGACCCACGCGCTACAGATGCTATCGCTACAGATTGATTACGATCATTGCTTCCACTTCCGATTCCGACTCGGGCCTTTAGAACTTGTTTAGCGGACAAGAAGGAGGCTGAGATTTCACTGGAGTTACGCGGCCTCCAGACAGAATGGACGACATTGTACTAGAGGATCGTGGCGCACGCTTCCAACGGTGTCAGGAGCTGCAAGCACCCGAAAGTAAGATGGTTGGCACGCGTAGTCTGTTCGATGCAGCATCTTCAGGAAAGTGTTGCGAAATCGACACTTTTCTTTGGCAGGGACCGTGCGGGTGTTGTGGGACTGAGTACGAACGCGCTCCCAATCCGTATGGTCTACGGCCGTATCAGAATGAAGCTTTGTCGCGTCGATTCAGGGCTTCCAAGAATGAGAGGGCGAGTGGGCCTCGTAGAAGGAGAAGACGGGTAAACTTCGGGTTGAAACAGGTCAACGGTGGTCATGATTGAGTGCTGAGCTGACACGGGAGCGGCTCTAATTCAGGAGAAATGTGGGCGGGCACAGACTTGTAGATGGAGAAGGCTGGTCACGTTGACGCTTCGCCTGTTTTGGTAAGGCGCGTCCCCCCTTATCGCCTGCCCCCGGCAATCGGCACCGTCATCCACGCCTTCGCCCTGGACCGAGTGAAGGTATGCCGTCGCAACAAACATCACCGCCACTGCTAGCGGAATCCAAGAATGGACCGAAGCCTGAGAAATACACCCGATGGACAATGATACAGAAAGTTCTCCGCAGGAGCCGCCTGCCAAAAAGCAACGAACACTAGCTTGCCAGCGATGTCGCTATCGGAAACAGAAGTGCGAAGACAGCCGCCCGTGCCAGAATTGTGTCAAAGGGGACGAGGAATGCCTTCCTACGCAGCCAGCGCCTCGGCCGCATGTTGAGAGCGAATATGTGCGCATTCTGGAAGAGCGTGTTGCTGAGCTTGAGGCTCGAGACCCGCAGCAGAGCCTTGATCATCTAGCAAGAACCCAGAACAGGCCTGATCACGACATAAATGACACGTCCCCAGCAAGCAGCGACTTGCCGGGTGATGGGATCACAGGGGGAGCAGTTGCTCATTCGAATCGACAAACCCTGCCGCCGCGGCGGTCATCTATGCTTTCCGGCTCATCTTCGGGTTATGCAATAGCTTCGGGCACAGATGATGAACCCGACTTGAATCATCTCATCTTTGGGCTTATCGCATCACCTTCAGCGCAGTTTCCAGCTCACGATGCTTCTCGTACCCCAACAACCGCACGACCGGCACAGGTCGAAGTGCATAGCGCGCACACACTGTTGACCAGCATCTCTCCGGAACTCGAAGAATCATTGCTTAACGCATATCGCGAACGCGCTCAAGCCCAGTATCCCTTTTTCCACTGGGACACCTTCCTCACATGGCATTCGGAGTGGAAGCACTGTTTGTCCCGTGACCTTGAAGAACGAGCATGGCAAGGGTTCTTCATCAATCTTGTGTACGCGACAGCTTTAGTACTGTTGCGTCAACCTTATACGGCAATGCTTAATGCTCGAGAGTTTTACGATAGTGGTATCGCACTCCTGCCGGCTGTGCTACGTCAACCAGATAGAATCCTCCAGGTGCAGGCATATCTACTGCTGTCCGTGCATGCACTACACCAGAGCTCTACTGAGCGCATCATTTCTCTCGCGTCCACAGCGATACGACAATGTGTCCTGCAACAATTACACCTTGGCGAGACGGAACCACCATCTACCGACGTTCACGCACGACTGGTAGTTCAAGTTCGACGGCGATGCTTTTGGTGCGCGTACCTTCTTGATCGGCTGGTCATGTCATCCTTCGATCTTCCTCCGTCTGTGCCAGACTATATGATTACCGTAAGGCCTTTCGCTAACATCGAGGATCATGATCTGTTAGGAGCCGCTGCCATCACACCGCCTAATCATGATTTGACTGACTCTGAGAATTACACATGTAACTCCTCGGCGCTTCATATACTGCAGTGCAGGCGCATACAATCCGAAATAAGCGCCGTTACGCTTCGATGGGATTACCAAGCTCAATTTGAGAATAGTTCAGACTGGCGGATAAGAATACTTGCGGAACTGGAGAACTTCAAATCTAGGGTACAAAACTTTTCAGATCCACAGTCAAAAGGTTATACATCACAACGGTGGCAAGCGATGATCTATCACTATACGTTGCTCATGCTTTATCGACCGACAAAAGCCAACGTGATCGGATCTGCCGGCGATTGGTCGGTTCAAGCCAGCAGCCAGGCTTGCTTAATGTTTCGTAGGACTCAGATCGATCGTCAAATCGCTCAGCCATGGCTTGCAGTAAGCAATCCCACGCACTCGATGACGCATGCGCTAATGCTAGCAGCTCCTCGTGCAATTCCAGTCTGGTATTACACTCTTGTACTGCTTCTGGGCTACCCCACCGGAACATAGAACCGACAATTACTACTCTCTCGATGTCTCTGACGCGCTCCGCGCCTGCTCCAACATCCTAGCGATAATGGCAGACAGGTGGGCGAAGGCAGAATGCCTGCGAGACGTCTTTGAGCTACTGGCGCGCGAAATTCCGCTGGTCGACCGACCCAACAAACCACCCACTCGGTTGTCAGAGAAAACCGTCACGGCAATCCGAGAGCACCTTCCGCAGGTTCGCGCACTAGTAGTGCATCGTCCGGTGTTGCGCATGATCGATGAGATGATAAATGAAGACTTCCCTCGCTCTGCGCAACCTTCCCAGCTACCAACGATTCGTGGCATGCTCGCTCCGAATCACCAGGAACCTGAAGAAGACTTCAACAGTCAGCTACAGCAGATTAACGGAAACTTCCAGATGCCATTTGCCATGCAGCAGCCATTCGAGTACGGTATTGCAGATTCTGGGCTTGAGGATTTGGCTGTTGATGGCCTACTCTCGTTTCCTGGGGTGTTTGACTTCGAAGGCTGGACATGACACGTCATTGAAAAGTGAGATACTATTGGAGCTAGTGTACTCATAATGTGGGCTATCGACGTCTTTTCAACTACGCTGCCTTGCCCTTGTCTACGATAGACTCCCCCGCGACCGTCTCGAAGAAAGCATCCGCCAAATATCCACCGCAATAACTCAACTTCTCAAACCCATCAGTCATAGGTTTTGAGCTAAGAGCTGGGCCTTGCACCGACTTCAAGTAGCCAGCGATACCTTGGTCCTGCCACATCTTCGCAAATTGCTCCGTCACCATGTTCAGACCTTGCAGACTCCAGATCGGCTGCACCTGCCACACGATGCCTAGCTTGGCAAGATCGAGATGAAGATTCTTGACCTGGTCATCACTGAACCCGGCTTTCGCAAAGTCGTAGTCACCGGTGTAGCCAAAGGCAAAGAGCCGATCTGGATACGCTTTGCGAACTTCGGTGTGGAACTCGACGATGTCGTCCCAGTTCGGAGAGTCCATACGCGCCCAGGTCACGTCTCCGAGTGGCGCAGCGGCGATGGCACGCTCGACGATACCCTTGACACAGCTCTTGATCATGTACTGTCCCATCGCCGATCGCGATAGCTCCCAGTCGAAGGAAACCTCTTGTTGGACGGTCTTGCTCGCGATATCGCGACGGTCTGACAGGGAAGCAACCTTGCTTTTCGAAAGCGCCGCCATGTAAGCGGCAAACTCTTCTTTCGACGCAACGGCCTCGACAGCCTCATCAAAAGTCTTGATGCCCGCTTTCGCCTTCCACTCGTCCCGCGCAGCTTTCAAATCTTGGCCCTTCATCTGCGCAGCCGCAAGACACTTCTGTAACGGCTCTACCTTCTTTGTCGCTCCCTGCACATACTCGTGGTCGCGCTCGTCGACAACACTGGTGATGAACTCGGCATGGTCTGTGTCGCAGCGGCACAACAGTAACGTCTCCGCACCCATGACATCAAATTGCATCCGCACAGCTGTCAAACGATCCAGATACTCGTGTGTCGGCACAATCGTACGCCCCTGACCAACGGTAAACTTCTTCATCCCGATCGCAAGGTCGTCAATGTGGATCATCGCTACGCCAGCGTCCACGAACTCGCGCGCCATCTTCATCGTACTCGTTAGGCTACCGAAGCCCATGTCGCCATCCGCGACGATTGGCGCCATGTAGTCCCAGTTCTCCAGCTTTGCACGCTGCTCGATTGGATGTCGTAACCGGTACTGTCGTTGACGCTGGTCGTGCCAAAGCTGGCTCTTGAAGATCTTGGAAACAACTTTTGGCACGGTATCCCAAGGGTAGTCCGCGTGGTCCATTCCGGGGAGTGCGACTTCCGAGAATCCACATAGAGCACCGGATACGTAGACAGTCTGTTGATGCTTGGCCATCTGCGAAACTGCTACCGGGTCAGTGGTGCCAAATGTCAACTCGCATGTGCCGGCTTTGTTGTGGGCGTTTAGCTGATCCCAGAGCTTGATAGCCTGGATCGAGGAAGCTTCCGCTGGAGCGGGAATGGAAGCACGAAGCGCGGCTATAGTGCTTGCAGTATATGGTCTGGCAACAAGGTCAGCTGAATTCGGTCACAGAGTAGGTCTACCGCTTAGGATCTGACGGGGCTACATACCTCTTCAAATGCGACTGCCTTGCAGAGCTCCATTGCTTTTCGATGGCAGCTACATCAGCTTCGAAAGCCTTCTGCTCGTCTTGAACGGATATGTCGAGTTTAGGCATCGTGTGGAATGTGAGAGATTGTGATGTACACTGTTGTATAGCTTGGCAATCTGTCGAATGATGTGTCTCGGTCAACGAGGCGCCTCTCATCATATATCTAGAAGAATTGCTTCATTGTATCAGTCCAGCTCGACGCGTGAGACGCGTAGCAACCCTTGTTCCTCGGCACATGCAGGGTATCTGCTTTCTCCACTGCAAAGCGGCGTGGAGCCATAGTGCACCTTGCACTCTCGCACTTGAGAGTCCGACAAAGTCCGTTATCGGTAGATAAGCGAACATGAGGGCGGGGCCCACTTTTGCATTGAGGATGCGCACGCCTGATCACTTTGCGACTTCCGAGTGTGGTGTGTCAGCTTGACATGGATGGAGTCTCTATTTGATTGTGTATTGCACACTATTTGGTCACGGGCATCACCTGTTGAAGGGCACGTGCCGAATCATGGAAGAAGCAAGTCACAGGTATGGCAGTGTGTCCGTAACGAATCTATTCATTCAGATAGAACCTGTGGTAACTACAAACTTCGTATCAAGCTGTTGCTAGCTTCTGTCATGTCTACCATACGTATCGAAAGTGAACGTTTTGCTTGTCAGTCAAATCGCGGAAGTCAGTGTCTGCATGCACCCTTCCACCCTTATCAGAGTCAACGCGATCTCGCCTGCGATTCTCATACCAGCAATACGTCGCATACATAGCGATGGTGATCATCGAAAGAACGTAGCTTGCCAGCACAGCGCCCATACCAAGTGGGTATAGTGGGGCTTGATCAGCCTTGAAGAACTGTGGCGCGATGATGTTACTGACACAGTACGCAATAAAGACCAGCGCATTGACAGTAACTTTCTTCGTGTGGCCTGCGGTGTTTGCCGTATTGATACCGAGTGCGACGATGTAGGGTCCGAGGTAGAAGTATGAGCAGTACAACGCTGCGAGACGCCCATTGTAATTGTCGAGCGGCAGAACGTATAAGAAGACTGCTGAGATCATGCCGACGATGATACCAAACACGACCCATGCGGTTCGCAGCTGTTTTGCTGGGAAATACTTCGCAGTCAGAAATACTCCGCCATTGCAAACGTAGGACGCAACAGTCTGCAAGATACCCGTAGGCATTGTGAGGAGGGTCGAACGCTGAGACGTGTAGCCGAGGCCTTTGATGATGAGAGGCGTGAAGTTCGTCAAACCTCCGTTCGGAACTAGAGAACGTCAGCCTAAACTTGGAGGTATGGCACATCAGGTTTACTCACTACTGATCCGTATATGAAAGAAGAACATTAGCCACGTCTTGGGATCGAGGAATGCTTCAATCATCTGGTCTTTCTTGAACGTCTTGTTCTCCACTCCCGTCTGATCTTGCCGGATCTTGTCAATTACGATGGCCTTTTGTCGCTCGCTGACGAACTTTGCCTTGACAGGATTGTCAGGCAAGAAAATGCCGATTACACAAGCCCAAACAATGGTCATTGCGCCTGTGATCCAGAACATAGCGCGCCATTGATGTTCGCCTGCTAGGAATCCAATACCGTATCCGATTGGGCCAGTGAAGCACACAGAAAGACCCGTATACATCAAACCGGTTCGAAGAGGTTGCTCACGTCGCGGGTACCACATGCTGATGATGAGGAAGTTGCCGGGTACAATCGGCGCTTCAAGGGCTCCAAGAAGGACACGAAGTGCGATAAGCGTGGGGAAGTTGTTGGCGAAACCCGTCGCGATGAGAATGCAGCCCCAGAGCAGTTGGACGACAAACATCAATTTGGCGATCGGGAAGCGTTGGAGGAGGCTGCCACTCGGTAGGCACCAGAACAGATAACCGAACTACACGCATTGTCAGCACCCTAGAAGCAATGATAGTCAGGATTACTCACATAGAATGCACTGCCGACCCAGCTGTATCTGTCTCCAGTCAAGCCAGTATCAGCTCGGAAGCCGTACAAGGCCGCTGTAGCTGTCGTCACTTTGTCCATAGCGCCCAGCGTGATGTTGACTGATATGACTATTAGCTTGCGCTTCGCGCTATCTCGCTTTACAATCACTCACACCAGAGAAGTGGCACGAGACGCAGGTCTAGCTTCCATCGCAAGCGTGTCGCTTCTTTTCTTGTATACGCATTCTCCCCCGTGAGATGATGAGCATAGGCAGCCGCCACATCAACGTTGGCCGATGCAACTTCTCCCATCTTGACAGAATGGGTATCCTCGACGTCGGCGGACGACATGACTTTGCTGTCGTCGGGCATGGTAGCAATGAGTGGGGTAAGGATGAAGATGCAAAAAAGAACCTTCCAATGGGTGTCTCGAACACCTAGATTAGATGTGTATTTTATAGAAGACCAAGACAAAGATTCATATCAGTAATGCCTATCTTCATATCTCGCTGACTGTCGCTATCTCCAGCTGGACAGCGGCTGGACGGGATATGGAACGTCAGAGTCCAGCTCGATAGGACTAAGATTGTGCCCTTGACTCGCGAACGTTGTCGTTCTCCGCATTCTGGCGACGGCAACGATCAACCGGTTTGCATGCCTAGCGTTCAGGGACAAAGAGAGGATTCTTCGGACTCTCATGTCCGATGGTGGCACGGTGGGTCACAACCAATAGTGGGCTGTCAGGCCCTCACACCATGCCATGGAAGTGCTAGTATGGGTCCTGATACCCGACTGCTAGGATCCGTCTGTATAGACGACATGCGCCATGGGAAAACGGGCGATAGGGCTTACTAGAGGGTTGCTGCGCGTACGGATATGGCGTCCTGCGGCGGCGCCAATTGTCCGTCACCTTTCGCGCGCAGAGTGTTGTGATCATCGCGCATCGCGTAAAGGATACTCACAACCATTGTGAGGACGTCGTCGCGGTGGTTGATCGAATGTCGAAGTGTGCGAGATCAGTGGCCTTGCGTGGTTGGAGACGTGGCAAATCGCGAGATAGTCGCGACAAACGTCAACCGCTTATCGGCGGGCATCACGTGCATCGCCGAATGCGGGCATCCCGAAAGCGACATCCATAGAAGACAGATACATTGCTTGAGAAAACGTTATTCAGTAAGGATACATCAAACCAAAAGCTCTCTCACTCGATTCGTGCAACCATGGCACGAAATCTACGCATTTGCATGCTTAATGCCGATGCACCGGTGCCTGTTGTTGCCGCCGAGCGCGCCCCCACCTATGGGCGTATCTTCCACCAACTTCTTTCGTCCGCAGCTGCCAACACAAAGTCACCATGCGCGTCCTTGGACCCTGTCATTAAGATCACATCTACGGACTTCGACGTCACGAAGAACGAATATCCCAGCTCGATAGCAGAGTTCGACGCTGTCATCATCTCGGGCTCTGCGAACTCGGCCTACGATGAGCTGCCCTGGATACGCAAACTCGCAAGATGGACGAAAGAATTATATGAGAAAGAGCCCAGGGTGAAGATCTTCGGCAGCTGCTTCGGCCACCAATTGGTGTGTCAAGCTCTACTAGGGGATTATGGTGTGAAGGTGGAGAAGCACCCGGAAGGCTGGGAACTCGGGGTAAAAGAGATCACACTGCAACGGCAATTCTACACCGAATTCTTGGGGGATGGTGGAGGCGGGGAAGATAAATATGGCAAAAAGATGAAGCTACAATTCGTGCATCACGACCACGTGGTTGTTCCAGATTTAGAAGCGCTGCCGGGCTCCTGGACAACGCTGGGAAGTACTCAGCATTGCGCTAATCAGGGCATGTACGAACCTGGTCGTGTCCTCACATTCCAGGGTCACTTCGAGTTCGATCGTTTCATCAACAGTGAGACAATCAAATATTTCTTCCCGAATTGGCAGCCTAAGGTCTTGGAAGAGACGCTCGACGCTATCGATGCGGATGACGATTCTGTGGCAGCAGCTGGAGTTGTCTTGAAGTTCTTCTTGGGCGACAGTGCTAGAAAGCATGGTCAGTTACATGCTGTCGTTGGGGGTTTACTCACGCCGCCGTCAAGAGAATGAGCCCGCATTTCTACAGCCGATCCAATATGTATCAACTACATGTTCTAGGTTTAGACCTATGTACTACCTTCCTTGATTAATGCACTTAATCTCTTAATACCTTCAAGAATCTCTACCTCCGTGTGCCATGCCCATGATAAACGTATGCCATTCCCATAGCCCTTTGCCGCACGAACGGCGGATGTAGGGTCCCCTTGCACTTGCATCATGTCGCCATATGCAAACTTTACACTGTATTTCTCCAAGCCTTTGGCAGCCAAATCGGCACCCTTTCCAGCTAGACCTTCTGGCAACAGTAGCCAAATGAAGTAGCCTCCAGCTTGCGCAGAAAACTCGTCAGGACTAGTGTCGGCGCCGCTCGCTTGGTCAGAATTCTCATTGTACGGCTTCCCAGTGGAGATAGTGACACCCAGTGGTACCAGAAAGTTCTCTATCCCTTCCAGCATAGCATAATAGCGAGCCCGAAACGTCGGAAGAACTTTGGTTTCAAGATGCTTGCGCAACAACCCAGACTCAAGCACCTCATGAACGAATGAAGCAGCCATGTGTGCGGGACAGCCTCCAGATCTAGTCGCACCCACTTGTGACAGTGCAAGCGTGAACGCAGGAGTCGCTTCTGCCCAGCCTACTCGTACACCCGGTGCTATGATCTTTGAGAACGAACCATTGCTCATAGCATTACCCCATTCATCTTTGGGGCCTCCTTCAAGCGTGCGATCGACGTCGACAATTCGGGGAGGTACGTCACCGAGGCTCTCATAGCTTCCATCTTTATCCACTGGCCAGCGTAGTATGTCGTACACATCGTCGGTAACCACGAGGGCATCAAATTCTCGTGCGAGGCGAATGAGTTGTTGTCTTCGCCGAAGCGACATGGTCTTCGCGCTTGGGTTCGAGAACGTCGGAACGCAATAGATGATGTGTCGATAAAGCTTCTTATATCTTTCACCCGTCTTTCGCATCGATGCAGCGTGTGTTGCCGATTGATCTGCCTCATCAAGACTTCGTCGTAAGAACTCCACATCCAGCCCTTCATCGTCTTCCGGCACACCCTTCATCATCCCCTGGAACCCGTTGTCCATGAAGATAGGACATGCCAGAAAGTAGCATGGTTCAACCATCCAAATGTTTCGCGTGTAGCCTGGCTCAGTGAAGCGTGCCAGAACGTTGTCCAAGTTCCCCGATGCCCCATTCGTGACACAGATGCGGTCGAACGAAAGTTCCGAACCGCATCCGTACGTGGAAGTGAGCCATGCTGCGATACTGCGTCGAAGTGGTTCGTAGCCAGCATCCGGGCCGTAGATTAGTGAGGCTGCGGTTTTTGCTTGCGAGTTAAGTACGCTGGTCACGCCGTCGAGAAGTTGAGCCGATGGAAAGAGTGACGGCGACGGCCACCCCAATTGCAGATTGATGCTTTCGGTCATATTGGTAGGACCCAGATGCGACAATGATGGTGTTCTTACAGGCAGATCACGGCAACGCTGCTATGAACAGCAGTCGAATCATTTTGCGACCTCGGCATGCGCGCTGCAAACCCATGCTCATAATCGCATAGCCACTCAGCATTTGGTGGAGAGCGTGATATCGACCCCTGCCATTCTTTCGGACTCTGGGCCCCGATGGAGAGGAACATCGGAACTTCGAAGGATTCACTGAGGGGTTCATTCGCGCCGCGCTAGTGAAGTATTAGCGTGTTTCCTGGGAAGGGATCGGCAATCGCGCGTCATCCTCATCCTGCCGGAATGCGCAGCAACTCCACCCTCAACGCGATGCGATAGGCATTACAAACCCGCACTGCCATGCCTTCGGAACGATATGACCTGCGGCATCGGTGTTGTTACAGCCAATGGCGCGTCACGAGACAGCTGACCAGGCGTTGCCTGTTTGGCGTGTTCATACCTTGATCTATCCGCTGACACGAGGGTGGTTTACTTCAATTCCCAGTAGCTATAGGACATATAGGAGCTCTTGGCTGTCGGAGACTGCAGTTCACCTTTTCCTCGATTCATTCCTCTCTGAACCGCCCACCGAGTATGCCGTTCGTTGAGCAGCCCCTGCAGGGTGCAGGCATCCGCATCGCTATAGATCGCGGTGGCACCTTCACAGACTGCTTAGGTATCATACCAGGGAAACCAGATATCCTCGTCAAACTTTTGAGTAACGATCCGACGAACTATGCCGATGCACCCACAGAGGGCATCCGCAGGATACTCGAGCAGGCCTTGAACGCATCCATACCACGCGGCGGCAAGATTGACACCAGCAACATCGAATCGATCAAGATGGGAACTACAGTCGCGACAAACGCCTTATTAGAACGAAATTCTACAAAATGTGCGTTGATTGTCACCAAAGGTTTCAGAGATCTACTACGCATAGGTGATCAGACCAGACCGAAGCTGTTTGATCTCAACATCCGGAGGCCTGAGACCTTGTTCGACGATGTTCTAGAGATTGACGAGCGCGTCACGCTTCACGATTCGACCGAGGACAAGTCAACACTACGAGACCCCGGCCGCGACTCATATAACCTGGAAAGGGGGGTCGGTGGCGAAGCCATTCGCGTTCTGCGACCAATTGGTCAGTATCTTGACGTGGAAGTAATTTCCTCGCTGACACTTTAGTAGACAGCACACACGCCCGCGAAGGTCTCCAGGCCCTGTTCGACAAGGGCGTGCGGTCCTTGGCGATAACGCTGATCAACAGCTATACTTTCCCGAACCACGAGCTTCAAGTTGCCGATATCGCCAGAGACATCGGCTTCAAGCAGATATCAGTCTCATCCCAGATCTTCCCCATGATCAGAGCCATCTCGAGAGGCTACTCAGCAACAGCAGACGCGTACCTTACGCCTTTGACGCGCAATTACATCGACGGCTTTCGTGAAGGCTTCGTAGGCGGCCTGGAAGATACCAAGGGTGCTCGTTGCGAGTTCATGCAAAGTGATGGAGGACTAGTGGGGTGGCAGCACTTCAGCGGTCTCAAAGCTATCCTGTCAGGTCCGGCTGGAGGTGTTGTCGGATTCAGCAAGACATGTTTTGATGTACAGCGGAGGAAGCCAGTGATAGGATTCGACAGTAAGTCTAAAGCTCGCGAAACATGTCGGAAGTATGCTGACAATTACGCAGTGGGCGGAACCAGCACTGATGTTTCGCGGTATGCGGGAACACTGGAGCACACCTTTGAGTCGATCACGGCTGGTGTGACGATTCAATCTCCACAGCTAGAGATCGACACTGTTGCTGCCGGTGAGTAGCACTCGAATCAATGGATCTGGCTAGTTACTAAAGTTTCTAGGCGGTGGAAGCATACTTTCCTATCGCAACGGTCTCTTCCTCGCAGGCCCCGAATCAGCAAGCGCCCATCCAGGCCCTGCAGCATACCGAAAAGGTGGACCTCTGACGGTTACAGATGCAAATCTTGTCTTGGGACGTTTGCAGGCTGAGTACTTTCCAAAGATCTTCGGCAAGCACGAGAATGAACCTCTGGACTATGAAGGCGCAAAGCGAGCCTTTGAAGAGTTACTTGTTACGGTCAACGCGGACCTGTCACAGACTAGCGGAAAGACGAAGACTGTCGAAGAGCTTGCTCTTGGCTTTTTGGAAGTTGCGAATGAGACAATGTGTCGGCCCATACGCTCTCTCACTGAAGCCAAGGGGCACCGAACCTCTGATCACGATCTTGCGGTCTTCGGTGGTGCAGGCGGACAAGCTGCCTGCGCTATTGCTGCTAACTTGGGCATCGACCGCATTCTGATTCACCGCTACTCTTCTATCTTGTCAGCATATGGCATGGCATTGGCAGACGTCGTTCGCGATGTTCAGGAGCCGTGCTCAGTATTGTTGAAGTCCTCTTTCGATGAACTTGACGAAAGGCTGTCGTCGCTCGAGAAGAACGCGGCGGAACAACTGGCCAACGACGGGTTCTCTGGCCAAACAATCGGTTTCGAGCATTTTCTTAACCTCCGCTACGAAGGATCTGACACAACATTCATGGTCTCGCGTCCTGATCAAGGGACGTGGGACGACGCGTTCGTAGCTGAACACAAGCGCCAATTCTCCTTCATCATGCCCGGACGCGATATCCTTGTTGAGAACGTGCGAGTTCGAGCGACAGCCCGAAGCCCATCGGTCGAACCCGAGTTCAACCTTGATCAACAGCTCACCGACTGCTCCCCATCCGCCGTGTCGACAAAGAAGATTTCAGATCATGTCCCTGTCTTCTTCGAAAATGGCTGGTCTACCTCTCCTTTGTATCACTTGACAAAATTGGCAAAGGGTGATATCATCGATGGCCCTGCCATCATTCTGGACAACACACAGACTATCGTGGTTGCACCAAACTCCAAGGCAACTATCCTAGACCGCCATGTCATGATCGAACTCGACCGCACAACAACCCTACCAGACACCGACGTTGTTGTACCGCGGACTGTTGATCCAGTCGAGCTTTCTGTGATGGCTCATCGCTTCATGAGTATCGCTGAGCAGATGGGCCTCGCATTACAGAAGACGAGTGTTTCGGTCAACATCAAGGAACGTCTCGACTTCAGCTGCGCGCTCTTCAGTCCTGAAGGTCGTCTTGTAGCCAATGCACCTCATGTACCAGTCCACCTCGGCTCGATGGAGCAGGCAGTTATGTACCAGCACAACAAGTACCTAGGCCAACTACGACCAGGCGACGTCATCGTCGCTAACCATCCCATATCCGGCGGTACGCATCTTCCGGACATAACATGCGTGACGCCTGTCTTTGACGATGCAGGCAAGACCATCATCTTCTACACAGCTTCAAGAGGCCATCACCAAGAAATCGGTGGAATACTCCCGGGCTCAATGCCAGCCGGCAGCGTCGAATTGCACGAGGAGGGTGCCATGATCGTCTCAGAATACCTTGTCCGTGACGGTGTCTTCGACGAAGAACTAGTCACGAGGGTGTTACTCCACGATCCCGCGCAATACCCAGGTTGCTCAGGAACACGCAAGCTCGCCGATAACATCAACGACCTCAAAGCACAAGTCTCCGCGAATGCGAAAGGCGCAGCGCTCGTGGCTGACCTCATCGCCGAAAGAGGTCTGTCTGCGGTACACCTGAACATGCATGCAATCACTGCCAACGCCGAGTCTTGTGTACGCGAATTCATGAAGCGTAAATATCAACAAACTGGCGGCAAGCCACTTGCCGCACTCGATTTCATGGACGACGGTACACCCATCAAGCTCGCCATAACCATCAACCCCGACAACGGCTCCGCCCACTTCGATTTCACTGGCACAGGCGAAGAAGGATACCACAGCTTCAACGCCCCACAAGCCATCGCCAGATCCGCTACACTCTACGTTCTGCGCTGCCTCATCAACCAAGACATACCGCTCAACGAAGGCTGCCTCCGCCCTCTCACTTTTACGATCCCAGAAGGATGTATCCTAAACCCCTCGCCATACGCCGCAGTATGCGCAGGAAACCCTATCACATCCCAACGCGTCACCGACGTCGTCATCCGCGCATTCGAAGCCTGTGCTGCAAGCCAAGGTGACTGCAACGTCTTCTCCTTCGGTATAAACGGCGACCGCGACGACAACGGCACACCCATCCCAAATTCCGGTTTCGGCTTCGGAGAAACGATATGTGGAGGCAGCGGTGCAGGGCCTGGCTGGCATGGGACTTCCGGCGTGCACATCCACATGACGAATACGCGTATCACGGATCCAGAACTACTGGAGAAGCGTTACCCTGTGCTTCTTCGCGAGTTCAGTATACGTGATGGGTCGGGTGGACAGGGGCGGTGGAATGGTGGGAACGGGATTCGGCGCGTGTATGAGTTTTACCGCGATATGAATGCTTCGATTGTTAGCGAGAGGCGGGTTACTAGACCGTATGGTATGTTTGGGGGTGAGGATGGCAGTAGTGGGGTGAATTATATTGTTAAGAAGGTTGGTGGGCGATGGTGTAGGCTGGGTGGTCGTAAGGACTTTCCTGTACAGAAAGGGGATTGCTTTGTTATTGATACACCTGGCGGGGGTGGATGGGGAATGAGAGATGAGGAGGAGATGGATCAAGTGCATACTGCACAGAAGTCGGCGGTGGAACGGAGGTTTGTTACCCAGTTTCAATTGGCGCAGGAAGCCAGTAACTAGACATGCCAGATGTTATCTCCAGAAATCCATCGTAGATAATTACATAGCTTCATTGCACTTCTCACATTCCTTACAATAGTCTCACCACGAGCCCTCTCTGGCTAGTACATCCCAACCAACAAGTCGCCAAATCTCCTCTTTATACCAAGTCTCCACATCTTTGTCGTCGATTTTAGCCACATTTTGTAGTGAGCTCAGCCGCATGCCTGGCAGCGGCTTCGTGAGAACGTCCAGAAACTCATCGTTCGTATTATTTCCATACATACATGCAACGAGTGTTCGTTGCAAGCGATCTTTTGCAAGCGGACTTAGGCGCGCCCTGGTACTCGTGACGGGAGTTTTGGTGCTCAATGTACGGACCGGGCGATTTGAGGACTGGCTTGGGCGAGCATTTTGGGGATTCATATGGTTTGGAGCTAGCCCCATGGCACGTTCAAGTATCAACACAAGAGCTTTGACTTCCAGGCGCGTTCCAAGGGCATCGGTATCTCGCGTTATCTCTTCTGTCTCATCTCTCGTCTCAGATGGCGGTAGGATGTTGCCTTCGATGGAAGTGCTACGGTGCTGTCCAAATGTGAAGTAATACAATCTCTTGCCAACACGTTCGAACAAAACAAAAACGAAGCCATCGAAGATCTTCTGATGCACGGGATCGGTCTTCTCAAGGAATCCAAGGAGACTGATCAGCAAGTGGGCGACTGCCCTGGCCGGCGGCGACTCCTTGATGATAGAAGGTGGCGTCTTGGTTTTGGTCTTCTTTGGCGAAAGTGGTTGCGACAGGAAAGTTTGCGCTGTCCTTCGCGCTGAGGCCTCGATTGATTGCAATCCTGAGTTGAACATATCTGCCACTTCGCAAACGATCAAACTCGCGAGGCGTGCATCTGCTTTTGCCTCCATAAGTTTGTTGGTACCGACAAGTAAGGACATGAAAGCTCTCGCGCAGACGGATAGGGCGATGGCAAAATCGGATTTGTCTTGGTCCAACGACATGGCTTCCAGTGTCCTTCGCCCTCGACGCGACAGTTGCTCGTAGTTCTGAGCGACTATGCGTATGACCTTGCCGATACTTGAAGCAATTTTCACTAAATTGTGGCAAAGTGTATCGGTGTTCGGCTCGTCACTCCTGCATAGCGAGTGTGTAGTATACAACGCTTCCGTGAGATTCGAGCCGTCCTTACCCAGCACATCCAAGAAGTCCATATCATTCTCGATGGTCTCTTGGGCAGCAGCGGCCGGTTGTAGGCATTGTTTCTGTGCTTGTCTCGATGGCTTAGATCTCTTTGGCGATACAGTCGGCGCCTCAAGCATGCTCGGGTCGGTATTGGGGACAGGCCTAGAGAGGCTCGACAATAGGTGATTTGATCGTTCGAGTTTGATATTGATGCCCCGAAGCTTGTCGCATTCGTCCTCAGCCTGTTGGCATCGCTCCTTCCAGTAGGCGACCTGATCAATGTAGCAGTCGGAATCGTCTCGTTCCCTCGGGTCTGGGCCGGGCCTGATCTGAGCACGCAGTTGCAGGACATAGTCTAGCCATGTCAGAAGGCGTGCATGATTCGGAAAGTTAGAACTCACCTCGTACCTGCATCCCAGCTGGCTTACTTCGAACAACCGCAAGGGCAAGCGCTATCTGCTGTTGGGACGGAAGAAAATTTGGAACGGAAGGTGCATTCTGCGTCATGATGGGCGTGAGTGCGGCACCTGGGGCGAGTAAAGGAGACAAGCGTAGTTGAAGCGACAATTGGAGATGTGTTGATGGCGATTCCTGCGGTTGTCAAGAAAAACAGGCAAGGCATGTCCGGCAGAAGAAAGAAGGGTCGAGCTCCAAGCGCGCGTGTGTGAGGCAAGGAAGGAAGCATCCCCGTACGTGAGGTTGGAAAGAGCGGCCACCATCAAAGGCAGCCACTGCGCAACATCCCACGCGGAAAGTCTGGGCTGGTAAACAATGCTACCGCTTTATTGTCGCATTCAATGCTCTTGTTGTACATATCATGCTGACAACTTGGACTTGCAGCTGTCAGGTCATCGTATTGTACATATGGCTTACATGACTACATGCACTCACTACGTGCAACCTCATCCACCTCACCGCATGCGCTCAGTGCGCCTCTTGTAGGGCAGTGGCTCCACTCTCTTCCTCTTGAACTCTACAGCGATCTGATCCTTCAGACCATTACGCTCCATGACACCCTCCATGCTCTCGTCCCACTTCGTCCTGAACAGCGTAGCAGTGATTGCGCTCAACTTGTTCGAATCGGCAAAGCTACGAAGGTTGAATCCCATGCGCTTGGCCTTGTTGACCTTGGTGACGTCAAGCGGCTGGTTGTCATGCTGCTCGAGGACGAAGATACCTAGGCGGTGGTAAGGCGCTCCTTTGTGAGCCCATGGTGCTAACCAGGATAGTGCGATCTTCTTGGCACTGAGATCCTCTGTCTTTTGGTCCTCTTGGGCGATACGCTGGAGTGGTATCGAGGTGCTGTTAGGCGAGATGGAGATGTTGGAGGCGATCAAGTGGCATCGGTAGGTGAAGCTGTCTTTCTCTGGGACTGGCACGTCTGCGTCTACTACGACCACAGTGACGAGCTTCTCACCAGGTGTGAAGGTTTGAACGTTGAGTCGAGGCATCTTTTCGCTGATGGCGGAGTCTACGAAGTCACCGGGTGCAACTGGCTTTCGTCCAAAGCCAAGATCGATGTCTGCAACCAAGTCGAGAGACGGGAGCAGATCTGGAATTATGGCAAGTTGCGTAACGCGTTGTTCGAGCACGAGACGCTTGTACTGGCGCCATTTCCTGTCGGCAAGATAGCGGTAGATGGGCTTGTTCATGTCACCTTCGCAAGTCAGTCATGTCGGCAGAGAGCATATTGGCATAACGCACTCTGTCCGTCCTCGAACTTCCGCTTCACAACCGGGTCGTTGATGTCGGCCAGAATAATCAGGTCGTTCAGGTGCTTCCTCATGCTCCGCAGTCTGTGCTCCTTGGCTGCCGGGCCTCCACTGATGCTTGCGTCTTGCGCCATTAGGTTCTTTATCCGCTCCTGCTGAACCTTGATTTCCTTAATCTTCTCCTGCCTGTCTTCCAACAAGACCTTCCTCGCCTCCTGGAAGCATTGGTACGGTAGCTGTTCGAATGGGACCTCGTCGGTCTTTTGCAGGGTCGACCGACGAAGGGCAGCACGGCGACGACGGGATCCAACGGGTTGCACATGTTCTCTCCGCAGCAATCGGCGCTCCTGCTTCTTGTTCTCCACCATCTGGGGGTCTAGCGTGCCCCATTTTTGCATGTATTCCGGGGTATCTTGAGAGCCGGCCTTTTGAGCAGCGCCTTCCGGAGGGTTCGACGGCGGTGGAGGGGGAGTCGCATTCGTGGGTTGTGTCTGCACCTCTTCACGGGCGACCGCCGAGGTGGAGAGGAGTCGGCGGGTGCCATTGGCGCTTGGCAATTGTCGCACGCATCTCAGACACGCGCTGAATTGGCGCAGGGTGGGCGTGGAGGCCATGGTGTTGATGGTCTCGACGATGTTCAAGAGCGATGGTGCCGCTGGAAAATGTGGTGATGATCACACTAGCGGCTTTTCGTAGACCTCCGCCTCCAACTCCGACGACTGGAACAATTGAACCACGACGACCGGCATGGCTTCCACGAGGATATCCGCGCCCATGCGTGGCGCCACACACCAATTGAGAAGGCTTTCGGTGCGGCCAAATGCGCTATGCACGCGCTGTGCCGTACGTTACCTCGCCGTCACTGTATGCGACATGCTAACGTCGTCAAGAAATCTCTATGCACGCCCACCACCCGCTCAATCACCACATCTGCGCCCTCTCAGGCGACACTAGCTTCTATAAGCACTCCGAAATCCGGATATGTGCCCGTCAAGCCTTTTGAAGAGCAGTCTGTGCTGGCGACCATCCACCGATTCCCCTCCCTCGAACCGCTCCGATTCGAACAATACCCTGCAAACCATCTCTACCTACCCACCCGACGAGACATATTACACCGCGCGGTCGTTTACGAGGGCGATAGTACACGGTTAGGTACGGCTTCTACCAAGACTAGGTATGAAGTCAGAGGTTCCCGCAGGAAGGTTAGACCGCAAAAGGGAACAGGTCGCGCTCGCCTGGGAGACAAGAAGTCGCCCATGCTGAGGGGTGGAGGTGTCGCATTTGGTCCCAAGCCTCGCGACTTCGCAACTGAGTTGCCCAAGAAGATCTACGACCTCGCATGGCGGACGGCACTGTCATACCGGTTCCGAAAAGGCGAGCTGATCATTGTGGACAACGCAATGGAGATTGAGAGCCCGTCTGTGAGGTTACTAGGTGACACCCTAAAGTACCACGAGAAATTGCTGGGCAGGGGCAGGAGCTTGATGGTAACACTGGAAGAGCGACCTATGTTAGAGCAAGCATTAGCGGAGATGGATCGCGGCGAGCAAACACTCACATGGGAAGAAATCGACGTCAAGAACCTTCTCGAGCTGTCCCGCGTCATCATCGAGCGCGACGCCCTGCACAACATACTCCTCTCCCACGAGGAAGACCTCACACACAAGGCTCTCCAGCCCTGGCACAAGAGCCTCATCCGATCATCGCCACCCACAGAGCTCGAATCGACCATCGGCTGGGAAGAATTCCGTGAACTCTCCCTTTCCGACCCTAAGGAAAAGGATACCATCCGCGCCGATATCTACGAGAACGTAGCAGGAACCCGCTACGCCTACGCCGAGTCCCTCCCCCAAGGACCCAAGCGCAACGAGCTTACCGTGTCCGCCTACAACCTCCTTGCCGAAGCCAAAGAACTGCAATTCGCTGAAAGGACCGGCCACTCTTTCGCCGACTACCTCAACGACGCCAACACTGAATCCTTCCCTCGTCTGCAGATGTTGACCTACCAAATCAACACAAAACAAGACCTCGCCGGGCCCGGCGGGACTCTGGAAACCTCGCCCGTAAAGTCTGAAGAACTCATGATCGAGGTCCGTGAACTCGAAGTGCAGAAACATGAGGTAGAGTACGAGGCCGCACTGCTCGCGGCCCAGATCCACGAGCACCGCTCCGCAGCCTTGCGTCTAGCCGGTAACGAAGCGAGCGCGGATGAGCAGCTTGAACTAGCCAGTGACCAGAGAACTTATGTCTCGGACGCTGAGCTGCTGATTTTGGAGGCTAAGCTTGAAGTAGCCAGGCAAAAGAACACTGTCGCTTCGCTTAAGCGCGATGTTGCTGGCCAGAAGAAAGCAAGGGAAGAGATGAGGGTGTGTGAGCAGGTGCTCGAGGCTAAGAGGGCGGAGGTAGATACCGAGGCTGCGGAGCTCGAGGCTGTTGAGGATGAGATTCCAGAGGTTGATGTTCCAACTGAGGTTGAGACGAAGACTGAGCCGGTCAAGGAGGAGAAGAGGATATGAAGCTTTTCATCGTGTTTACTGTACAGTGTATCTATAGATGTTCATGAATCGTTACACCACGTGTAGGTGGGTTGTGTTGTACAGTATACTACATGGCACGGAAAATGCTCACGTGCTCTTCCTTACCACCCCCTCTTGCATCTTCAGCCCACATTCCCATCATCCGCGGCTCGGCATTTGCCTCAGGAGCACATGGCAAGGGTTTCCCTAGGTTTGCTTGTCCTTCTCATCTCGAAGTTCTCTCAAGCCGCCTCATCATCGCCCTCCTTCTTCTCCACCTTCTTACCTTCATACATGACGGTCATGATTCCGCCAACCTCACCCTCCCTCTTAGTCTCTCGAGCTCCCTTACAATCCGCCACCGCGTTCTCAATTGCCTTGAAAACCGCGTTCGCTTCTTGCTCAGTCGCCTTCCTTCCATGCTTCTTCGGCCCGAGCGTAACCTCGACCTTGCGCCCCTCCTTCAGAAACTTCTTCATGGCCACCAGCCTGTGCTTCAGATCGCCCGCTGCTATCGCCCAGTTCAGTTCTAACGACTTTGTAGCAGGTCCCGTGCCCTGGCCCTTGGCTTGCCGTCGGAGCGTCTCGAGCTTCTTCTGGTGTTGTGCGCGGAGATCGATTTTCGAGATGACGCGGCATGTTGGGAGGCTGTTCGGGTCTAGGTTTCCATCCTCGTCGTATTTCCCTGGGGTCATTTGTACGAGGTGGTGTGTGACTTTGTTGAAACTCGTCAGCGCCTCGTCGAGTGGGACGTTGTTGTGGAAAACGCCCTCTTCGTCTACGAGGTTGATGATGTCGGCTTCGATGGCTTGGTCGATGACGTAGTAGTCGGAGATGGCATGGCGGCGTGTGTCCTTCGTGTACTTTATGCCGCGGGTGGAGGTCCGGCTCGTGAGACTGGGTGTGGACGAGGAGAGGGAGGTGGGAGACGATGTCGGCGCAAATGCTGGGGCGTAGAGAAGTGGGATGGAAGTTGTGTTGCGTAGGTTCGGAGCGATGAAGACACGGTAGAGGGCTCGTGAGGTGCCGGAGATGTGTGTTGGCGGCATCTTGAGCGATTGACGGCGCGTCGTAAGAATCAATTGAACGGGAGAGAAGTTTGACTTTGTTGCTGCAACATGCGATATTCAAGACCGAAGCTTCCCGAGATCGACGCTAGCAGGGGTCGAGTCGAATCGGAGCAGTGACGACCTCCGCAATCGTCCATGGTGACCATCTTCAGCCTGCTCACGTAGCAAACCACCATGATAGCGATAAAGACGACTTGTACATTCCTTGATCTCGCGCAACTTTACCTGCCGCCATGAGTAACTCTCTGGCGGAATATTTGTCTGCACTCGATGCGCGTGACGCGAGAGAGAAAGCGCATGAGCAGTACATCAACGCCTGTATGTTATCTGCCTATGCGAGACGCGCAGTGCTACGAGAAGATGCTGATGTCCATAGATACCAGGCTCGCCGACAATACCGCGCAGTTGTCAACCCAGACATCCTCCGCGGAGGAGCCCACACCCGCAGCCAGCGCATCTACCAAAGCCATCCCGTCAAAGGGCAAAGGCGCAGCGACAACCGATGTAGCTTCTCCGTCCGCTGTCGCGCAACTCCGCTCCGAACTTGCCATCACTCAGCGCACGCGCGGTGATCTCGAAACGCAACTGAGTAGTATTACTGCCGAGCTCGGCGCCCTCAAAGCCTCGGACACACAACAGAAGCAGCGCATAGAACAACTTGAGAAGGCGCGAACAGCACTGGAAAGGCGGGGCAAGGATAGAGCCGAGGAGCTCAAGGGCAAGGGGAGACTTGTGGAGGAGGTGCACGATGAGATGGTTGCGCTGAACCTGCAACTCAATATGGCGGAGCAGGAAAAGGAGAAACTGCGCAAGGAGAATGAGGAGTTGACTAAGCGATGGGTCAAGAAGATGGAGGATGAGGCGCGGAGGATGAATGAGAAGTCGGGGTGGGAAGATCAGTCGCGGCGGAAGAAGTAGCGATGATGGAGCACCCTGGCGTCACACTTGTTCTATCCAGTGGCCATATGCGACATGGATCTCAGCGTTTAGCGCAATAGACTGTTTTCACTTCATCTCACCTTCCTGTAGACTGCCCGCTTGCTCGCTGATGCCTTGTATCTCTTGGCGCTAGAGCTCCCCGCAACAAGCATACAGCTACCTCGCCTCCCCACCAAAACACCAAACTCACCCAAACAAGCCTACGCTGTCTTCAACCATGGGGACCGCATTGAAGACCTGGGGTAAGATCGATCCGCTTCCATTCGTACTGTGTCTATCTTTATAACAATATACCCCGCATCTGTCGCATGGCTAACAAACATGCCAGAGCTCGAGAACTCCGTCAAGCTCGTCGACCCCAGCAAAGACGCCCTCTACAACTACTCAGCCTCCGCACAGAAAGCAATCAACGACGCGCACCCATGGCGAACCGACCCCAACTACTTCACCTCCGTCCGCATCTCGGCCATCGCCCTCCTCAAGATGGTCATGCACGCGCGCTCGGGCGGCTCAATCGAAGTCATGGGCCTAATGCTAGGCAAGATTGAAGCACACACATTTGTCGTCACCGATGCATTCCGGTTACCAGTCGAAGGAACAGAGACACGAGTCAACGCACAAGACGAGGCAAACGAGTACATGGTAGAGTTCCTGCAGCGCGCACGAGAACAAGGCCAGATGGAGAACGCCGTCGGCTGGTACCACTCACATCCCGGCTACGGCTGCTGGCTCTCCGGCATCGACGTCAATACACAGAAGACGCAGCAAATGTTCCAAGACCCCTTCTGCGCCATCGTCATCGACCCCGATCGAACCGTCTCCGCGGGCAAAGTCGAAATCGGCGCCTTCCGCACATACTCCACAGAGTACGTCGAGAACCAAGCGAAAGCGGGTGGCGGCTCCAAGAACGTGAGTGGCGCGGAGAGCGATGGCTTTGAGACTATTCCGCTCGGCAAGATTGAGGACTTTGGTGCACATGCAAACCATTACTACTCCCTGGAAGTGTCGCACTACAAGTCTTCGCTTGACGCCAAGCTCCTAGAAGCGCTATGGAACAAGTACTGGGTGCAAACACTCTCATCATCGCCCCTTATCTCCAACCGCGACTACGGCACCAAGCAGATCTCCGACCTCGCCCGCAAAATGCAGCAAGAGAACAACGCCAGCAAGCGCTTCAAGGGTGGAGCGGGATACGCGACGAACAACGAAAGCAAGAACCAGTTGACCAAGCTGGGTGCGGCGGGAAGCAAGATTGCTCGTGAAGAGGACATGGGACTGCTAGCGGCGAAGGTCAAGGATAAGGTGTTTGGTCTTGCGGATGGCGGGGAGGTCAAGAGCCAGGAGGTTGAGATGGAGACTTCCTAGACATGACAACGTGGTCAACTGTGGAAAGCATGGCATGGCAAGGCGTTCAAGGGCGTAAATGAATAGATCAGGGTGGGATGATATCACGAATTGAAGTCAATGAGTTCATCGTAGCAATGCAGGAAAATGAACTAACAAGTATAGTCATGACCTCGTTTCTTGTACACTATTGTTACACTTTCGCAATTACACACCCTTCTAATTGACCAACAGCCCCAGTCTCTTCAGCGTCTCCGTCCTACCCAGGATCACAAAGATATCGTACAACCGCATGCCCTGCTCCTGCCCCGTAATCGTCTTCCTCAGATAATGATACACATCCTTCGCCCCCTTCTTCCCCTCGGGCCTCCCATCAATCATCTCATGCACCTTCTGCATCAAATTCTCCTTATCCCAGTCTTTTTCTTCAATTCGTGCTAGCATCTGCGCGCGCATGGGTATATCGGAAGTCGTCGACATGGGCGGCTGCTTATCAAATGGTCGTAGGGGCGTGAAGAAGAAGGAGTTGCGGTACAGGAACTCGTTTGCGTTTGTGTAGTTTTCTGCGTCGGCGGTTATGATGGATCGGATGTAGTCTTCGGGGAAGGGGCTTCCGATGATGGACTTCCAATCTTGGTAGGGCGATTCGGGGGAGGTGAGCAGTTTAGAGACGTTGCGGACCATTTCTTCGAGGGCGGGGCCGCCGGCTGAGGCGCGTTGCAGGGCGTGTTTGCGTTGGAGGAATTGCATTTTGCCGAATGTGACGGTCGTGTTGCCTTTTGTGAATTTGAGGCTGAAGTTATCAATTAGTGTTTTCAGGTCCATGACATCGCTCTTTTCCTTGTGGCTCCATCCGAGTAGCGCGGCGAAGTTGGTGAGGGTCTCGGGGAAGATTTCCATCTCTTTGAAGGCGGTGATGTCGGTGTCGAAGTTTCGCTTGCTGAGCTTGTTGCCGTTCTCGTCGACGAGGAGGCCGACGTGGGCGAACTCTGGGGGTGTCCACCCGAAGGCTTGGTACATGGCGATGTGCTTTGGCGTGCTGGGCATCCATTCGCTTCCTCGGATTACGTGCGTGATCTTCATGAGGTGGTCGTCTACTACGTTGGCGAGGTGGTATGTAGGGAGGCCATCGGACTTGAGGAGAATTGGATCTTCGTATGCGGATTCGGTGACATGGCCGCGTCTCTTGAGGGGCCTGAAAGTGCCATAGATGCGGTCTTTGTATGTCGGGTACTGGTCTGGGACTTTGAGACGTATGGTGTGCGCCTCGCCTTTGTGCGCTCTTTCGTCACTCTCTTCTTTGGATATTGCGGGCGGGGCGCATGTGCGGTCGTAGTCGGTTGCGATGCCGAGCTTGTGTCTGTGTTCCGCCAAAGCGTTCAAGCGCTCAGAGGAACAGAAACAGCGGTATGCATGACCTGACTCTAGCAGTTGGTGCGCATATTCCCTGTATATCGCGCTCCTCTCTGACTGCTTATACGGACCATACGGACCTCCAACCTCTGGCCCTTCATCCCACTGCAGTCCTGCCCATCGTAGATCGTCGAACAGTCGCTGCTCGGCGTCGGGTATTGTGCGTTTCTGGTCTGTATCTTCTATCCGGAGTAGGAATTGGCCGCCTGTCCGTTTCGCGAGGAGGTAATTGAACAGCGCCGTCCGGAGTGACCCAAGATGGAGGTAGCCGGTTGGTGAAGGCGCGAAACGCGTCCGTGCGGGAGATGTTGGTACGGCGGCCTTTGCATCGGCTTTAGCACTATTTTCTTTGATGTGGTAGGTGTTCGAAGAGATTGGACGTCGCGAGGCGCGTGAAAGGCGAAGTAGACATGACCGGCACGTGTACTGTGACAGTCGTGGGCGGAGGAAGGAAAACGACATGGCGGTGTTGATGCGACGCAAAGGGTTCGAGTTCGCGGTTGAAAATGACGTGCAGGGATTCGACGTTAGTGGGGGCGCCGCCTGCTAACAATTTGGCCCGCATTACCTGCCTGCGATCGACAAATCTGGAGAAACTTTGTTGCCTTCACTCCCACTGGACGAGGCCCTTTACGTCGCTGTATCTCGCTTTATTCTTGTACATACTTTGGACCAGTTTGTCTGCTTCCCAATTACCCACGCCCAACCCAACAACAACACAAAAGTTTGTACCTCTAGTCTACTACGACACGACTCTCACTAACACGATGCCACCTCCAGTGGATGAAGAAATCGACCTTTACGGTACGTACGCTCGTCTGCATATTGGAAACATTACTAACGCGAACAGAGGTCCTCGAGATCGAAAAGGGCGCAAGCAAGATCGAGATCAAGAAGGCATACCACAAGGTTCGTAAGCAACAACAACGCAAGGGCGACCCATTCTGACCTGGATAGGCTGCGCTAGCACATCACCCCGACAAGGTCGCAGAAGATGACCGCGCAGAGGCCGAGACCCGCTTCAAGGCCGCGAAACAAGCCTACGAGATCCTCTCCGACGATGACAAGCGACACATGTACGACACCCACGGCATGGCTGCCTTCGACCCGTCCCGAGGCGGTATGGGCGGCGAAGGCCCGGACATCGACGACATCTTTGCGCAAATGTTCGGCGGAATGGGTGGATTTGGCGGAATGCCTGGAATGGGCGGCATGGGAGGCATGCCCGGTGGACGAAACGTGCCACGGAAAGGACGGTCGGTAGAGCAGGAGTACGAGGTCAGCCTGGAGGAGCTGTACAAGGGCAAGACGACCAAGTTCTCCAGCACCAAGAACATCATCTGCAACATGTGCAAGGGCAGCGGAGGAAAGCAGGGCGCCAAGAGCAACTCTTGTGCCGTCTGTAACGGACGCGGTACGTCGCTCTTTCATCTCGCATCATCCAGACATACTAACTCTCCCAGGTGCCAAGCAAGTCCTCCGCCAGGTCGGCCCCGGGCTCGTCACCCAAGAGACTGTTCCTTGCGGCAACTGTTCAGGTTCCGGCCAAGTTATTCCCGAGAAGCATCGCTGTAAGAAGTGCAAGGGAAAGAAGGTTGTGGAGACCAGGAACGTCCTCGAACTTTACATTCCCCGCGGTGCGCGACAAGGCGAACGCATCGTACTTGCAGGAGAGGCAGACCAAGTACCCGACCAGGAGCCAGGCGACATCATCTTCACGCTTACAGAGACGCAACACGACGTCTTCGAGCGCGCAGGCGCAGATCTGAGGGCCGAGTTGAAGGTCAGCTTGGTGGAGGCTCTCACAGGCTTCAATCGCGTAGTCATCACTCATCTCGACGGACGGGGTCTTAAGCTCAATGTACAACAACCAGACGGCAATGTCCTGAGACCAGGACAAATCCTCAAGATTGAAGGCGAGGGTATGCCTATCAAGCGCAGCGACGCTCGTGGCGATCTATACCTAGTAGTCGACGTCGAATTCCCCGAGGACGGCTGGCTGAAGAACGACGCGGCAGTACAGAAGCTCAGGGACGCACTACCAAAGGACGACAAGCCCGAAGAAAAGCACGAAGAGGTGGAAGAGGTCGACGTCGAATGGGACGCCGACATGGAGGACTACGGTGCTGGCAGCGGAGACCCACGCGCAGGTGGCGCTGAGTGGGAAGACGATGACGAGGAGGCTGAGGGTCCTCAATGTGCGACGCAGTAGAGAGTCGCATGGTATGATTGACGAATGCATGTCTTGGCGTTGGGAGGGCGACGTTCATTCCGTATTTATACACGCGCGGAGCCGTCGCGGTTATAGATTGGCTTGCATGGCTTCTAGGGCTTATTCATTTTTCTACGGCATCATAATGCGTAAGTATAAAATGACTTTTTCAAGGCTGCTTTCATCCATTCGCTTTTGCACAGTTACATGCCACGGATTATGTAGCGATATGCGATTCGAGATCGATTCGATCTTCGCATTACACTGCCATGGCATTGCGCAAGTATGCTTGCCGTTGCCTCGTTGTAGGTTCTATCCCTTGTCTCGCCAATTCATAATCAGAATGGACTCTCTTTTCTAATAATATGTTCGTCTCAGATCTAGTAAGACTTCTTTGCCTACAATCAGTCCCAAGATCGAGCGCGTTTGATACACTTGTCGACACCAACCGTGCTGCAGTTATCACTCGTTGACAGTATTGGGTATTTGGAGCAGAGCGAAACATTACCAAGTCCCAGTCTGAGTTAAAAGTTAGAAACTCGGTTGAGTTTTATGTCCTTTATTGTAGGCAAGTACGACGATGGACTGCAGAAACGTAGCAGCTAGTACTTCGGTTACATTTGCAGCATCCATGTCCACTAATTCCAGGGCGTCATCCTCGTATATTCCATGGTCACTGTCAGCAGTACACAGGTCCTGCAACGCCACAAGCCATGCGTGGATGCCATTTTAGGACACGCACATATCAGCCTCGTGCATTCTCATTGGTCCGCTCGCAAAATCACGTGCAGAGTGGGTCTTCTCCTTGGAAACGACTAAGTCGGGTGGGTCGCTTGCGCACCGTTGACCAACCAGCGTCCGATGCGGAAGGGCGCTATGTCGGAAGAGGTAATGTACGAAGGCGTGGTCTGTGCACACGCAAAATAACGGCAACAGAGGATGAAGGGATGATGGCAAGGCACTGTCTGTGTGGAGTCAATTGTTTTGGAACGGGGCTAAGCGTCTGTTGTTTAAGTGCTGTTGCCTACTGTTTGGGTTCTGGTCTTTCACTCTCATTCACTCACTCACTCACTCACTTACTCACTGCCAAACCTTGGAACACCCCGAGGTCATACTGGACGGCACTTCATCTGTTCTTTGTCAGCATCTTCAGCGAAACAAACACAGCCATCTAGAGGCACTCTACGTCCTCGCTCCGTCGTTTCTACTACCTCCGTTTGATTCCTTCACCGTTATTACACACCCGTGGACGTCTTGATCCCATCCAGAGTGGCAGAGATCGGAACACTACCCGACATCCACGCCATATACACCCTCATCGACACCTCTCGCAACTACGCCAAGCTCAATCCAAGTCATGGCATTCTCAATCACAACCGCAATCCTCCTCTTCACGATCCTCAACACCGCAACCGCCTCTCCCCTCACGAAGCGCGACGCCGGCTACGCGATCCCCGAGGGCGCCATCATCATCCTCATCCTGTTGAGTGCGGGTCTACTCGTCTGCATGGGTTACGCCATACACAAGACCTTTGGATTCAGAAGAAACCCTAATGAGTTCAGACACATGAGCGCAGAACAACAAGAGTACATGGCCGAGGTGCGGGTCAGGAACATGCAAGGACTGATGGCGGAGGGAGCGAGGAGTCAAAGGGGTGGTCCCAGGAGAGGGGAGGTGGTCTATGATTAGAAGACGAGACACTGCAAGGTCAGAGAGTTGGAGGCAGGTTGGTGTGAAGGTGCGTGAGCATGCATTGGGTATCATATGTTCGGACTGCCTATCTCTCTTCGGCATACACCGGCGGCCCCTCTCCCCTCTCGTACTTTGGCACAGGATCTCTGTCTTCCACATTGCGCTCGTCTTGTACTACGTCTCCGAAGAAGACATCTGCGACGTCAACCCATAGAATCACTCGCTTCATGCCTGTTCTTGGACATCTTTCTACTTTGCCCATTCTGCCTTCGTTCTTGCCAATCGCGCTGTTTACCGCATGGACTAGATCTTCCTTTCTGATCTCTTCGTAGTCGTGGAACTCCAAGATGACTTGGTCTGCGTACGTGATGTCGGGGTTCGACCATGATGGAAGAGGTGCATTTGGTGTGTACCTAATGGCGAAGAGATGGCGTGTGTATGTGGTGATGATGGTAGGAGAAGATCCCGGTGATATGTTCTGCCGAATTGGTGTCGCTGTGTACTTTGCTTCTTGTAGTTTGTTAGTACCTTTACTCATGTCATATGACCGTATTGGGGTCTATAGTGCACACTAACCAAATGAAGCCACACCATCGATGACATCCTGTACCATATCACCAGTCTTCTTTACCCTGGCATCTTGCGGTCCGAAGCCGCCATCCGCTATCGATGTTTCAATCTCAATGCCATGGGGTTCTCTTCGTTGCCTTCGTTTTCTGCGGACGGCTTCGGTTGCCCATATTTCCATCAGCTTCGTCCTCCGGCTTCCACCGCGGTCCTTGCGGTTCATATGTTCCACATCCTCGCGGGATCGAATCTCAGTGATGTATGCCGAGTCTGCAGGGTGGTGATCGACACGATGTCCCCATGCAGCAAAATCACGTGCTATGAAAGGCACAGTCGTCAAGAAAGGGCGAGTATGTTGTGTAGTGTGAATAAGGTAAACCTTTGCGCCTTGAGATACGGTCGACATGTTTGATACGAGTTTGAGATAATGATTGCAATGTCTTTATCGGAAAGACCGTCTTTATAGAAAGCTGGACGATGGATGAAGACTTTGGAAAAGGCCGAAAAAATCTATTTTGTTTCATACCCTCTCACACAGACAGCGTGTTTGACATGAGTACGACACCACTGCAAGCAGTGCGGCCGGCATGTCAAGGCGTCATGGTCAGAGCGTTCGGTGAAGTGAGGCGTTTCAGCACAGCGCTGACTTATCTTTGGGCTCTCATGGGCTCTCAAACGGCCATCACGACGTAGCTGAACAACGCAACGGCCGCTGCTGGGTGCGCGCGCCACGATAGAAGCCCAAATTGAAGGTTGGCTGAGAGTGCACGATAGCACATTAACCAAATGTCGGTCTGACATAGCGACTGTGCTGAAATGGCGTGTTGTCTGAGAGGCGAATAGGAGAGGAAGCTGCCCAGCTGCCATGTGTTAGACGTTACTGCGTGCGCTAAACCTTCAGCTTCCTCCAGGGCTGCAGGGTACCCATGGCGCTTCTGTTCTTCCGCCGACGAATCCGGAGATGGCTCCTCAGCCTCCTTCCCCGCGTCTACCGAATCGAGGTGCGACAACCAGTCAGCCACGATCGTCCTCGTGTCGCGACTAATGCATCTTTCAGCGTGCGTGTAACATAACGATCTTTTTTGGGACTGCAAAAGTTACCGGTTATGGGATTGCGAAAGCTACCGGTTCTAGAATGTTGGCGTGGAATTTGGAATGCCACGCCATTTAGGGCTGTTAGATCATTAGCACCGCACGGACTCGCATGGCATCCTTGACATCCTCTTGAATCGCTGCATCACATTTCAATTTTGCCAGGGAAGAGGCTGTCACGATAGGGCTGTCATGTTTCTGCGTTCGACCTGAATATGGGGCGACCTCAATTCAATGGCACGACAACAGTCGTGTCTAATGCACAGAAGTTTATTCACACGCGCCATATGGCTACTACGTCCAGCGCAGCGTTTCGGCACAATCACGCTCTCGTAGATTGACGCGATCTAAGATCTCCGATCTCTTCACATTGCTCATTATACGTGACCCCTCTTCACAGAGTTTACACATCATGTTTGCTGCAAGCACTTGCAAAAGCCCACGCTCCTCATGCCGCACGTACCCCTAATATCCATGCACACCACCCCTACAACAATGCTCACCTACATCCACCATCCAGCAGGCCCGGTCGTAATCCGCACAACGCACCCCTCCATCGCGCTCTGCTACCAGGAACGTGGCTGGCTAACCACATCATCATTTGCCCAAGTCCTACGTGACCACCCAGAATGGCAGTCCATGCCCGTCTTGCCCACCTCTATTACCTCAACTCCGTCTACTGAGCCCAAAGAGAGCATGTTCGCACATATCGCTTCCACAGTACTATCCTCACTCAGCGCCACGATAGCCGTAGTACCAAGTTATGCACCCACAGGAGTGCGTAGTATTGCGCCTCTATTTGTAGGTGAACTTAGAGAAGATGTAGACCGAGAGAAGCAGAAGGAATTCATCAACAATGGAGCGCCGATACATTGGATGACGGCGGTAGAAAGGACCTGGTATCGAGATCACGGCTTGCCTGTTCCGACAACAGGCTGGCTAAAGTGCAGTCGAAGGTGTGAAGCGATTGAGCATAGACTTGAGAGCGGCGAACTCGACATCGATGTTTCACCACCGGGTTACGAGGCGGCCATAAGCATACGCTAGGAAGCATGTTGATTGATGACGCAGGATGCTGTGATTAGTGAACAATGGACGCGGATGGTACATGAGCATTCTAATCGTATTGTTGGTACTATGGTATCTCGCGAGCTGAAAATAGCTAAAAGGAAAAGAGCGTTTGGTATCTTTTGGACGTCACCCACACATGCAATAAATCATCCTTTCCTCGTACGAAAGCACCATCCCAGTATTACGCCTTGGTATCCGGTCATTTCGTCCTTCTCTTTGTACAAATAAACACATTACCCCATGTATATACTTGGCACTCGTATTCTCGAGCACCTATCTTATGTACTCTTCGCTTCTTCTGGTCATCCTACAGATCCGCGCTCTTGGGATTCACGAGGTAAATGTCGGGTACTTTTGGCACCTGGGGACTCTTTTGTAGTGCCAATTTGATCGCATCTCTTGTCTTGGCCCCTTCCTTGTTGTCCCCACCGCCGCCAGTCAGTCGCCTCATGCCGCTCCTAAAGCGACTTCGCGTATCGTGAGCGACAGGTTTGATGATGTTCTCCAGACTAAAGGTCCCGGCTTTGTCTGTGCTGTTCGAACGACCAGCCGAGTACTCGTCGTCGGAGAACGGCTCGTTTTGTTCGTCAAGAGTGGTGGACGAGAGTGAAGGTGAAATGCGCTGTGGTTGGTTTGGAGCAGATGGCGACGTCACTGATCGGGCATGTAAATTAGGGCGGGGGTGGCTTGTTGGGGGTAAGGTACTCGAAGAAGAGTTGGCAAAGGAGCTGAAAGCGCCCGGGGTCATGACACCAGGGTCCCTAGCCGGGGAGAGCTTGACATCAGAGATGAACCCCGACTGAAATGATGTAACGGATGCGTTCCGCGTAAGAGATTTGTGCAGGATAGGCGCCGTTTGCTGATCGTATAGATTCTCACGCATATCGTGAGCAAACGATCCATTCGCGTAACGCCCCGAGGACGAGAAGTTTGGTAGGTCTGTCAACGTCTCGGCGTCATCATCATCCTCAAAGAAGTCGTCCAAGCTGTCTAGTTTCATGACCAGTTCACCAATGTGACTGTCGCCCCGAGTATCTTCTGAAGTCATGGTCGCTGTTCGGTGGTAGTCGGATAACGGGCTGAACGGGAATTCTTCTTGGCGGAATTCTACTTTGGGTGTCTCGGTGTCTGGCACATTCATCTCACCGAAATTTCCGCAGGTGTAGAAGACAGCGTGGACGTTGGCCCTCGTCAACTGCGAGTGCAGGGCGGGGATCGGAATTGACCAGCCGCTTTCTTCAGGGATACCGTACAATGACTGCGTTTTCTCGAACTGTTTCTTGTACCCTCTGGTGGAGTGAGAACCTGCCATACTCATTCGAATATGCTGCTTGTCGAACGGCGTAAGAGTACTAGTCATGTTGAGATTGATGACGAAGTCCAGAACCCTCAGAGCTTGAGGGCAATACGCACTCTGTAGTAGTCGTAGAAGAGGCGAGAAAAGATCGGATCCTTTGGAGGCCATCTCCGGCTTGCGCATATCGATCTCGGGTAACAGGACGCAGAGGACTTCCATTGTGTTGATCTTCATCCAATCGATGTTATTCATCAAGAGACCGAGCAGGAACACGAGGCTGCCGAACTCATGTTCTGGGAAGAATGTTGAGCGGATAGCGGACATTGTCTGCGCGAGAAAATCCTTCTCTTGACGATACCTCTTCATTGCGAAGGCTGTCAACGCTTCGGACAGCGATGTGCATTGGTAGTGCTGATCGGCAACCTTTGCAAGCACTTCGGCGGTGGCTCGAACACTAGAATCTTTTGCTGTAGAGTCGAACGAGCGTAGGAATCTTGGCAGATTCGCGAGGATGGCGTACATTAGTCGGCTATCATCGCCCACGATGCGGCTGGAAGGTAGGACCACCAATCTCTCCAGGATTCGTAAAGATCGGTCCAGACATGTGCTCGACCGGATACCCTTGTACGTCAGTTGAGCAAGGCCTTCGAACTTGCCTTCCCATTTATCCGGGCAACTTTCTTCCAGGATTGCCAGCACCTCTTCGTCGCCCAGATCAAGCTTGTCGAGGAACTTGTCTAGCATCAGCAGGCTCTCCATGAATTCGCCTTCGTGTATGGTATCCAAGCATGCGCAAGTGGTCCAGAACAATTGAGGGTACTGTATGAGGTCGTCCGGTGCTAGTGCTTCGATGATCGTTCGTAACGTCGTAAGTATTTCCATAGAGAATGTCTGTATATCGCTCTCCTCGTCTGATATGGTATTGGAAAGTCTTGCAAGCATGTCGGAAAGCATCTGCTGATCGAGCGAGCTCAAGATGCAGCGGAAGAGCTGGAATGATCGACATGCAATATGTCGGACCGGACACGACGTGGCCCAATTCAGTGCGACTCGCCCCCAAGCTTCTCGAAGCCCAGGGTACGCGAATGAAAAGAATCTCATGACCTCGCCAGCAACATACTCCATCGGCTCGGGAACCTTGAACGTTGAATCTGCAACGTCTTTGCCATTCTTGTCATCGTAACTCCATACCACTTTGGCGTCATGTTGTCGAATACCTTCAATGAAATCTTCGATCGATCTTTTGTTGATGCCTGGCGTATCGTCTTCAATCTTGGAGATGACTAGCTCGTGGATTAGATGCACAAGCATCTCGCGAGACTGGTCCTGAACTACAGAAGTATAGTGATCCCAAAGAACCAAGACCACCTGTAGAAGCAAAGGAATGTGCTCTTTGGCTACCTCAACTGGAGATACCATAAGATCAACCAACAGGATGAGGCAAACTTGTCCCAGAGCGAAGCCGGACTATGAGAATTAGCGCAGTTCATTCCAAGTTTTACTTTATGCTTACCTGCTTGTTGCTACTTGGTAGGACCTGAGTGAGATCGGCCAAGTATGGTAGATTGACGGCGTCTGGTGGTGGTGGCATAGGCTCGCGCTTTTCGCTTACCATGGACCGCGGGTTGATTTGTAGGAGCAAGAATTCGACCACCTTCAGCCCTGCAGGGGTACTCGATAGATGGACTACGATCTGCTTGGAGTAGTCGACGTAGTTTTGTTCCCGTTTGTCTAGGCAAAGGTTGATGATGAAGTTCAAGATTAACTGAACATTTCCACCGTACGGCCCCGTTGCTAGCGCTTGCCAGAGCGCCTGAATCTCATTGTGTAGTACGTTGCCGGCCTTGTAAGTGATCTCAAAGAGGTTGACAAGCAGCATGTAAGAATTAGCAGTCGGTCCTCCATCCGGATTTACTTGGAGTTCGACGGATTGCACCCAAGGAAGCATAGCGGCAACCATGTTGCGTTTGTGGTCAGGCTTGAGATCTTTGAAGTAGTAGGAAAATTGCGAGAAGACCAGGAAGGCGAGTTCAGCATGCTGCTTAGCGAGCCTCCGTGACGTCTCGAATTGCGCCAGCTTGTAGACAGCAACAGTCTTGTCAGAAATGCTGATATCTAGATCTTGCAACTTCGAGTTCTTGCCCTCGCGAGCTTCAAGCGTTCGGAGCAATCGCGTTGATTTGGTGCGTATCTCGCTGTTCTCGTGTCCAAGCGTATAAAGACCAGCGCTGAGTACTTTCCAGAATGGCAACGTGTAGTCCTCATGTTGTGTGAGGACTTGTGTGACAACTTCAAAGTAGCTTTCCAACGCTTTGCCAGAAACTGCGAGGTAGCACATTTCGATTGCCTTGTCCAGCAAGTATGGATGCTCGCGGTTGTGCAGTATAAGGTTGGTGAGTGCTCGGCGACCAATCGCGTGTGTCCGATCGCTCGGGGTTTCGAAGATGCTCTGGATCCACGAGAGCATGCGTATAACATCGAACTGAAGCAGGACTTTGCTGTCAGTGGTAATACTAACAGGCCCGCCACACAACGCCGCCATGGCACTCAGCGCTGCGGTTCGAAGATCGCGTTTTTCGATCTCAAGAGCCGCAGTCGCGTTGCCTTTGTTGTTTTTATCTACCTCTCGATCAAGCATGGAACGGCGCATCTGTTCTTCACGCTGGCGGATCTGAGACTGGTTTGCCGCATAGCCGCACCACTCTTCCATCAATGTGAATGCAGCTTTCCGGGCTTGGAAAGGCATCCAATGCAAAGGATCACTGGTTTTGTTGATGCCCTCAAACAAAACCTCCACCAGTCCACAATAGTGCGTACGTAGCTTCTGATAGCGCGCTTCGAGTTGGACCTCCGTATCACTCAGGAATATTCTCAGATCCTTGGTGTAGTTCATGAGATTGTTGATTATCCATTCGTCATTGTGAGCCTCAGGGAGCTTGAGAAATTGCTGAGAGGTCAGCTTGTAGACGTGTGTAATCTCAGTCCGAAGATGGTCAGTTCGATAGTTGATTGGGCGAGGACTGCTGATCGTCCGGTTGTGATTTCCCAAGCGCATCTTCGCCTCCTCAGCGCAAGCAGCCACGATCCCTTGAAGCGATTCGAGCAGTGTACGATAGAGGTTGAGGTTGACGGAACCGAGGCCGATGACCGCAGCATCCCGAATGGCGACATTGTCCACTGACAGGAACGGAAGGACTTTGGAAAACAACTCGGTAGCAGTATGTTGCTTGTTCGTGCTAATTTGTGAAGATTTTGAGCTTTTACGCGAGTGATTTCCTTGCGTGGCTGATGTGGCCGTCGGACCGAGACTTGTCAATGTCGTGAAGGCGAATATGAGGTACAACTTCCACTGTTCGATAACGACTTCTGGTGATGTGGAAGCGAGGCGGCCACTGAGCTTGCTACTCCCGGGCTCGAAGGGTGAATACGGCGTAGAGCGCTGACCCTCGGCTAAGGATGATAGAGTGCGATACATCTGTGCAAGTCTCGCACAGACTATGTCACGAGTGAGAGTCACGGCGAAAGGACAAACCTCAAAGCTGATTCGAACCAGATTGGGGAAGATCTTGAACCACAGGGTAGCGTCGTACGGCACGTCGCTACCACAAAGCTCAACAAGGGTACTCTGCACATTGCTCTTACGCATGCCGCGTTGCAATCGACTGCGCTCAGCCAACGACAACTTTTCATCGCTAATGTCGAGAACTCTCTGGGGGCTGCCCTCCATTACCCGGATAACACGTGTATTGGAGCCTCCCAGAGCCGTGTCAAATTCAGTTATGAGGCGTAGCACAGTGACAGCGTACGAGCGGACGCGACGTGAAGGCGAGCATAGGAAGAAGAGACCATGGGACTCAACTTCGTCAACGTGCGCCCACACTGAAGACAGATCAAGAAGAGCCGCGCGATTACCAGAACCGTCATCTGGCGTATCCAATGCTGCTTTACGTGTCTTGCGCTTGATCTCTTCAATCCATATCTCTAGTAGCTCCACGTAGAGTTTCAAGGTGTTCTCGATGTGCCCAGCCCCAAGCATGCCACCATCAGACATAGTGGCATAACGGTCGTCGAAATTAAAGATGAACCGTGCAAAGCCAATCGTGACTTGCTGTGCATGTGATTGTCGGGCTATAGATTTGAGTGATTGAGCGGATGACACAGCGATGTTCCCCTGTACGTGGGCTGTCCCGGTGCACAACAGGTTTACCAGTGAATTGAATGGTATATGTGGAGACAGACAGCGGGGTAAAGCCTGAACAGCGACATGCAAGAGGTCATAAAACCCTTGCCGCGGATCTGTGGTGGTCATGTAATCTTCACGAGGAGCGAAACTGAAGGCCGCCGCCATAGGGGTCTTTGGTGTTTGCGAAGAGAATTTCTCGTCGAGTACGGCCTGGCCTCCGAATGCGTTGTCGCAGATGATGGTGATCTCCCCCAAGATCTTACAGAAGCGGATATAGTACTCCTTGGCCACTTCGGCGAAACCGGCGAAGTTCACAGGACGCGACAGACGCTCTTCCTTGAGAAGACTTGACTTTATGGGTAGAGGCTGTGAAGGCCGCGGACTAGAAGGAAGAGCCGGGAGCTCGTTCGATACCGCGTTTGGATCGTAGTCGAACGTAAGTGGAAAAGGCGGCTGCTCCGTGTTTTCGAGATCAGCCATGATGGCCAGAAACGAGCGGATACCAATGACCATACGGTCAGGCTCTAGGTTTTCGACGCGCAATTCTCGGCCCGACAAGAACATGTCGGAGTTGAGCAGGGGAAAGATGATGGTCTTGAAGCAAAGGTCTTGGTACTTGTAGCCGATAATGCGTGTCAGTTGTATCAATGGCTCAGCGATGGCTGGTTCAGTTGATAGGTACGATCGCCTTCCGGGTTGGAACACCATTCGTATGATTTCTTCCAACCGGCGAACAGCGACATTTGGTGCTTCGGTTCCCCGCCTGTATATGTAAGTCCACACTAGCCGACAAATGCCTCGAAGGGCGATGGCTCTGGTTGCGCGCTCTTTGAGTCGTGGCTGAGTAGACAAGGCGAGCGCAAGCCATTGCGAGAGAAAGGTTTCGGTCGGAGAAGCACATAGAATGGCGGCCATGAGTGGGAAGGCTTCGTGCCAGTGTTTCGGCTTGCCCAGCAGTATGGCAGCGCGCTGCTTCATCATGTCGATCACAGTCTTCCATCTAGGAGCGTTGAGTTCAATGGTCGCTTTAGAGGTGATACGTAATAAGAGTTCCCTTAGGACTTGGCAGTACGCATATTTAACCGGCTGGCCGTGGGCACTGGTGAAAAGCTTTGCCATGGAAAGCATGAAATCACATGTCCGGTCCCAGGTGTCTTCAGGATATGACTTCACTTGTAGGTGCCTTAGAGCGCGAATGAGCAAGGCGCCCTTGGCTTCATGGTCTCGGTTGTACTGATTCTTGATGGCCAAGTGACCATCGACGATCTTCAGGTCGGTGATGAACTTGTCTTGCACTTGCTCAAAAATGAGGCCACTCAGCACACCGAGCAGTTGACTGTAGATGGTCCAATTGGCGAGGTTGAGAGGGGATATGTCCACGAGGTCAGGGTCCACGGTGCTGAGCTGGCCGTAGAAAAGACCAAGAAGACGGTCGGCCATCTCAAAAGTCAAGTTATGGAGGTCGGTTTGGGTCATGATCTCGATCAGGACGCGGCAAAGGATGTAGGTTGAGACAGTCGAGCGCTGTTCCGCTTGTGTGACAGTCTGCTGCAGAGCGACGATGTGGTCGGGGCCAGATGCTACAGAGGCTGCGGATTGATTATCCAGTTGTTGGACCGGTTCAGTATTACGTCGAGATAGCGCAGGATGGAGTTGAAGCCCTGGGTTGGCTTGTCGGGCTGTGAGTAAGTGAGTGCGCTGTTTGGACGCCTCCTCGCTCTTGGCCTTCCGCCATAGCATGATGGTATCTATGAGCGGCTTTGGCTTATGTCGCGCGATATGCCCCAGGGCCGCGATGAGCTGGTCGAAGGTAGGGTCTACACCAGGTCCACAGACACCCTCTACCCGGGCCTCAGGCTGGCCTCTCTCCGTCATGCACTGGTTGATCTTCTGCTCGGCCTGGCTGATGAAGGCGTTGAAGAGGTGGTGCAGGGCATATTCGCCAACCGTCTTGAGTTCGTGAGGATGCGGCGGGTGGCGCGACTGGGAGCGATGGTGATTGTGGCCCTTTCGCACGGATCTGGCACTCGGCGCCCGCTCAGGCTTGCGGTGAGAAATGCTTCCATCGCTGGACGCCGCCTGGGGCCCCGCGCCGGCATAGACGTTCCCCGTGCCTGCGCCAGGCTGCATGCCGTTGGCGGCGAAGGCGTCGGCTATTGATTCCTGCGACATGAGGGCTCCATCGAGGGTTGCCCCGGCGGCGGCGGCGATGATCTGGGGGCTCAGCGGGCTGGTGGCGGGGGAGTTGACGAAGCTGGTGTTGCGCGAGTGCTGGATGCCGTGGACGATGGACGTGTTGCGGTTGTGGGCGTACGAGCCCGAGGGCTTGCGCTCGAGCGTCGTTAGGGTGCGGTCGGGGCTCGAATTGCTGCTGGCAGCCTTGACGGCCGGAGTCTGGGAGCGCGAGGCGATGGTTCGTGACGAGGCAGTCAGCGCACGCCCGCGGGTCTGGCTGGGCTCACGCGAGGCCGACGAGGGGTGCTCTATATGGTGCGACACATTCCCAGCAGCTGGTCGAGCTTGCAGGAGAGGGAAAGCAGCTGCATTGGGCAAGGCACAGGGGTCAGCACAGTTCTGAGGCAGCGCGGAGAAGCGTCGACGTCAAGATAAGGCTTTGTCGCCATGGCACCTGAAGAGCCGGCACTGTCAAACTCCAGGCCGCGTGGGGAGTGCGTTTCACAGCTGGATGACGACGGGCCTGGGGCTAGGGAAATGCTACTCACACATGCCGCAGGCTTCGCGTGCAGCATCTTCCGTGGCGCGCGGAGAATACTGCAGCCTATCTTCCAAGGCTCAAGACGTAGAGGGCGCCGTTAAAGGGTCGCGACGGCTGTCATGGATGTCTCGAGGTGGATGAAATGGGTACGTAGCGGTGCCCTGTGCCTGACTAGCCGCCGTCTAGCCTGATTCGAGGCAACGATCATCCATGGCGCCCGGCATCAACACGGCTCTGGAGATCGATCCGAGCCTGGAGATTATTCAGTCCCACGTGGTCTGCCTTTCTGGGAGCTGGGCATGGCAAGCTATCGATAGGCCTCGAGAGCCTCATACGTAGGTGAGGGGTTCCTCCCGTGTCAGTATGCCTCCTAGGCAGTTACTGAGAGGTACCTGATAACGGGCGCTTCTATCCTAGATACCTAGGTAGTGCTCAGCTGACCTTGATCGGAAGGAAGAGTATTGGTAACTGCCGTACGCGATGCTTCTCCATCTGTGATTTGTCGTTCACCATGCACATGTCTATTCGTACATGAGAATAGTAGGCTGACTCATTATGACACACGTGCAGTAAGGCTGGAGATGCAAGACTGTAGACGTGGGAGTTGCGACATCTTAAACGCGCAGTGATGACAAGACTTAGATATCTGCATCGGGATAGGCGCCTCTTTACCTCAGTCGATACTGCCACCTGCACCTGCTCTGGCTGCGCATATATATGCACTTCCAGGCTTCGCTTAGTCTACGGTCTTGGTGCGTGAAGCATCCATGAGATGATACCAGGAACACCCAGGAAGACGGCTGGCTGCCTTTGAGCACTGGGCAAGACGCCTCGTCATCTTTGCGCAATCATACGCGAAAACTCTACTTTAAAGCGAACTGTGAATCTATTGTCAGGGCGGGAAAATTTCCTGCCCTGGAGTTGGCCATCACATGCTTACTGTCTCTATCATCGCCTAGCCTTGCACGACTGTCGCGTGCATGCTGCATCTTTCTTACCGCCGGCTTGACGCTGCTCCTCTGTAGATTCGATGCCTCCATCTGCCGTGATTCGCACGAGGTCGTCGTATGTGTGGCCGCAGTGTGCCCCACAAAGGTACCGAAGTGCTGGCGGGGTTCTTGGTAGCCATGGCGGAAAGGCCGCGAGGGTCGGGAAAGTCAGGGTCTCACCTGAGGCCCGCCGTTGTTTCTGAGCTGCCCCAGCGGAATGGCTGCGGAACGCTTCGGCTTCCGATGGGCGTCTGCCAGTCAGTGACGGCACCACTTTTGGCCACTTTACCCGTGTCGAGGAAGCGGTCAGAGATGTGTAGAGTCTAAAGGCGAGATTATCGTTTGGTGTGCTGTCTCAACAGCCTGCTTGCGGCTCCGTGGCCAGATCTTGATAAGATTGAGTTGAGACGCACGGCCACTTGCCATTCCGATCCTCCGTTGCGAAGCCGCATACAAATATTACCGTGTCGTTTCCAATCCCCTTCCGGACGGCAACTTTCTACCGTGTCCATGTCAGTCAGCCCCTCATTCTCCCGCCGACTCTGCTAACGCCCCTCTCAGCACCATGGCACAACTCGACACCTTGGACCTTATCGTGCTGGCCGCCCTCCTGGTCGGCACAGTAGCCTACTTCACCAAAGGCACCTACTGGGGCGTCTATGGAGACCCCTACGGCAGCTCCATGGCCACGGCCAATGGCGCTGCAAAGGCTGGCAAGTCGCGCAACATAATAGAGAAGATGGACGAGACGGACAAGAACTGCGTCGTCTTCTACGGTAGCCAGACGGGCACGGCAGAGGACTATGCCTCCCGCATCTCCAAGGAGGGCCATTCGCGATTCGGCCTCAAGACCATGGTGGCAGATCTGGAGGAGTACGATTTCGAGAACCTCGACACCTTTCCCGAAGACAAGCTCGCCGTATTCGTACTGGCCACCTACGGCGAGGGCGAGCCCACCGATAACGCCGTCGAGTTCTACGAGTTTATCGGTTCTGAAGATGTCAGCTTCTCGGAGGGTGGCAGCATCGACGACAAGCCCCTCAACAAGCTCAACTACGTCGCATTCGGTCTCGGTAACAACACATACGAACACTACAACTCCATGGTCCGCAACGTCGACAAGTACTTGACGAGGCTCGGTGCCACCAGACTGGGTGCTGCTGGTGAGGGCGACGATGGCGCTGGCACCATGGAAGAGGATTTCCTCGCCTGGAAGGAGCCCATGTGGACTGCTGTTGCCGAGAAGATGGGTCTGGAGGAGCGCGAAGCCATGTACGAGCCCGTTTTCGAAGTCAATGAGAAGCCAGAGCTATCTCCCGAAGATGACACCGTTTACCTCGGCGAGCCCAACAAGAACCACCTTGAGGGCAACCAAAAGGGTCCTTTCAACGCCAACAACCCCTTTATCGCCCCCATCGTCGAATCTGCCGAACTCTTCAACTCCGACAACCGAAACTGCCTACACATGGAAATCAGCATCGCTGGATCCAATCTGTCATACACCACCGGTGATCACATCGCCATCTGGCCCAACAACGCCGGCAGGGAAGTCGATAGGCTGTTCAAGGTTCTCGGCAAGGAAGACAAGCGCCACACGGTTATTTCAGTCAGAGGTCTCGACCCCACCGCCAAAGTTCCATTCCCGTCGCCAACTACGTACGATGCCGCCGTCCGCTTCCACATTGAGATCAACGCCGCCGTGTCGCGTCAACTTGTCTCTGTCATTGCACAGTTTGCGCCAAACGACGAGATCAAGGCTGAGATCGTGAAACTCGGTAGCGACAAGGACTACTTCAGGGAGCAGGTTACCGACCGCAACCTCAACCTTGGCCAGCTGCTCGAGATCACCGGAAAGGGCGCCACATGGGACAAGATCCCATTCTCATTCCTGTTCGAAACCATGGTCAAGATCCAACCTCGTTACTACTCCATCTCCTCGTCGTCTCTGGTCCAGAAAGACAAGATCTCCATCACTGCTATTGTTGAGTCCATCGAGAAGCCCGGCGCACCATACGCTTTGAAAGGCGTCACCACCAACTACCTCTTGGCCTTGAAGCAGAAGCAACACGGCGACCCCAACCCGGATCCTCACGGCCTGAACTACACCATCACCGGCCCTCGCAACAAGTATGACGGTATTCACGTCCCGGTTCACGTCCGCCACTCCAACTTCAAGCTTCCTTCAGATCCTTCCAAGCCTATCATCATGGTCGGACCCGGTACTGGTGTCGCACCCTTCCGTGGTTTCGTTCAAGAAAGAGCTGCACAGGCAAAGGCTGGTCAGAATGTCGGAAAGACCATTCTGTTCTTCGGGTGCCGAAAGCAATCAGAGGACTTCATGTATGCCGATGAATGGAAGGTAAGTCTCATGATGCCATGTCAACCACTCATTCCGGGCTAACACAATCTGCAGCAATACCAAGCAGACATGGGCGACAAGTTCGAGATGCACACTGCTTTCTCGCGAGACGGTCCCAAGAAGGTCTATGTACAGAACAAACTTGAAGAGGCCGGCGAAGAAGTCAATAAGCTGCTCGAGCAGAAGGCCTACTTCTACGTCTGCGGTGACGCCGCGCATATGGCCCGCGAGGTAAACACGCTTCTCGGCAAAATCATCTCCAAGTACAGGAACGTGCCGGAGACAAAGGGTGAGGAGATTGTCAAGGCCATGAGGGCGTCGAATCAGTACCAAGAAGACGTCTGGTCATGATGCGTCAAGGAGCGGGGAGATTGTTTTAGAAAGAGCTTTTTGAGCATGCATTTTCATGGTAGAATGGTGTGAGCGATGGCGTTTGATCTGACGAAAACATTTCGCATTGGAGTATATTGGCTCTAAATCTGAAGCCTGGATGGACATGTACAGTTATGTGACCACCATTTTACATAGTCTGCAGTGTGGGACCAGCTCATTTGATCAATCATAAATATCAAACTCTTCTGATTCACCTCTCACTCAGCTGATTGTGACATGTATCAAGAAAGATGTTGAGCGACCGCAGCCTAATGCTGTGGTGCGCTGCTGTGGTAGGCAAAACGTGCGCTAGTTCACACGGGCAGGGTCCGGCCATGATTGGTCGATGCACGTGCGCGCGGTGCCTGCCGCGGGGATGGCTCCCATAAACCTCGTCTATAAGCATCAACGCCTCGCATGCATACACACTGCTTCAAAATAGTTTCGTCATCTGCCGTTCCCGCCCATCAACTGCGCCGCGATAATCGACGAAGGGTCTTCTCCATCACAAGCTCGAGTTGCGGCCCCCAATGTCTAGGACGCCTACTCGGATCATTGCGTGGCAAGCCTTCATTGCTCAGAGGTGCAGGCACGTCTCGTTATAATAGACACTGCCGTCATGCGTACGATAAAGGTTTGCACAGCAGTTCCGGCTAAGTATCATCTTCTGGATTTACCTGGTCGCGCGTCGCATGCTGAAAACCTTCATGGCAGGATGACCACAGCCAGTCACTCACCGCTACGACCTCAGCATGCGGGGCATCCGCTCGAACCCTTGAGGAAAACGCAGTGTCGCGAGATGCAGCAGATCCTGGGGAGTCTTATACGAAGCTGCGTTCTTCCTCATCTGCTCTTTGTGTCACCCCGCGGATGCTTGTAACGAAAGCCGATCCGCCCCGTTTCTCCCTCTCTGCGATGACGGTAGCGAGAGAATCCGGAATCCAGGTCCGAGGTTGAGCTGGGTAACGTTGGAAGAATCGCAACGAAGCATCTCTCAGGCTGCTCAGTACAGAATGACAGAATTTGGTGAGAGGTGCAGCCCTGGGGGGAGAGAGGTGCATATTTGCCCGGCGTACGGCATGCACGACTCCTGAAATGACCTTACAGGCAGGCATGCTGAGCGGGATCGGCCAGCCATCGCATAGCAGGGCGCCACCGAACATGGACCCTGGACGCATCATCCACCTGGTAATTCTAGGCACTGGCGGATGTTCTCTCACCGTGTCGGCACTGCCACGAGACCAACAACAGCCGCTTCAAGAGCCGGACAACCGATCGGATAGCTGCTTCGCAACAAATGCGACACGGTAATCAGTGCGCTTGCGCCTACGCACCACGCGAGGAAGCGGGCAGACCCCCATTCGTGAAGTTCGTATCACCCACACGCCATTAGGTCCTGTGCATAGCATCTGAGGAGTCGAGTCCAAACACGATGCCGGCTGGAATTGTTTCTCTCACTAGCTTTGGAATCACCGGCTGGCTCAGTTTCTATGTATATCTCACTTTCCAATTTGAGTATCTTTAGAGGGACGCCTTACACACGATTTTCCTGAACGCGCTTTTACTTGTATGAGAGTGACGTTGCTCATATTACTGGGAAAGGTGGGTCAGGCCACAGGCTTCGGACTTGCCCCTTGCGTCTGCATTACCGCTGCAGATGGTCAAATATCGTTTACCCCGGTGATCTCGCCAAAGAAGGTGCAGTCCCCCCGGTTGAGATACCAAAGACGTCTCGCATGAAGGCGCACTCCCAACGGTATTCGAGCATCGCGCATCCATCTCAAAACCGTGATCTACAGAGTTACAACCGGCAGTGGCTGCACTGCGCCGGCTCGTCGCGCAGGTCACAGGTGTGCAACAGCGCGCCGCTCCGTCAGGTTACGAAAGGTCCTTTATGGCATGGTGGAAGTCTGGCTGCAAAGCGCTGTAAGAGTATCCCCCTGTCTGTGTAGCCCTACTAATCGCAAAGCAGACCAGACAGTATTCAATCAAGACCTGCGCATGTCTCGAGTTGGGTCGTTGCGTGTACCCAGTTGAAGTGTGGAAGTGAGGAAACGACAGATCGAGTCCCCATGACAGAAGCATGCGCGCCAGAATCATCGCAACTGCCCCGGTTGGGACGTTCACATAGCAACAGACAATGACGTCTGTCGTTCAACGTCATTCCAAGATACTGCTCAGCCTTGCTGCAAGGGCGATATAACTGCATTGGCCGTTGTCACGGTGAAAAGTTGGCTGCAGCAAGTGCAGCTAGACTCCACACGAACGCCTCGTCATTTGTATGCTACACACACTGCTCCGAGAAAGGTATGGCTGCATCTTGAGGAGGCGCGACGAGTACACCACTTGATGCAGGATGTTATGCTTGCAGCGTTCGCCATACCGTACTCTCGGTGCATCCATTCAGCATGTGCGTCCTTGCTTGCAATCGATGTATAAGTGCAGTGCTCTTCCCATCACGGCGACGGGGACAACCCAAAGCCCCGTAGCTTCGCCCGCAAGCCTCATCTGACATCACTATTCCAACAGCTTTTTCATCATATTACTAGGCAATTTCCAGATAAAGAAGCGACGGTATCCAAAGTGCAAGAGTTCGGGTGGCGCTGTGTTGTAGTGCGTCTGTTTCTCCTCGAGGCGGAGTCATTGGGAAGGTGAGCCTCTCTGTTCGCCGTCATGGTTCTTCTTCGCGACTTCCCTCTGTCAGATTGGGGCTTCCTTTCTCACGTCGCTTGTGGGTTTCCACCGACGTCCCATCGCGAGTGCTCTTTCCCCAAGCTGCTACGCCCAGACGCCATCTTCGGGTACAACAGCTTGCCTCATTCCACCATTCCTCCCCTTCTCTTCTTCACTCTTCTTCACTTTTCTCACCAATACGCATCAGTGGCCACATTCTTTGTAGCTTTTCCCAGGTCAGTCATCCGTCTCGACGCCGTCCATCACTCTTGTGCAGCACACCGATACTGACGCCTCGGCAGCTTTGGAGTCACTACCAGTCCCGCACATTGCGAAAGTTTGATATCTACGACCCAGTAAGTCCCTTTCATCATCCCATTTTTTTCTCTCCACTCCCCGCCCGGACACCGCCGCATCCAATGAGCTCCTCCCCCGCAATCGCTTGCGAGGTCTGCTTTCGTCACACTCATCGATCACCGAGCAAATTTGCTAGGCCGTACCCCAGCCTCCTCTAATGACAAAAGTTAATCTTTCGAGCAGAGCAACGTTCCTCTCTGCATCTCAGTCTGTCGTCGCGTCCGTTGTTGAGACCCTTCGCCGCAACCCTCCTTAGGCTCGTACCTTTCGGCCTGCGTACTCTTGCTCGCGACTTCAAGCTTCGGTCCCGGATACCTTGCCGATCTTTTCACTCGTCTTCATCAGTGTCACTTCGAAGCTCACTGCAATGGCTACCAACGGTCGTCAGCAAAACTACGCGGCCCCCAACGCGGGCTACAAGGGCCAACACATGCTCAACAACTACAACCAGCACGGCCAAGGTCATGGGTCCGCCCAATACCTCCCCCGAGGTCTGCCCATGTCCCCCCACGGTGATAATGGTATGCAAGGTCTGACGGGCAATATGGCAGCTCTCAACATGCACGCTTCGTATGGTTCGTCCGCTACCTCCAAGTCTGCTAGCTCCGCTCTGTCAGGTGGCTCATCCGACTACGGCAACATCCCTCTCTCCAACGGTCAAGGACTTTGGGTTCCCAACCAGCAGGTCCTTGGATCCATGTACCAGATGATGCCTGGTGCCCAGCAACAGACTGCCATGGCGGCTTCCCCCAACATGTACAACCACACCGGTGCATACGTCCAGCAGGCAGCTTACCAATACGGCCAAGCTGTCATCGACAACAACGCTATGCCACCAGCATGGGCTGCTCGCATGTCCTCTTCCGAGATGCCATCTCTCATGACGCCACGCCGGGACTCCATCTCCTCCAACGAGAACGACAACCCAGGCACGCCTTACGGCAGTGGTGGTATGTACCATCGTTACGGCAACAACACCGCCATCATGGACCGTTCGCCAAACGCGCTCTACTCCAGCAGTGCTACCCCTTCGCCTTCCCAGTTGGCCCATCCCTACCAGGTCATGGCGCCCATCCCGAAGCAGCAGACCATGCCCACGTTGCCTCCCAATCTACTGGCGTTAGTGCACCAGGAGCCCCCCATTCCCCGGGCTATTCCCGCTCCTAGCTCCCCGCACAAGCCACTCGACCGTAGCCTGGAGAACAAGACTGGCGAGACCAACGTTTACATTAGAGGTCTGCTTCCCGAGACCACCGATGAGATGCTTCACCTGTGGGGCAAGCGTTTTGGAGACATCCAGAGCTCAAAGTCCATCATCGACCTGAAGACCAACCTGTGCAAGGGGTAAGCGCTTCACTACCCACCACAACGCCTCATGTACTAATCATGCTTCGCAGTTTCGGCTTCATCAAGTACCACAACTTCGAAGACGCTGAAGACTGCATCCGTGGCTTCCACTACCTCGGATATGAGGTCAGCTTTGCTCGGGTATGTTGCAGCCACTCTGACGCACGATGGCCTCTACTGACTCTTCATAGGAATCCTTCTACTCCAAGCTCAAGAAGTTCGCCGACGAGTGCAACACCAATCTTTACGTATCCAACATTCCAAAGAACATGAACGAGCATGTATGTTGCTTCGCCCCAGCTTTGATGACAAGCTACTTACCGCATGCAGGAACTCGCCTCCATCTTCGCACCTCACAAGGTCTGCTCGAGCAGGATCCTTCGTGACTCTTCTGGTACTGGTCGGGGTGTCGGCTTCGCTCGGTAAGTCACCGTGGTGTTGCCATTTTGATCGTTGCTGACCACCTCTAGCTTCGAGTCCCGCGACATCTGCGACGAGGTCATCAAGGAGTTCAACAACACCCCTGTATCCAAGCCCGGCGGCGAAGAGCATCTCATCCAGATCCGCTTTTCCGATACTCATGAGCAGAAGATGCTCAAGCAGCAGACCGCAGCGGGCCGTGTCTTCCGTGCTGCGGAGTACGAGGTCGGTGTTGCTCAGGCTAGGGCGCTAGGCACGCCTGATCGATACCTCTCCGTCTCCCCGATACCTGCGGGCCACGCCAACGAGTTCGAGATGTTCATGCGCGGCCAGCGGCAGCCATGGTCACCACCAGTGCCATCTACCCTCGGCCCTGCCCGCTCATACTACATGCCGCAGGGTGGACTCATCAAGAGCGAGGACGGCGTTTCCGACAACGGCCTCGACGTCAAGACCAACCCCGCCACTCCCGTCAAAGCTGATGACAAGTCTACTTCACCCAGCCGCAACGACTAAGCGTGTACCGCCTTTCGAACGTCGACCTTCGATACACCCGTCGTGCACGCACTATTCTTCATGATCGCTTCTTCAACATCCTCCAGCCACATCTTCTTGGAGACTTCTTTTGGCACCGATCATATACTTTACGAAGGCCGCACTATATCAACACGCTACAGCACGATACTCTTGTCGTTCTTTCTTGTCGCTCGCTCTGACCTTCATGCTCACGTCCTTGGGCCCTAATACTTTGTTCTTGGCGCCAGCCCTCTGAACATATCCTTCCCATCGACACTCCAGTCTCGCGTTTTCCTTCCGATCGATATACTTGGGCGGCTTCTTTCACATTTTAGAAGTATCTGTTAGCATCTGGGCAAGCCAGCGAACCAAAAGGATTTTAGGGGGGTTATTCAATGTATCTCTTTCTCATCGATGGCAAGGGCAGGTTTCAGCAGTGGTGGTTAGGTCTATGGTCGGATTTGTCGTAGTTTCGATAGTTCGTCGTATAATAGATCTTCTTCCGGCTCAACTTCATGTTCATACTCACTCCTCTGCTGTTTATGTAATGCTTGCCTCTCAATTCGGTCGTCTTGGTACGTCTCCAAAGTAAAGAAGGTAACGAGGCCGACCTTGCGCTACACCCTGTCTAATCGCCCAGTCAATCAAGGAAGGCTGCGACAGAGTACCTAGTCCAGTGGTAAGACGTCCGCGCAAGATCTTGCCAGGCTTCCTAGTACTTGACCGTACTGCTTTGTGGAAGATTTCCTAAGGCTCACCCTGGGTACTGTGTCTGTAGCAGGCTAGGCACCTTGATTGCGGAAGACGTGTGTTCGATCCGCACGGTGCTTGTTTCTAGGCTCGCGGCTATACGGTCAAGTAGGAAAGGTAAGTAGGAGAGATAATCATGAGATTCGGATTGGTTATACATGATGAATTGCAGTGGCGTGAGAACAGAAATAGTAATGATAGTGATCATAGCCACGCGGCGATGGCCGTAGAATAAGAATAGTCAAACATCTTGAGTCTGACTTTAAGCCCAATCAAGGTTAAGAGAGTAGATAGTACGTGCGTTCCGACTCCATCACTACTGTATACATTCATCCGGGATTGCTGGAACTCGACTTTGTATGAATGATTTCATTTCAGTTCATTGCTCTTGCACATCTATATATACAACGGTGTACCCCTTGGACTCCTTGTCCTATCAGAACAAGGGTTGAGGCAGTGACCGTAATGCTATTAGAATGCCAAAATCCTTGGTGCAGGCCCTCCCTATGCTCTGCGGGGTGTCACTGACGACGCTTCTTTCTTTCCACCTTTTTACTGCAATCGTTCAGTCCTCCCACTCTGGGTTCTGCATGTAATGTTAGTACTGCACCCTCGAAGTCATGTATATTGGAATATCATACCTTTCGCAAGATGACCACACCCTCCAACACATTGGTCAGGCTGAGATACTTCTCGTCTTCCAGCTCCGCCCGCTCACCATGCGCCAGCAACACCGGCGTGCTCTGTGTTTGCCATCCAGTAATGGTCTTCGGCCGACCGGCTTGGCCAACAATGTCTACTGCTTGACCAACACGGACGTTGACTGTCAGCGGCTTGAGGTCCTCATCGAGTGTAATGAGGAAGCGCGGCGATATGGCGGTAGCGAGGTAGTAGAGTAGGTAGTGTGAGTCTCCAGCCACAAATGACTTGGCGTCGATGAGAGACACAAGTACGGTGAGAAGACCCGACGCTGCCACACGGGACAAGACCTGACGGTCAGTGTGGAATGGGTTGAAAGACAGCGTGCCCTTGCCTGCGTGCAGCAGACCTTGAGCTATGCGAACCATGAAAAGAGCGTTGGGATCACGGTGGTAGTAGCTAGCCAATTGCCGGAGAAGTTGTGCAAGACGGGCGTTGTTGGTACCAGCACCGCAAAGGCCCATGGCGAAGATGGCGTTGATGGCGACATCGTTGTCGTTGTCGTGAGAGTAACGGGAAAGAGTGTCGTAGACCTTCATTTGAGGGTTGCTAGGGCTGATGAGACCTAGAGCGAGCGGCACAGCCTTGCGGATGTTAGCCTCGCCGTAGTGCATCAGGTGGCCGAGAGTGCGGAGGATCATCTCTTGGCCGACGTCTTCGCCCATGGCGACTAACGATAGACCGATAACAGCGTAGGACTGGAGTAGCTCATCGCCCTTCTTCTCCTCGTTCTCATCCTCGATGTGCTCGTTGCAGATGTGGAGCAACTGTTGGATCTTCAGGACAGCACCGGTACCTGCCCATGCGCATACCTCGGTGAGCACAGAGGCAGACTTGGCCATGGGGTGATCAAGCGCCTTCAAGGTCTCCAGAATGACATCGACTTCTTCTTGCTGACCGAAGAAGAGTAGCGCAAGACCAAGGGCCATGAATCGGGTCCACTTATCCTTGAGCTGCTTCGTCCGGTCCTCGTCCAGGAGCGTGTTCATCAGGGCATCAGTGACATCTCCGTTGGCCGAACCAACAAAGATCATACCAAGCGACAGCGCCGCCATGGCAGAGAGCTGCATGTCGAGGCTGGTGTCGCTGACAATCGGCAGCAGAACGTCCAAAAGGTCTTCCTTATTAGACCCGGCGTAAGCAAGACCGAGACCCATGATAGAAGCCAAGCGGATGTTCTTGTTCTTGGAATTGATGTTGTCCTCATCACCCAAGAGAGCCATGGCAGGGTCTGAGTCCATGCGCACACCCGAATTGAAGATACCGGTAGCAAGCATAGCGCCAGCCTTGACCATGTCGTCTTCGACGTGTGTGAAGGGGTCGACCTTATCGAGACCCTCTTCTACGTCCCAGAGCATGAGCATACCCAGAGAGGCGGTTGTTGACAGCATGCCCTCCTCCTTGGTCTTCCACACCCAGCTCTGCTTTGTGTTCTCGTTAAGCATGAGCTTATCATTGGCGTAACCGGCATTGACAAAAGCGTTGACGAAGGCGGAGGCAAGGTTGTGTCTGGCGGAATCGGTATTGGTGAGGCCGGCCGTCCTGCTGCTCTCCAGATGTGTCTTGTAGATGTCATCAGGGGTCTTGGGGTCGAGAATGTTAAGCTCCTTGCCCAGCGCCTTAAAGTGGTCGGGTAGCCGCGTGTTGTTGATGCACTCCTGGAGCTCGGCATCGTCGTCCTCGGAGACGTCGAGCCATATCCGTTGGCGGCCACATAAGTAGGCCATTTGTCTCCGGATCGACTTGTCCTTGGTGGCGTTGAAAGCTTCAATGATGAGATCGGTCTCGTGTAATCGTATCGCGATGACGATTGCCTGTGTGTACTGCTTGTATTTGGCGTAGATTCGGTACGTGGTACGGAGGAACTTGTCGTTGTCTGGGTAGGTGAGTAGGGGCACGTTGCTGCTGGTGTTAGTGTCGGTGCTGCAGGCAAAACGCGGGCATATCCTACCTGACCATGTACAGAGCCACCCTCGAGTATGTGTTCTCGTCAATGTACTGCTCAATCTGATCAATCATCTCCAGCTCAGACAGGATATCAACGGCATCAGCCTCTGCGTTGTGCTTGAGGAAGAAGGGGACGAGGTTCGAGGCGAGGTCGGTGACGTCGTCGGTGGATTTCTCGTCGTTCAGGCGGTTCTGGTATTCTGTGCCGATCTCAAGCGCAAGGTGGCGCATGTACTCATGGCCCCATGAGCCGAGATCTGTGGAGGGGGCCTCGAGGCGGTATTTGAGGCAGTCTAGGCGGTCCTCATCCGAATACGTCATTCCCAGAACAGACATCATGTCGGCGAGCGAGCGCTGTGTTTGTTAGCATGGTGGCGTGTATAGAGTGTGGGCGTGTCTGCGCACCTTGTTCTCGCCTGCTGGCCATGATGCGTAGGCCTTCTCGAGGTTCTCGTAGTGTGGTCGGAGGAACTTGAGCGGCTTGGGCACGGCCGTCATGGAGCTCGTCGATGTCTTGATGAACTCCTTGATCTGTTCGAGCGCGGGCTTGTAGAGGCTGGTGTCGGAACCCTAGTAAACACATGAGGTCAGCGCATGTTGCGGGGACCAGCCATCGTCGCAGCAGCTTACCAGTATCCGCTCAGCCAGCATGTCAAGGTCGCTCTTCAGCTGTTGGTCTTCCTCGCTGAGCTCCTCTGTGGTTTGTCATCAGTGCAAGTCCATGACGATAGCCATCGGCGCCGTGCCGGGGACCAGACATACCGCCAGTTGTCGCAACACCGCCCTTCTTGTCCTCAAGATCTGGCTTTGCGTCCTTGCTCTTGTCCGCGTCATTGCTCATGGGCGCCTTGCCCTTGCCCTTGTCGGCGGCCGTGGGCTTCTTCTCGTCGTCCTTCGCCATGTTGATGATGTGTAGCTAGGGCAAGCGGCGAAGTGTGTCTATGTGTCGGGACGAAGCGGCGTCGATAGCGACGGTGGAAGGAGATTCGGGGTGCTGAGAGATGTAGGTGCGGCGCTCAAATGGGTCGGAAGAGCGAGAGGCAAGTCGAGTGGGAAGTGGTAATAGGTTGATGTCGATGAGGCAGCTCTTGCTTCGCGTACCACTTCCGCCGCGCTAGGGCCAAGCCCCGTCCGCCGATGATGAGCGCCCGCTCCCTCAGAACCTCCCGCCAAAAAATATTGTTGCCGCATACAACCCCGAAAATCACCACCACACGACGCCCATAGGCCACCCAGGCAACTACCATGAAGCTGAACGTCAAGAATATTCGGTACCTCTCCGCCGATGATTGGCGTGTTCTCACTGCGGTATGCGCCCGCCCGCAGGCTTTCCGAACGTAGTGGGGGACTAACGCTGATGAAGACGATAGACAGAGATGGGCAGCCGCAACCATGAAATCGTGCCAACCCCCCTGATTGCTCAGATCGCCGCCATCCGCTCTGGCGACGGCGTCCACCGTTGCATCTCCAACCTCGCCAAGATCGGCCTCATCGCCAAAGTCCGCAACGCAAAGTACGACGGCTACCGACTCACGTATGGCGGTCTCGACTACCTCGCCCTCCACACACACCAAAAGGCCTCGACCGTCTACTCGGTCGGCAACCAGATCGGCATAGGCAAAGAGTCGGACATCATAGTCTGCGCAGATGAGACGGGCAGGCAGCTGGTGCTCAAAATCCACCGTCTGGGTCGCATTTCTTTCCGTACCGTCAAGGCGAACCGCGACTACCTGCGGAATCGCCAGGGTGGTTCGTGGATGTACATGTCGCGCCTCGCTGCTCTGAAAGAGTTCGAATTCATGAAGGCCCTACGAGCAGAGGGATTCCCTGTACCCGAGCCGATTGGTCAGAACAGACATACCGTCGTCATGAGCCTCATCGACGCCTTCCCGATGCGCCAAATCTCAAAGGTCGGTAACCCACAGGAGCTCTACGGTGAGCTGCTCGCCATTATCGTTCGCCTCGCGCAGCACGGTCTCATCCATGGTGATTTCAACGAGTTCAACATCCTAGTTGAAGAGAGAACAGAAAAAGACGGCAGTTTGTCACTGGTGCCAACCCTCATCGATTTCCCGCAAATGGTCTCCATTGACCATGCCAATGCCGAATACTACTTTGACCGCGATGTGGCTTGCATAAAGCGCTTCTTCGATCGCCGTTTTGGCTTCACGAGCGACGAGCCGGGTCCTTTCTTCAAGGACGCCACAAAGAAGCTCGTCAAGCGGTTAGATGTCGAAGTTCAAGCTTCCGGCTTCAGCAAAAAGATGGCGAAGGAATTAGAATTGTACATGAAAGAGCATGGTATCGATGGCGACGCTGGAGATGTTGCAGCCGGCGCAGAGGCTGACGACGACGATGAGGCTGACGAGGCAGGCGACGATGAAGAAGTTGAGGATGAAGAAGACGGCGGTGTTTCCCTTGAAGGTGGCCCGGTAGGCGACGATGTGTCTGCTCCTGGCGATACGATTGCAGATGGGCAGTCGACATTAGCTGCACAGATGACTATACTGGAGATAAGGGACAACGACCCGCTACCAGATCTCAAGGATATCAAGCCGCCGCCACCCTCGGAACCCACCATGACCACCAAGGCCGCTAAGAAGAAAGCCGGCTGGTCCATATAGGCCTGCCAACTACATCATCTTCTGTTCCTTTGTTTCAGCGATACCCAGATCCATGTCTCCTCCCGGCACTCGTTTCATTTGAAGGCCTAGAATATACAACACATTTCTCTACATCAAGATTCCGCTGTGATAGGCTCATCCAACCCATCTTTCTCCTGATAATCTTTCTCTTCCCGAGCATCTATCTCCCCCTTAGCCTCATCCAACCCGTCATCGCTCCAGATATCAACCTCATCTTCATCACCAGCCGCTATTTCCGTGCATTTCGGAGGCACAACCTCCCTCTTAGGCCCAGACCGTATCATACGCCCAACAAAGCGTAAATCCGGATCCACGAACCCTTTCCGTATGAGCAGAGACCGTATATCTGCTGCAAGGAGATCACCATTTGCAACCTCATGATCGATCAGAACGTTACCATCGTCAAGCTCTCGTATGCATGAAGTGCTGATACACGCTGGAAGCGTGCTACCTTCTGTGACGCGGCCCAGCCAATTGTGACGCTTCCTTAGGACGTCTGCTATCAGAGGGTTGGATGTGGTGAAGACGACTGTCCGACGGGGTGGGTGGATCAGGTATTGTATTCTGTGTGAATGGCGGTTATTCATGTTGATTGGATGTATGAGGTTGCCGAAGAGTGTGACTTGTGCAAGTGGGTGGGGGAATGCGAGTACGTGTTAGAGATCCCATGCAGTCTCTGTGCGTTCACGTTCGGGGTTGGTGACTTCATCGCACAGTGTACTTTCACTCGTATAGTTGATCTGTGCCCGCTGTTATTGGAAAGACGCAAAAGGTCACAAATATGTGCGTGAATGCTCCGGATGCGTAACGAGAGAGAGCTCTCACGATCTGGGCATTCAATCGGTGAAGGGTAACATTTCCCTCTACCTCTCGTTGTCCACCGCAGCACTCTAAACCTCAATCCCTATCTAACTCCCCTCTATCCATACTCCGCTACCAAAGCAAAACCCCAAGAAAAATAGCAACCATGGTCCTCATCCTCAAAATCCCACCCTACTACCGCTCCACCTCCTACGTCCTCCACTACAACCGCCACCCCACCACAACAGCCCAGTACATCCTCCTCACCCCCGCCTCCACAGAAACACTCACAACGCGCAACGCCGCCATCGCAAAAGACTGTGCGGCATGGGGCTGGCGCCTCTACAACACCGACCGCTCGCTCCCCAAGATGGAGAAGTGGTTTGCCAAATATGAAAAGCTTGCTAGGAAGAACACCTGGGATGACGATATCTGGGTCATTTGGCAGAGGGAACATGGGCTGAGGATTAACGGGGAGGACGAGAAGAAGAAGGCTGAGGCGGAGGCGGCTAACGGGAAGAGTAGGCTGGGGAGTGTGGTAAGGGGGGTGAAGAAGGCACATTGGCAGGTTTGGGGGAAGGATGGGTGGGTTGGGAGTGATGAGCAGAGGCTGAGGATTGATCACGGTCCTAGAGAGGAGAAGAGGATGAGGAAGTGGGCTGAAGAGCAGATGAGGGAGATGTCGGGGCTGCTTGATCCTTTCTCGGATGTCCATGAGGTTATAGGAGAAGATGATGATGACGAGGACGAGGAGCGTCCGGAGGGAGAGATAAGAGGCGGTGGTGCTGACGGTGCTGATTTGAAAGCGACTCCGGGTGGAGAGACTGAGGCGTTGACTGCGGTGGTGCTTCCGAGGCATGCTTGGTTATCTCGAGGCTGAAGTTTGCCCAATAACGCTGGACGATAGGCAACGCCGTAATAATGTTATATTACAATACTCCTTACATCCATCCCGGTCTAAACACCTCACTCCCCAGCTTTCTCACCATCCACCCTCCTATCTCTCTCCTCCTTCCCGCTCTCTTCCCCCCTCACCCTCTTCATCTCCTCCACTCCCTTCGTCAAATCCCTATGCACAACTCTAACCTCCCAACTATCATCCTCGCTCCACTTCACCTTCCCCAATTGCTCCGCAAAAGCCACGCTTCTGTGATGTCCACTCCCACACAGACACCCCACTCGTACTATCGCCACTTCCTCTTCTCTGCTAGCTCTTACATCCTTGATTTCCATGAGCCGTTTTATATCGTCTTCAGCGCGGGCCACTGTATCGCTGAAAGACTCGCGCTGCATCAGCTCGTCTTGCAGCGTTGAGTCGAGCCCTGTGCATGTCTTTCGTGTTTGGCGGGATGGGTTTTCTGTCACGCGGCAGTCGTATTCTAAGTCTGGTTTTGGGGATGGTGGTGTGAAGCGGTCGTAGGATGTTATCTCGAGGATTGGTCGTTGTGTTTTTTGGGTTTGAGAGGGAACTACATCTTGATTGGTTTCTTTGGATGCCGATAGTTCGTCTTCGGTGGGTGGAACGAGTCGTGTGTTTTTGACTTTTGAGGCGATGTCTGATAGTATGGCCATGTTGGCGATGATGGGCTGACTGGAGATGAGAGCGACACCGGAATTGCGGTGGATATTGTTGTTGGTGGGATATGTGTAGACAAGACGGTTCTTCTATGGACGATTGCGTATATGGATATAACGGAAAAGATTGTAGAGTACAAGGCTTCGCGTCCTGTTTTGGTGACGCTCGTTTAGGTAAGAGGTCGCGTGCTCGCTGCGGACAGGGCTCAGGGTCTTCTGAAAACTCCTGCTCCATTGGCGCATGCATATGACGTTGAGCGCTGTGGATCCACGGGCAGACCCGCGAGTGCCGTGCAAGGTGCGTCATCGCTAGACACAGTTGCATCAGATATTGCAATGATTCGCTAATACTTATACAGACCTTTTTTGTCTGTTGGTCTGATTGCAGCCACGCCAAGTGATTGCTTTTCTATCTAGCTGAGCGTCTGTCTGAGATACGAATTGGACGCTTCACGCGCATAGTGAACAATCGCCGCATCGATTGCATAAATATTCTACATTAAAAAGGGCTGAGTAACCATCAGAAATGAAACTGCAGTGTTTAGACGTTTGAATTCATGTGTGCAAGACATGCCCAAGTGCTGATCACAACACACTCCGTGGACATCTTGCTGGCCCAGCTTCATCTCCTATGCAACCTCTTTCTTTCAATGAACTCACACTCCCAAGATCATTTATATCCAACGCACGTTGCTTCGTGGGCCGGTCATTCGCGAGATCCTTCACCGACTGCACTCCTGCCACGTCGTAAACCGGGTGGTGTAGTCGTTGATCCATGCGCGCGCCTGTTTCCTGGCCCGGGCTTAACCCAGTTGTGTCCAATAACTTCCTCGTCGAGAGAGTTTCCTGCCGACTGCGGCGCATATCTTGAGAGACCTTTTTCGGCGGCTTTGTAGCCTTCTTCCTTGCCCGAAGGAGTCGGGTGGAGCTGCTCGTCGGACAAGGGACCTTCCGCAGTGCGTTGGACATGGTTCGCTACGAAGCCGGGGGCGGACTGAGTTTCGTCATGAGACATCGGTGGATGCTGTACGGCAGTGGAAAAATGTAACTTTAGTCGTCGAGCACATGACTCGAACGTTGGCTTGTCGGCGGACTGAACTTCGTCATGAGCCATCGGTGGATTCCGTACGGGAGTTAGAGCATGTGAGTTTATTCTTCGAACAAATGACACGAACGTTGGCTTGCCGTCGGGTGGCGTTTGGCCTTGCGGTTGAACGACCTCGTCTTGATAGTACAGACCATCTGTTGTGTTGAAGAGAGCACCTGGGGGTGCCAGTTCGGGAATGTCCGCCCGCCAATTTATGATAGTAGAAAGCGAAACGACTGTTATTTTGCATGCCACGGCGGAGGGCGTAGTTGCATAGCGATACTTCACTATCCTTCCCGGTGAATCTACCCGGTGCTCGCGGTAGAAGGCCTCCATAGGTATCTCAATGGAAACGGGGTCGTAGGGGATGAAGTTGATAGACGGTCTTGGTGGGATCTGCTGACTGGGCAGATACTCCGATGGGTCGCAAAGTGAGGGCATTTTCGGATTGGCCCAACAGTACGCTATTGTGTTTTGTGATAAGAAGGGAACTGCGAATAGATACCGCCTCCGTTGAGACTAAAGAATGTAAAAGCAGTATGATGTAGTCGTCAAGCGTGTTGGGTTACAAGCGAAAAAGGCTTGATGTTTATTATTTACTACTCAATTTAGCAGGGCCCAAAAACGAGAAGGTGAGATCGTACCATAGATGACGTTTGGTGATGAAGGCTGTGACTACCATGAGAATCCACCAGCTATCAGAGTGCACCTTCCTCCCGGTCGTTGATCTTGGACAACACACTCTTATCGATGTCATGCTCCGCCAAATGCTCGACGGCGGCTTCAGTTGACAGTCGTTTGCCCTTCTTCAGCGAGTCAAGTGCTCCCTTCGGCTTGGTCCGCCGCTCGAGCTCCTCGATCCAGTAGGCTTCAAGTTGGCCGCGACGCCTGTCGGAGAGGAACTGCTCATCCTCGTCTTGCCGGAACGCCTTGCAGAATGCATCGCAGAAGGGTCGTGATTCGCACACCCACTCGAAGATCTTGAAACAGTCCATGTAGATCCTCGGATCGTTGGTGATGTAGGGTTGCAGGACTCCGGGCACATAGATGATGTACGGCATCGTAACTGTCATAGGAGCAGTATTGGTTGTTGTGGTTAGTAGGTGTAGCTTTGCCAGTGAGATACCTTGCGGCCTTTTGATTGCTAAAAGGCAACCGTAGACGAATGTAATTGATTGTTTGCTAGAGTGAGAGTACTATCAGTGAGAACACCGAAGATTGGAAACTACGTGTTGGCGTGGAGTGAGTCTGGCTCTTCAGGTAATGTACAGTCACAGCTGAGGGTGATTTTGGTCAACGTATCGTAACATAGCGGGCCATGGTCATCGTTACGGGTGAGTGGCATCCAACGATTGCAAATTCCGCAGCAAACGGAGCATTACACAACCCGCGTCATACCAAAGGAGTGAAGGCGATCGTGGATGGATCCTTGCCATGGTGTTAAAGTGGGTAAAAGAAGTCGTCTGGCAATTCCTAGATTCTAGAGCAACAGAGTGTGGGATGAAGACAGAGAAACTCATGCAGCAGTGTAAAGTCATGGCAAAGAGTGGTCTGGCGCGTGGAAGGGTGAACGCCTGGGGAGGGATGACGAGCTAGCCCCCCAATCTTGGCGAATGACTCAATCGCGAAGCACCCCTCCAAAATGTTGCAGGCCAAAAAGTTGACGGGAACGACACGCTGCAACCAACCGCCAAGATGAGCACCGAATCAGGAGTGAAGACACAGTCGACGTTCGACATCGTAGCGACATACCGCCGCATCCTCAAAGATGACCCGGAACTCACCATGCCCGTCGCGGCCATCGAGGCGCTCGTAGAAGCCATCGCGCAGAGCTCCGTCTCGACCGTCGCAGAGACACTCGACCTGCTCGAACGCCACACGGCCGCCCTCAAGGCCTCCATCGCGAACCCAATTTCCCTGTCCGCCGGCACAGATCTCTTCCAGCGCTACCTCATCACGACGCTCAACCGCCCGGCGAGCCTGAACCTCGGCCCCGACGATGACTTCCGCGCGATACGCAACCACCTCCTCTCCAACGGCAAGCTGTTTGTGGACCGTGCGAAACAGAGCAGGGAGAAGATCGCGAGTTTCGGCAAGCACTTCATCCGTGACGGTGGCACGGTGCTCACAAATGGAGGATCGCGAGTAGTGGGTGCGCTACTGCGAACGGCCGCCGAGTCGAGCACTCTCCGGTTCAAGGTCATATACGTCTTGCCCTCGTCAAGCTCGTCAGATGCGAAAGAGGGCCTCCAGACTGTCGCCGACCTCCGAGAACACAATGTACCAGTCGCCACAATTCCAGATTCGGCCGTCGCCTACTCACTGGGCAAGGTCGACATGGTCATTGTCGGAGCCGAAGGCGTCGTCGAGAACGGTGGCATCATATCGCGCATGGGCACGTACCAGTTGGGCGTACTGGCTAAGAGCAAAGGAAAGCCCTTCTACGTGGTCGCCGAGAGCCACAAGTTCGTTAGGCTATATCCACTCAGCCAGTTCGATCTGCCCATTGAGCAGAAGGTACTCGACTTCAAGGTCGCAGAAGAACACAAGGCGGAACACAAGGCGGAACACAAGCCCAAGAGCGACGAAGAGCAACGGAATGTCTTTGACGAAGCCATCGCAGACATGACTGCGAAGCAGAGATCGACCGTCGTTCCGCTCGACGCTCATGACGCTGTCGACTTTACGGTACGCTCTGCTTACTTCAATTATGACCCCATCCGCTAACCTGAAGTAGCCACCCGACTTGATCTCCGGCATCATCACAGAGTCTGGCGTTCTCACTCCATCTGCCGTGTCAGAGGAGCTGATCAAGATATGGTTTTGAGCCCTCCCTGAGCATCAACTCCTCACCCCACACCAAATACAAAAGCTCCATCGCGACTCATACAACGGGCATACACGCGTTTGATAGATGCTCACATTCGTGATAGGAACTATGTGGAAAGCGAATCTGTGACTCTGCAACCTTCACGCCTTCGCCGTAATCGGCGCATCACGTCCTGAGGCTGCGAACCGCGCGCTACAGGATATCGTACCTCAAAACCTCGCTTCAGAGCGTCTAGAAGCTGGCTCTGTTGCATACGGGGTCTGAACGGCCAACGATAACGACGTTCCATAGAATGGTGTTGCGCCGACGATAACAGCATATGATACCCAATAGACATATTCAATGGCAACATGTCTTCGACCTGTAGAACATTCAAAAACCGCCCTTCTGGTAATGACACATCTGGAGTGTGAAAATGCTGAGCGTGAAGTATGGGAAAATATTGACATCAGTGGCCAGTTACCTCGACGATGAATGCACCCGACAGCGTACAAAGCCTCATGACATCTGCTAATTTCTCAACGCCACACGACGCTTGTAGAAGATGCCATATCTAGTCCAGCCACCCGCGCAATCCATCGAAGCTTGCGACCCGCTGTTCACCTACGTGCTTGACGACCCTGTCCCCTCGGAAATCCGTATACTCAAGGACCTTCAGAAACGGGGTTGGGAAGTCTCCGTGCATTTCCACGATGATGCGGTTTATCTCAATGCTACGAAAGAGATTGGAAAGGCGATAAAAGCGATACGGCGCAGGACGCAGATGATACATGGGGATATGGTTGGGGACAGTCCCAGGTTGACTCTCGAGGAAATGTGGCAGAGGGAGATGACTAGCAAGTCGGAACAAGAACTCTACGATATTAAGGAGAAAGAGAAATTTAACGATGCAGCAAGCATAATGTCGCGGATGACAGAGCAGAGAGCTTGGGTGCGTTGGGCTGATGAGGAGGCTGGGTTGGAGCCGGAGAGTCCTAACGTAAGCGATCCTCTGAAATAGGAATATCAGGAAGACCCAAATATGCAACTGATGAACCCAGACAGGTAGTGCAAGCCACCGATAGACAGTCCTACCTGTCGCACGCTCTGAGATCAGACAACTGTGAGGACTCAGTCAACGACGTTTACGAAGGGTCTGCTGGCAGCCCCAGTACGAGCACACATACTTGCAACGCATCTCGTTTTATTGAAGAACACGAACCCGACTGGCATACATTTGTACCACGTCACTCTACCCAACGCGCTGCGCATCAGCCTGCAGGTCAGGCAGCCTCATCCTCTTCTATGTCTTCTACAACCTCTCCTTCTTCAGAAGCCCCAGTCGGTCTCATGGGTATGTCCGGATACTGGTGTCCGCCCGTTCTTCAAGCCCGGCCGCAAAAGAACCCTCAGTCTCAATCCATCGCACCAAGCGCTGTGCTTCCATCACGAGACTCGAAGGAGACTCGGAAGCTCAAGAAGAAAGTTACCCGCCGTGACTCAGAACCCTCGGTGGGGAAGTATCTGCCACTTGGGTTTGTCAGGCCCCTGTCTTGGGTGAAAGGAAAGCGAAGCGCGAATGAAGGGGCCAGTGCAGATGCAACCGCACCAGATGAGCAACAAACCACCGCTCGATCAGAGGGTTCCTTTGGCCCTTATCAACGCACCACTCCCACGCAATCTGTTCCAAACATTCACCTGCAAGAGTATTCCTCCACCTTCCTTCAACCTGAACCACGGAACACATCCCCCGCCTTTTCCACTACCTCCAGTCTCATATTCCCTGGCCGTGAGATAACCCCAGAAGCCTACTTCCAGCGCACGAACCGACCCCGGAAGAATCTACAGCCGCGCCAGCTTACACCACCTCCAGGACTGGAAAACGATCCCTACATGTGGCAAGTGTGGGACCGCGGCCGTAAAAGGCAGCAAGACAAGACTGATCGTGTGCTGGGCAAAGACAGCATGCAAAGACAAGATAGCGGCAATGCTAGTTGGTATGATGGGTTCCAGAAGATGATGAAGGAGAAGGAAGCAAAGGTGGCCAAGGAAGAGAAGAAGGCTGAGAAGAAGGCGAGGAAGCAGAGGGAGAAAGAGGAGAAGGAAGAGCGGATACGCAAGGAGAATAGGGAGAAAGAAGAGCGGATACGCAGAGAGAATGAGGTGAGGGAGGCTTTGAGGAAAAAGGGTGATTTTGCAGGTGGGTATTTGCCACGATATGCATGACAGCCTCTACTTACGTGCATAATGTAGGCATAATGAATACCTGGGCAGGTTGATACTCGCAGACGGTAGGACAACGTCGTCGCGGTGGTTGTTCATGACTCGGGACGTTTTGATCGAGATCACGGAGGAGTGCAACATCTAGGACGATACCTTACAAGCCTTCGCATCTACGAAAGCTTCTTCATTTGTCCTGTCTCATGTATTTATGGATATTAATATACGAGAATTATCCCAAGAGCAAAGTTCAGTCCTATCTAACCAGCTCGTAAGAGGTTAGTGCCGTTGTTGCCTTGGGCGTGAGCGATCCTTCGAATATACCTAGGCAAGCATAAAATCTGCGCGTGCCGCCAATCTACCAATTGACTATTTCTTCCAACATAAGCACCACATATCTGACCCCGTACCCTTCTTACCAATACTATATCGTATTCAAACACAATGATTCAGCAACCCAAAGACATACTACGAGACCTAATCATAACAGCGGAAGGCCAAGCCGAGGAGCCGTATTCCTATCACGAATGGGGCTACACCATCTACCGCACATGCTACACGCCAGAATCTGAATCGCAATGGGAATCTCTAACCGAAGCCATTCAATTAGGAGTCGAAAAATCCTTCCCTGGGTCGCAAAACGATGAGCCACTGACAACATCTCAACTCCTGCGCTCCCTCCTACGTCTAGACTTCCGCTCCGATGCTTCCCTGTACAATGGTCTTAGTATCGAACAGCTTCGCCAGACCTATCTCCATCCTGCAGAAGATTCCGTGCCCCCGCCGAATTTCTACAGGAGCGACCGTGTCTTCCTTGTCGCTGACGCAGAAGTTCTGATGGATCCCTATTTTCTGCCGAAAGAGAACGAGACGCCAAAAGTACCCGTTGACAACAACACAAGCGACGTTGCAACCACGCAGAGTGTGCAGAAATATCACTATCAACACCACGGCCACAGCAAAACCTCTGGTACCAAGCGACGATGGCTCAAATGTGTCGAGGTAGACTACGTTGCTGCGGATCATCATCCAAGGAGAAGAGGTCAGGGTCCACGGCCGTATTTTGGCTGGTTCATGATGACGGCGGAAAGTGTGGTGGAGCTGTGGGAGGTGTTGCTTGATCAAGATGTTGAGGAGATTAAACCTAGATTGGTTGGTGTGATGATTTGTGAGTGTATCATGCCCTATGTGTGTGTTGGTGGTGAGCAGGTATGCTAATGCTTGGACAGGGGGAGGGTATTGAGGTTTGGTGGAAGGCTGAGCGAATGATGGAAGGCTTTCTGTCATGTTGCGGCTGTGTTGGATCCTACGACTTCAATATTGATATATTTAGGTTGCTGATAACCATGGAATATATCGGTGGCAAAAATGAGGAGAGAAAGTATTCTTCTTATAGCCGGATGTCGAACATAACTACGTCCACACGATTCAGTGTGGCCTCCTGTCTACATGAGGTCATGTTTGAGCTGATCTACATATGTAAACCTTCAGGAGCAATACTTTGCGCCTTCGCCAGGCTTAACGATACCCATATCGATAAAAGCCGAGTAATTCCAGTAGTCTCCTTGTACTCCCTCGCCAGCAACAGGCACATTCCCGGAGAACTTCGCAGTCCAGTAAGCGCTACCCCTAGTGTACTTCGCAAAGGCGTATAGCCCAGTGTTCAAGTTCTTCTGACGATTGGCAAATTTGTTGTCCGCCACCGTCTCAATCGACCATTCACCGATGAATACAGGGAACTTACCATCTCCTGCCGATGCCTTGGCATCTGAGCATATGTCTGCGCTCACAGTATCAGAATCTGTTGGGCGGCCAGCGAAATAGTAGTTGTGTACGTCGAAGACAAGGTTGGTCGACGCTGGGAACTTGGGGGACCAGAACGCTTCACCTCTGAAGCTGCCTTGGAACATTACGGGTATGTTCTTGTTCACGGCTGCTGTTTTCGTAATAGCCGCATCGATGTACTTCTGTACCCATGCGACACCGTTGTCTGTTAACGCGGCTGGTGTGCCGAAGGTTGTGATGTCGCGATTGTCCACCGGTTCGTTGATCGGCTCTAGAGTGTATGATTGCGGACTGCCAGAGGATTGAATAAAGGCCAGTGCAGCATCGACAGCGCGTAGGGAATAGTCGAGGTTCGTCGCGTTATTGAACCAACCGAAGCGGCCTTCGCCTTCACCAAAGCCCATGCCGTTCACTCCACCAGGAAGGGAGTGAATATCGAGGATGATGTGCATGCCGTACTTTGCGATTGCGTAGGATGCGATGTTCTTGAAGAACCGAGTTTGGCCGCCGGTGTAGAAGTTGCTGCCAGGAACCTTGACCCATGCAGCGTATGTTGTGGGAATCCTCAAGACGTTCACACCAGCAGTGGCTAGCTTGTCGATATCGGCGGGTGTGATGAACGTAGCATAGCGACGCTCTAGTACAGGGCCACATTGCGATCCCAGTTTGGCACAGCAGGTCCACTCATCAGTCGTGGTACCGCAGTTCTGTGACCACCAGACTGGGTCAATGACGGCTTCTTGGGCAAGCCATCCACCAAGGTTGATGCCGTTGGCTTTGAAGGTCTTCCAGTTGAGGTAGGTGGGTTCCTGGCGCCCTGTTGGACTGCCGGTGGTGAAAGATGAGAAAGAGAGTAGGGATGCGACGATGGTGTTGAAAGCGATCATGGTTGATGTCGTGGTGTTTGCGTCCCTGGCTGAGGTTGGACCTTGTTAAGCATGTTGTTGCTGGTCTTTATAGCTCATCAGTACACCCATTGTTGACCTCTCTGTCCAGCACAATATGCACCACGACCTCGGGTCATGGCGACGTTGAAAGTCGAGCGTAAGATGTGGAGCCGGTCGACCTAGCTACCTAGGGTTAAGAGCCAAGATGATAATATAATCAGGCCTGGCGAGCCTCAAGCCGCTTCAAGACCTAGAGCCGTTGATGGCTGTACAACTGATGAGGTGTTTACCCCAGATTCCACCCCGGACTTGACCCCAGACTTGGCGTCATCTTGTGGATGCATGATAGGGCGTTAGGTCTTCTAGAAGAATTAACCCGAGCTGCGAATACATGGTCAGTCACTATCCGTATGGGTCGCATTGTCCCGAGCAACCTGATCTCCACGTCGGGTGGTGTGAACGCTACGTGGCCCACATCCCGAGGTGAGTTGTCGGCTTCGTTCGGTTTGCGTGTCAAGGGGATGCCTCCGTCTTTGATGATGACACGAATGACAGCAAGATATCGTCTTGGTGTGCGATGGCACGCACGTAGACGACAGTTGGTTTAGGGAGGCAATGACGCGACGGCCATTCGTCGTCACCTAATTAGTCCTGCGCTCGCGGCGCCCGAGAGAAACGAGAATGCTCATGATAGTACCATTGTATCGCAAGTGCTCTGCCAGCGCTGTAGGTTGTGATGTCAGGGAGTTGACGGACTAAAGTTCGTCCATAATGACGAGACGAGTGTCTTGGTGAGCCGTCCGTGCGTTCCAAGGTTGTCTGGGTCGCTCAACCGGCCAGCAGCCCCTCTATCTAGATAGCCCTTCACATTCTCACCCGCTTCGTTATATTGATGCTGATGGCTTGTATGTCGTCTACATCCACTGAAGATCCGATCGAACAAGAAAAGCCCTCGATAATCAATGCAAAGCTATATGATGGGACCGAGCGGCTTGTCTGCCGAGCGTCGAAAGTACAGCTCACACAGCGAATTCGTCGTCGCAACAGACAAGTCTGAGAAGCGAATGCTTCACATCCTTAGGTAACTGGAAGGATTCCAGTTAGCTAATATAATTCCCTTTGGCTATCAACAATGCATGCAACGCACCAACTTGGAATGCTTCCCTGATGACTGCCTCCAGCGCATGGGTAGGGGACCCCGGAAAGGCGACACCCATACGCCCTTTCCAAGTGCGAGAGAAGAGACGATCCACGCGATACACCCTACACTTTTGTTGTTACAGCCTACATTGACATGTAAACACGCAAAGCAGGTGACCTAATGTTGATGTAGGCTCTAGGCCTGTTTAGTTTTTCCCTTGTATAAGGTGCGAGTCTCCTATTTGGTGTCCATAACAAGTTCGATCTACAGATTTACGGCGATGGGAAACCAACCTTCATTAGCACTCGGTCTTGTACGCCCAACTGCAGTCGCGCAGCCGACACCATTACAGCTGACCGGGCAGATCAGTAAAAGGACGCACCGTTGCTCGAATAAAGATCATAGTACGGAGTCGGCACGACGATCGTGCACTGTCAGTGTCCCTGTCGATCCTCAGAAACACAGCTTGCTTAGCATTCCACCGGAGCTGCGCAACTGCATTTACGCCCATCTGCTGAACCCCCGAGACTGCATCGTACTATCTCCTATGATATATACGAAAATTACGGGCATTGCATTACTGAGAACGTGCACGCAACTTCACGATGAAGCTGCTAGCTTCTTCTACGCAAAGAATTCATTTCAGTGCTACATTCGTAAAAGCGTACTAGCACAGTCAGCATCGACAGCGAACATCCAATTACCTCACATAACGTCTCCCATATCGCCCAAGTTCTTCCGCGATCCACTAGCTATGCAAGGTGGCATCTTCTTCCCCGCGCCACGGTACCATCAGTATCTCACACGACTAACCATCTACTTCAAGGTATCCATACGCGACCTGGCTTTCCCAGACCCGGAAAAGGGTGATTGGGGAGACGCAACTCGGGCAGACTTGGACATGAATCAGTACATTCGCCGACCTTGCGATAATACCGCCATCACATCCGCAGATATGGGAAAGATACAACAGGCGATTCAACGTGAAGTGTTACGTGTGTATCTGAAGATGAAAAGCATTTGGATAGAAAAGGAAGGTACGTGGGCAGGTAAAGTGACGATGCCAGCAAGGTCCACGGCAACGGATGATTTGGAGTTTTGGATTGAGCTTACGGCTGATGAACACGTCACTCACGAAGGATAACATGGGGAGCACCTCATACCAGAAAAAGCTAAACAGGTCTAGAGCCTACATCGACGCCAGGTCACCTATTTTGTAGGTTTTCATGTTGATGTAGGCTGCAGGCCTGTTCAGTTTTTTTCTTGGTTGACGTGGGAGTGGAGACGAACACGGGGAGATGATCTGTCATATGACTATGCATGGACGCGCCGGTGGTCGTGGAAAAGGAAGCACTTGTTGTTCCAAGTTGTCTTATTCTAGCTAAAAGCTCGTTCGGGATGAGTGTACTACCTGTTTCCCACCTACGTTGATTGCAAGTTTTGTGAACATCCCCATAGTGCATTAAGCCCTTATTGAGAATGGTGTAGGAAAAGAGTCCTTGGATGCTGTCAACGTATTGTCATCTGTTGGCTCGGCACCACTACTACTCTTCCCCGTCATCGTGATGCACATAATACACGACACGTCTCACATGCACACCGGAAATAAGAGTTATGCAAGAAGCAGATAATCATTTCTACTTGCTTTTATTGTCCCAAAGTCAATGCATGCAGAGCATACGCACGCACACCGCAATTCGCAATTCACAACCTCAAGCAGCATAGGAAAGATCAAGTGACCAAAAGTACCACAAAAAAATTAGTTAATAGACATTAAGTAACCAAGACTACCGATCGATCCATCCCCAATCCCCACGCCAAGCCAACGCGTGCCTGCCTGCCCTATCCATCTCCGATCGGCACCTCCCCAAGCTTCCTTCCAACTCCAGCCAAGCCAAAGATCCTCTCCTTGCTTGCCGTGTTCCCCACACGCCAACTCCACGCAATGTGAAAGTTTTCTCCGGAGGCATCTCGGCACCAACGGCACCGGCTGTCGTCATTTCGGAAGAAATGTTGCGATTGCAGTGAGGGTAATGGGGGCGATGATGTCAGTCCACGCTGAGTTTGACTCGTGCGGGATTCGAGGCTGCGACTAGGCTGCTTGGCAACGACGTCCGCTGCTAGCTAGTTCCGCCTTGCTGGACTGCAGACCAGTGCAAGGCTTGCCGTCATTTCTTCGTCTTTCGTGCGTCGCCTTGGTGTATGAGTTTATTACTCGTCGGTGTCGTCGACGCTCTCCATGCTTGGCGATGGTGACGAGTCGCGGACGTATCGTGAAGAGAGAGTTGGGCTGGCGATGGGCTGTTGGGCAATGGAGATTTGGCCCTCGGCTTCGACGTCCTCGATGGGGATCCTGAGCATCTGTCCGCCAACGAGGTTGGGGACGTAGACGTATTGAGTTGCGGGTGAAGACATGGTTGTTGGTAGGATGGGTTGCATGCGAGGTGTGTGATTGTAGTCGTGAAGTGGTAGTGTCTGATAGACTAGAGTAGATGATAATTTGATGTATTTGGTATCTGGGGGTCTGATACAGGAAATCTGCGATGTTGTGTGTCTCCCTTCATGTGGGGATACCGCCTGCCTATATACTGTCGCAGAATCCCACGGCTCACCTGAGAATGCCATTGCTCATGCGGCATCCCAAACCCCAACTCCACCCATGCACCCACCCAGGCCACCAACCCAAAACCCTATCCCCGACACCCAAGCATCGCATGGCCCACCCGTCACTCCCGCAGCCAATTATAGCACGCTATCACACAAGGGTGCCTTAACGCCAGCTCCGCCGTGTCAGCCCAAGGCGCTGATTCGGCCTACGATATGCGCAACGCGTGGCAAGTCTCCCCGAGCAGCTTACCATGCCGCTCCGTTGTGTCCGACGAGCGGCGATAAGTGGTCGATACGTGCGTCGACAAGGAAGCCCCGCACCAATTTCCTCTCCGCCAGCCGGCCAAGCAGCGCGTAGGCGGCGCTACTAGTAGTTAGCCAAACGAAGACGCCTTGCCCGCGGGGTCTAGACCATGCGATGGTTATCGTTGTGTAATTCTAGCCAGGCGCATGATGCATGGTGTTGAAGTGGAGGGTGATAAGGAATTAGGTATTGTGAGGGACGCTGAGTTTCGGAAGATCGGCGTTTACAGATCTCGCGATTATTCACTTTTTAGAGTTTATGAATTATGTCCGGCCGGTGACTAAGGTCGCGTTCGGGACTTGCATAGCACCGACAATGTAATATTGACCGAGTGCCTCGACAGTCGATGTTTGCAGCGATCGTAAACATGCGGACGACCATGGTGTGTGCACGGTTTGCGATGACGGCTGGTGGTGTTTTCCCGTTGAACGCCCTCGGCTGGGCAATCCTGGGCGCTTCCGAGAATGCAGCCGAGACCTTCTGTATGGTTCTGCGTCGTTCTGTTGAACCGTGGCACTCGGCTAGAACGACTCACTACACATTTCGCCTCTGGGAAGAAACCATCAGCGTTGGACAAAGTAGTTCACGATAACGAGTGTGCACTAAGCAAATGCACATCTTGGCAGCCCTCCGAGGGGGTGGAACTGGGTACCAAATCTGGTCCCGCAGGCTCTGATGGCTCTGGAGCGTTCGGACAAGGGCATCATAGCTTTGTAATGAAACGTCACTCCTGTGGAGTAGGACTATCCACCGTCGCAGCAGCAATGAGGGCGGGAATCCTTGGATCCAAGCAATCCCGCTCAACGCCAACTGTCCAATACGAGGTCACATGGTAAGTGCACCAAGGCTACTAGATGAAGCCAGAACGCGCCAACGCACCCCAGATCCCGAACGGCCTGGATTATCCAGTCCCCATGGTCCACATGGTCAGCGGCGTAAAGGACATAGCTTGTGCACCTCGTGTGGTGAGCCCTGATATCGTTAAGCTTGCATGCACGATTTGATGGATGGCTGGATCAATTCACGCTTGCAGAACAGTTCGCAATTCGAAAGGGTATCATGCTATATTACAACGACAACGCTCCAGTAACCTTATGCCACGCTCGATTAACGCCATGGTATCCAACATTAAACATTAGGGCCTGATCTTGCCAGCCTCTGGGTTTCCCCTGTTGTCCTGCCAACCCCATGCCAACCTCTCCATGGTCTTGTCCTCATCCTTTCCTGGCCACAAGACTTGTCCAAGGTACACGGCACGAATGCAGAAGGCTGCCACGACAAACCACATGATGACCAATAGAATAGTCAATGCGCTCGCGACACCGTTGATAGCTTCGCTGTTTAGCACTTTTCCTGCTTGTATCGTTGCAAGCGTGAGTCCTGCATTCGGGAAAATGAATGCCCACCAGTTTAGCGAGAACGACATCCTACGTGATCCCACTATGACGGCGATCGTTGTTATGATGAAGAACCAGTACGCGAACAGTATGACAAAGAGACCTGACATGATGCCAATGATTCGTACGATTTCGCCGTCTGGGACTACGGTATTCGTGAAGTAGTTTTCGGCAACGAGCGACGGCGCTTGATTTGCAAGGGAGAGGAGTCCGGCAGCAGTGTAACCTATTGCTGTTAGAATCTTCCAAGGGAGCATTCATCTATCGGGTATGGACTTACCTGCTGGACCAACGGAAACATACATTCCTGGTCGCGTGGTAGGAGAGGGTAGAGAACTCGTCATCAGGCGCTGCATGTAGAGCCCATACAGCAGGAAGGAGACGACCCACGCGAGCCCCTGAAAGAATATCGCCCCGATGAATATCTTCCAGCTGGGATTTTCAGGTTGGGCAGGAAGTATAGTGCCAGCCAGCGTGCCTACAACCAGCAAAGGGTATATTGGGAAGATCCAAGCCGGAACGGCATCGCCAACGTTGAGGCGCTCGAGACGGAAGAAGAGGGAGTACTGGATGATGCCAACGAGGAAGGCTGCGGCACAGTACATCCAGTAGGTGATCTCAAGCGCTTTGGTGAGCCATGACCCGGTCGATGGGTTGCCGTAGATGTACGTGCAGTTGAGTATCAGGGCGACGGAGACCCAGTACGTGCCGAAGAAAAGGCCTTCGACTGGATGATGTAGCGATCCGAGGAGCTTCCGGGGGACGAGTAAGAACCGCGCGAACATGCATAGGTTGAAGATGGCGAAGAGTACGAGGTCGAAGATGAAGACGACCTTTCCGATGGTCTGTAGGCCAGTGAATTTGTTCGGGGTGTTCCCGAGAACGACAGCTAGCGCTCCTGTCGACATGGTGCATGCGAACCATGGCCTGCGGTATTGTAAGTTTGTTATCCGAATGCTCTCGGCGCGTCGACATACCATGTGAAATGTACAATGCGATCGCGCAGCCCGACTTCCGCTGGTGGCTTCTCATCCTCGCTCTCGTACGTCGTGTGGGTTCTATCGCGGAATCGCATTTTGGTGATAGCTGAAGGACGCGACTAGGTGTTGACAATGCTGGGGGCCCTGCTTCGGGTAGTCATTCCAGGATTCCTGCCATGACACCTTCTTCCCAAACATTGCGGAAAGAGTGCCGGACGCATTTCGTCATACAGGTAATTAGTGGCGATCCTGGCATCTACGCGCCTAATGAGAGAACGACGGGCAGCCCCGTAGTTAGATCTCGGGAATTCGGCACGCAAGCGTCAAGCAGAAAATGTGAGGTTGAGGCTGGGCGCACAGATAGCCGTGACGTCATGGGTTCTTGTGACCGGCCTCGGCGCAGCGACTACGCGTATCTATGCCAGTTCTTGCTCAGTGTGAAAAGATTTGAAGGGGACGATGTGAATCGGATGCCTCACGAAGATCGAGACGTGGAAGTCTCAAAGCCTGCAGACGCCATGTAAGGGTGACTTTACTGGAGTTGTGCGGCACGGTCGCCCGTCTCCATCATCCTGCCGGAGATTCGATGAACATTGCCGTATCCGAAAAACCATGGCATCGCGATTCCCATGTCTGTTGTCTCACTTGCACAACGGTCAGCATCACGAGCCAAGAGTCATACGATTTTGCCGCCGAGTAAAGTCATAGTACAATGTGGTCTTCCAAATTTGAGTAACCAGAATTATAACTACCTTGGTAATGCTCCTTGAACTGCTTCTAGAGAAACAGAGCATGACGCTTATCATTCACATCAGCTAGCCTGCATTTTCACTTTCTGCGCCGATAGGTATCCCGCGATAGAAGGCCTGATCGTGCACTAATCACAACGTACAAGTTGGACGAATGCGCTGGAAGTATGAAAGGAGCTTTCAGCTACCGGTTGTAGCACCTCGCCCACAAGGACGATAGCGCCAACGTCAAAGGAAGTAGTACTCAAAGCACATACAGATGTTAGAGATACATTCCGCCTATCACCTTACACGAGAGATGTTCTAGATAAGCCTGAGGCCTACGTTAGAAGAACAATATGCAGGTAGAAAGACGTAGCGTCGATGTAGGCTGTAGGGTATTAGGTATTGAGCAATTCCCTTGAAGAGGATGTCAACGCGACAAAGGCTGCTCTCGAATACGGTATCCGCTTACGACTAAGACGATAGCTTCGCATTGTTTGAGCCGGCTCTACCAACAGCAAGTTTCGCGCGCATTCAGACATTCCTCCAAGTCTTTGCAGTCCTTTGACCAAACCGCAGCTACCTAGGTACCTTTACACGTCTTTCTTTCACACCAAGCCAACTATAAATACACCACCCATGACAGTCCCGAGACTATGCAGGTCCCTTGGCCTGCATAAAACAAAGCTTTTGTACTCTGCCTCTGGCAATCCCTTGCCCCGAGCTTACCGAGAAAAAGTCAAAACGCAGGGCGTCCCACGATGTTCGCCACCAACGCCGCGCGCCAGAAGCGGGCGCGGCAACGGTACCTGCTGCAACCTCCGATCCCGACCCCGCGGTAAGACTGGAAGCCTGAAAAGCTTAGTTAACTCCATCTCCACTTGCGTCTCACGACGATCTCACACGAGGTGTTGCAATACAAGCACGACTTATTTGTTTGTTCGAAGCTGTAAGACCATTTTGAACGGAACAATGATCATGAAAGGGTATCAGGTATGAGATTTGCAGTTCTAGAAATCTAGAATCTAACTATCAGGGTACAGCGTGTGCTGGCTTTGATGCAATAGAAACCGTGTATATACACTCCAGGCGCCGTCATCGCGCCTATATATCCTGTTCCAAAAAGAAAAAGAAAAAGTCTTTGTATCGCGTGTCATTAATGATCTCGTCCGCATGACCGATTAATCCAAATCCCAGGTGAAGCAATGAGGCGGAGTATCCTGACCATGAATGATGCGGATGAAAAGCCTGCTATCGCAAGAAGAACGCCGTCATAATGCATATGCAATTCCATGATGCTTGGGTTGATTGACAAAGGAAAATATGGCTCGCTACACCTGCCATTACGCGGCGATGAATGCCGCCATCATGGCCAACAGACCACTTATTATGGCGTACTTGGCCCCGCCGGTCGGGGTCGAAGCGGCATTACTCTTCTTCGCCTGCGTGCCGTCTGGTTTGAGGACGGCGTTGGTGCCAATCTGGGAGCCAATGTTTGCTACTGCAGCTTGGCTGTCGCGGACGGGAACAGAGATCCTGCCGTTGCCGTCGGCTTTGGTGGTTGTGACGGTGTTGTCAGTGACTGAGGACGCGCCGGTAATGTCGTCGTACTTCATGCCGTTCCATGTGATGTCTGTCTGCGACTCTGCGCCAGGACCTGTGAGGTAAGAGATGAAGACATCCTTGTTGGCGTGTGCAGAGCCCAGGTTAAGGTTGAATGTGAAGCTGCCCTTGTCGGATGAAGACGCATTGGCCTGTTTAGCGTTGATCATAGTGATGGACTGCAGATGGTCGTTTGCGTAGGCGGCGTACGCACGGATGCGACCGTCGTACGCAGCACCTACGTTGCTGGTAGAGAGAGCTGCAATCTGCGTGGTTCCGTTGCCGTTGCCGACAATCTGTGCGACGGCGGCATGGGCGTAGTACTGTGGACGTACGAATGAGGTTTCACGACCGTACATGGGGATAGGCGACCAAGCACTGGCGTTGGAGTTGTCGGTCATGTGCATCTGGACCGAGGAGATACCAATGGAGGCTGCGTAGAGGAAGAAGTTGAGCGTCCAAAGGGAAGCACCGAGGGTATCACTGACGCCGGGCATGCCTATTGGCCCAACGGAGCTCATCTCGCGCAGCACGTAGGGGTGGTCTGTCTTGAGGGCGATTCCGACCTGCTTCTCCCAGTACTTGAATTGGGTGTTGGTGGCATCGAGGTCCATGAGGTCGTCGAGAGTGAGGGGGGTGGGGGTCACTCCGATGACTGCAACATGTTAGTACAGCATGTGGGTTGGGGACAAGGGGACATACAATAGAAGTAGTCGTGCTGGTTCCAGGTGGCCAGGAAGTTATCGCCGTTCCTACCCTCCATGATGCCATCGTCGACGAGTTGCGCGATCTCGAAGGTGGTCCCAATGGTGGAGGCGGTCGCAGGAGACTCAAAGAAGGATGACGGCAGGTTGGCAGCCTTGAGCACGCGCTCGTAGACGACCTCGGCGCGGTCCAGCCATTGGGAAGTGTATGTCTTTCCGTCCCAGGGCGCAGAGCGGAACGAGTTCTGGAGCCACAGGTCGGGCTCGTTGCCAATCTCGAACGAGTACAGTTTGACGTTCTTCATGCCGTCGACGGCGGCTTGCGCCAGTGCGGTGATCTTATCCTCGTAGTCGTCGTCCATGTAGGCCATGTTGAGTCCGAAGGTGACGGGCGTGTCCTTGGGAAAGCGCTCGAGCGCGGCGAAGTAGTTGGGTCCAATGATCATTGAGTCGGCCGCAATGGCACCCTGTGCCGTCGAGTCTGGGTTGGAGGTCCAGCCATAGTTTGTGTTGCTCGACTCAAAGACCATGTAGTCCTGCGTGTTTCCTCCCAAGCGAATGTGCGGCGGCGCGCCCGAGTAGTCTGCGAGGTTCTGGAGCAGCTTGACGGTGAATTGGTTGGGCTCCTCCTTGCCGGTGAAGGAAAAGAGGTTCGAGGGCTCGATACCGAAGCCGGCATACGAGGGGTCGAGGTAGTCGGAGGCGCCATCGGGCGGGCTGTTCCCTAGCGATATGGAGATGGACTGGGCGAGGGCAAGGCGCACGGCGGGAAGCGAGAGTAGGGCTAGGCTGCGGGCAGATAACGAGGGCAACATGGCGGCAGAGGGGAGCCCGAGCGGAGCAAGCGAATGCAAAGAGTAAAGAAACAGCGGAAAGTAAAGTCAACTAGCAATCAGGAAAAGCGAGCGCAGGGGAGGTTATCACAGGAAACGAGAGCGAGCGACCTGCAGGACATGCAGCCAGGGTCGATGATGAGTGGACGGCGGCGGCAGCGTGTCAACGCTTTCAGACATGCGTCACTAACTGGGCCAAAAGTGGCGCCGGCCCGAGCGACACCAGAGGACGCGCCAGACCACCAGACTCAACAACACATGACATCACGAGCCGCCGCCCTCCCGGACGCTGCGACACCAAGCAGCCCCGTCTGAGACGCGCGACCTCAAACGCTGCAGTGGGTCGCTGGCCATGGCTGCTGGCATGGCATCCCACGCTGCTCGCTCGTCCACCCACCAGCGTTGCGCGTTGTGCTGGGAAAAGAGGATTTACGCGTCAGCTCTTCCGAGCAAGTGTCCGTTTCTAATTGTGGTGGCTGCCTCAGATCTGCACCCACGCCAATCTGAGCGGCTACCGAACCCTTAGCCACGAATGATCCGCCGCAGGAGGCTCAATAAGCCTTGTTTCGCCATGGCTCCGAATCCGCATCATGATCCTTCCCTCGATCCTGTGCCGTCTTACCCTCGAGCCAGGCCTCGTCATGGCCCTCCACCTCGATCAAGGGAAAGACGTGGATCCTCGCGGCAGCTTGACCACCTTGGAGCGCGCGGCACGCCTCCTACGCACTCGACGCCCCGACGCACTGCGTTTGGATAATCGTATTTCGATAATTGCACCCGTGTTCCGTCCACAGCCACAGCCCAACCCCTGCACCCGTTCGCTGCCTCCATATTGGCCCGTTGAGACGACGGCTCTTCCAAACCGGAATGCTTGATTTATTGCCCAGCCTCTTCCAGCTCTACCCCCCAGCCCCTTCGTCACAGCCGTATGCTTTCACCTACGTCTCCCATCTGTCGTCGCGCTGGAGAAAAGCTTTTCGATAGCACGTGTGCTAGCCCAAAGTTTGACACAACTAGCATCGTCTGCCATCATCTAGCTCTCTGCACCTCCTGTAATAGCATCGGGTCTCGAGCAGGTCTACCGGCCAGTCTCGTCCACCGTTGCCCACCACCTCTTGGCTCCAGCCGCCGCATCCCGAGTCCTCAGCCTAAACTGACGCCATACTCGCACGCCAACCTAGGAAAAAGCTGAACAGCCTGGAGCCTACGTTGACGTTCGGTCATCTATTTCGCAAGGTTTTAGCTCAATGTAGCCTATAGACCTGTTCAGTTTTTTTTTCTTGTATAAGGTGCCTGCACCTGGTAAAACGGATCTCGCGGTCGTTGTCAATGTACGTCTATGCCAATCAGGACGCTCACAACACACATGTTGGGGTAGACGTCGCTTGCGAGACGGTCAAAATTCCCCGCGCTGGGCAGTGTCTCCCCACCCTTGCACACACAGCACACTACTGGAATACGGCATTCTAGCTGCAACTACCAGATGACCATTATACGCACTCCATGCAGGGAACTGAACTCCGCCCTTCTGATCAGGGAACTTGGTTGCATAGTCTGGTCGAAAGTGCCGTAGTTCCGACACGGCATTGATCGAGATGACGTATGGAGAGCACTGACAGTGAAGAAACTACATCGTGAATTAAACCTAGACAGCTATACATATGTCATAGAGCCGATTAGCTTTGGAGCATCTAACGTCGTTGCACACTACTACACACTTTTGCACAAGCATGCAAACACCTCATACAAGAAGAAAACTAAACAGGTCTAGAGTCTACATTGACGTTAGGTCACCTACTCTGCATGTTTTCATCTTGATGTAGGCTCCAGAGTGTTCGAATTTGTCCTTGAATAATGCGCTGACGTGTTCCAACGTCCAAGTAGAATGAGTATAAACAATGACTCAATCTTACAAGAAATGTGAACTCTACTACGAACTCTCGTCTCTCAAAGTTTGCCTTTCTCTCACAACTTGCCCATCATCAAGTTTCCAATCATCTCCCGCCCAGTAACCACGGTAGTCCTCCACAATGTTGGGAAATCCAACGTACTCGAAAAGGCTATCATCCACCAGTTAGCCTTGAACTGAACCGTAAACTGCGGTTAGAGTGGTAAAGGAGAGGAGACTTACTATCAGCATACCCAAACCCAAGCATAGGCGGGATCCACCCCCTCGCATACTCCAACGCAAAGCATTCACCCTCCATCTTATACTGCTTGACATCGCCCCTAGTAAGATGATGCACACTCCCCTGCGGATACCTCTCAGCCCCATAAACGCCCTTGCCAGGCGCATAAGCCACCTGCTCGCCCTTGAGAATATGGAAGTAGTCATCCGCGGTATGCCGTCCGGTGTGACCCTCCGTTCCAATCGCAGTACCAAAAATAATCAGATACTCAGTAATGGACGCGTGGATAATGTACATGGCGCCCATGGCACCGCCGGCGTTGTTGAAGATCCATTCTTCGTCGAGGTTGATGTGGGGCCCGTGGATTGCGGAGAGGGAAGTGACGATGTGGGAGACTACTGAAGCTGTGTCGTTGCCGTGTAGGGCAATGGCTTCCTGAGAGAGCGTGTGTAGGCCGGAAGGCGTGAAGATGTAGAACTTCTCCAGGTGCGAGTCTAGTGTGTACATCAAGGTGGTTAGGACACCGAGGATGGCGCCGAGGGTGAGGAGGAGGCGCATTTTGGCGTTGTTGTCACCTTCTATGGGAACGTATTAACACAAGAAGTAGAAACCGAAGGAGTGACCAGGTCCGATTACGAACCGTTTGTGAAAGGAATGTGTTTGGCTCTTTCGGTTGGCACTCTGCACTTTGCGAGGATCGTGAGGTTTTTCTTCATGATCAAGACGCACGTGCCAGTCGGAATAGGAGAAGTCCGAGACCCCGGATCGCCAGCTCATCTAAGATGGAGGGTGGGCTGTTGTTTGCTGAAAGGCTTCCGTCTTCCGAAACACCCTGGAGGCTACATCGATGTTAGGTCATCTACTTCGCCTGTATTCATCTTAACGTAGTCTGCAGGGCTGTTTTTGTAAAGGGGTATGTGAATATTTCTACAAGCAGAAAGCTGTCTACAAAGTCGAGTATTACCTCCTCTTCGACCCCCATCATTACCCTTTGAAATGATACGAAATGTGCGATAAATGACGATGCCGCGACCTTTTGCCATCCCAGACAACGCCCCAGCCCATGCAGAACGTCGTGAATCTCATGCTATACGCCATTACATAACCAATATACCACCACACCGTGTGCACTAAGAAGGACTATCTTTCGCATTACCACCCCATGGGAGAAGAAAATCTGAACAGGTCTGGAGCCTACATCAACATGAATACATGTAAAGTACGTGGCCTGACGTCGATGTAGGCTCCACACCTGTTCAGCTTCGCAGGTCGACGTTACCACCCCCCGATGAAGGTAATGAAGCCATCGACCATGTCAATCCAATCCTGGCCATTGAGTGTACCAGCTTGCCTCTTCTCCCACAGCACATTCACCATCCTGCCCAAACGAAGTCTCGCCTGCTCTCCCGCCTCGCTGGTGCCATCGTTCCTAACGAGCTGCACTTTCCCCCCAGCAAACTTCTCACTGAGATCGATCTTGAAGCTCGCGTCGCCGTCTGGCGGGCAGTAGAAGTCCTCCTGCGATGCTGGCGCAGGCCCGATAACACCTGGAGCGAGCTGCACAAGATGCCCGTGGATGAGCATGCTCTGCGTGTGGCTCCGCCTTGGCTTGAACAGCGCGCCACGCACTGAGAAGCTGACGAGCCGCAAGAGCCCTGCGCCATCGCCCAGCCGGATGATCCAGTCTCGGAAGGCTTCGTACATCATCTTGAACTCGACTTTTATGACCCAGAGGTTGTAGCTGTAGAAGATGGCGAGCGCTTCGGAGCGGACGAGACGCGACACGGAAGCGAGGGCGTGCTGCATTTGGCCGTCGAAGGTAGAGATGCAGTATACGAGGGGCTTATCGATGACGAGGTTCTCGCAGTTTCGGTAGATTTGGTGACGGATCTCGGGCGGAAGGGTGACGAAGGTGAGCGGGTCGTGGGTCGTGTCTTCGGCGGGATGCGTGTGTGTTTCTTGGACAGACGTAACCTGGACATCTTCCATATGAACAGTCTCAGCCTCCTCTTTGTGAGAGGCAACATGTGCGGCCCAATCCTTCTGTACGTCGTTGGACCCATCGAGGTGGACACGGTTCAGGCTGTGGTTTCTGGAGTGGGAGGGCGAGAGCGCGTAGTCGTCCATGTGCTCATCGTCGTCGGGCCGTTCTTCTGCATACAGTTGCAACCCTTCCAGGCGTGTGGCATCGGGCAGGCTCGACACGCCATAGGGCTGCGCGTGCTCAGGCGTGGATGGGAACGAGGTAGCCTGACTCTCGACGCCGTGGCAGTAGTCTTGGTCGCTTCCGTCGCCCAGAAGATCCGTATCATCCGAGTCGGTGTCTGTGTCGGAGCCGATGTCTATATCCACGTTGAGTCTGTATCTCGGGATCTTGGGCGGCAGCTGATGCGTGGGCGAGCTGGGCGAAGGCAACTGGGTAGCGGATCGTTTGCTCGATGTGCGTACGATAGTGCCCTTCTGGGTGATGTTTCTCCCTCTCCGCTGGCCGGCCGCGCTGGCCTCGCTGTTTGAACTCAGCTCCGGCGCGCCGTCACAGTACCCGCACGGGGGAGTCTGCACGCTAGTATCCAGAGGCTGCAATTTGGGAGAGCGCGCTTTCATGGCTTCGGCATCGTCGGGGGGCGTCTGGCCCGTGACCGAGTATCGGCGCTGGGTAACCATGGTATATGGTAGTATATGGGCGGGAGCGGGAGTGCGAAGGGGGAACTTGGTGCGAGGGCGAGGGATTACGTGGTGTTGGGTGGCAGGCTCCAGCAAAACACCTGCGCGCGGATGTGCTGGCAGGCTGCACGATGACCGTCTGCAGGCCCTCGACGCGTGCAATGGGCAATGGGCGAGGCTTGCGGGGTGCGTTGAGTAGCGCTGCGGATGCGGCCGAGTGGACTGAGAAGCGGATTCGCGAGTGGGCCGACACCACTTTTTTATCGATTACGCTGCTGAGATGAAGCTAGAGGACAGTCGCTAGAGATCAATCACTACGAACAGGTGCGCGAGAAGACTGAGCTATAGAGTCGGCCTCAGCGGATCATCAGGAGATGAAGGGCGTAGCATGTTTGGCAACTGGGCAACAATGCCGCGTTTCATGACACCGCAATTTGTCGTCAATGCTGCACTGCCCACCCGACGATTATCATGCTCCACCCCAATCTCTCGTCTAACCAATATTCCATATCCCGCAATACTGAGGAACCATGGGTTACGAATCTGGCTTATCACGATATTGCGATCCGCACTCCATGGCGTCATGTCAGCGCATCCTATTTTCACGGCCTGTTGGGTAGGTGAAACGAGTTTTGCTTATGTTGGAACTATCGCTGCGTCTCTCTAGCCTGAGCTTATTTCGGAAGAGCTTCAACTCAAGGATTCTGATTCCGCCTCTGATACGATGCGCTGGCAACTAAATACGTTTTGATCACTCATCACTCTTCGGAAAATCATAGTTGAAGTTGCGGAATACGTTTCAATCACTTGTCGTTCTTCAGAAAATCATAATTGCAGTTGCGGACTACAGCCTTAATTCTAGGCAGAACGAGCGAATGAACTCAACAACTCCGGCCTACGCCTCTTCTAGACAAGATCCTGTTGAAGGATACTTCAAACTCCTACTACACAAGTCAACATCTTTGCTCGGGACACGCATGTTGAAATGGTGTTATGCCCTCAGTGCCCTGTCAGTCTCCTACAAGCCCCTCTTCTTCTCCATGCTCTGCATGGGTTCCCTGACCATGATGTCCAGCGGGATATTTCTTCCGCCCCTCTGAAGGTTGATCTGCCTCGTCTCTTCGAAGCCGAACTTTCTGTAAATCGGAGGGTTCGTGGCGTTGCTCGACTCCAAATAGCATGGTCTGCCTTCGCGGTCCGCGAGCTTCGTTACATGCTCAATGAGTTTACGAGCGTGACCTTTGCCACGGCCACTGGGCCTAGTGCCTAGGTAAACAAGGTACCAGGCGTCATGCTCTCGCTGACCAAGCGTGGTGTGCATAGTGTCGTGGAGGAGGGGCATGAACTCGTCGAAGAAGCGCCGTTTCCCTTCGGCGGAGAGGCGGTAGTTGAGGCGCCACATGCCAGAGCGGAATATGGTCAGATAATCGTCCATGTTCTGGCCGGGTGGCATCCTAGATGCGTGAGCTCACGAAGCCTTCGTTATCTTCAAGACTTACCATAGGGCAACTGCTTCAAAGTCGCCCACCGTAGTCACTAGTCCCTTGAGGATGTGAGCATAGGTTATGTACTCGAGAATCTCAACATGTAGCGCCCACTTTTGCTCCGCAGTCCAGTGCGCACGATCGGGCACGTCTACGAAGTATCTCGCAACATCGTCCTGGCCGAAGGCTTCCGCCAGACACTCAGCAGCCTGCTTGTACTCCGCAGCCGTAACGACGCGAACGCCGTCGGTGAGCGGAGGCAGAACAATAGCGCCAGCAGAAGTTGACTTCGGCTTCAAGATCCTGAAGCTAGCCGGTACTTCATTGACCCTGATGTTAGCCGACTTCAAGGTTGAAGACTTCGCGTCCACTGTATAATTACAGCTGACTGGCGCAACAGGGGAGAATGTTTTCGCCATGATTGTGGTTTCGACTGTAAGCCTCTACTAGTATTCAGATGGGATCTGCCGCTTCGTTTAATTATGGGGACAGTCGTCGAATTCGCCAGCGTGAGGTGTTCCCCGCAGGGCTTGAACGGAATTCGGCGTGGGTGAGACGTTAGTCACTTGAACTGCGGGATATCAAGACGACGACCTTGAGTTCAAACAACACTACTAAATTGTGATTAGTCTAGTCTGATTGCTACAATGGGTCGTCGTGGGCTGAGCAGGAGCCGTGACCGTCGATTGCCTGCTACATTGGTATACCTTTTCTGAGCTTGTTGGTGGGTGTTTACGTTTTAGCCGGACGATTTAGATCTCCTGTATGGACTCTAGAGAGCTGCGATCTCGAGACGGTATCGACTCGAGAAGGGTAACGTAAAGAAGTGAAGGCTTGACGTAGATCAACCGACATCAATGTGTGAGGCTGCAGAGGTCCTTTTTGAGTACACGCTTGACAGATACGTCGTAGGGTGTGAGTCCGATGAGGTAGTCTTGCGTCGATGGTATGCGCCTGTGACTATCGATGTACCAACCTTTGCGTGTCTTGCGTAGATAGTATGCGCCTGGGCCGTCGATGTGCCAATCTTTGTGTATGTGGACTGGTGGCAGTTGATGTATGGCTGCTTAGAGTTTGGGCTTTGCTTTTTGACTCGCTGGCAGCTTTGTCACAAGACCAGTGACAGCACTGCAGTACGATGCTTGGCTGATGTCGAGCGGCAGCAGCTGCGTATCGTGAAGGATTGCACAGCTCGGCTGCAGTAAGATGCGTATGCCGTGGGGGCACAGTGGCTAGTAAGCTGATGTAGTATGGGACGAGGATTGACAAGCTGTGGGTGTCTGTGACGGAGATGAAGATGGGAAGTCTGGACTTTGATATACCTCACCTACCCGGCTTGATCGGCGTACCAAGCGCCGTCGAGTGGAGGCACAGGTCATGCTTCACATGGCTCAATGCGGGAGCTATCTTCGGACCAACCGCTTAGCCCGTCAAGCATACGAGTTTCGTTATCATTCGCCCTGTGACCTTGAACTTGGTGTCGGGCCGAAGCGGCTCAACGAAGATGTTGCTTTGTTGCTTGCTTGCCAATCCTTTGGCGACACAAGTCACAGCTTGTTTGCGAGTCGCTTGTAGCGAGGATACGTACGTAGCGATAGAGTAGCGCGGTGACATAGGGCGCCTGGGAAGAGGTTGTGGGGTAAACAGGAAGGGTTGAGCTGCACACCTCGGCTGGACCTCCTCACAACGGATAAGCGCAGAAGTGAGACCACCATTAAGGCTACTCTCTCTCTCACAGCTAATGATAAAGCAAACATCCGGAACTCTTCCGCTATACTGTAATCTGCGTTTTGGCTTGAGCCTACTAGTCAATCAGCTGAAGAATAGCATACGGCGGGGTCAGCATGGATCAACTGTCACGCACTGTCATGGGAAGTCAACGATAGGAGAGGAGCGCGCCTTGATGTCCACACGATAAAGCCATGACGACTCATGAGCGTGGGGAACAATGCAATGGTCAATGACTGGATTAAATGGCAGTGGTATCTAAGAGGCCGGGCCTGCATGCACGTACCGCCTCACTTTCGGAAATGGGGGCAGGTCTCGGCCAAGCATCTGGGGATCGGTACGCTCGAATAGCGGCGGGGGGATTGATGACAGCTACTTCGCATGCCTTACATGCGCCGGATCTCTGTCTCGCCCATGTACTTCTCCAGGCCAGAGTCGAGATGGTCCCACCACTCGAACAGCATGCTTTCGCAAATGAGCTTGAACCACGGTGTGAACTTGAGCGACTTGTCTTGGAACATGGTCTTGAGATCCTCCTGAGACACCCATCTGGAATCGCGCGCCTCGTTCGGGTTGACGTTCAGGTCGACGTCGGCTTTCATAAACAAAATGTAGTCAACTAGTATATTGTAAGCATTCGTCCCGTATGCCGATGACCCAGTGGTACAACTTACTCTCATGCTCGCCCCAGGTGCCGTCGCTGGGCGACTTGTAGTGTATCCGTGTAAGGAATTTGAAGTCGTCAATGGGCACCTGTTCGGCCTTGATGCCCAGTTCGTGGTTGAGCTTGCGCACTGCTGCGCGACGCACACCCTGGACAGATTCCTCCAGTCCTACGCCAGTCTCTCCGGGTATGCCCAGCGGGTGCGAACAGCAGGTGTTTGTCCACATGTCCGGGAATGTGATCTTCTCGGTCGCGCGCTGCTGCAGAAGGAGGCGGTTCTGGGAGTCGAAGAGGAAGACGGAAAATGCGCGGTGGAGGAGTCCACGATCAATGTTCTCCATCAAGTGGCCTGGAGCTTGTCAGTCGCCATCCATCGACGAGTCGCGAGCGGAGCCACGTACAGAGTTTCTTGGTCGCACTGCCGATAGGGATATCGTTATTGTCCAGGACGATGCACACCTCGTCCATCAGCCGTATCTGCTCCTCATCGTAGCCTTGCAGCGCACTGTCGCTCGTGGCCGAGTTGTGCGATCCCCCAATGAGTGCCGTGTTGACTTCGGGGAAGAGGCGCAGGACATTCTCCGCCGTGATCTCAGGCTGCTGAGTAACAGTCTCGATAGTGGCCATGGTTGCGAATCGTGACAAGAGCGTAGGGAGAGCAATTGAGGCTTCTGGAATAAGTCCTGACCTCGGGGTATTTTGGAGGGGGCGGTCGGGACGATGAAGAAAGCGTGCACGCGCCCCTTCATGCAGGGTCTCCACCTCCGCGGCGGTCTGGGTCAACTGGCAGGCATGTGGCAAACGGCAACGCGCCAAACCGACAAGGCTGGAGGAGATACTTTTGGTTTGCAAGCGCTTTTGATTCGTTGTCTATCATTTGACAGTGCTACACATGTTGCCGATGCCACTGGGCTTTTCGGTCCAGGTATCAAAAACTCATAAACTTTTCCGTAACCGGAATACATGCAAATATGCTCAAGAAATACACCCCTGACAGTAGTAAAGGAAACAACCAACTCCAGAAATCCCATATTTACACAGCGTCTTGCGCTTATGCCACAGTGGCGGTCTTGTTCTTCTTGGCAACGGGCACCTCGGCCTGTGCATCTGCGGTAGCATCAAGCTCCCGCTTCTCTGAGACGCCGTTCAGTTCGGCCTCAGCTTCGGCAAACTTCTTCTTCTCCTCCTCTGTCATACCCGGTAGCAGAGGCACCTCCTCCTTGGCGTGCAAGTTGTTGTGGTAGGTACGGATGATCGAGTCAGTGTCGTCAAGAGCGATCTTGCGGATGTCTGCAATGGCCTTGATCTTGGACGTGCACTCCTTGTACTGCGCATCCGTCATCTTCAAGCCAAGCTGCTCAGCACGGCTCTTAATCGCGTTCCATCCGGTAAGCCTGCTGGCGAAGTGTACATATCGGGACATGCCGAAATCTTGCGGGTTGATGATCTCATATGTGGAAGGGTTGTTGAGAATGGCCTTGGCGTGAATGCCAGCCTTGTGGGTAAAGGCACAGAATCCAGTGATGTAGTTGTTGAACGGAATGTTGACCTCAACAAGGTCGGCAACTAGGTCCTCAACTTCCTTGAGCGCCTTGATGTTGTACTTGCTGGTCACATATTCGCGGTCGGCAACGATCATGCGGGCCATCAGGCCTCCGAGGGGAGTGATACCGTTACGCTCACCAATACCAAGTACCGAGGTATCAATGTGCGTGGCACCTGCCTCTAGCGCACAAAAAGCGTTGGCAATGGCGCAGCCAGAGTCGTTGTGGAAATGTGTCTCAATGTCGCAGGAAACGACACCGCGCAGAGTTCGTACAAGATCGTACACTTGACGAGGAGACGCGCAACCAACGGTATCGGCGATACCGACACGGTCTACACCGACCTTGTCAACAGCGCTGTAGATGGACAGAAGATCAACCAGGTCCGATCGGAACGAGTCCTCGGAGCTAAATCGGATCTCCTTGCCCTTGCTCTTGACGAACTCGATCACCTCCAGCGCTGTGTTCTTGATGTATGTCATATCCTTGCCGTGACTGTGCTCGCGGAGGTACGCGGAGGTTCCGATGACGACATCGAGGCCATCAACACCGGTCTCGACAGCGATTCTCGCATCGTCCATGTGGCATCGTACGTGGGTAAGGATCTTGGCTTTCAACTAGCAGGCGTTAGAATGCGTTCTCACGGCTGAGACATTGCCATAAAGTACGTACTCCGAGCTTGCAAAGCGCCTCACAGTCCCTTCTTGACTGCTCAGAGGCAGCAGGGCTGGTGACCTCGATGTCTAAATTTGTTGTCAGTCTCTGGAAATTTCGCGCCAAGCGCCGGGAAGCATAGCCGTACAGTCAACACCAAAGTTGTCAAGAGCTCTGGCAATCTTGATCTTGGCTTCAAGATCGAAGTAGGCGTTGGCGAATTGCTCGCCCTCTCTTAGTGTGCTCTCTGCGCAGGTAAAGTCAGCAACGTTTGGATCTTCTCGATACCAAAACTTCGATCCGCCTGTGTGCGCGTCCGATAGCGCTGGAGATAGGCGTTATGACGTACCAATAATCTTGAATCGGCCGACGTTCGACAAAAAGTCACCCACAGGCGCATACGGGCTCTTGTGTGTAGGGTGAGGGTTCTGTCTGGTGGTAACACCTGTGAAGCCTTCCTTGCTGCCGTTGGCGCCGTTGGTGCCGTTGGTATGGCCGTTGGTAGCGGGAGTTTCTTCGGTGGGAGGACACATGCTGGGCGATTGATGTGGATGTTGATATGTGGAAATGAGAAGTTAAGTAAGAGGAAGTAAGAGGGTTGGGTTGGTGGAGGATGCTGAGTTGGTGAGGTTCTTAAAGAGGGCGGTATTTTTCCCGTGTGAGTCAAGAAGGACAAAAATCTGAGAGCCATGATGAAAGCGCAGGGAATTAGCGCAAAGCTACAGACCGGGGCCGATCCCGGCCTTCGCTCGCATGTGGGGTTACCGTCGGGCGGTGACCAACCAGAAGGCTTTGCTTTAATGCACACAAGGCCTCTCATCAATCTGTTCTCTCTCCACAAACCTGGAGATACCATGCCATTGGCGATCCACCTCACCGCCTTCTTAAACAGACGTGGTCAAAGTATTGGCCGCGGACTTGCTGCACGCGACACCAAGACATGCTCAACACCTTCATCCGCCACATGCTATCGAGTTGTGCAGAAACAAAAGCAAAAGCAATCATCGTAGTGGGTCGCATCACACAATTCTAGATGAAAACATTTTACTACATGATAAGCATAGATGAGTCTTCGCCAGGGTGTCACAACCCCGCTTTTGAGTAAAAGGGCGTGTATGTAGTACGGTACGGGTCGTCCCTTCTCCAATTTCGTGGTGCTACCTTACGCTTGCTGCCCAGCGCGCTCCTGCAACACCAAGAAGATTCCACCAGCTCCCGTCACCTTATACAAGAGGAAAACTAAACACGTCTAGAGCCTACACTAACGCTAGGTTACTTATCTTATACGCTTCTATGTTAATGTAGGCTGCAGGCCTGAGGCCTGTTTAGTTCATTTCTCAGTTAACGTGCCGTACAGCTTCTGTACGACTTCAGATCCATCTGAATGCAACTATGAGCAGCACGTCTTGTTCTCAACCCGATGAGACGGTCACCTGCTCAAGCTTATGCAGGTACTGCTGCTCGATGTACGGTATCGGGTATAGGGAGGACCCTGATCCATACTGGTACTCCTCGTTATGCGTGCTAATCCTAGCGACTCTTACGGTGGGGCACTGGTGTACGCGCCTCTTCTTACCTGTGACCGATGTATTGAGGTGACTTTTGCTGTATTCAGACATTCATATAGACTGCAAGTAGCAGAAAAGGTGTTAAACAGGATGACCCCTGACATCATGATAGGAATGCAAGAGTGGGAAACGAAAAAGAACGGTAATTAAGTCAGAAGCTACATGGTATCACTGCCCCGCCCTGCAACATCATGGTATCTCGAAACAAATTCCAAACGCCGACGTGACTCGTTCATAGGGTATAACAATCTCAGATGCTTTGCTCCATCTCCGTAATGTAGAGCTTGATATGGCTTTCCATCTTAAGATACTCGTCATGAGCAGCGTGCACCTCGTTCTCAATGTTGTCCTTGAGCTCAGCCATCTTCTTCTCCGTCTGTTCGATGCGTACGCGCCTCCTCTCCATTTCCCGTCCTTTCTCACCTCGCTCTTCAGTCAACTTCGCATGTGTCTCGCGTAGCTCCTCCATCCGTTTGCGCGCTCGTTCCGCTTCTTCGTCGCCTTTGGTCTTCAATTTGTTTGTTCGGGCGTTGATATTGCCGAGTTGTTTCTGTAGCAATCGTTCTTGTCGTTCAACGTCGCGTACGTTGTTGCTTCGGTCTGCTAATGCATCTCGATGTCTTGATGCCTTTGCCAGCTCCTCTTCCTCGCGCGACAAATCGGCTTGTACGTCTGTAAGTAATCGTGTGCACGAAGTAACATCGGTCGCAACTACAGCAAATGAGTCGGTGGATGTCTGCAGGGCACGAGCACGGCGGTCCAGCATGTCGATCTGAGTCTTGTCCCCGGTCAGTCGATCGCTGAGGTCCCGCAGGGAGTCCTCCAACGCAGTGGGGCTCTGTTGTGTGTACGGCTTCAGCTTGATGACCTCGCGTTGCACGTTCTCCTTGTTCTCCACTTTCTGTTGCAGCAGCTTCTTCAACCTGTCTTGCTCAGCTTTAGCACGCTCAAGTTTCTCTGCAACCGCTTCTTGACCCCTCTTCAACTCTAGCAGCCTGCTCTTGAGTTCGTTGTTGCGCTTCTCTTTCTCTTGCATCAGCCTTTGTGTCGCCGCGCGGTTGCGCTCGAGCTCAGCCAACTGCATCTCTTTTGCTTGCTTGTCATCGTATAGCTGCTCGATTCGTAGCTTCGTGCGCTCGGCCTTGTTGAAGTGCTCGTCTATGATTTCGGTTTGAGATTCCCGGAAGCGAATGAAGTTGATCATGTACGAGAAGATCTTGACCAGACGACCGTGCGTGGGCTTGTACAGGTCGTTGAAAGTGAAGTCGTGGATGCCACACTGGAATAGTTAGGACGGACTGAAAGGTGTGATTGTCAAAGTCACTTACTTCGCGAAGCAACTTCCTCAGGATGACGAAGAAGGCCATCAGATCCCTGGTGTCGCTTGTATAGAGTCTCTCCGCATCGCCACCGCACATGTCTTCCGCCGCAGCGCGCATTGCCGGCGCAACGACCTCGCGCGTCGTGTTCATGAGTAGCTCGGCGAGCCATTCGAAAACTTTCTGGATGATTTGGGGGTTTGGTTTCTGCAGGTCGGAGACGCTGAACTGGATTCCGATATCTGAGATGCAGCCTGCAATTTCGTGATCGGGCTGTTTTGTTAGTGATGCGCAAAGTCAGAGGGGGGCTGCGCGCATACCAAGGTCATGAAAGCGTCGTGTTCGTTTGCAGGCGGCGCGCGCTGGTTGTGCTGCGTAGTCCGCGCCATGCTCATGCGCCCATTGTAAGACATGTTGGGTCGTTGTGCGATGGTATTCGGCCGTGGGCTTCTCAGTCGTATCGTCTTGGGCTGTTCGCTATCGTGGAGTGGTGGTGTCCAGGCGGTGGGCAGTGTTTGTTTACAGGGTCCAGCGGTTTGTTGGCATGGAAGGAGCGACCTCGGGTGCCGCCCTTCCGGATCCAGTATCGCGCAACAGCGCATCGATCCATAACTCCACACCGACAGCTCACACAATTCTCATCAGTTTGCACAAGATAAGCAACGCGTAGCCGCTATATGCGCTTCTAGCCTGCGGAATGGAAGACATCTGCCGTTCCTATTGCATAAGCCGCAATGCACTCAAATGGTTATGATCAGCCGTGGTCGAAGACGTGCAACCACAATGGTAATGTCCCTAGATGTACATAAAAGTCCAGACTGTGCTTGAGTAGACGATAAGTGTTGACTGTGATTTTTGTTGTTCAATGCTCCGTCTGCTTCATATAGGCTCGAGTTTGGTGCAGACACAGCTCTTGCATATGACAGCGCAAAGAGCAACCGGCCGTCAGTGTTGAGCATGTGCTTGGTCAACAAAGTGGATTCAAAAGTCAAGTCCGGACTCTTACGATAGCAGAAGACCAGAACAGTACTTGTAAAGGCCGAGCTGGCGACAGTCGAAAGTGAGCATTGTGTTTCATTGCTGGAAATCTCATAGATGAGTAGAGTATCAGGGCTGAAAGTACTCTCACACACTAGAAGGACCAAGACTACTAGAGTGCAAGAATGGCAAGCTAACAGATGGCCCTGCAATCCGAGGTGCTCACATCATTCAGGTACAGGGGCTCGCTTCAATTGACGCACTGGTAGGATTTCTCGTTCCTTCATAGTGACACCTTATTCACAGAAAAGATTGAACAGAGCTGCAGCCTACATCAATAAGGGAACATGCAAAGTAGGTGACGGTGTCCTCACGTAGGCTCTAGAGTGTTGATTATTTCTCTGAATGAAGCGATGCTACTGTTAGGCCTTGTTGGCGGGGTAGCTGTGCAACGTTGCTCGTGCGTGAGTCTCCCACGGCATCTACACATGATGCAAGTGAATATTTGCCTTGCTACCGCAACTGCCATTAAGCGTGTGAGGTCTGGCTGTAGTGGTCATGTCTGCATTACCAGGAAATGACAGGAAGTTTAACTCGATTGGCCAAATTGCGCCTCAAGGGTTAGACTTCACAGGCAAGACGCAGTGATGTCTAGGTACTACCTCATACAAAGAAAAAGCTGAACAGGCCTAGAGCCTACATTAGACCAACAGTGAGAGAATATGGAGGCGCAGCATCTATGTAGGCTCGAGGGTGTTCTAATTTTTCCTTGAATGCGGTGGTACTAGGAAGCTAACGACCGCGTTTCCAGCATCAGCTGCGATCTAAAATCGGAGATATCATCCAAACCTTCCGCTCGTGGACGATATAAGGGACCAGATTAGACTTATGACACCGGCCCTACATTCGAAGTTTAATGATTGTTTCGTGCTCGAACGACTCGGGTGACCTGTAAAAACGTGGAGTAGGTAAGTTTAGCTTTGTCCAAGGCTTGCTGTTAGCCGCCGATCTCTCAATAGTGTTAGATCTGGACGCGTGCAAGCGTGTGCGTTTGGGCTACGGCACACTGTGCGTTTCCCCAGACAAGGCGACCCTGGATGCTAGACGCAGTCGTGACGTTGGGTCCTGGAAATGTAGCCGAGACATGCTGCGGGATGCCACTAATGCGAGAAGACTTCTATACGAGAATACAGATAAATAGGACACGATGGAACACAGCATCGTGCACTTGAAACGCAGGCGGGGGTTTCACGGCGTGAAGAGTCTTGGAAGGACCGTTAGTTTTCAGGACGAAAAGCGCAAGCATGTGACAGCGCCCGTTTTCCCGCCCGGCAAAACGGTGTAGTCCGATGATAAGGAACCCCCGCATAACAAATGGGAGAGGTGCCTGTGGGAGACACGGGTACCTGAGTGGAGGACCGCACGACACTGTTACCGTCGCTCGATGGACTGGGAGGGGTACAGGGGGATTCGCTGGCTGGACAATGGCGCCGTTGGCCTGCAAGACCGACGTGGCTGTCCATGTCCCGCTGAATTTTCGACATTCGATACTTCCCGCAGCGCGCTGCCATGCACCGTACCGTCGTCCGATGTGTTGTCCCTGCGGCCTCGCTGGAAATGACGAGAAGTGTTTTTTTCTTAGGCACCGTGGCTCACAGGCCTGGCACCAACTGCGCGGTGTTGGTCGAGAGATTGAGTTGGCGATGCCGGGGCGTGATTGGCCCCGGCGTGATGAGCGAAGCCATGCCAGGTGGGTGAGGGTGGCGTTGGGTACGCTCGTGTCGGAAACGAGGCAGCTTGAGCCGAGTGAATCGGCGTCGCCATACAGAGATGGATGGAGCTGGAGTGATTGATAGAGCTTTTTGGGTCCCAGATTTGAGACTTCGGCATGGTGCGTCGAGGCAGGCGCTGAACAACGTGACCAGTTCTGTGGTGGCAGTCGCGGTGGGCGTAGCAATTGCCCGACGAAACTGAGGCTATTTTAGGTAGTCGCAGATCGGCAGGTCGAGCCACAACCCTGGAGGCAAGCACGGTTAAGCCTGAGCCTGCCAGCCGGTTAGGAGTCTGAGGAGTCTGACATCACGCTCCCTCCCGCTGCATTCACATCATTCGCCTCGCCGTCCATATCACTCTGCCTCCACTTCCATTTTCACGATTCACCAGCCGTTTGCGCCAAGTGCTACCCGTCGCCAAAGCCCGTCCACCATGCAGCCCAACCGCGTATAATCGCTCTCTCACGCTCGCGCCGCCTATCGCGACCGCCGCGACTCAACCCTCCACCCTATTCCCCTGCCTTGCTTCTGTCGCTGCCCTGGCGCTCGCACAGCTCCATGTGGCTGTTTGGGCGAAGACGCAGAAAGGCCGCTAAATTCAGAGACGGACCCACCGAGGTTACAGACAGGAAGCGGCCTGTCGCAGAGCAAGCCAGCACGATTCAGACGGCAAATGGACCGCGACGAGGGCCCAGCCAGCGCCAGCGCCGGCGAAGGGGTAGTTCACGCTCTACCGCATCGGTACGCGACGTTGAAAAGATGCTTCCCGAGCCCGCTTTTGCGAAAGACTGGGTGGTCCAAACGAGCGCCGAAGACATCACCGCCCTGCCCAAGCAGCACCGCTTGGCTCACAGCCCGCACCTGCGCCCAATAACCCACGACCACGCCGGAATCCCCTACAACTTCCACGACCACTCCCATTCCAGCCTGCCGCCCTCAGCAAAGGACCGTGGTAAGCTGCAGCGACCCCAGTCAATGCGCAAGGATATGCCCGGAGACTCTTCCCTGATCCGCCGCAAGTCGAGCAAGAGGCGAAAAGAACATGACCACGTCCGCGAAGAGGAGATCCGCGCCATGTCATTACCAATGCCGCAGAAACGTCCAGCCGCCAGCTCGGGAGGCATGCTCCGCAGAGACAGCAAGAAGGTCAAGGGCGCCCTGAACCACCGCTTCGAGCGTCCCACGTCAAACGTATCGCTGCCCCTCGAAAACTCCATACATTCATCCATGTCTGGCAATTCAGAGAACCGTGCCTTCCGCGTGAGCGCGCTCGACATGTTCTCTCCCCGCCCGACTATCCGCGTCTCCGTCGGCTCCAACCACTACGCCAGCGACCGCATGTCGCCCAACACCTACAGCGACAAATCCACCCGCCGACCCATTAGCAGTACAGATGAGAAAGCGAGCCGAAGGACGAGCCGGATCGACGACCTCGCCGACGAACTCGACGCCGGAGCACTCCGCGATATCCTCGAACGAGACAAGAGGCGGAGAGAGAAGAAGGCCAAGGCCGACCAGGAGCGGTTGCGCAGGAGACTAGAGCGCCGTGCAGAGAAACAAAATGCCATGGAAGCAAGAGGCACGCCTGCGACTCCCAGCAAGGACGGCACCGGCATGGTGGGTCTCGGTATCGAGCGGGAGGCGCCTATGCCCATGGAGGATGTCCGCCCATCTACGCCGCCTCAGCCCCAGCAACTGGAGATGCCCGTCACACCCCGTGCTGAGTACAGTCAATTGCCGACGCCGTTGGAAAGTCCTACAGAAGACCCCGTTGTATCTGATGCCCGAGCGGTTCGTTATTCGCGAGGCAGTGCTTCCGCACAAGTACACACACGCGGACCTTCCAACGCTTCAATCTTGCCAGAACTCATCTCGGAGAAGCTTGCACATGACACGCCTGTAGATTCTATCGAGCACGCGAACGATCCTACCCGAAGCGGCTCGCTGCATCCCGTTGACACGGCCGATACCTTTGTCACGTCAAAACACGGTTCCTCTACACGCCGGCGTAGCTCAGAGGGCAGACGTATGGGTGTATTTGCATCTCTTTTCCGAAGAGGCAAACGCAACTCGCAAGACCAGGCACGACCCACACCATCAGAGATCTCATTTTCCAACACATCGCGAGAGTCCATGTCTCGCCAACCCCTCCCACCTCACCTGGTTGGAACCGCTCCTCCTACTCAACCAATTCAGATCAAGAGACCTTCCAGCGTACCCCGACGGACAATGTCCAAATTCAGGGAAGACCTACCGGAATTCCCCCTGTCACCTCCAGATTCACGGGTGCAGTCGCCAGAAGTCCCTTCCACAAGCGTCATCGCCGCTCGCCGTAGAAGCCAGCATCTCTCAGACCTCCGTGTGGGATCACTTCCTGGAGATCGCTCAGATTCTCCAGTCAGTCCAGGGGCGCCTATCAATGTCATGTCGCAATCACTCGCCTCTGTCGACTCTGAGGGGTCGTGGCTCTCTGGTAGACCACCCAAGCGATCGTCGAACCGGTCGCAGATGCGCGCCAGTCTGACATCCTCAGCCCCGCAACGCAATGACGATTTCAGTGCGTCCTACGAGGAATTAGGCATGGCGGACGATGAATACTTCAAAAAGTTAACCCCGCTGCCAGACCAAAGAGGTCGATCTCCTTATGCAAGCGATGATCGGGGACGCAAGGCTAGCAGCACGCTCATGACGCTAGACGCCGCTGCTGAGTCGGATGAGGAGGCTGAGCCTGCACCTGCGCAGATGCCTTCTGGCCAGGAAGAAGAATTTGTCCAAGGAAGCGTCGTTCGCCAGCCCACCATCATCCATCGCCGACCCCGCGTTAAATCGACTGAAGGCCTCCTAAGCATGTTTCTCGATGATACTGAGGATCCATCATCCAAGGTTGCCGATATGGGGCAAGAGTCACCGGACCCGGACTCACCGACGTCCCCAACGTCGGATAGTGAGCCAGTCATGCTTCAGCGCGCTAGAAGCGTCGATCTCGGGAAGGGTCACGTTCGTCACCTCAGCGCTGGTTCCGCTAGGCTCCTGGACATTCAGAAGCGATCTAGTACACCAGTACAAGGCCGATCGCACGGGCTGTCCGGGCAAGAGTAACACTCCCATTTTCGATGATTGATATGTTTCAGGAACACGCATGCATGCCACGCCGCGCCATTCATTTTGCTTTCCTTTGTATCCTGTCGCTCCTTACCATTTCCTTGCATGTCTCTTCCAACTACGACCACTCATTTGTATTTCCTTGCCTATCTCTTGCTTTTTCTGGCTTGGCTGCATGCGTCTCCTGAACCAATCGACCCTTGGATGGATGTCCTCGCTCGGATTACCTACCTGCATTCGGATCGTCTTCCAGACTGCATAGCGTGGTGTTGGTGTTTGTTTCAGAGTTATTTTTCGGCATGTTACCACAAGCTGCCTGTGGCGGCTTCTGTGATGCCCTCATTTCCGGTTGTGATTTTTAGGCGTGTTAGGAACTATCTGTAGTATATAGACGGGCTTGAGGCCTGAATTCGGGATTTGGATTGTCACATTGTATAACGTTTAGGGCAGATACCACGGGCACGGCGTCGAGAAGATGCTGCGTTCACCACTCTTTATGAAGAGACTTTAGTTTAAATCAGCTGTATCAGCTTTGTATCTTGTATTATCGGACCTCGACGATGCTCTCATCGTGTTGTGACGTAGCGTGTACGTCTTGTAGGCCACTTGAAATGGCGGTGGTGCAAGGGAATTTTAACCTAGCATGGCATCTCGCGCGACACAGAGATGACTGCTACGTCGAACACGATACCGTGAGCCGTGATCCTCTCGTATCCATTGCCGCATCTAACGTACGAGGCTGTTCAAAGGCAGGGGAAGCACATGCATGCCGCCGTCGCCTTGCCAAAGGAAGCAGGAGGACCCTGGTGGGGCAAATCGGGCGGTCGGGCAAGCACGTCATCTATCATGGCAGCCCCTCTGCGCCGCGAGTGTACAGTAATCCGCGCTTTATCATCATAACGCCAGACCTAGGAACCCTTTAGAAACCCTACTCCCTCGTCCGTTCCATATACCCGCCGATATTTGAAATTGTAAGTACCAAGTCCCTATCTCCAGCTACTCTCCGCCCGCCATCACTGCGAATCTTCGATTTGCGCAGGGACTCGAACGGCTTTGCCGAAAAATAAGCGCATCAGAATTGTTATCGGCAACGGCGGCCAGTTCATTCCATCAGCCGAATTCTTTGAAATCGCCTTCCCCTGCTGTCTCATTACCCTTCTACATATACTATGTTCGCGCCGTCGTCCTTCCGAGCTACCAGAACACTGCTCACATCTGCGCGCCTGCGAACAGCCATCCACCCCACATCGACCGCAAACCTCTACCGACCACTCTTCACCCAAAAGTTCTTCTCCAACACCGCCAAAATGAGCGACGAAAAGCAGGGTGTACACAACCTCATGAAGTGAGTCATTCCCATCGCATCTCATGTGAAATGCGCGACGTCATACGCCATCGGCATGCGCTGACGCGACGGCATCGTAGGACGAGCGACTTCGACGAGGCCATGGCTGTGAAGGACACCCTCATGGTCCTCGACTGCTTCGCGACATGGTGCGGCCCTTGTAAAGTGATCGCTCCCCAGGTCGTCAAGTAAGTATCCGCACTGCCCTGGCAGCTAGCCGCGACTAACCGCCTTGTAGGTTCTCCGAGAAGTACCCCAGCGCGCGCTTCTACAAGCTCGACGTCGACGAACTCTCCGAGGTTGCAGGAAAGCTCGGCATCCGCGCCATGCCCACCTTCATCCTTTTCAAGAACGGCGACAAGGTTGCCGAGGTCGTTGGTGCCAACCCCAAGGCTCTCGAGACCGCTATCCAGAACAACCTCGAGGCATAGAGCGCACAACCCAAGACGCCCCGCAAGCACCGACGATCGCGTCCAGCTCCAGACTAGACTCGGATATTGATTAGACGGATACTGTTTTGTTGAGGGTTTGAATCATGGGCAACAAGCGGGGAAGTAGCATCGTGATAGTAATTTCCAATATCAACTGCTACAAACATCTTGCACTTGACCATTGGAGACAGCTATTCAGGCGCACGCATTGCCGGCTGCGCAATGTGAACGGTAGCATTGTGAATGTGACAGTAGCTTTGATTCCGGAGAGTTTGCCTTGGGTGAGTCGCGATTACCAAGAACGATCGGAAAATTGACATTTGTAATTGAACTGAGGAAAATGGAAGGTGGGGCTTTGGGCCAGAGGAGAAGGCACGGCTGGAAAGCTAGTGGGGTTGTGCATCGTGTTGCAATACCATCCCCAGACTCCCTTACCATTTTCGCACTTCGTCATTGTATAGAATAATTACTTCCACTTTATTTTCTTTCTTTCGCATCTAGACTTTGGCTGGCTCGGTATGCGATCTAAGCTATTTCTAGAAACTAGATGTTTTCCCAGAACATCAGCGCTTGCCACAGCTACTTCCCCTTCGAGGCCGCACGAGTTTTGTTCTAGCCCCAACTTCTCGATGACAAAAACCGCGCGAAACCTATCACCAGTCTATACTTAGGTGCGTCAGGAAGGACCACTTGCGATAAGAAGGGCGCATCTAGTACAACCTCCGTCTCCACCCACCAACTTCTTAGTTCTCTGGACGCCCAAACTTTCGTTCATGACGAAAGGGATTCAAGTTCTTTGCGAAACGCTTGACGCGATTGCGCTTTGAATCCTTACGCTGCACACCTGATACTCGCTGCAAACCACCTAGAGCCGGCTGATACATGTCACTACTGATAGTCGGCACACGTACAGGTGTACTGTGATGTTCTGACACTGCTGATTCGTGTTCAAGAGCTGATGCGTTTGAAGTTGTGATGATCCCGGACTGCGGGCGTTTGCGCTTCGATTCCTCTTCTGGTATACGTGTAGTTTTGGCGGCAGCAGCAGTTGTGGAGTATCGTTTGGGGGCGGCTACTGGTTGCTGAGAGAGATCGCCCAGATGAGTATGGTTGGAGCTTTCGGGAAGATATGAGTCTGGCTCAATCACTGGAAGATCTTGGTCCGAGTCGTACTCTTCAGCCGGCGGTGCAGGGAGTGGATGATCGGGTCGAAGGAAGTCTTCCGCCGTTGGCTGACGGATCAGGCCACTATTATTACCATGCATAGCGCTCTTGGGATGTTCGTTCACATCATGACCGCGCAAGGGGTATGGTGGTGATCGTGCAAAACCATATTCTCTTCTTTCCCTATCCATGATTGGCCCAACATACTCATTGTGGTCGGGCATATCGATAGAGTGCTGTTCTCTAGACTGGATATCGCCCATAAAGGTGCTGTACGAGTATGTCAGCGGCTGAGTTCTGCCAAAATTGTTCTCCGCGGCGGCCCCTTGATGATATTGTGATCCAATATCATCTCTAGATGGATACTCCCACATGTGTTGACCTGCGTACAGAGTTGGCCGTGTAAGAGCAGAAGAGGGTGGTGATAACTGCACTGGCCGTGACGCCGTGAACTGTACAGACGAGAAGCCTTCTAAAGGCTCTATCCGAGATGGTGTATTAGGACGTGATGAGGGGTACGGAGCCTTTGTTCCTGTGTCCATGCTTGATCTTCTTAACATCCCTAGTACATGTCTTGCTCGGATGAACCTTCGCGGTTTTGTGGTAACGGAAAAGGTACTAAACTTCTGGTCACCTGTTTTTGAGTTGAGGTTCAAGATCAGATGCGCGTGATAATGAGTTCCTAACGTGGACCGAATGCACTGTGTGGCAGTGCGACACAGCGCAAACGCTATGAAAGCCTGGTTTAATCGTAGGGAGCTCAAGGAAGCGGGCGCCGTCAATGACATGGCGGAATTCACAACCATCAAGTTCGTCAAATTCACTGCGTTGCAGTGCTTCAGACACCAGAACATGAATGCGCTTGCCAGATCACTACGTGCATAATACCTGCATGTTCCGCATCTAACCAACAGCGATTGAACCGTCAAAAATCAGCCTATGCCGCATGTTACATACTAACATTCACATGCCGCCCACACTTTGATATGAGTTGCCGACTTGCAGGGCAGAGACGCTGCGAACTTCATCCTCCACCATCATACACAAGTTTACCCCCACTCACGATGTTCTCACCACTTGGCCAAAACCCTGCAACTCCCAATCGCACTGCGCCGGCGCCTGTTACCAGCAGTCGGTGGGATAATGCTCGAGAATATAGGCGAAGAGTGCAACGAGCGCCTCAAATAGACCCTCGCTCTGATGTCTCGATCCCAGATGTAGAACAGCATGCCGAATTCTGGGTACGAAAGCTCGTCCTGGCCATGATAAATCTCGAAGACATCAAGGATCCTGAGAATTCAAGCGCAGCCAGGATGTTTCGACCAGAAGCGTACGACTCTCTACTGCTCGAGGCGACGTGTCGCGAAATCTTCTCAGCTCTAATCGACCGGTGCAAGAGTGGCTTCCGAGGGCCAGCTCAGTTCAACAAAGCCCTGAAACCCCACCGTGGTCTCGAGGCTGATGCTGATGCGACGTGCGCAGAGCGCATGCAGAATGTAGTGAATGCACTGCTGTGGAATAAAAGAGTTGCGAAAGACGTGTTATTTGAAGACTGGAAGATTCGGCTGCTTGTAAACCATCCTTTGGCTTACGATAAGGAGAAGGATTCACAGAAGGGCTCGAACGATCAGCGGAGAAAGAGACTGGAATCCGAAAGGGAGAAGCTGAGACAGACTGAACAGGAATTGCTTGCTTATCGCTCTAGTCAGGAACGATCATGATAGAGCGGTGGAGGAGCGATGTGGCGGATAAGGCAGGGCTATCGAATCAACTTGACGTGAGTCAACTTGATTGGAGATGAGATATGCTTGATCAGTATAATCGTAAACTTCCTAAGCAATTATGGTCAGTGAAAGCGTACCACCGGGACCGTTCTTAGTTATTGAGTCAGCAACGTGACCCGGGGTCTTTGCCAGGTATGCAAGGAATGTGAAGGTGGCCGTTACAGGTCTATCGCTCGCAATCAGAACTGATGATCGGTCTGCGATGCGTCGCTTCAGTAGTGCGTGAGAGATGAACGCTGCGCAGCGCTGGAGGTGTGTGGGAAAAGAGAGGGGGCGATAGCCAAAAGCTGCCTAGTCCAGGCGGGGCGTGCTTGGCGCTTGAACAAGGACACCGCGACCAGTCCACACCTTTCTTTCAGGATGGTAGTAGTTATGCCGATGGTTTCCTTAACACCTACTTCCTTGCGTCTTAAGATCCAATGATACATATCCGAACGCGTCGTTCATTGACAGACTACCTTCCGCTCAATCAGACCACCGCGACGAAGGCTTCGTTACGCCCAGGAGCAATAGTAAGACATGATGGAAGCTCACTCCCGAGGTCACTTGGGCATTATCCATCGGAGTAGATCTTCAGGATAAGGGTTGCCACATTGCTTGATGAGGAAGGTCGCGATGTAGGGTATGTCAAGATATTGTCAGATCTTGGACGTTCGACCGTCTTGGTTTACTACCAGGTGGCCAACAACCCCCTCATATCTCATGTTGCTTTTCATTGGGTGCTATCTGCTTGGCCTGGTATCGAAATGCCTGCCAAGATCAGGTCGCAAACGTTCAAGAACGGCGCAGCCGTTAGCATCGCTCGGCGCCAACCGCTTATCCGAGATACCCAGAAATCCAAGAACGTAGAATGGAATTCGAGCGAGTACCGAGCGCCTTGCACAGACAGTTATCTCTGGGCGATCAGGGTACCGGAAAGATTGTCTGGTGCCGAGAACGTTGTGAATGGTAATACAGTGCCACGACTTTGCTGAATGAGGCAGCTCGCAATCCGAAGGAAGATGCCATGGAGATTTATATAACCCAGCGAGTTGGCCGAAGTGTTTGAGAAAAAAACGTCCTCACCAGCCGCCATGTCTACAGGGGCAAATCTCGAGATTGTTGACGCCGCATTGGCGAATGCACCTCGTCTTCACAACGACACACGGGGCAGTGCGAGCTTGGAGAAGCATGACAAGTTTGTGTCAACTTCCGAGAGCCTTATTGGCCCCAATGGCGAGCAATACCCTACCGAAGAAGACTGGGGAAAGCTTCGTCGTGTGTATGGTAAAGTCAATTGGATGAGTACGCACATCTTTTCTACAAAGTCTCCATGTACCATGCGCTGACGTACCAACCCGCTACTAGTCTATATCATCGGTGTTGTAGAAATGTGTGAGCGTTTTGCTTACTACGGAACGACCGCCGTCTTTGTCAACTTCATTCAGAGAGACCTCCCCACGTCAGGGCCCTTCCCTGAAGCCGGTGCCGCCGGCGACGGTCAACCAGGAGCCCTTGGAATGGGCCAGCGTGCTAGTACAGGCCTTGTTCAATTCAACTCATTCTTCTCGTACATCATGCCGCTAGTTGGTAAGCGTAATCTCTGTTTCCGCGCAAGAATTGTACTAATCTTCTCACTAGGCGGTTGGGTTGCTGACGAATACTGGGGCAAATTCAAGACGATTTACTTCGCAATTGCCGTTGCTACACTTGGTCATATCTTAATCATAATTGCCGCGATCCCTCAGGTCATGGGACCAAATCCCGAAGGAGCTCTTGCCTCGTTCATTCTGGGCCTCATTCTATTTGGCACCGGTGTGTAAGTGTCTCCGCACGGAACGCACTAAATCCATATGCTAACCACTTGCAGGGGCTTCTTCAAATGCTGCATCTCTCCGCTCATTGCAGAACAATATGAGGCCAGTCATCCGCGAGCTTTCATTCGTACCGAGCCCAATGGTGAACGGGTTATAGTTGACCCTGGCATCACATACTCTCGAGTATACATGCGTTACTACCTTCTGATCAATGTTGGTGCGCTGGTCGGCCAAGTCTCTATGGGTAAGCAATATTCGATAAACCGTGCGATATGGTAGCTAACGTCCATTATAGTATATGCCGAGAAATACGTCGGCTTCTGGCTCTCCTTCACGTTACCAACTATTCTCTTTGCGCTTTGCCCGCTTCTGATGGTCACCCTCAGCAAGCACTACGTCAAGAAACCCCCACAGGGTGATGTGCTGGTCAAGTCCATGCGAACGTATGGGTTGGTTCTGAAAGGGCGCTTCTCGCTCAATCCCGTGCGTACGTGGAAGAACCTCTCTGATCCGAATATCTGGGACGCTGCAAAACCAAGCAAAGTCGCCAACAAGCCAGTATGGATGACTTTCGATGACGCGTGGGTGGACGAAGTTCGACGTGGCATCAAGGCCTGTCAAGTGTTCTTCTGGTTGCCCATCTTTTGGCTGCCTTATGGTCAAATGTGAGTATCGTTGGTACCTTCGATGCACATAAGACAAGCGCTGACCGTCTTCAAGGACCAGTAACCTGGTTTCGCAGGCGTCCACCATGAAGCTCAATGGTGTACCAAACGATGTGGTACATAACCTGGTATGTTCTTAACACCTAAATACACGATAGAAGAAGTCTAACGCGAATTGCTCATAGAATCCATTCACGCTCCTGATCTGCATTCCGATATTCGACAAATTTATCTACCCGAGGCTTGCTCACATGGGGATCAACTTCACACCTCTGAAGAAGATCCAAGCTGGTTTCGTCTGCGCTATGCTTTCCATGGTGGTTGCAGCAGTCATCCAACACTTCATCTACCAGAAATCGCCTTGCGGAGAGTTCCCAACAGACTGCGATCAGCCCCCGGATCTCTCAGTGTGGACCCAGGTTCCTGCATACATTCTCATCGCATTCTCGGAGATCTTCGCCAGCATTACGGGACTTGAATACGCGTTCTCCAAAGCACCAAAGAACATGCGATCTTTGGTGACTGGCATGTTTTGGTTCACGCACGCTTTCTCGTCTGCCATCGCTCAGGCCTTCGTGCCATTGGCCGGTGATCCATTGCTCGTGTGGCTGTACATGAGCATTGCCATTCTTACGTTCCTTGGCTGGGTCGGCTTTGCCTGGACTTTCCGCAGCTTGGACCGAGAGAATGACCAACTTGACAAACTCCCTGAAGGTGGCTTCCAATCCAACGCCGAGTACACCGCGGCGAAGACTGAGAATGTGGAAAGGGCTTGATCTCAAGAGCATCACTTACTGTTCGATATTCAAGATCTCTGCTGGACTATTACATAGCTTGTGGAATGGTAAAGGACAGTTTCACACCCCATGTGCGACTTTTTATGACTTGATGTGAAGCTCAAAGCCAGGCCTGCAGCCTACATCAACATACAAGCATGCAAAGTAGATGACCTAACGTTAGTGTAGGCGCTAGACCTGTTCAACCCTTTTCTGGTATGAAGTGGAAGCAGCGGCCATGACTGAATATGATGAGGCAACATCCGATAACATTTGCTCCGCGGAGGCTACCCAGGTTTCCGACACCGTCACAACCGCGCACGCGTCTACCAGAGGTGAGCAGTCTTTTGCGACCATCGCAATACTCTATCGTCAGAAGATCAATGATTCACCTTAAGATGGAGGAAAGGGTGCTCACGAGCTGACGAAGTCATTCTCAAAACGACTGTTGTTCACCTTCTCGCGCGCACATCACATAAAGCAGTAGCCGCCTTTATCGGTCGGTTCTTGCAAAGCGCAGTTCATGCAAACACCAATATTACAAAGCCCAGTCCCATTCATACAATCGTGCTTTGAAAGAAACAATCGCGGCATGAACAGTTATTCCCGATGACATACGTCAGGTCTATCGCCTCTTTAGGCAAAGCGCTGCCTCGGGGAGCATGGGCGACGCTAAATCCAAGGCTCTAGCCATGAACACATCAAAAGTTCTCCAGCGAAAACCCACTTTCGCATCTCCCGTCACAAGCATTCGAAGAAGCCCCAGTTTAAAAAGCATAGCGTTTTGCTTATGTGTCGGAGGCTTTCCTGCCCTTTCCGATGATGGCTCGCGGGCGTCACGTCACGGAGATAAAGCCCGTGGCGGTTTTCTCAAGCTCCTAAAAGGTTGCGAAACGGTCTTCTGATTAGACCCTATAATCTTTTTTAGCTACATTTTTGTTTCCTTCCTATTATGGCGTTCTTTTTACAGTACAGAGCTCTTCGGCGGCATGTGAAGGAAGAATTGCAACGCGTAGCTGAAGTCTCAGACCCACTGACTGCTCGTACTGCACGCTCGCCCGACGAGGCACATGGGTCGGGGGATTCAGCGTTGCCAAAGGAGCTGGAAAAAGGTGAACCGTTCACTCGGATTCCAGGCATCACGCTGAGAGAAGATGGTAACAACGAGCTGTATTACCAGGTTGATTGGAGCGGGCCCGATGACCAACACAACCCAAAGCAATTCTCAACCCTACACCGTATTGGTGCGACGTTACTCGTATGCCTTGTCGCTTTCGTTGCGACTCTTGCATCTTCTATCGACTCTGCAGTTCTCACCAGAGCGTCTGCTGAGTTTGGGGTTTCGGAGGTAGCGGAGTCGTTGGCTACTGCACTCTTTTTGGTAGGCTTTGGCTTCGGGGCTCTTTTGCTGAGGTAAGTTGGACGAACGAATCGCATGTAGACTATAAACTGACATCGTATCTTCACATTTTTAGCCCGCTCTCGGAGCTCCTCGGACGATACCCAGTCTATCTTGGTTCGCTCCTCGTCTTCGCGTGCTGGACTCTAGGATCCGCTTTAGCCCCGAATTTTGGCGCCCAAATTACCTTCAGATTCCTAGCTGGATTTTCTGCTAGTACTCCTCTCACGGTTGCGGGCGGCTCTGTGGGGGATCTATGGAGTCCAGTGGAAAAGACATTCGCCTTTCCACTATTCGCGATACCCGCATTCGGCGGACCAGTCTTGGGTGAGTCTTTCGTTTCCAACCCGCTTCTTCAGCCTCACTGACCACACATGAAAACAGGTCCAGTGATAGGTGCATACATTGGCTACGAGCAGGATGTCAGCTGGAGATGGACCGAGTGGATAACATTGATCTTGATCGGAGTAACTTTCACGCTGATACTGCTCTTCAAAAGGGAATCATTCGCACCGCGGCTCTTGCACTATAAAGCACATCATTTCCGGAAGTTTACGGGGAACAATCGTTTCCTCACTGCAACAGAAGCATCGCATGGCTCTATCGGCGACCTCATATCCAGATCTTTTCTTCGACCGTTTCTTCTCTGCACACAGCCAATCGTCGTAGCTTTTACTGTTTACTTGATGATTGTCTACATCATATTGTTCACGTTCTTGGATGGGTATGTGACTTTTAGAGATCGTGAAACGGCAGTCGCGAAGAGCACCGCTAACGTTCTTGCAGCTACCCTTACATCTTTGCGGAAACTTTCGACATCAATGAGGGGCTATCCAACATCTGCTTCGTTGGTTTATTCGTCGGCATAGCTCTTTCCGCGCTTCTTGTTCCAGTAGCATACCGCAGAACCGTGCGACAACTCGAGAAAGATGGAGACGATGGATCCGGCAAAGCTATACACCGCGAGTCAAGATTGTTTTTTGCCATGATTGGAGCACCTACACTGCCTATTGGTCTCTTCTGGATGGGGTGGACTGACTATGTAAGTATACGCTATGCCTGTCTCTCACTCTCTATGCAGACGTCTAACCAGCCTTAGGCTTCGGTGTCGATATGGTCGCCTCTAGCGGCGTCGTTGCTCGTTGGCTTCAGCAACATTTGCATCTTCATGTCCGCGTACATGTACATCATCGACAGCTACGAAGCATATGCAGCATCGGCCTTGACGTTTGTGGCGCTGGTCCGATATATTGCAGCTGGTGGGATGACTGTTGTTGGTATTCCAATGTACAGGAACTTGGGGACTCATTGGACTTTGACTCTGCTTGGTATCATCAGTGTCGTAGCACTGCCAATTCCCTACGTACTTTATCGCTTCGGGCCAAGCCTCCGAAAACGCAGCAAGTGGGCAGTACAATAAGGCTCATGTGGTGCGCAAGATGATGATTCTTGTGTCAAATCTAGACGTGAGAGCACGCGCGGTCTTGAGCAAGAGCAGGTTTCTGAACAGGCATGTTTTGCTGCTCAGTCTCACAGAGTTCTTCGGGTAGACGTGATGGTTTGGGTGATGAGAGGTCATGGCTCGATATCAAGCGAGCTCGGATGAAGAGGCCTTACTGCTGGCGTCGCGTTGTTCCGGCGAAGGATGATCGACATCAGCTCGAATATGATATGTTTCAGACATACAAGTCTTCGTGATTACTGTGCGCACATGCCCTTCCAGGACCTGCGCATGGCACGCTCGGTACTATGACACGCTTCCAGAAGCGATACTAGTCCAATTCCAGAACAGACGCGTCGTGATCTTGCGACGCGACTGATGACGTATCTTCGATGCAACACAGAGACGAGCTTGTCACCAGCTGCTCGCAAAGCAAAGACGGTGACAGCGTCGGGTGAAGCGACCACTGATCTTACAACACGCTCGTGGAGGAAGCTGCAGAATCGTAATCTTCCCACCCGTATGCCGAGTGAAATCTATACCGTCGATTTATACCGCGCAGTATGAGGTGGAGGCTGGCCAACGCCCGTGCCATCGTTGCCGACATACTTGCAGAGAACGCAACAGTGACATGATGTTCTCCCGCAAACGTCGCGTTGTAAGTCGTAGGCGCGTTGACTCGAGGAACAGGCCGCTTTAGTTGGGTGCTCATATCGCTTCGAACACAATCTCCTGAACCCAGTCCTCACGATCCTCAGAGCCCAACGCGCGTGCAGTATCCTCCCGTGCGCGCAAAGTCTTCTCCAACATATCATGAGATAATTTACCGAGCCAAACTTTCGCTGCCGATCCCTACGACTTGCAGCAGTTTTTCCGTTTCCCATATTTCAACGTTTTGATGTTGCAGGGTTCGGTACGAAGCGCTGTATACGGCGCAAGCGACAGACCAAGACGTCTCCACAAAAGTCGGGGGCAGGGGGCACACTTGTCAACATCCCTACAAACGAGAACGTGCCGCAATCATACATATGAAGGTTGAAAAAGGGTCAGCGTACCTTCCCCATGCAGACATTGCAGCGTGGTGTGCACATCGGAGATTTTCTTTTGCCGTTGTTGGTCTTCTGCCGTGGTTGAGCTTGGTGGGGGTCCACATGTAATTTTGTAGGAAGATGGGGGCGCCGACCAATCGTAGTGCCTCGTGTGGCGTGAAAGGATTTGGACACGGCCGGTACAGATAGACGATAGGTGTTACAAATTGGTGAGGGTCCGACGATGCGATAACAGGCTTGCGCCTAGACTTGGGCACACACTCTGCATTTGCTCGATGCTGCTTTAAGCAGATATCGCATCTATCTGAAAGCGACGTTGTGACTATGCGAGTGTTAGCTGTGACGCAGCAACATCGTGATCGTTCAAGATCGCCCGAAACGGCTACCACACGTGTTATGACACTGTAGGTGAAAAACGGAAGCAAGAAATGAGCGCAGGTATCTCCAGTCGGCATGTACGAACAAGGACTAATACCAAGCATTGCTAGTGTGAACCGAACACGGTGCGGTATCTGGTGCGGATACGAGATCGTGGTGGTATTGTCCTCATAGTCGGTGTAGTCAAACGGCGCGCGCTTATGTGTCGTGCTATACCCTCTCTCATCGCATCGTCATCTCGTACTGTTTTACTTCTGCTCCTTCAACTTGTCTTCAATCTCCTCCAAATCCTCGGCACTGTCGATCTCGATGATGCGGTTCACCTCACTTGTGTTCCGCATGAGCTCTTTTGCGCCGGCGTACAGCATCTTCACCTCGCTGTTGCATGTGATGGGCAGGTAGTATAGCATGACGTATGGTACCGATAACCGTCCCGAGTCCTATCAAGTCTCAGCTTCCCTTGCGATGTGTATGGTGGGTGCGGCGTACGAGGGTCAACGGGTAGCTCAAGAGCACAAATCGCGGTGCGTGGTCTGGGAGCTCATCGGCGAGACTCTGTACGTCGGTGTAGACCTCATCGTCCGACTGGCGTACTTCGAGCGTCTTCTTATCGATTTCGTCTGGCGCGCATGGGCGTCAGCGCCATTGTAGAGGGCAGGGCCGCGGCTGGCTGTGGCAGGAACGACTGCGGCAAAAGCAGACCTAGGTATACGAACAGATAACGGCCTGGGGGTCTTTGGCGCGCGAGGTGCCCAGGCGGAACTTGCGTAGCTTGGACTTGGTCTCTTCAGAGAAGGTGTATAGTCGTGCCTCGGAAGACTAGGCCGAAGTATTAGCGGACGACCCGGCATGACGCGCGTAGCAGCGAAGTGATGGCGGCACTTGCCATGATTTCGCACGATGCAGCAGACCTAGGTTGGCAGCGGGCGTTTGAGGATGGTCGGGGGTGGTGTAGGGCTGAGGAAGTCTGCCGGGCGGGATACGTTCGTCAGCGGGGTCCTTGGGCGGGGGTTCCTGAGGTCGCGGATGGCGCTAGCTAATGCACTACCGTCAAGTCGATACACCCTCACCTTTCTAGAAGGCTTTTCTTCTCATGCAACTAGCTACTCATATCCTCTAACCCCCTGAGTTACTCGTCTTGATCCATGTTCGGACGACTGAATCAGGTTGCCAGGCACTTGTCTCGTCCTATCCCCAACTTTGCTCATCGTTCTGCCGCCTCGTTCCGTCCATCGATAACGTCATCAGTCATGGCTTCGACACAACAGAAGAGTTTGATTCACACAGCGGGTTGTTTGATCATTGGCGATGAAGTCCTTGGAGGCAAGGTATGTATGTGGGAATCGATTGAGATTTCTGGCAGCTGACGTGAAACATAGACAGTCGACACGAACTCGGTAGACTATGCCGCATCAACGGCGTGGTACCTCGACTAATGTCACACAGGCCTACTTCGCCAAGTTCTGCTTCTCACTGGGCATCAACCTGCGCCGCATCGAAGTCATTGCTGACGACGAAGGCGAGATCATCGAAGCCGTCCAACGCATGTCGAAGAATTACGACATGGTTGTGACGAGCGGCGGAATTGGTCCCACGTGAGTGCAGCGTGTTCGCTACACCACGCAGCCGCTGAGCTAATGGGCGTCTAGTCACGACGACATCACGTACCAGTCGATAGCGAAGGCTTTCGGCTTGCCGTTGAAGTTACACGATGCAGCATTCCAGCGCATGAAGCGCCTGTCGAAGCCGCACAAGTCTCAGCCCGACTTTGACTGGAACGTTGAGTCTCCAGCGCTTAAAGCCAAGAAACGCATGGTGGAGCTGCCTATCGATGATTCTAAATCAGATGAAGATCAAGTGGTTTTTGTCAGCGAGTCGCTTTGGGTTCCCGTTAGCGTTGTGAACGGTAACATCCATATTTTGCCCGGGGTGCCTAGATTGTTTGAAGCGATGCTGGACGGGCTGAAGCCCCGCATCCTGCCTAGGCTGACAGATCCGGAGGGCAAAGGCGTGCTGCGGATCCTCATCTCGACTCCGATGGCTGAGAGTGCCGTTGCTGGATATCTGACCGAGCTCGCAGCCAAGGCAGAGCCGAAGGGGGTCAAGGTGGGAAGCTACCCAAGGTGGGGAAAGGACCACAACACGGTAACGCTAGTCGGACGCGACCGCGAGTTCATGGAAAGTTTGGTGCCTGAGGTAGAAAAGGCGGTTCAGGGGAGGCGCGTAGCGGTTGAAGGCGAGGACGACGCTGACACGTCTGACAAGGACTCGTAGAGGGTGAGCCGCGGGAGTAGTGCCGCAGCGACAGTGTATATATTGAGTGTCTAGACGCAGGGACTTTTGGTGAAAATAGAATGCCTGTGAAGATGATGTTGGGACTAGACGACGGCTAGGGTGCTTCTCGAAGATTTGTCGAAGCAGCTGTGCCGTGGCCACGCTGGACCCTGGTAGAGGCTAGATGGAGGTGAGGATTCAGACAGAGTCGGTCACCGTGGTGCTCGGGGCGATGGTCGCGGATGGTGGCAGAGGGTACCCGCCGACCCCGCCTGGGAGGGTTCCGTGTGGGCGTGGCATGAGGGTTCCGGGCATGGGCATCAGTGTGCTTCACGGCCAGCACCCGCATATTCGGGCAGTCACATGCACGGGAGACATGCAAACGCGAAAGCGACGCGGTGTGCGGCTAGACAGCCAACGTCTTTTGCGGCCGCCTCCCCCTTCGCATCACGTCGAACCATCCCTTGCGCACAGTAGTGGTTCGTGGGCAGCGTCCGTGCATGTGGGCGTCGGCGCTGGGATCGCATGGAAGCGTCGGAGGCGCGCGCCCATGCAGTGCGCTGCAGACATGTGCCGCCGCTTTAGGGTGCCTTTGTTTTGGCAGGGCAGCGGAAGGGCAGCGGACGTGGGTAGGCGTGCGCGCAGAGGCATGCAGCAGCAAATAGCAGGCGCTGCAGGCGGTGCAGCCAAACGCCTTGCAGCCCATCTCGCGCGTGCAGCACTCTGGGCTGGTGTGGTGGAGCGGCGGCGGGCGTCCTTTTTGGTTGGCAGGGCTAGCAGGCTAGCGCTCTGGCCGCGCGCGCGCCCATGTCCTAGTCAGCGAAGTCAGCGTAGCGCAGCCCATGTTCCTTCAAAGCCCCAGACGGAGCTAGAGGGTCGTTTTTGCTACCGAGATCATCCTGCTCGTCTCTCCCGTCCTCCTCTACCGCGACGACTCTCCTGGCCATCTCCCTCGCTGCTGATAATCCGGCCACGACCTCACCATCACCGCCCGTCACAGCCCCGATACGCCTGTCGCATCGCCACCACTCCCGCCGCCCGTGACCGCCGCCCCTACAGCCTCCTTCTCTTCTCTTCTGCTCTGCTCTACTCTACTAGACCTATACCCTATACCCTAATTCATCGCCCGCGACCTGTAACCGTCCGGCACCTCCCTCACATTCACAATGGCATCAAAGGTAGGCGCCCAGCACCGCCCGCGCCGCACGCGCCCCTGCTAACCCGCGCCAGTTTCTCCGAGAATACAAGCTGGTAGTCGTCGGCGGCGGTGGAGTCGGAAAGTCGTGTTTGACTATCCAGCTGATCCAGAGCCACTTCGTAGACGAGTACGACCCGACCATCGAGGGTGAGCAATTACGATCCGCCGCGTCATGCGCAAAAGCAAGCTAACAGCGCCAGACTCGTACCGCAAGCAGTGCGTCATCGACGACGAGGTTGCGCTGCTCGATGTGCTCGACACAGCCGGCCAGGAGGAGTACTCAGCCATGCGCGAGCAGTACATGCGCACAGGAGAGGGCTTCCTGCTCGTCTACTCGATAACCGACAGGCAGAGCTTCGAGGAGATCATGACATTCCAGCAACAGATCCTGAGAGTAAAGGACAAGGACTACTTCCCCATGATCGTCGTTGGCAACAAGTGCGATCTCGACGGCGAGAGGCAGGTCTCGACACAAGGTACGTTTGCATCCCATCCCTGACCACCTGCACGTGCTGACCCTTGCACAGAGGGCCAGACTTTGGCGCGCAACTTTGGCTGCAAATTCATCGAGACATCGGCCAAATCCCGCATCAACGTTGACAACGCCTTCTACGACATCGTACGCGAGATCCGCAGATACAACAAGGAAATGTCATCCTACACAGGTGCCCCTGGCTCAAACGGAAATGGCCCCACAAAGCAGACATTTGACACCGATGACCAGGCCGAGAAGAAGGGCTGCTGTGGATGCACAGTCATGTAAGGAGATGGAAGCCATGATTCTTGTTGTGGAGAGATACCTACACCGCTGGGTTCGGTCGACCGCCCTGGCCATTGGCGGTGCTGCTTGGGCCAGCAGAAGAAAACACGCGATGCTACTGTTACGTACTGTCAGCTCACCTTCGCCTACGAAGGCCTGTCGTTCAAACACCTCTTCTTTTCGATACTGTCACTTAGGGTTCGCATTACGGGCTAACGGATTCACGTCTGCTGGATGCGCCTCCGAACACCCTACTTCTACTACTGGTATCGACTCCGTCTTTCTTATCTGGTGGCGCTCTTCGTGTTCGCGTTCATCTATCTAGACCGATTTCTTTATGGCATTTTGATCGGTACACTGTATTCCCTCCTGTCGGCATGCCATGCGAGGCACCATGCAGCACGCTTCGGGGAGTCAAAAGATTTCATTATTTTTTTGACAGCTTTTAGGGTCGTTTAACTTTACCTACCTTCTATGAACATAATTCATCTCTACTCGCATCACCACTCAGCCTCGTCTTCTGCTCACCACACTTCCCGTTCGCTACAGCATGGCGGCAAAATACAACCCTCATGCACGTCTTGACGTGCTGTCGCACCCCGCACGAACACCTTTGATCCAGATTGCCAGCTCACGTTGCATGGCGACTGCTGCTGGCGGTGCATTCACATCCCTCGGCGACCAGCGGCGATGCAATCGCAGTGATCATCCGCTTGGAGCCACAAGCGCGTGGTGTTTCGACTCGCGAGCCTTGCCCGGGCGTCGCCATTGGATGTAGATTATCACAGAGATGGCGCTATCCCTGCACGGCCGTTTCAGGGCCTACACCCCGACTGAAAGAGGGGAAGTCGATCAGGAGAGAGGCAAGTGGGCATCGGCAATGCACACGCGTGTCTCAAAAGCGACGCGATAGCGACTGGATTAGGGCCGACTGACCCAGGGAGCTTTTCTCCGGACGAACACCAAAACTTGCAGATCGCCATGATTTCGTGAAACACTAGGTTGGGGCTGCTTCCCAGAACCCGATGCGCCGTTCTTGCCGCATCCGCAACACGTGTGGCACGTGCCCAGTACGTCAACTCAACCTCCACGTCCTGGAGATCGGTTCGCTTCACTTGACCACTTTGCGGTCCTTCTTGACAAATATTTTCTCTCTTGTCCAACTGCAATCAAGGCGCGGCCCGACAATGTGGATATTCAGCAATTATTTACACCCGCCGCTGTTTAGGCTATTCCCAAAGTGTCCCCAAACGGGAAGTACGCCCTGCCCGCGTCGGCACGGATGATGACCTTGTTCGGCCAGTTCGCTGTATACCAGTTCGGCTGCAGCTTCACTCGCTGCTATATGCACCTAAGCGTTCCAACGCCGTTGCATGCGCCTTGTTGCGGGTGGAAAGCCACTCATGTGGCCACTTCATTATCCCTGTAGTACGCTGATCTTCGAAGCAAACACCCAACCCACGGCTTTCGCTATACGTTTGGGAAAACTGTTCGTTCGACGGATAGTGATTGATTGTCAGTAGACGAGCTGTGGAGTGCCTCGGGCCCTAGGTTCATACATCTCTTTCCCCATCCGTGCGCAAACTGCATGGCGGATGATCGATATCGGGATGCCCACAATAGCTCGCTTATGCACAGGTTCCAATGAATGTCTCCTTTCGTAGTTCACACGGAGCTGGACCATGTAAGCAGAGATCAGGCTGGACTCCATCTCATTATGGCGGCTACGAGCTATGTCGCGTATCAATCACCAAGCTTGGGCCAGAGATGTGAAGGCAATTGAGATCATGTAAAAAAGAGCCCATGATGGCTCTACACCATTTGCATCGGAAAATAGCAAGCTCTTGCTCCTACCCTGAACTTCAGTATGATCAGACTTGTGTAATTTGTATCGCCAGTAATTGGAGCCTCGGGTATATTGCGAACCTCCCACAACACAGCCTGCTCTCAAAATGTCTATCACGGAATCTCCACCAACACGGCCTCACTGCAGCCAAATCTCAAAATAAGGCTGTCGGTCCACGCGCGCTGAACTATCGTTACCGGCCCGTACCTGCACACATGTTCCCATGTGGCAGCTCCCGCAGACCGGCCCTGCAACCTTAGCTAATAATGCGACAGCATGACGCGCAGCTGATGCAACTGTAAAAGGTACGCCGAGGAGGTGAGCGTCTTACATACATATATCGCACAGATCGGCACTCAGCGGAGGGATCTAGACCCTGACGTTAGCGGATTGACAGGCCTAGTGCGGGAACCACATTGAACGTCCCGTACATCACAACTTCCCCGCCATGAACGCGATGAAAGAGCTTGAAAAGGTCGACGCAGTCGGTCTACTAAGTCTACAGCCGGAATGCACTTGATATACATCTTCACAATGCACCACATCAACATTCCATCCGTGGTGCTGCGTGACTCGGACCCCCCAGCGCTACTACCAAGTGCTTTGTCTTCATCGTCGATTCCACACCAGTCGACACCCCAGCTTCGGACCTGATTGGAACGGCATCATGTAGAGCCGTCGCTTCACGACCCAAACTCACGATCCTCGATCTCACACTTTGGTATCGAGATCCAAAGTCCCTGGTTTATTGCTGCTTCTGGCAATTGCCGCTCCAGAGCGTGGATTGCAGGTCAAAACGCGGTGCTCAACGCCAGCCAATAGACAGAGGCTTGCGACGCGGTGGTAAGATGCGTACCAAAAAGTACGATGCTGACGGATCGTGGTAGAAGTGCGTTACTGCTTAGCTCGACCTGTCTGTGCTGGCGGGTTGCGGAGGAGTCGTGTTCTCGTTGTTTGGGTATGACGTCTTTTCCTCCTTCCTCTTTGTTATATCGCGCATATTCACCCCACGCTTCTACCTCTTCAACGCATGACTGCAGCACCGCGTGTTCGTATAAATAACCAGTATTGCTACACATTCTTTTAAACCGGACATGCTTCTACACTGGCACAACCCGGCTTTCGGTTCGCATCGATCTTGCACACTCGGTAAACTCCGTCCGCATACGCCATTGACCTCACCATCTTCGACTTCCGGAGACACTGGCTTTTACGTAACTTTAGCACCAAAAGAAACGTTGCCATTCTTAGGCACAAAAACTATCATCAACTCATCCACTGTTCTCGGAAACGATCGACGCATATGCTGATTTCTCATTATGCCAAACGGCACGGCCCGTCGGTACTACCACTACGATGGATTGAGGGAACCGCATTGTCTCTCCGATCATCTCGCTAGCGAATCTGAAGATCGAAATTGTACGCGATAAGACCTCGAGGCGAGATAGCGATGGGCACGAGATTCCGTGAGCGTAGATCGCAGAAGGGCCGATGTGTGCTTATATGCGGTATGTCTGACCAACGTCCATGGAGAAGCCACATATGTGCAGGTCTGGATGCTTGAGTATCGCAAGCGCTGCTTCTCGTTCCAATCCTCCTATAGCACTCTCGTGCTTCACTGAGGCCGCTCTAGCTGCGATCAGAAAGGAGGAGAGTCAGAGTCTAAGAACAAACGATGACTTACCAGCCCAGACCGGAGCAGCCAGTCTATTACTGACTTGTAGTTTGGTGACACTAAAATAATCTCATTCTATCATACTGATGGAGTCACATCCTAGAGCTGCACCGTCCAAGATTGCTTGAAGTTCGAACGTCAGCCTTGTGTAGCACTGACTCCATGTGTACGCACATAGCTTCATAGTAACCTACTTCTACGTGGATGCGAAAGCAGCGCACTTAACCTTGACATCGACTTGCTGAGTGTCTGATTGAGTGGGTTTCACGTTGGTAAAAGCTAGCTTGCTCTGCCGTTGAGTGGCTGCCCGGGCAGTCAAAGTGATGTTGTCGGAAGTGATATTTCTATTCTGCTTGGTAAAACGTAGATAAGCGGTACTATCATGTCAAATCCGACAGGCCTAACGTCTGAAAAGAAGGGGGTGATGAACCTGACCATCAACATGCACTCCAGTAACTTCATGAGCGTGTTGTACGAACTCAACTAATTCGGAGATGATGTCAGGTATTGAAACAGATAGCAAAAATGACATTGTTCTCGAGATCACTACACGAACGATACAGCGTGTCACTGCTGTTGACGATCGAACCGTTTGTGAGACGACAGTAGTTACTTGTATGTCTGGAGCGTATGGCCTCGATAGTGTATAATTCGAGGAGATAACAGTATGACTAAGCTACGATGCAGAGCCCGGTGTCTTGATGATTGTGGTATTCGTGAAACTGTCGTGAAAAGATAGAGTATTCCTCCACCGCCAGACTAACGCCTTGTACCCATTACTAGACGATAGGGGTAATGAGAAATCGGGTCTCATACGTCGTTAGACACCTTGTAGTACATCAGACCTTGTGCATATAAAGAAAATGTGTATGCCATCACACGAACGGGACCGCTTTTGGCGCAAGTGCTTTTCGCGAAACCTCAGTGCCTAGCTCTACTGCTGCATCTCGAATGACAACTGCCAAACACCTCAGTCGTTCTCCAACTCGTCTAACTCTTTTTGTCTCCTCTCTAGTTCTTGTCTCATAGCCTCCGCTTCTTTCTTCAGTCTTTCCCTTCTAGCTGTCTTCTCTTCTTGCGAAACCCCGGGATTAGGTGACGAGCCCGCACTCGGACGTAGTGGCACAGATAGCGACGGGTCGATATTGGCGTTCACATCGGCTTGAGACGGGTTCAATATCGACGAGATGGCGTTCGGTCGATGAGGCATGGGGTTGGCGGTCTCTTCTGGGTCCATGGTAGCACTTCGACTGCGCTTGCGGGGCGATGGTGCATTGGGTTGTGTATTCGGTATAAGAGTGGCCGGATTTGAGGTTACCGAAGCGTTGCCGTAATAGTGGGTGAAATCAACGGCAATTGGTCCTCTAGGTTCGGGTGTATAGTCTTCTCGAGATTCTAGCGCTGTCGACGGGTCTGGAGAAACGGAATGCTCGAATGCTGGGGTTTGGGACGGACGCTGCGGTGGGGAGTAGTCCGCAACAGAAGGCGCTGCTTGGGAGCCTGTGTCACCAGCCGGTACGACCCGTTTCCGGCGTTTGATCTCCTGCTTCTTCATTGCGACAGGGCGATGTGTTCCATGCAGTTTGTAGTAGAGTCCTGCGGATTGGAGTTAGTTATCGCAAACGGTCACCTTCGTCAGTCCCTTAAGCAGATATAGACTTACCACAGGCGTTGCATATTATGTGACCAGCGTCATCACGTCTCCAGAGTGGTGTAATCGTAGTTGCGCAGTTTTGACATGCGGGAATAGCACTTGTAGAAGCTGCTGCTGCCGCTGCACTGGATGCAGCGTCTGCTCCGTTTGTTCCGTCACTTGATGCAGCACTCGCCTGGGCCAATGCGAATTTAGCAGTTTTGGACACGCGGTTGTTGAACGCTGGGCAGCCACTGCAGCCTTGTTGACCGCCAGTGCCATTACATCGGCCCCCACCAGGACATGTGCCGGCTGTCATCTGGTCTGCAGCAACGTAGGTCGCGACTCGGGGCGAAGCCGCAAGGGACCCCGGTGACGTTCGGTTGCCGTCACAAGGGCCCGGAGTTGGGCTTTGCTGCACGGGCATAATCGGCTGAGTCTGAGTGTTGCGTTTGAGATTCACAGGACGTGATTGATTCCGCGCTTTCATGTACAAGCCACATGCGTTGCACACAGTTTCTCCAGCTGGTGATCGGCGCCAAAGCGGCGTTTGTGTTGTCTTGCAGTTACTTCGGTCCGTTAGCGTCTTCTCTGCAGATCTGGTTTCAACTGTAATCGGGCGACTGTTGACTGGTGGCAAGCACACAGCAAAATTTCAGACAACGTACCTACAGACTTGTCCGGCAACAGGCGCGTTGGATGCGTCGTAGCTCATGTTGGGCAGTTGTAGAGATGTCGAGTCTGCCGGGTTCGCCGGTTGCTCTGAGATGGGCACCGCATCCTCGAGTGAATGATAAATCTCATGTCTTTGGTCTTCCTGGCTGTGAATCTGCTGCTGTTCCTGTGACGGAGTCTCTGTCCTCGGTCTGTGGTGCTCGTGGGCCTGGTTAAGTAATCGTAGACTCTCAGCCATCTCTAGCTCGTCCTTGCTCGTTTCTCGCGATAGATGATGTGGATGTGTCGGAGTTGGAGCCAAAGAGGTGCCCCCGCTCCCTGGAGGATGTGCCATGAGGCCAGTCTTCGGTGACCTTGGTTGTGCGTGTAAGAAGAGTGGGCTTACGGCCGTGGTGACACACTGTTGCCTAGACTTCGTGAATCGGTTCCTACAGCCCGGGAATTGGAGCTGCTCGATCCAAATAAGTGTTCGGACTTTGCTATCGGCTAGATCTGATATCCGATCAGGGTGAAGGTCAATCTGGAGCAGGCGCTAACGTGACTTGGTGTGATATGCGGGCCTTCGGGCCTTTGTAGACACCTGGGCAACCTTTAGGAGGTGTGGCACACGGATGGCTGGCAAACAACTATAAGAATGACGGGTCTAGCAAGGGATGATATCAGGTGCGCTCGGGATCCCCGTCGTCATAATTCTGCGCAAGTTGCCTACTGGCCTGGCGGTGCTGGTGCGGTACAAGCTGTAATTCTTAGGCGGTGAATGGGCGGCGGTGGCCAATCAAGACTTTGCTATTCTAAGCCGAGGATTAGCGCGACAACCCTGAGAGCACGTCCACGACGGCCATAGCCATAAGACAAGCTCAGGAACGGCGAAAGAGCATTCGTCTCGCGCGTCGCACCTGCATATTTTTGGATGCAGAGCCAACCAACCCTCAGGTACATGCATTCAAATGCAAGTCGGATGCCCTTATCTCCGATACATGGGCTCGGCGGCAAGAAAAAGGAAAAATCGGCTCTATCAGTCTTGGACTCCACTTGAGCCTCGCCATAGACCAGCTGTCGGCGGATCAGATCCGTCTCGCCTACCACTAGCGATTTGTAATGGTTGCTCTCCGCACGCCACTCACGCAGCCTTGCACCAATCGAAGGGGGGCGAAACAACTCGTCCAGAGTGGCGTTATCGTCGTTGTAACTATACAAACTACAACACATTAGATCTGTAGACCTATTATGGAATGCAATGAGTCCCATCATGATACACTAGTAGAAATGCAAGCCTTAGTAGCCTCTTCGCTTCATGCACTGCGGACACTAGACACACAAGCGAACACGTGTGACGACTACAGCCTCGTTTAGATCAGATAACCTATCATACACCGACTGAAAAGCTCCTCCCCAACCCATGTAACCAAAACCTGGGTATGATCATCGAGCCAACCTTGAAAATCCAACACAATGCACAGAGCCAACCCTTTCCGTCAGGGTCCGCAGACCATTTCTACGCCAGACATGTCCATAACATGTAATACTTGGTTTAATACATGATAAGCGCGCGACGAGGTTTTTACCGAGCCTAGACAGGGCAAGCGATCTACGAATGAGGACTCTTCGACCGCCGTCCTCCTGTCCACAAGCTGCGGACTTAGACTTGTTCAGCGCCCCAGCCAGCGTCAGCATCACTGCAATATCGTCAGTAACATGAAAGACAGGTTGTCAAAGTGTGTTGGAGTCGTACCGCATGTTCGCTGGGGGCTCAATAGAAGGAATGAACTCCAGAGCAGCGTAGCCCACACCGATTATGCCAACGATAGTGCCTGGCACAATGCGGAACCAGCGCTCGCCGACAATGACGGAGCCGATGAAGATGTAGAAGATGCCGCGGCCGAGGAAAGAGAACATGAAGGAGGCATAGCGTGCCACTTGCTGGGGAATCTGGAACTCGAGGAGGGCAGTTCCTATTGCTTGTCAGCGGCATGTTGTTGCGTAAGGACGCTGGACCTTACCAAGACCGAATATGATCAGGTATACACCGAGGATGATGTGAGAGCTGCGCAGACTGTCAGCGCTTTCCTAGGCCATATGATGTGGCTGTGTGCTTCGATCCGCAATCTTCGGGTGGCATGACTGGTGGTGCAACCCTCCCAGCTCGTACGCTGCTTGTGCGTCGTCACGTATGCGCACATTCGCGTGCATGGTATTCAGGCCCAGCGCAGGCCAAGACAGACATGGACCAGGCTAGCGAGTGTCCTTCGACTGACAGCTTGCACTCTTCTCCGGATCCACATGCGCCTGCCACGATGTGCTCGCCAAATATAGTACGCCATGCCACGGTTGTACGACGGGGAGAGGCGATGCGACGGGACTGGATTGCCGATGGAGGCGCCGGGTACACTCACAAGTCGTTGAAGGGGAACAACTTCGCGATACCACCGAGGACCACGAATACGGCCACGGCGAAATTCACCATGCGACTACAAGCTCAGTTAGCTATGATCCTCGACGTTCCCAAGTCCCAATGGCTCTGCGGAAAGCTGCTGCCTAGCTTCGGGACAGCTTCGCACAGCTCGAGCTCTACTCACAAGATGTCTGAGAAATCCATGGCGGACGATTGACCGGCGAGGTGTGGGAACCGCACTTTGACGACTTGGCGCAACGGATTGGAGCGGAGGCGGAAGGGACGAGATGAAGATGCAGCTGGTTGTGATAGAGCTCACGGGTACGGTTGGTGCTGCGCAATGTCGGCTTGCGACGAGACGTTGCAAGGGAACCACAGCCAAGCTCCCGCGCTAAACGTCATACCCGCTCTCATTGGCCGACGCGCGACCAAGGGGTTCTTCCAGGTTTAACACTGCCTATGTTTTGTCTTTCAACATATGCCCTTTGGTAGTTCAGTTGCTGGAACATACATGTCTCTCTTGAACATTCCCTGGCTTGCACCTTGAACTGATGAACAGAGTCACCAAGTAGTGGCACTGCATACATGGACATGGAAGAGCTGGGAGTTACTTGCCCGGTGCCCTCTCCTTATGGCCTTAGTCTTTGCCCGCCTGCACGCTGGACAGGACATGTTCGTATTCCCAGGTCCCCGCTGTTGTATGTTTTTGCTGGTCAGTCTGTCACGAACCAGGTTCGAGCAGAAGCATCTCCAGCTTTTTTTTTGCCCTTTTTTTGTACCTTAGGGCAGGCAGTAGCGGATGGCTGTCAAGAAATGCGTGACAAGTAAGGCTGTACAAGATGCGAGTATCTGCGACGTCCACCTGGCCCCAAACAGTATCTCCAGCTTTTGCCATCTTCTGCGTCTTCGATATCCCCAGTTAACGCATATAATGCTCCCAGTGTTTCTCTTTTTAACCCACCACTGATTTCCCGAATTTTTTCGTGCAACAACAATCGACTATATTGCCAATCCATCAACGGCCAAGTAGAAGCACACCGCCTCACGATCACATTGTTTGCGAAGTTTAGTCGTTATCACATTAGTAGAGCTTGTTGCTCTACATCCTTCACGAATACCAGGACTCGCCAGTATCCTAAACTTACTATATTTATTGGTTTGCTATAAAAAGATGGAGATGGCGACATATCGCCTGCATTAGCATATCCGTGAACCTGGCTTAGGACAGCAGTGTTCCATGAAAGTTTCGATCCCTTTTCGCCATGGTATCGAGTTGTTCAATGGCAATCGCGCCCTGCCGCGCCGTGCTGTACCATTGTTAGAAGCAAGCTAAGCACAAGCCTACCTAACGACGGGCCCTCACACACGGCTCCACGTGTACGGGACGTGAGGCATCGGGTACGCCTGCATTGCGTCAAAGTACTAATTCGGCCAGTCCCTTGATACAGTTTGACGCTCCTCGGAGGACAGTTGGGCTCGTCCGCGCCCAGCAGAACTAACTCTCAGTCTACAGTCTAGTCTGTACGCCACAAGATTACGTGCAATGTTAGCATACAACGAGCGGCCTCTTCGACTGGGAACCCATTCTTCCAAAAGGTCGTATAGATCCGGTAGGCTAAAGTGGATCGTCTGGCCGCATACTTCACGCGATTCATGCGTACCTGACAGGTCGTCCCTAGCTTGGACGAATTCATGGAATGGTAGTAATGTACTAGGGCGGAAGACTCCATGAACATGCTACGAGCGGGTGTCTGACGGCTACTAAAGTAGCCGTAGTGCCGTTCCTGCATGGACAACGATGCAGTCTGATCTGACGATGGTGTACATTTGATGGGGGTAAGAGCAATCGAGTCGGTGACTCCGAAGTCGAATTGCTCCACACACTCGTGGACATAATCAACGTAACAACGAGAGCTCCTTCAACATGCGTTGCCTCCGCTTTGGATTTGATGTCGTAATCTTCTTCTTATAGTCACCCTCTAATGATCAAAGTATCTGGCAAGCCTCGGCATGAGCAACCGCATTGGGGCTGTTGATCGCGTATAGAGTTTCTTTGCCACCTCTCGTCTCCCTTCGTACAAGATCCCTACTAGAGCCGTTTCGCGATTGGACAGATGTCGAACGGGTACCGATGTAGAGTAGCTGTGGTGGAAGCGCGAGGCGTTGACGTGAGCGGACTCCCCAACCATGTAGCGCGCTAGCGAAGCGGCAGGAACCACCGTTCGGGGCTTACTCCGCGCGGAGACGGCCACCACAAGAACGCGCCACCAAAATCAGCATAACCCGGGTCACACCACGTATGGAGAGCACGTTTCGGAAGGAGTGAGACGGTTACTACGGATATCAAATGGAGGGCGATGACACCTTGAAACGGTTAGAAGCACGCGAGACTTCTACCTCACCATCTCGATCTGGCCGTTCTAGGGTGGAAATAGAAACGAATTGCGCATGATCGCATAAACTGCGCGACATCGTTAGTTCACCTCCCGACATCCCCTTGGGCCTTAGCACTGCCTCGGCTGGTCTGTGACGTTTGGACTGGACCGTCGAAGTTTAACAAGCCAGCTCCATGTAGGGTACCGGCCTAGCCCATGTGTCCAAAATCCTTGGGCGCAGGTGTTAGCGACTTCAGCACAACATTCTTCGATGCGTTCAGTATGCTATACAGCACACATGCAGCTACAAGCCTACTCCTTCCAAGAAATGTTTGGAATGGGTTGCGCAGGTGGCAGTCCAGCTGAACACGGAACCGTTGGACGACGTTGAGGGGTGCGGCTCTGGTTGGGAGACTGAAGGGTACCGCACATTTAAACTTTGTTAGCACGCAACGCTGCAGGAAGCCACGAGGCGGATCGGATCAGCCGTACCAAGACCTTGTAGCATATATACAAATCGCGGCCTTGCAAGCGGGAAGGCCCCTTTGCTGGAACGTTGATTTCTTCTTTGTTCCCACCTCTTGCCAGACGACTTCGACTTGGATACTGTGTGTCGCCGGACGTGACGAGACATGAGATGGCCGCTGTACCTACTACTGGTCCTCGCGGCATGGGCCTCGATCGCGGTGGCACAGGACGCCGCCGCGCTCAAGGCGATCGGCTCGCTTCCAAGCTGCGCGGTATGTAACAGCCAACATGGGCCAAATGATATGTTGCTAATGGTTGTAGCAATTGTGCCTGGCGACAGCTGTAGTTGATTCACCCTGCCAACTTTCGGATAAGCAATGCGTATGTGACAACGCTGAGCTCCAGAAGGCAGCGGAAAAATGCGTAATTTCGTCGTGTACAGTGAAAGAGAGTTTGAGTAAGTTCAATTCGCCGACATGAACTGAACGTTTGCTTACAACACTCTCCCAGCCACCAAGAACGTAACTTCAGCTCTCTGCGATGTGCCTGTTCGCTCGGAAATCACCCATTTACGCGTGGCAAACATCGTACTGGCCGTAGTGACAGGCTCCTGCATCATCTTACGCTTTAGTTACCACATGTTTTTCCACGTCAATGGGCTTAACTGGGACGACTTCCTCGTGCTAGCTACGGTGGTTCTAGCCGTACCATCTGTCGTTATTGTCGACAGGTGTATGCTTCCGAATGGCATTGGTATCGACATTTGGAACGTCCCATTTGACCACATCGACAACTTTATACGATGGCTATACGTCGTCACTCTACTATACCTCCTCCAGGCTGCTTTGGTCAAGATTACGCTCCTTTCCTTCTTCCTACGGATATTCCTCAGACGGCGAACAGTACAGCTTTTGTGGGGAACTATTATCTTTATTGGATTATGGACCTTCTCCATTTTCATTCCCGCCGCGATGCCATGTCTACCGGTACGTCAAGATCACTCACGAGGTGCACGGTACACCAGCTAACTTCGTCCTTGGCAATGTAGGTTAGTGATTTCTGGACGGGATGGGACATGGAAAGACCAACAAAATGTCTCAACATGGATGCGGTAGTATGGATGCATGCCATTATAGGCATTGTGTTGGACCTCTGGATGATAGCCATTCCTCTATACGAGGTCTATCATCTCCAGATGACATGGGTGAAAAAGTTCGGCGTGGCTTTGATGTTCTCTCTTGGTACCTTGTCAGTACCCTTGCAGCCTACATTACATGCTCTAGCCCCAAGCTTACGTTTCCGCAGTGTCACAGTAGTCTCCATCCTCCGCCTGAAATCGCTCTTTTTCTTCGACGGCGACAACAACTATACATGGAAGCAAGCGAAAGTCGTCTTGTGGTCCATGTACGAGCTCCACGTCGGAGTGATCTGCGCCTGCATCCCGACTCTCCGCCTGATCTTCATCCGCGCAATCCCTTCGGTCATCAGCTCGATACAAGGAAGCACCCAGCGAAGCAGCGCGAACGGAAACGGCAGTAGAAGAAGTCGTGGCACAACTCAGAATCTAGACACGTTGAGAAGTGACAGAGGTGGGAAAGAAGGCCTGGCCGTTGAACCCAACACGATTACATACACCAGGACCTTTGCAGTCCGGCATGAGGAAAACGACGAGGAGGTCGAACTTGTCCATATGGAGGATTTAAGTGAAAAGACGTCGAGAGAACGAGGTGGAAGCTATGCTAGTGAGCTGAGCTTATAGCTACATCTTAATGAAACGTCATAGTCTGGGTACACCAGCCATCAACAAGCCCATACCCGACACTCCAGTCAGTAAGCATACTCGATTTGTAAACTGGGTAGAATGTGAGTGTCGCATTCTATTTGAACTAACCCAGGACGCGTCCCAGACATGTTCGTAGCTCTCCACGTCATCATCACATCAATCACATGGAATCCAACGCCAAACCCGCAGGCCAATGTTCGTCTCTCGTCCTTTGCCCATAGAGATGTTCGACGAACCGCGACGACGCCATGAACCCGTTGTCCTCAGCAAACCCGAGAGCCCGTTCGTATTGAATTTCAGGAGGCTCCCCAAACTGCGCATCGAGGTTTACGTTCCACTGCATCAACAACGACATCGTGTCGATATGACCCCACTCTGCAGCTGCCTCGAAGGCAGTTCGGCCGTGGCCTCTGGCCGGCGGGGAGTCTGGATCGGCCCCGTGCTCGAGCAGAAATGCTGCAATGCCGCAGAATCCTTCCATGGCAGCTAGTTGCAACGCGGTGCCGCCGGAATATACCGGAGTTGTATCAATGATAGCACCCTGATCGACGAGGTACTCCACGATGTCGAAGCTGCCCGTCTCGGCGGCTCTTTGCAAAGGTGTACGGGCGATACCCATGCTGCGTGTGTACTGCAGCTCTGCCCCGTGCTCCACCAATATTTTCACGAGGGGGAGACTTTGCACGTCAATAGCGGCCAGTAAGGGGGTCACGCGTTGCATGTGACTTTTGATGTGATCCAATATCCGCAAGCCATCAAACGACACGTACGCGTTCGGACTGGCACCATGCTTTAGCAGTACCCGAGCTACCTCTGAATCATCCGCGATGATTGCTTCGCCGAGAGGACTGAGTGCAGGCTTCTCTTCCACGAACTCTTCATTGAATGGCTCGATCTCATCGACCTCTACAATGCCACATAACACATCAATCCTAGCGATGTCGCGGTACCGAATCGCTTGGCGAAGTGCCGCAACACCATAGCCTCGTTCAACTGGAGACTTCCCCGCCTTTGCAGCGTCTAGAAGAAAACGCACGGTAGCGACAGCCGCCTTCGACTTGATTGCCTGCAATAGCGCTGTTGAATCAACAACAGAGACACCTTCAGCCGCAAGAAATCTCATCCAATCTATATGGTTCCCCTCAGCCGCGACGGCGAGAAGAGAGGGCAACATATAGCCACGACCAAAACATTGCGTACCTATGCCCCCAGGAAGAGAGTTGTGTAATCTCGAGCTTTTCATCACCGACCCATCGTCTTGAGTGTTTATAAAGAATTCGTCGGGGTCCATGCCAACTTGTAGCAGCCATTGACATAATTTGTAGTCGTTGGTTGCCATGCAATGGCAAAAGGTAGCTCGGAAACCCAGCTGAAGATCAACTTGCTGCAATACAACTTGTCCTCCTTCTTCGAAGTTGATAAATGGGACCCCTAAGCCGTGGAAAAACATCGTCTCTAAGGGTCCAAAATTCTTATGTCCGCTTGCAGCTTCCAATGCGTCTTTCCAAGTCGGATTCCTTCCTAGAAGGGTACTGACTACCATGATCTGACCATGACTCACTAGCATTGTGAGACTTGATATGCTCCAGACGGTCATATTCTCGACGATAGTGATAGCCATAGCCGAGTCATAGTGTCTGATTGCGAGTTCGACCACGCGTTGTCCAAACTCGATTTCGACATCTACCGAATTCATCAGGGTATACAGGCGAAAAGTAAGTCTTAAATCGTTCTTTTGAATGGCATGTCGAAGCTGTGATTTTTGCTCGTCAATTGGATCAGCCATGCCTGAGTTTGCCAAAGACCTTTTTGCTATCATCAAAGACGCTGCCAGAGCCCAGTCTGCGTTATTGAACGCTTCCAGAATTGACCTGTCCAGGAAGCCATGCGCGCTGGAATCGCCAGCATAAGCGTCGCCGTCGTCAAGGTGATATCCCAGAAAACTGAATGCTTTCAGAATCATCTCCACAGCCCTATCATGGTGCGGATGGAGAGCGGCATGAAGTGCGCTAAGCATTGCTGTCTTGAGTCTTGAGTCATTCGTCGGCAGATGGTGCTGCTTGCCGGATAGGACAAGTTCCAAAACGTCTATAGCCAAGGATATTCGAGCTTCCAGTAGCGGCCCTCCATTTTTGTACTCAGCGAAATAGTGTTCCAGTAGGCCTGCTTCCAGCCATGCGATAATACCAGCCGGTGAAGCTTCCAGCAGCTGCTTAATAGATGTCAAAGAAACATGGTGGCCATGGTCATATCTGAAACAGTTCCGATGAGGCCTGGCCCCATCGCGAAGAGCTATGCACATCAACTCCGTCCTTTCTGATTCGCTGAGTTTGACGGAGCTTCTGAAATGAAATATTAGATTCTCTCCTTCAACGACGTGGTCAATTGTTTTCGCAAGTTGTGATTGAGTTGCTTCTCGACACATGTGAGAAGTGAGTATCTTCGCAACCGCGAAATGACCTGAAGCTACGGCAAGCTCAAGTGGGTAGGTTGGTTTCGACTCAAACGGCCAGTCCATCATGACCTGCTCGTTGGGGCTCATGTTCAGCTCCAGCATAGTTGACACAAGATTTGCATCTCCACTTTTGACAGCAGTAGCAAACACCCGTTCTCTGATAGCACCCAGAATCGGAGCCGGGAGAGTCTTCAGGCCTCGTGAAACAGCGCTCGAAGGGAGCGCCTTCAATAGTGCGTACGCGTCGTTCAAATTCGAATAGCCGACTGAAGATACGTTGTTGGCGAGTGACGCGATGGCGTACAGGGGAAGTATTGTACTGCGGCTTCCATGTGTAGTATTCATGAGTGGCTGGTGTTTTGAATGGAACATCGCATCGAGCTTCACATTGGAAGGCTTTTTCCATCCAACCAAGGGCTGGTAAGAGAAGAGGCTCTGAGAGATCGAGTCGATATGAATAGGATGCGCCCAGGAAAATGGCAAGCTATACTCGGCAATCAGAGTGGGTCTGTTGGAGTTGCGGAGGTGTATGGAGGGCGAAGTAATTGTGAATAGACCAAAGTCTGGTTCGACTTGTGCAGAAGAAGACGAGCTTGTGGCAGGAGCTGGTATTATGTGAAGGCCGTTGGCGGTGTCGATGGTTGGGGCGCGTGATCGTGGTCGTACGGTGATATCCTTGGGAAGCCTATGAGGACCTATGTACGTTGAGCACTAAAACCCTAGATCCGAACATAACATACCATCATGTAGTGTGTTGGTGAGCGAGCTGCGCCGTGCTATCTCCTGCAGGACTCTGTTCTGGGGGATTTCGCGTCCCTTGAACAGCACTTCGACCTGCTCAAGCACAATTGAGTTCTTAGTCAGATACCTGATGGTGGCTGCCCACTCGGCTGTAGTCAAATTCTTCCGTAGTTCCCATTTGCGGAAGTGTCTTTCGTATTGTGATTTGCTTCTTAATGTTAGCAAACTTCTACGTGTGATGTAGGAAGTGTGGAAGTACCTAGCGACAAAACCATGATGCTTCTTCATGTGCGCATCGATCTTATCGAGTGACGTTTCCCAGTATAGGCTCTCGATCACTGTACGATAGCGATTCCATATTACTTCGTCGAGTCTGTCAGTCTTGACAGTGTTGTTCATCTTGTGCAGCGAAGCGCGAGGCTGAAGACCTCGGGAGAAGAGAGGAAGAAGTAGGGCAACGACCAGGCTGAAAGTTTCGGACCATGCCTAGATATGTGACCGGTCAAGCTTGGGTTTCATACCGTGCCTGACGCATACTGCGCCTGTCCGCCACGTCTGGTGCGCACCAACAACACGACTTCATTTCCCCAATCTCAGTCAGCCGCGCACCCGCCGACCAATCATGCAAAACCTGGCTGCATAGAGCTGCTGCAAGATTTTGTAAACGACGCAATGACCGATGGCGAAACTGACCAATTGTGCAAAACCTTGCGGGCAGCACAGAACACCGACATATTACACAACAAAATCTTGAGCTGTATGACGACCACAAGTCGCCCAATCTGGTTAGAGCAAGATTCTGTAAACACGACCTACACTGTCAGGCCGAGCTGGCAGGAGGCGCAGCCATTTTGTCCAATCATGCAAAACCTTCAAAAACACCATTGCAGATTCTGTAGAGACTGCAATAGCAGATTCTGCTTTCGAGCAAGCATATGATAAAAGACGGGATGGAGGTTGCGCTCTTTGCCCAACACACCCTTCTTTCAAGACCATCACAAGCTGCCATCATACCAACTTTGCCATGACTTCCTGGTCGGTTGAAGCGATCATTGCCTTTGTAACCCTACTGGCCACCTGCATCCCTCTCCTGGCATACTTCTTGCGCAAATTCATGCCGCAACGTCAGATCGCCCGCTCGGATGTTGGTATGTTGGTTGATCCCCAGTATTGTCCTAGCCTCGCTTCTAACGTAGAACAGACGTTGAGCTTGGAAACGTGGACGAGAATCATGGTCGTGCTCTCGTCCTCACGGACTTTGGGATACGTAAAAGCCGAACACGGTAGGTGCTGGGGTGAGACCGCATCATCTGGGCTTTAGATGCTAACGTTTGCGTCAGTTCGATGACTTTGTAATGAGGTCGACACTCGTAACATCCCACGGCGTTCCACGGTTTCATCAGAGTTGGCTATCGGCATGAACGGAGGGTTGTCAGATCTGTTGTACGATTAATGCGTTGGGGGAAGTAAAGGCATGACAGAGATATGGCGGTACATGAGCGTTGGTCGGGTGACGGTATAGCAACAATGGAGTCTTATATCTCTTCATCCAGCATCAAGCGCCGGTATCTTCGCCCCATAAACTTCATTGGACTCTTATTGCAAACTCCAAACGCCCAAGCTCAATTGCAGGATGTGCTCTACGGCAATCCCATTAGCAACGCGGGAATGGCCTAACGAGGCATGGTATCCAATCCTCAAGCTTTATTCAACTCCAATTCCAGCGGTAATGTCGCCGTTCCTCAAAGGAAGTAGTCCGCTACTGGCTTCTTCGCCGGCATGCCTCGCGAGTCCTGGGGAGCAGCTTCAAATACCCGGTACCGCCGTCCTGGACCGTCCCTGTTCTTCTGATAAGTGTCGTTGAGTACGGAACTCAGTCGCCTCTCGCCGTTTGGTCCAGCGTTGGAGCCTAGCACCCAGCCTCCACCACCGCCTGCTCTGTCGCCGTTCGATCTCCTTTGGAAACCAGCATTTGATCCATCCTCGCCAAGTTCCAAGATGGCGGCTACATTGCCGCAACGGTAGCAGTAGTTTGGCGCTGACCAGACAGTGACGATTGTTGAGTCGAACATCTCCTTAAAACCTTCCATAACCAATTGATGTGCTCTTGCAATGAGACTAAGGTCGTTCTTATGGTTGAACGTCTTGACGATATCGGCTCCAAATAGGAAGCCTGCACCACGCGGTGACAGGCCCCACCCGTCAATCTCATCGGGATCGGACCAGAGGAGATCACACATAGCTCCTTCGTGTGGCACTTCTTGTTTTCGGTCCAAAAGCCGGATCTTGTCCACCGAGTCGACGAGTGGTGACAGCCCTCCGTGTACGCATAAGATGGCTCCAGTATCGTTCCGAGCTGAGCCGTTGGCAGACGAAGTTGCACCCGTTCCTGCAGGGCCAACTCGTCCGGGTGTTGGAGCAACGGGGGACGAGGAGCCCATGTTTGCGCTTACTTGCGAGGCGGCGCTTGACTGGGAGTCTGAGTTGCGTGCGTAGCGGTACATAACTTCGCCATTCGCGTTGAGCGTTTCAATCTCGATATCTTGGTCGATGTCGGGCATGTTCTCTGCGTTGCTGGACTCGGCTATAGGGCCGTCGGTGGCTTGGAGCGATGTGGCGGCGCCTTGCACGAGTGCACCAAGGGCTAGGTAATCAAAGACTTCGCAGCAATACCTGCCAATGTTAGCATTAACTCTACAGCCAGAGAGCGAGATTGCGAGCTACCTCCAGACGTTGGCGCTGCCGTATTTCCGTAAGCACTCATCGTAGAACCCGTATACAGTCGTGATCTGGCGAGACTCATGGTTGCCTCTGATGAGCGTTATTCGGTCTGGGTATCGGACTTTGAGGCATAGGAGCAGGAGAAAAGATTCGAGCGAGTAGAAGCCGCGGTCAACGAAGTCGCCTGCATAGAGTCAGTGCGGAGCAGCATGGCGGGATTCGGTTGGCTTGCCCATAAAGAGGTAGTTCGTGTCCGGTACGTCTCCACCAACCCGGAAGAGCTCCATCAGGTCGTGAAATTGGCCATGAATATCACCGCATATCTAGCAACGCCATACGATTAGCTATACCCGAGTGCCGACTCAGTATCGTGCCTACCGTTACGGGCGCATCCACCCCAACCACGTTGCCTTCCTCGATCAACAGCTCGCGTGCTTTGTAACATAGCTCTCGGACTTGGTTTTCGGGTATCGGACGACATGCGCGAAGCTGTTGGATAGCTCTGCGATCGGTGTCAGCCCCATATATCGTACGTATGCTAGGCGGCTGAGTGGCTGTCCATACTTGTCGAGGTCGCTACCACCGGCGCTCATGGCGACGGCTATGCGCTATACGCCCGCGCAGGGCTTTCGGGACGTCTAAAGTCTTCGGTTGGCAATTGCGTGCGTAATGCGTCTGCAGCTATACAAGCTGTTCGTAACGGAAGATTCTGGTGGGCGCGAACAGTACGAAGAGTGGCGGTACGCGTGTGGCGCGTTACAGATGGAGTGAATGCGCGGGTCTCGTGACTATGTGGTAGTTGTATAGGACTATTAAGCTGAAGATAGCGAATGTCGAAGGGCGGTAGCTCTGTGGTAGGTGAACAAGTCAAGGTGGTGGGCTGGTGGAGGTCGAGGGCGAGAGATCCACAGCGGGCATGCGAATGCGCAGGGATGTCGGTCCAAGCCCGTCCAGCTAGCTCCGCCGTCCATGTTCACTCCACCAGAACACCATCACCACCGCCAACCCCGCTCCCCCGCCGTCCACATCTGCCCGAGGCATCTCAATTGGCACAGTATGCTCTGAGCGACTATCGCAATTCCACCCACCAGCTGTTAACGACTCTCCAGGCCCAGTGATGCCTCCGCAATTCGCTCTCTAATTTCTCAACCCACACACACAACATGCCTCCGCACCTCCACCCGCGGTCGCGCATGACGACTTCGCTCTTTGGAACGACGCTCATGGTTTCATTCCTCGTCGTCGCCGCCCCACATCTGATACCCTGCCCGGTCGACCCTCGCACACTCGCCGATTCCGCAGACCCCACAGGAGAGAACAGGCGGAGACGGCGGCGGAGAGTGCCGGAAGACGAGAGTTGCAATGGCGTCATGAGCGAGGAGCGGAGAAGGCAGCGCTTGATTGAGGAGAAACTGGCGGCGAAGAGGGAATGCCCAGTACCCAAGCCTGGTGGTCTGATTGGGCAGGTGCTGGGTGTACAGGACGACGAGGGCAAAGAAGAGCAACAAATGACCATCTTGCAACGAGTCGAGAAAATGGTTTGCAAGCCCCGGGGAAAGAACGACAATCAATAACAGGAGGCCTGGGAGAGAGAAGATTCAACAAACAAACGTATCACGGCTGCATACGCCCACAGACCTGAGATAAGACAGCCACGCCAGTGCGACCACTGCACCCACCCACCTGTACATATACCGCGATATTAGAAAGGATTGTATTAGACTGTATATAAGCAGGGCCAAGTCCTGGTGGAACACCCCAACATCCACTCCTATGTGTGTCCATCATAGTGCTGTTCTGTAATTCGTGAGGAAGCAGAAGGACGTGCCTCAAGAGAGTTTATCACAGTGCTCTGGTGCATGCAGCGAGACCCTGACGCGTGTTGGGTAGTGCAAGGGAAAGCAACGTGATTGCGCGTCGCGTAGCGTGAACCCACTACGTCATGAACCCTCGCCAGCCACCTCTCTTCGCTGCCACCGCTTCTGACCTGAACACCAGCATCCAAGAAAGTAGTCCATGATCAGGAACGCGATCAAGATGCCTTCGGAACCTCTGACAAAAGCCCAGCGGATGAGCTATCGCATCGGCCGCGGCGAACAAGGTGTTCTAACATTCGAGCCCTACAAGTCCGAGATACTTCCTTTATGGCGTTTCAAAACGCCTGCTATCGCACAAAAGTCCTCGTCTGAGATCTACGCCAAGTTTCTGGAGTACGACAAGAAGGATGACTTCGTTGGCATGGACATGTCCCGCAAGTTCTTGCAGATGGGCATGACCAGGGCAAAGAGATATTCAAATCATGCTGGAGGAAGAAAGTACGACAAGAAGACCGGAGAACAACTAGAAAGAAGCAAGGGTCACGACGGGCAAGATGAGAAACTGGAAGCTAGCATCATCTTTAGGGAGGTTTGGGAGAAGGCCAAGCTGCACGAAGGCTACGTGGACAAGAAGGAGAGGTTCATGAAGGAGCAAAAAGAGTGGGATAAAGAAAAGAAGAAGGAGGCCAAAGAGTGAGGCACCACAACGATGCTGAACTATTACCACTCTGCCGGCACGAGCTGCGGTCACCAACGAAGCAAAAGAGAGGATGAGCATGCTAAGACTCGAACTTAGATCTCTCGTTCTGTCCGCATCTGCTTCAGAATTGCACCAACTATAAACAGAGTGGACCTAGATCAGTATCAACAGTCCAAGGCACGATTAAGTGCCCGCTCCTGAGAAGGTCTACGGAAGTTTAGCACGAGCGTCATACCATTAGACCAAATGCTCTTTGGCCTGTTACCAGATGAGGGAATGAACGACCTGATGTATAAAGACCGAGGACTATTGGTGTAGAGAGTTTCGGGCGAGTCTCAGCGCCCAGACGAAGTGAGAACATCACTTCGGATGCGCACCTTTACCTGGCAGATGGCGGTCGACTTGGTGCATATGGACAAAATAGACGACTGCGCAAGTAAGCAGCAAAATCATAGGAGAAATACCCACCCAGTCTACATGTTCAGCATCAAGAATATTGTCATCTACTGTCACCATCCGGCCCTTCGCCACAGGCAGGAGGAGAGATCAGTGGTCACACAACTGTATCAAGCACATTCAAATGCGAAAAAGATACCCAAGACATTCAATTCACAATCGAAGCAACGCTAGGCGCAAAAATAACTGGGGTCTATGCGGATCGAACGCATGTCTCTCGAAAGCTGTCATCATCTAGTCTGCTACAGACTTGAAGGGAGATTTTACTCTACCCCGGGGCCGATGGTCGAAACCTTGGCGCGTGCCCGGTTTCTTTACCCCTACTGACACGGTTAAGTGCCAGGCCAGCGTTGCATCCGAGCGTCTTACCACTGGACTAAGAGCCCTCATTCGGGTAGATGAGAGATGCAGAAACTAATGTAATCTTATTAAGCTGGGGAACACCAGGGATATTGAATGATAGACGGAATTCTCGGGCATACGTCCATATCTACGTGGACCTCTTTCTCATCCCTTCCAATATATAATGGGCGGATTCAGTCATCGTGTATCTCGTGTGTGTTGCGGGAGTCGTGAGTGGCTCGTCGTTTATGGGTCATTGCTGTATCATGGGAGAGAGGATGGGACCAGATATCTACGTGGAACAAAGTGTGGCAGTATTGAACGTCGGATCTGACAACAGCAGACGTATGTAAGCGATGTATTGACCTGAGACATCACTCGGATGGGCCTTCCAAAGCCATACTTTTGTACCTTCCCATCTCTTGGTACAATACAATCCTAATTCTTCCCTGCTATCGGATGAGGCCGACGCGCTGTTGGATCGCTCTCTTCTCTTCATCCGCTCTCCTCACTACTCTCGATAGTCTGAGTAATCTTCCGCTTCACCTGCGGTATCTCAAAGTTCGGATTCGCACTCATCTCCCCCTCCTCCTTCGCATACGTCTTCTCCACATCCCACTTGATCAACCCACCCTTCTCGGACAGCTTAATCGCCTGCCCCCTATCCTCCATGCTCATACTGCAAACATCCTTATGCACAGCCCAATCCCCTTTCTGGCAAACATCCGAACAGTACGTCGAAGTACCACACCTTCCACAACGCTGCAACACAACACCCGTCTTCTTACAAGCCGTACACTTGGAAAGATCGAGAGAAGAATACAGCCAATGCGGACTCATCGGTATACCATCGCCCCAAACATCCATCGGCGCATACTCCACAAAGAACCTATGCTTCATCTTCTTCCCCGTCTCCCACCGCTTCTCCTTCACAATCTTCTCCGCAAACTCTTTACCCAACTTCTCAATCTCCTCTGGATCTGTGACGTCTTCCTCGCCCAACATACTCTCTTTGGGATTCGGTATCCACTTCCCTCTGTCTTCACCTTCTAGAACAATGTTGTAGGTAAGCATCAACGTCCAGTTATCGCCGCTGCTGTCCAGGCTGCCAAATGTGATTTGGTTGCCTATGCGCCCGATTTCGATTTTCGATCCTTCGGGTGTGCCTTCGGCGATGCTTAAGGTCCATGTCAGGGAGAACCAGGCATCTAGATCTAGGAAGGCTGCAAGTGCGTTTGGATGCCATTTGTATAAGACTGTTGCTAGACCGATTGCTGGGGTAATGCTTTCGCCAGTGGTCTCGGGAGTGAGACTGGAAGGATCGATGATGCTGAGAGGGGAGCCATTGAGATTTAATGCAGCTTTTGAGTGGTCTGGTAGTCTGAAATCGGATAGTGGAATAAGTTGAGAGTCCATGGCGTGATGTGTGTTGTGCTGCATTGAGCGAGCGAATTGGAAAGTGCAAAGAGTGTGTAAGTGGGGCCCCCGCTTGGATTTTGATTGGTCCTACTAGGAAGGTGAGGGTGAGCCTCCGTCAACAAAAGAATTGACTGGGAAGGAATCATTTACGAAGCGAGACATTTGTATCACTGGTAAACATCAAATTTTCAGACTACTCCTTTGATTCATGCATGAAGCTATAGGCCCGGTTATCGTTTACGTTCAATATCTAGCTTCCATGCTCTTAGTTGCCTCCGTATCCTTGAAGCGGGTGTGGCTTAGGGCCTTGCAGTATTGGTACGCTCTCCAGAGGTCCAGCATACGCCAGGAGACCAACGTCGGAACTGGTCATGTTGTTCTTGTACTTGTTACCAATAAACTCGAACAGGAAGTTCATTGGGAAGCCAATCTCGAAAGGAACAGCGGAATCAATGTCATCAATCTCTTCCTCGCTCAACTCGATTGCCAACGCCTCGATGTTACCGTTAAGATGGTCGATCTTGCGGCCGCCAACGATTGGGTACACGAAGGGGTACTTGTGGCGTACATAGGCCAGGGCGATGCTGGTGACCTGTGTCTTCTTTTGGTCGGCGATGGCTTCGAGCTTCTTGGAGATTTCGATGTGCTTCTCGGAAGCTGGGCCAGTGTTACGACCTTGCTCGTTGTTCTTGCGCTTCTCTTCGGTGGTGAAGTTGCCGCCACCAAGGGCACCCCACGGGCACAGAGCCATGCCTTCTTCGCGTGCCATCGGGATGATCTCACGCTCGAAGTCACGATCGGCTGCGGACCAGCGGCCTTGGTAGACACTGAAGCCACGGAGGCCGTGGTTGCGGGCATCTGAATTTCTCGTTAGTTACGGATACGAAGTCTTGCCAAATATCTATACTTACATTCATTCGCTTTGCTGACAACCCAGGCAGGCGTGTCGCTGATTCCGAGGTATAGAACATTTCCAGAGTTGACGACGGCGTTAAGCGATTGCATCAACTCAGGGATAGATGTCGTGAAGTCCCACCAGTGCACGTACAGCAGGTCGATGTAATCAGTCTGGAGCTTCTTGAGGGATGCCTCAAGCGAGACGCGGAGCGACTTCGTGCTGTTACCAGCGTAGTTGATACGTTGTCGGGGAGAGTTGTTTGGGTCAGGGAAGTAGGTGGTAAACTTGGTGGCTATGACCATTTCGTGTCGTACGCCTCGCTCTTTCATCCACTCGCCGATCCAGGTCTCAGACTCCTCGTTTTGGTAGTTGTTTGCGCTATGACAATGTCAGCTTCCATCATCACCACGACGTGCCCAAATGGATGGTATAAAGCCTTACGTATCAATGAAGTTTCCACCTTGCTTGTGGAAGAAATCAAGAATCTCAAACACGGTCTTCTTATCACACTTCCCCATCATGCCCTCCCACGCATCGCCAAAATTCATCGTTCCCAAGCAAAGAGGAGAAACGCGAATGCCGGCAGTGGGCGACATGACGCGGTGGAAGTCCAGGAGGGACGCAGCCTTGGGTACGTCACCCAATGGAGAAGGCATCTTGAAAAAGTAGTTGGGAAACTTTGGAAAGGTAGTGGAGTTTAGGAGATGGAGATGGAAGTGCGAGGTACTGTGAGGGGCCTATTGCAGGACTCGGCCTCTTCTTATATCTCCTGAATCTTCACATGCGTATGACGTGTTACGCTGGAGTACCTCAGGGTCCATCTTCGGTCTCTTCGTCTATTGCGTCCAAGTTCGAGACTGCCGACGGTTGTCGGGGCCGATCTTTGTCGGATGGCGGTAAGACGGTGGAGGAACACCATCCCAAGGTCTCCCATGTTCAATGCGGGGATATCTGGTCATGGTAGATGCTATCTCCGCTAAGGTCCGAGCCAAATATCGTCAAGCTTCACGTGTCGGACGAGTGCAGGCGGCGCCAAGATTGGTGCCCTCCTTAAATTCGGACCGGCTCAGAGAATCCAGTAGAGTTTCTGGTGAAGTTGAAGATGGTAGCAGACTAGTGGTACCAGTCTGGCGGATGTACGGACATTAGCATGTCGGCAACCTGCATGACGAGGCAGAGTGCAAAAGTCCTGGCCTCAATTGCACATTTCAACTCCATTGTGATACTCCCGGTCTCGGGTTGAGGCTGCCCCAGACATGGACTGAAACACGTGAAGGCTTTATCGGAAGCAGTCTCTTTGCTAGATACACATGGAGAGAATATTTGATGTATTGGTGGGCACAGGAACAACCTTGGCCAAAGATGCAAAGCTACCGACAGTACATGATCCAATAGTAAATGTAAAATTACACGTAAACTTTTCAGGGTATCCGTGCCATGCAAGACTCCAAGTAAATGCAGCAAGATCAAGAACAACAGCAGCTGTAAGAGTACACGTCTCAGCCTACTAGTTCCTCTTCTTTTTCTTCTTCCTATTCCGGCTCTTCTTCTTCATTTCTTCACCACCGCCGACGTCGACTTCTGGCCCAGCTGCGTCGAGGCGGATGTTACCATACTTCTGCCGGATCTCGTGCTCGAAGCTGTCTTTTTCCAACCTGAACAGCGCCATGGTAGCCCTAGCATCCTCAACCGAGCTATGAGCACCGACTTGAATCTCTACACCCAGTAGTTTGTCTGCCAATAGCTTCAAGCCTGGGGTGCGCCCCGGTATTATGGCCAACTCTCTAAACTTCGAGAACTTGGATGTGTCGCGAATGAAGCGCTTGTCGTGCTTCAAGATGAGCACGTCGAGATCGTTCTTCACCGCGTGACCGACGAGTATGCGCCCGGTGAGGAGGATCTTGAGGTCGTTTCGTACTTCGTCGAAGGGTCGCGCGACGTCTTTGCGGAGATGTCTAGGCTCGATGCCGGAGACAGCGGTTCGATAGTCGGTAACTTCGATTCCTCGGGGTACCTGAACGTAGGAATCGTAGACCTGATGACCATGAAAGTTGACTAGCGACACTCTTGCCAGCGCAGAGTCACGGTTGGGCTCTGGGCCAACTCCCACCATCTCACAATCTAATGCGACATATTTCCCGGGCAGCGCTACCTCTGATACGCCCTCGTTTTCTATATCGGGAAAGTCGGGGTGTGGTTCGAGGATGGACACCGCTGCCGCGGCATCCTTCGGGTCGCTCAGAAGGGGTGTCTTCTTGAGAGAGGGCATCGAGATGCTTTTGGAGAGGGTTTTGGCGTTATGCTGCTTGGCTGAAGCGCCGACAGACGCGGGCTCCTCCATCTTCTGTCGCTTTCTCGAGGGCAGAGGTTTTCGCGGTGTGTTCTTCTGGGAGCCGTTTACAACTTTTGGTGATGCATCTCCGTGCTTCCCATTGGCGTGCTGAGGTCTCTTGCGCTTGAGCGAAGACTGCTTCTCGTCCTCGAACTTCTTGTTCTTCGGAGGTGTCGCGGGCGTTGAAGGCTTGAGTCGCTGTTGCAGTATCTTCCAGTTGCAGGACAGAGTGCTGGGATCGATTGGAGCCATGTTGTCGTCACCTGCGCGGCATAGCGGTGTGAGGGTCGTCCTGTCAGTGGTTGTCGAGGATGTTGGCCGTTTGCGCTTCTCCGCTCAGTCCCCGCGAGCAAAAGTTCAAACCCGCGCTAGCACCTTCCAGATGTCGGCTCGAACGCGACGCAAAGGCCCGATCGGCAGGCGGCAACATCGCGACTGAGCCCAGCACCCCCAACATCATCGCGACATCAAACCTCACAACGAGCTCCAAAATCTACCAGAATCGAGAAACGCGTGTCGCATCGCCATGGCGCCTCGAGAAAACTCGCATGAGCCCTCCGGGACGCCGGCGCCCGTAGAAACAGGCTTTGCCACTCTTGCACAGCTGAGGTAAGTGCGACACCATGCGCACAGTTTGATTATGTATGCTGACGCGCTGCGTGCAGGACTGGCGTGAAGGCGTGGGTTGAGAAGGTACGTGACTAGCGCGCAACACCGCGATGTGCATTGCAAACCCCAGCCGCATGAACACTAAAACAGCAACACCAATACTTGTTGGTATATAGACTAACACGATACAGGATGGCGAGAAGCGCAAAGCTGAGATTTTGTCCATCCAAACCAGGCAGGGAAGGCCCAAGTTCTACGTTCATTATGAAGAGTTCAACAAGCGTCTGGATGAGTGGATCGAAGCCGAACGGATAGATCTATCAAGAGAAGTCGAGTGGCCAGCGCCCGAGAAAGCAGACAAAAAGAAGGGCACTGCCGTTAAGACCGACAAGGCACCTTCAAAGTCTGATCAGAAGAACCTCAAGCGATCCCGCAGCAAACTTGATCGTGAGATCTCAGGCACACCAGAATCGACGTCTAGCAACCTGCCAGGCAAAGCACCGAGGCCGTCCAAAGCAAGTGGCAAGGAGAACCAAGAACTCATAGTCACGAGCGAAGTCACAGAAGGCACACCGAAACCCGAGGATGAGGAGATGGACCTTGTCGACGTGCAGGATGCCGCCGCAGCAGCCAAGGCCATGCCACCCCAGGATTACTCGAGAGAAGATGAAATCGAGAAGCTACGTACATCCGGGTCTATGACCCAAAACCAGACCGAGATTTCGCGGGTGCGTAACTTGGAGAAGATCCAGATGGGCAAATTCGAGGTCGAGCCTTGGTACTTCTCACCCTACCCAGTGGACTTTGTCGACTCAGATGTAGTGTACATCTGCGAATTCTGCCTTGGTTACTATGGTGAAGTAACGCAGTTCGAGCGCCACCGCACAAAGTGCCACCTGCTCCACCCACCCGGCAACGAGATATACCGAGACGACTATGTGTCCTTCTTCGAGATTGACGGGAGGCGGCAGCGGACATGGTGTCGAAACCTCTGTCTACTTTCGAAGCTGTTCCTGGACCATAAGACGTTATACTACGATGTCGACCCTTTCTTGTTCTACTGCATGTGCACGCGCGACGAACATGGCTGCCATTTTGTGGGCTACTTTTCCAAAGAGAAAGAATCGGCAGAAGGCTACAACGTGGCCTGTATTCTCACCCTACCTCAATACCAACGAAAAGGATTCGGTAAACTGCTTATCGACTTTTCCTACCTTCTTTCCAAGCGTGAAAACAAGCTCGGGTCTCCAGAGAAGCCGTTGTCTGATCTGGGTCTGCTCGGATACCGTGCCTACTGGCAGGAGATTCTCGTCGATATTCTAATGGAGCCTGGCCGAACCGAGGCTAACATCGAGGATTTGGGTGCTGCGACGGCGATGACGACGAACGATGTGCTGCATACCCTGCAAAATCTAAACATGCTGCGATACAGCAAGAACCAGCACGTTGTCGTTCTCACAGATGCAGTTATCGCGCAACGGGAGAGACAGAAGGCGAAGGAGAAGCTGAAGGGCAAGAGGAGCATCGATCCTGATCGTTTGATTTGGAAACCACCTGTGTTCTCGGCCGCAAGCAGGACATGGAACTGGTGAACGTTTGCACTGGGTATGTTTATCGGCGCAATTCTTTTGGTCAATATTCTGATCAGTGAGCATTGGCTTGGCGCATGGTGTTGGCTGTTACTTCTTCATGGTATACCCAGACCCATATTGATATCATTGTAGATCGTCCATCGTCTGCCCAATTCGTTCCGCTTCCATCCTGGTGTTTCTTCCCTTATCCAGTGCCGTCGAACCACTCGAAGCATGTCATTCTGCTTGCGGCTTCCTCAAATCTCCACTCCAGCATCACATCTCTCTGTATCGCCTCTCCAGTGTGCGCCCCAATCTTACTAGTCTTCAACACACCCCTCAACTCTTCAACAACATCTCCCATCCTAACACCTTTTTCTCGCTCCACCCTCACACAACGCTGCTGCCAATCTCTTCTTCCATGTCGATGTAGTACATTGCGATACTCCCGATCCCACTCCGCACCGTCCACACAGTATACCTCGATACTCCGCGTCACGGGTCTCGTCAAGTATGCACTCATACTAATTCTACCCTCTTCAGTCTCGTTCTCACACCCCGCCAACCACTCATGAAATTCCCTGACGCTCATTCGCGTCCTAAAACAGATCCCCATCTCTCCCCTCGCCATCTCGTCCAGCCCACCTATCAATTCACACACATGCTTCCCCAGCCAAGGATGCAAAAACGGGACAAGCGCGGAGAGAATATTCCCATAAGCGCCTTCATGCCAAAAGTAGTAGTCATCCGAGATATTCAGTGGCAAGCCAGGATTCATCCACTGTGTTGTTCGTGCGAGAATGTCTTGGGCGAGAGAGGAAACAAATTGCGGTAGTCTGTCAAGGGTCTCGGGCTTTGTAGCAGTGGAGGGGGTTGGTGGTGAACCGTCGCGAAGAGGGAGAAGACGAGGAGGAAGATTAAGACGAAGTGTTTCTCTCCAGTGCTTGGAGACAGAGGCGTATATGGGGAGTTCAGAAGGGGGGAGGAGAGTGACGATCTGGATGAGGAGTTCTGGGAGGAGGAATATGCGATGCATCTTGCACGGGTGTCGCAATGACAAGTTTGGACCAGATTTGGCTATGGTAATTAATCAAGGCTTTATAGTACCACATACTGGCACGAAGAGCTGAAAGCAAGCTGAGTGTTCCGCATGGTATACGCTTATCGCCGTGCACATTCCGCTTCCGCTATCTTACACAACAGGTAGTCAGCCAGCTCACGTCAGCGGTGCAATCAATGTCGTGCTCGTAACGTGCATGCGCTTTCATTCGTTGAACATGATGCGAGGCGCCTAGTCCGGGGAGCTAGGTGTGCTTGGCTGGATTACGGAATACTTCGGGTTATATAGCAACATAAAAGCGTCTACACCAAAACAGCCATCAACCCCACGATACCACCCGAGCCAATAGCTACCGCCCTCAGCATGTTCAACTTGCCGAATTTGTCCAACAGCTCATTTACCTCTTGATCCTCTGCTCGGGTACTCTGCCTCTCCGTTTTCTCTTGCGGTACACTCAAATCCTTCCATTGACTCACGTCACCCTTGCTGTTCACGGATTCATCAGCGCTTCTCTCTTTCGATCCAGCCTTCTCCCGATACTCGGCAGACGCCCTGCTTCGGCTCCCGCCCAACTCTTCATTCTTCTTGATAAGGGCGAAGTTCGTGGGTATCATGGCCAGACCCGTGATTGGCGCGATGCTGAAAGAAAGCGCGGCGGCGGCGAGATAAAGGCCTGGCTTGCCCTTGACGGCATGCTGAATGATTGAGGAAACCGAGTTGACAGAAGATGGTGGAAGAGATTTGTAAGCGAGATAGACGAAGCCGGACGCGGATGTGAGTGCGGCTGTTGGAAACGTGTGGGAGCCTCTTGAGAAGAGCCAGCGTATCATTGGAAGAGATCGAGATGCTGGCTGTGATTGTAACATTGGAACGTCGAAGAGAGACAATGCTGCGATGCCGCCCGACGCTAACAGCGCGGTGGATATGCTCAAGATTTGTATGGTTTGTGTCGCGAACATGTTGGACGGTGGGAGATTGTGTTTTGGGATATTGTTGAGAATGGTTTCCAATTTGTGAGCGATCCAGGAGAAGCAGGTACGCTTTGCTATATACTTGAGCGTGGTGTGGTCATCCTGTTGGTACACAACGCGTTCCGCGGGTCCCGCAGTGTTAGTGGTCTCAAAATGATGTCATGGTGGCCTATCATCAACCTTCGCATTTCTCGTACTAGACGAACACTTCGGTCACGGTGTGTTCCAGGCCCGACATTGTCGCAAAGTCGAGAAGTCTAATCAGTCCGCTTGCGCACCTTGGGTAGCGCGAACCAGCAAGCAAGCATAACAGCGTACATGCCAAGTGCAACGGGGTGCAGTACCCAAGTACCTTAAGAATCAGTATCCTGATGATTGCGCATAAAATAAAGGTCGCTTACCGGAAGCCTGCGCGAGAACACCAGTTGTGAAGGGCGCAACCGCACCACCTGAGCTTCCTGCTCCGCCAATGAATCCGATTGCGGTGGTCTGAATATGACGAGGCATGAGGCGCGAGAAGATGGTCTGCGCACACGGGTAGACGGGGCCCAACAACAAGCCCAACAAGCAGACAGCGACTGCATTTCCGATCAAATTTGGTGTCAACCATGCCAGAAGTTGAAGAGCTATGGTGCCGAGAGTGAGGATGACGACAAATCTCTTCTCGCCTATTCTGGGCGCAGCATGAGTGAGTACAAAACGGCCAAGCGTGATGCCTCCCTATTCGGCAATTAGCAGAAGCGATACAGTATGCAACAAGTAAACATACCCAAAAGCCTGCTGTGACATATCCGACCTTTGCAGGGTCGCCATTACGGTAGTTGATGAGGTATGAGATGAACCAGCCTGAAATGCTCACTTCGGCTCCTTGGTATGCAAAGATGAACAAGGCGCCGAAGATGGTGACTTTGTTCTTCAGAGCGAGCTTAAGGTTCTTCATCTTGGAGGCGGCATCTTCCGCAGCAGTTTGCCTACTGGTCGTGGTCTCCAAGAGAGTTTCCTCAGAGTCTTCCGTGTATGACCAGAAAGACCATGCTGCGAAAGCGATGCAGCAAAGTCGCAGTCCGACGGTAAGGAAGTAGAAGCGCGACCACAAAATTCCTTGTGAGACGATTGCTGTTCCGATAATGGGTGCAACTATTCCACCGACGCCATAACTACCATGCGAGAGGCCAAGAATGACGGAAGGTGGATGAGTGTTCGCACAATAGACGTTGTTGAGGGCCAGGTTGATGGCTGCACCGAATCCCAAGAGAAAGAAACTGACATGGTCAGCGGTGCGTTACTGAGTTCCAAGACTGAATACTTACGATACAACGACCAAAGGATACGGAGGGGTGCAAACAAGGATAACGTATGCGGACAACTGTATCAATTCTGCTATGATCAGAGTCTTTGCCCTTCCGAACTTGCCTAGGATGGTGTTCGTGAAGAAGGCGGCAGAGATGAAACCGATGGCGTTGCCAACGAAGACCAGAGACATGATGGAGTACGAGATGTGGTAGTACGACTCCATGTACGGAATCAAAGCACCGACGACTGGCCACTGGTTAGTCTTGATTCTGATAAAGTAATCCAAAATGGCAGGTCTATATCAATGTCTTAACTCACCTGAGTCGTTGATTCCGTTTGAAAAGTAGATCAAGCAACAGCAAAGGATTCTCCATTTGGTCATCGGTTGAGCGTTCCAGGTCCTGATAGTACCGACTGCATCCTCTCGATTCGGTGTGGCCGGACGACTCATCTCGAGTTCATTGGGGGTTTTCGGGGTCTGCGCGCCCTTGGGCAATTCATGCTCTGCATACGATGCTTGTCGGCTATCGCCTGTTTTGCGAGAAGCAAAATCCCCGAGTTCGACGTCCGGTAGTACACCTACATCGCCGAGCGTTTGAGGTGCTTTGCCCTTGCTCTTCTGGTATGTCGGTTCCGGGTTGGTCACGGAAACAGGTTGAATGTCGAAGAGACTGTGAAGTTTGGACGCCATGGCTCCAAGTTCCCGGTCTACGGTGTCTTTTTGCGAACTCGAAGAGAATGCAAAAGCCCTGGACTACGCGCCTTGGAAGCGTTCGTTCTGATTATGCGTCTCAGGTAGTAGGAAGTAATTGGGCGTTCAAGGTCAGTGCAAATGCGACGGCAATAGTCATAGATAAGAAAGTAGCCCGAGCGACAACGTGCCAGTGCGGGAGACCCTAGACCCTTAATACGGAAGTCCACGAAGCTTTCCACGAGAACACTACTGGCCGTAGCAAAGGCTGAGGGCGCTATCGCTGATAAATCATGGGATGCACAATTACCCTACATTACCAGATAAACACGCGCCGGCTCCGACTTGGGGCCTATCACAGCTGGCGGGTAAGTATCGTGTGGTCGCGCTGCAGCAGTGTGGAGATGGTGGACGGTCGGTAAGCAAGTCGATCATAAAGGCTGCAAAACGTTTTGCAGGGACACAGACGCGTCTAACGGTGCAGATAGCCGTTCATTCCTGGCAATGGACCCGACAGTCGGAGAGAGATTGGGTCTAGGCCTGTAACTAGAAAGGGCGCAATACCCAGAAGGTGGTGAAAGTGCGAACTTTTGGGGCTCCGAGGAGCGGAGACAACTTCCCCACCGGGCTCGGCCACACCTTCCTGCTTTGAAATTCACGACCACCCGTCCCATATTGTCTCCAGAACTACCACGACCGATAACTTCTCCACCCTGCTTACCAAAGCTCAAACCCAACATGGCCCGTCCAAAGCGCAATGTCCTTGCCACCATAGACAGCACAATCACACCGCCTGACGCTTTGGCGCCGAATCACGCGATCGCGCGCATCACCAAAGCCGAAGGCAAGAACATCTATGCCGCCGAGCTGCCAGATGGCAAGCCTGTCCTTGCCGAGCTAGAAGCGAGGTTCAGATCAACAGTATGGATCAAGAGGGGCAGCTATGTGGTTATAGATATGTCTGCTCTGGCGGACCGTGAGAACAAGCTGGATGGAGAGATTGTGAACGTGGTGCGCGACGAGAAGGCGTGGAGGAAAATGAGCTACTGGTATGTTTCCAGCCGGGTATCATGTAGTATGTGTACAGAGCGCTAACAATAGTATACAGGCCCAAGGAGTTCGTAAAGAAGTCGACGTACGTCCAAGATAGCGACGACGAGGAATCGACCGTCGGCAAGATGCCGCCCTCCGACTCAGACGAGGACTGAGTTCTTCGTCGCATCACTCGGCGTGCGCATGGTCCTCCTCGATTATACCCTTCGTCAGGCCCTCGTACTCCTTCCTCGTTCCCCACCATACGCCCGCGACCGTAATCGCTAGAACGCCCACGACCGTCGCCGAGCTTGCCGATGTACTCGGATACACATTCCACGCCCATTCTTGCGCGCCCCATAATGCATATACCACGGCTGGATTGAACCCTGCTTTCCACAGCAAGAACGGCGTGCACCACGCGACATACGCGTAGAACTGGTAGTGCAGACTACGCGCGCATAGTAGGCCAATAGTCATCGCGGTCAACATCGTCGTCATAATGAAATCCGGGGTGATCTTGCTGGACATGGTGTCCTGGTCCCGGGGCTCAATGGCTGGAATACAAAGCTTGAGGAATTCCTTGACATTGCGCTTCGAGGGCTTGATCCAGCGGGTTCGCGCGTACCAGATGAGGAGGCCAACATGCAGAGCGAGTAAGCCAATGGCGAAGGGGCGTGAGAGGAACGTAGATTCCGGGACGAAGCGCCAGTTCACGGTCCATTTGTACAGGAAGGCACGGCTGAGCTCGAAAGCGCGGGCGAAATAGCTTGGTGCGCGCTTCCTGAAGGGGTAGCCATACAGAACCTACATTTTGATTAGCATCAATTGAGAAGAGTCCATGATCGATGATTTACTTACCGAAACCTGCACGATGATCATAGCCTGTGTCAAGGCTTCTCTTCCACCCAGTTTCATGACCATGAGAATACCCATTGCTGGTAGAGGCAGCAACAGGCTCATCTTGACGTTCAGCCCTGTGCTATACAGCGCGCTCCCCAGATGCCATTGATCGCGTTGGTAGCAGAAGACAGCCAGCCAGAAAAACAGCACCGCGAAACAGTCGTTGAAGCATCGTAGCATGAAAATGCTATGCATGCGCTTTGAGAGAATCAACAGCGGGAAAATATACGGTGGAACCTATCAACACGTCAGCTTCCAACTTCAATAAGCTAGAATGGGAAAGTACTCACCCTCGCCTTCCTATAACATTGAAACACCACACCAAGCGTAAGCAAATACACTCCCGCGAAAATGTACTGCGCGAGAGCGATATCCCGCCCTTCATCCGTCCACTTGTAAAGCTGCTTGTAGATCCACACATGCGCACCAGGGTACACGAGCGGACCCGTCGAACCAGCAATATTCTTATAGTCGCGCTCGCCTTTCAGAAAGATGGCTATTTGCTGCATGTACGTTGTCCAGTCAATCTCAGTATCTAGAAACCTCGCTGTTAGGACACGTGGTACGTTTTCGGTGAGTGAGAAAGGAGCACGAACAAGGTATCTTCTCGATTATCACGCCTGAAAGCGCGGCGTCTGCTACGAGCAGCAGCGGAGTCATCCATCTTGTGTGGTCGGGGTTGTAGGCTAGGTCTTTTGCGCGGGCGAGGAGCGACATGGCGGCGTTTGTTACGCGCGGTTTTGGTGATGGCAAGTTCGGGGGTTAACGATGGTGTTATAGTTCGCGTCGCGTGTCACGTGGGAAGGAGGTTTGAGGTTTCAAGGATGGCAGTTTCGCGCGACGTGTGTTTCAGGCATCATTTTTCTCGTGCGAGCTGTGGATGGTGGTTTGACGTGGACTGCACGTTTTGTATGGAGTCAGACGCTGTTGCGCTCACGTCCTGGTGTTGTGCTATTTACGGCAAATGCGAGGTTTGCGCGTCCAGCCATTCGTCACTCTTCGCGTCAATACCCTACACGCGATGTTCAATTCGAAAGTTGATTTTCCGATGGTTTCAGTCTTCTTTTCTACTAGCAGCTCAAGTATCTTTCTCTCACAAATGTAGCAGGATGCAGTCGTCGTAGTGGTAGTGGCACAAATGATGAAGAAATTAATGTTGCATTAGGTCTAGGCTCTAAGGAATATCTATACAGGAAGCGCTGAGATAATCATGAACACTGAGGAAGGTCATAGCCTATGCTCAGTACTGGCTGGGTGCCGGGCACGCAGGGGCGGCGGCGGCGGGAAGAGGGACGAAGGTGACATAGGCATCGGAGACGCCCTGGCAGACGAAGTCCTTGGGGCCGTTGCCACCGGCACGGCAGTAGCTGGGAAGAGTGGTGGTACCGACATAGGTGAGACTGAAGGAATGTTAGCAAATTGAACGAACTGCGCATTCAAAGGCATGGGAAAAACTTACTCGTCGCTGACACCCTGCTTGATGATCAGACCGCTACGGTCGCTTGAGAAAGCGAAGTCGATGAAGCTGTTCTCGCCGCAAGAGTAGAACTTGTTATCCTCAAGCTTGTCGGCTTGGGAAGAGCAGTTGAAGTCGAGGGTACCTCCGTTGGTAGCCTTGATGTTGAAGCCGAAGCTGTTGTAGTAGGTTCCCTCAGGCTTGCGTCCGAAGAAGTTGGAGATCTTCCAGACGTAGTCACCCTGGGTAGCAACTGGGCAGGATGCGTCGACCTGGCGGGCCTCGAGAGGTGCGGCGCTGGCAACGGCAGCGGCAGCGAAGAGAGAAGCGATGGTGGTGAACTGCATCTTGATGGAGTTGGTTTGAAGTTGATTTGAAGTTGGGATAAAGTGTTGGAAAGTGTGGTAGGTTGTAGTTGAGTGTGAGAGTTGGTGGTTGATGGTGGCTAGAAAGTGAGATACTCACTGGCATTATATAGTCATCACACCTCGTATCTGGGGTACTGTACTCCTGCCACGATCATCATGTCCGTCTCGTCCCAAGGTTCAATACGAGAAGATTGACACCAGGCGTCACCCTTGACCTTACCCACTAGAACATACGAGAAAGGTGTACCATGAAATTTCTCCAGGAACACGAGCCTCAGACCATGCCGAGAGCGCCGAAACCACACTCTACCCCAATTTTTGGAGCCTCAGTACCCTTGCCAACGGTGTCACGAACCAGTAGCAGCATCCGGGGTGACCGGATGAGGCGACAGGCATGTCCTATCCGGGCAGTTGGCAGCCCTAGCCGAGCTTGGATCGTGCTAAACATACGAGATGTGACGTCTAGTAGGATGAACCAGGTATGCACAGTGGCATTGGGCGCTGCACTGGCTGGCCGATCGGCTGTGCAGGGCCTTGGTTCGGAAAACTAACGGCATGACGTCCTGGGCTATATGTATTCTAATTGCTGTTGCAACACCGTACATGCGATGGTACCTACGCAGGCGACTGCTTCTTCCACCATCGTATCGACGCGGTATACCCTAGAGTGCTCGCGAACGACTATATCTAGGTAGCTTAGCGACACACTGGAAGCGTAACAGAGACGTCCTATGTTCCTAAATTCGAGCGTGATTGCTGTGGACCTGAGGAAGTCGGCCGTGTGAATGATCACTGCAATCTCGTAGAGTTCGGTCGGCCGTGTGAATGATCACTGCAATCTCGTAGAGTTCGATCGGTCCGTTCCCGAACGACCTCATCGTCCACAGAAATGGGTGGTCCGAGTGTGGAGACGAGCGTAATATCAGTAATCGGCGTTGATTCCATCACCTTGAATAATTCCACGGTTAGCATGGAGATCACTCGTGAACGAAGGATCGAAATACGACGTCGCTTGGGGTTGAACCGAGACGGTGGAAGGTTGAGCCTTGACATCTGGCAGGAATGGCATCATCGAGCCGGTTGTTGCGGCTGTGGCTGCCGATCACCTGCCTGGCTCGCGCCCAGGGTCCACGCTCGAAGACGGAGCCATGAGCTAAACAATGACACCAACACCACTGACGCACCATCGGAGTTTGTCCGGCGGCACGCTATATTTGCTATTTTTGGACCCGCGATCGTGGGCTCACGCTCAACGCTGAACGAAAACTTTACGACCCAGGTGCACATCTACCTTCAAGGACTGGCATGCGTGGCAATGAACTCAAACTCACTGCACCCACCGTGCGCAAGGCGACTATCAAGGTACACAGAGATCTGAGACGGCACTCGAATATTTTACGGTTCCGTTCCGTCATTCTCGGAGATCTCGTTGTTGCTTTTGAGACCTGACGGCATCTGCCTTAATTTCGATGGATCACTGAACATCTTGCTAATATGTCGGAGGCTGTCGGGTAGACAGTACTGTCCTGGCGTCGGTAGGACCGATAAACCATTGAATGTATGGACGCGGTGTCGATGTACGAAGTCAGACAATACTCTTACTGCGGATCTAGGGACAAGGAAGAGACACTCGCTTCGTGATTAGCGAAAGCTGGTTGGCAAATCCTTCAAGTTCTACCGCTCATGAACGTGGCTGGAGCCATTCGACCATCTTTGATGCTGGGTGCTAGCGGATCAGTAAGGGCACACGTCTTACACAAGATGACACGTAAGACCCTGCCACAATACGCAGGAGCAGAAGGAGGGGTAAGACCGGATCAACGACACTGAAGAGTACATCATATGTACCTGCGTTGTACATCCAGTGAGTTTGGAAGTTCGTTCGACGCAAGATGATGCAGGAATTTTCCAGTGTTGCAAATTTGGAGATCGAGCTTTCAGAAGCAAACTTGCATGTAGGGGCAAGAAAATCCGAGATGTACCACCATCTGTCATACGCGGTCAGTTACGAGTATCGTTACAATCTACTGATTGCGGAATGTGTCGCAAGAAGAGGAGGTGTACCACAGTAAGTACCCGTCCTGCTGCCGTTGCTCACCGGTCGGACCACAAGGACAAGATACCCAAGTCAGCAAATCGAGGGCAGCATGCATGGAATGAAGTACGCGCGGAACAAAACATCTCCCAACAACGGGTACGTACGCAGGATGCTGGCTTCCCCAGACGTTCTCTTGAGTATAAACAGTCGGCATGGGCACTGTTTCATGCTCGTCACTTGCGGTTCCATCGGCTCTCGCTACGCTACCTATTCGTTCCAATATTGGTTGTCTGTCTGACTCATGGATAACGTTGAGCTCGAAGAACCCTATGACGAGGAAGGCAATCTTAGCTATGGCCATAGCGAAGATGACCTCGACAACGATTACACAGGCAGTGGGGATGCACAAAGTGGTGAGGACCGATATGCCAACAGTGAAAGCAATGAGAGCGACGAAGATCCCGATGACGCTTCAGCAAATGATACGGAAGGTGAGCTTAGTGACAGTGTGATTAGCGAAGATCTTTCGATGTCAGCAAGCGATGACGACGAGGAAGAGGAGGACGAGGAAGATGGAGAACTAGAGACAGGTAGCATGGAAAGCGATCTCAGTGGCTCAGACCAAGAGGACGGTGAGGAGGTGAATGACACGGAAAGCGATGTCAGTGGCTCAGACCAAGGGGATGATGAGGAGGTAAATGACACGGAAAGTGACGATATCAGCTCGGATAGCGAGGCAGTATCGATCGAAGAAGAGATCATCGACCCAGTGAGCGAAGAGAGCGGCTCGGATAGTGAAGCAGATGATTCGATTGGAGAGGGTGCTGGGGAAAACACCACAGTAGAGCCTATGGGATCTAGCGGCATGTGCAACAATGACAGCACTACACACCATGAGCAAGAAAGCGTCTTGACGAGTACGCGGAGTAGCCCGGGAGGGTGGACGCAGTTCAAAAAAGGACAGGATACCGCACCTGTCCACCATCACAGCACCTACCAAGCTTATCAACCCAACAACAACTATCAATCCACGAATAACCATCAATCAACCAATAATTATCAGCTGACAAACACCCACAACACGCACAGCGACAATCCGAAGATCGGCAACTCCCCGACGATCGTTCATAGCCGAAACAAAGTTCCCAGACGTCTCCTTGAAGTACAAACTGTGCTCGATGCGTCGACTCTCCATCGTAGGAATACGCCAGCTGGCGTACAAAAGCTCGCGCACCCAAATGAAGTGGTGTCCAAGAAATCTAAAGACAACGCCCGCAGAACCAACGAAGCTCATCTCTCGCACCGTACCAAACCTAATCTTGGACACGCCAAACTACCATTCGAAACCAAGCATCCTCGAACATCGAAAAATCTTGGGAAGTCGAAAGCCGACAATGAAATCAGTATGGCTGACGAGCTCTTCCTGCCGGTCATATCAACTCAATCTACCAATAGCAACCAAAAGCCCAAAGCAACAAAACGGTTTCCTCTTACACACGAGACGGAGGCAACGCCTGCAGCAACTGCAAATCGCATATCCAGCAAGAAGAAGCGAAATCCTACGGTTCTTGAGATGGAGGGATCTGCAATCCAAGTCCCCGCCAACACCAAACAGCAATCCAACAGCAAAGCCAGCGGTACGAAATTATCCAAGAACGACGCACTTTACTCTCATACCAAATCCCCTCCCGTATCCGCAAGCGACACGGAAGAACCTCGTGTACCTACTGGCTTCTCCAACCCCCCTAAGGTTCTCCTCAATGGCATCTTTGCCGGAGTGATGATGCAGAGGCGAAAGTCTACAGTGAGTGTATTTGATCACGACGCGCACGCAATCATCGGCTTTAGCTTCACGCATGAGCGCGGCAAGCGGTATAAGGAGGCTGGGATGAAGAAGTACAAGACGTCCAAGGGTGGTTTTACACTCTGGTGGAAGCCTTACTCGCCATCGGCGGACTACTTTGATAGGGGAGATTAAGTTGAGTGATCTGGGAGGCTGATCTATGAGATTACAGATGGTTTCTCATTCATCGTGTTGTGTTTGGTTGCAATCAAATAGTAGTAGCTTCACTACCCACTCAAAAACATTCCCAAGTCCTTTGCAATGGTTGGAGCGAAGAAGCATGTAAAGCCAAGCCTCTGACGTAGCAACCCAGCCTAAAGCCTGCCCATATGTGGTGCAGGTTAATCGCGACCAAACAGACGATGCCCTGAGATAGCTGTAATGCCGACGATCCGGTCAGCACTTCGTAAGATGTACACCGATCAGGATAACACCCAGCCGAACGTCATATGCCTCTTCCAACTCAAATAAGAGGTCCTCTCACAAGAACGCCTGGAAAACTTTCCTAATATTGCTTTTTGAATTTCCAATAACAACAAGGTTCATTAGTTACGTGCGCAATTCTAGGTTACCTACCCCTCCATCAGCAACATGTCAGGCAACTTCAGCCTCTCAAAGTACCTTCCCCGCGCCTCTCCCCGTCATGTCCAGCCTTGCGATAGCGAAAAATGCGCGGAGGACTTCGGTCTCGACGTAATGCTCGTCTATCCAGAGTCGAAGGAAACGGCTGAAGACTGGCCAGCAAAGTTCCGAGCTATCACCAAGTCAAATGTGTATAGCTTTCGCATGCGGCCAAAGGCACTGGACCCAGAGAAGGATTTCCAAAGCTCTTCAGAAGAGGGCGCAGATCTGCCGACTGATCCGAAACCACAAGGCGCCTACGACAGGTCATCGACAAGATCAGTTGTATTTGTTGCTGAGACACCCGAGGCTCGAACTGTTTATGCGGAGGTGCGCCAGCCTGAACCGATCGTACTCGACCACATGAGAAACCGGATACCCTTCGCCGGACGTGTCTATGGCGTGATCGAGCTGCGACGTAACTCCAATCTCGGACTCACATGCATGCTCGCGTGGGGGCAATGGGGTTTGCACAACATCGTGAAGAACTACTACGGCTGCCGGCAATCGACCGATAAGTGCCAGTCTGCGAGACAACCGAGGATCGTCACCAATCCGTCAACCGGCTTTGTTATCTTCGTCACGGTCATGTCCATGTTGGACTACTGGATGCAGTACGACATGAACCGAGGGGACTATTGCCAGCGACTATGCCTGGTTACTGGAATCACGATGGGCTTCTTGTTGAGTCAGCCTGGTCCGTCCATTGAATCGTTGCCTACATTGATGACTGCGATGAACTTGGCGATGACTTGCAGCGCTTTTGGGCACTTGATTTGGCGGAAGTACTTCAGCACGTGTGAGAGGAGACTGGAGCAGAAGCTGGATGAGTGGAGAGAGGAGGCTCGCTGTACCCAAATTTCCTCGCCGAAAGACTCCAAGCTCGAGTGCGAAGCCCAGAAGCCTCACGTTGTCAAGTTCCACGAGCTGGACTAGACGGATCGAGTGTTGATCAGTATGCTGCTAGGGCGACGGACGAGCGAGAGGGGATAGTTTGACGAACAGTCCATGCCAGTCACGTATCTCGAGTGTAAGGGCGGCTTGGGTCAGGGTTTGGGCAGTATTGGTCTTTGATTATGGGCGGGTCTATTCCCATTGTGTACCTTTTAGTCGTTGCATGAGATATTCCACTTCCACCTCCTTTGTCAGGGGAATGACCCAATCCTGTGTTATCTGTTAGTACGCGGTAGGAACAAATGATGATACTGATGGTACCTTGTACATGCCAACGACGGCGTCTGCATTCACCTTGGACGAGCCGTTCGCGCCCAGGTCCGGGTCTGTGCCGTACGTCTTGGCCTTTAACCTCAGTCTCTCCAGCACCTTCTTTTCCACCGCAGCATTTGTGATAGCCTCGTCGATGCCTTTCCTGTCTTCGTCCTTGATCAGCTTGACGAAGCGCTCCGTCTCCTGCTGGAACTTGGCCTCGGCAACGAACTTGCCAAAGTGTATGCGCCGTGACAGGGACTGGATGGTCATGACATCGCAGGTGGCAGAGGACCCGTAGTTCTCCTGCGACTCTCCCCGGTCCTCGCGGTCTGTCTGCAGACATGCGGCGGGCAGGATGTGCTTGATGTAGCAGTCCTTCAGCTGGGCGTTGACGTTGACATCGTTGGGGTGCAGGATCTGCGGGTAGTTGAGAGGCTTGAGGATGGGCTCCTGGAGGACCTCTGGGAAGAAGGGGTACTCGTCGGGCGACTGGTAGCGGCGGACGAGGGACTGCAGGCGCTCCTGCTCGCGGAGCATCCAGTCGAACAGGCTGGTCTCGGGCTCGCCAATGTCGACGCCGCCGGGCACGTAGATGGTCCGGTTGAGGGGGAACTGCACGCGCTCGATCAGATGGAAGGTGATTGTGTCCTCGAGCCGACTGTCTGCTGTCAGTAGGACTCAGGCGCGCATGGCGGGGAGGCGTACATGAGCTGGAAGCGGATGTTGGCCAGGTCAAGCGCCTTGGACGCGTCGGAGAGGTCAATCGCGTCCATGGTTCCTTCTCAAGCTCCCAAAAGGGCAGATATGCGGGTGAGTGATGTTTGCAGCCATGGCAGTCCGGTCGTGTCCCGAGCATCGGCGTGCTCTTCGGCGGATGACGCAGGCGGGTGCCGACTGGAGATCTCGATAGTCACTCCCCTCCGCAACACCACTATCACCATCTCGAGCACCCGACGCGCCTCCCGCCTCCCGCCTCACCGCCTATTGGCCTCTTGTAGCACACGCGAGCACCTGATCTGAGATCCTCATGCGAAGATAAGGATGCCCTAGCGACGTCTCCTCCACTGCGCCGCCCGTTGAGTCTCCCGCCACGCCTGCTCGCATGGCCTCGTCCACCGCCCGCAATGGATCCCCAGGTCGCGGCCGGTCGACCAGCCCGCGCTCGCCGCGGTACTCGCAGGCCTTTGACGACGACGACGAGAGCAGCTTCATAGACTCGCTCCCCGATGTAGCCCCACCGCACCTTCCCTGAGCCCACGGTGATGCTAATGCTCGCTAGACCCGCCATCTGCAAGCTTTTGGCAAAAAAGTCACAGCCACCGCCGGCAGCTTGATAGGCGCCGAAGGAGTCACCCAGCACTACCAGAACGCCATTGGCGAGCTCCACCGCGAGCTCAGGCGCCCGCTGATGCAGCGCTCCGTCTTTTCCTTCGCCCAGACCACCCCCCGCGAGATCGTGCGCTCGCGAATCTCCGTCCCCGAGATCCAGCAGCGCGCCCTCGCCTACATCCCCAACGACCTGCTCTCCAACATCCCCGAGGACAACGCCGAGTTCTCCCTCTTCCAGGGCTTCGAGGCCTCGCTGCCCGACGCCCCCGACAGCCATGCGAAGAAACACGGCCGCCACAACGCGCGCGGCCAGCGCCTGATCGGGGGCGGGGAAGACGACGACGATCCCAATGTGCCCCCCTCGATGCAGAAGCTGCGGAAGCAGCGCAACAGCATGGGCCACCGCCTCGAGATGATGGGCGTGCGCAAGCACATGTGCGTCGCCGAGATACACGAAATCGACAACAAGATCGCCAACCTCAATACCATGCGCAAGATGGTCCTCGACCGTCTGGCGGGGCTCGAAATCGAAGAGGGCGAGCTGGAGCAGGACCTGCTGACCGTGGACAACCGCATTGAGGATCTGCAGGAAGAGCTGGACGACGAAGCCGCACTGGCGCCCAAGACGGCAGGGTCGCAGACAAGCGACGAGCAGTCAGAAGGCAAGGGCGAATTCATGTCCGAGTCGATATACCAGAAGATACCCTCCTCGCCCAAGACGAAGAACAAGGCCAAGAGGCTGTCAAAGAGAATGTCCATGCCCGTACTACACGAGCATCTACAGTCAGGATCCAAGATCAAGGAACTGCCCGCGCACATGGACGCCATCACCGCCATGGACTTTGATGCTCCGTGGGGCATGATGGTTACCGCATCGCTAGACGACACAGTACGAGTATGGGATCTGAGCGCCGGACGGTGCATTGGAATGCTCGAGGGTCATCTCTCCTCCGTGCGCTGTCTACAGGTCGAAGAAAACATCGTCGCAACCGGCTCAATGGACGCTTCGATAAAACTCTGGGACCTGAGCAAGGCAGAATACGCGCCCATGGATAACCGGATAAACAAGCCCGATGAAGAGAGTGACGATGGTCTGGCATTTGAGAACTCGGAAGACGCACCTCCTGCGCCGCCGTCGACCAGCATGCAGGACTGTCCCCTCTTCTCCCTCGAATCACACGTCGACGAAGTCACTGCGCTACACTTCCGCGGCGACACTCTAGTTTCCGGTTCTGCAGACAAGACACTACGGCAATGGGATTTAGTCAAGGGACGATGCGTACAGACGCTTGATGTCCTCTGGGCCGCCGCCCAAGCCACAGCTACGAACACGTCCAACAGCACATGGCGACAGACGGGACGCTCTGCCGACTCCTCTGCCGACTTTGTAGGCGCCATACAGTGCTTCGATGCTGCACTTGCTTGTGGTACCGCCGACGGTATGGTACGTCTATGGGATTTGCGTAGCGGGCAAGTTCACCGAAGTCTCGTCGGTCACACAGGCCCCGTCACAGCCCTGCAGTTCGATGATGTCCATCTCGTGACCGGTAGTGCCGACAGGAGTATACGCGTAAGTCGACTATCTTTCCTCTGACTGTTCCCTAACTAACATGCACAGATCTGGGATCTCCGAACGGGCGCCATTGCAGACGCTTACGCTTACGACCATGCCATTAGCAGCATGATGTTCGACTCACGACGAATTGTGTCTGCAGCAGGCGTGGACGTAGTCAAGGTCTACGACAAGACAGACGGAAGGCACTGGGACTGCGGACCCGGAGCTGACGAGAACGACAAGACGACACACTCCATCATCGAACACGTCAGAATAAAAGATGGCTATTTGGTTGAAGGACGCAGAGACGGTACCGTTGGTGTCTGGTCGTGTTAGTAGAACTATAGAAGTAGAAGCGATGAGGATTGTATATAAGAACGGGCTGCGCATATGCCAGTCATGTAAATGGCAAAGTGTTGTACTGTTGCAGAATACTCATTACGATATCACTACCAATCAATTTTATGTCACTGCAATGACCAAGATTTCCTCCACCCAACGTCAGTCGTGACGCATGCGGGCCGCTTCCAGTCGGTACATCGATACAGACGTTATCCACAATGGCAGTGCTAAACTCAATCAAACACGAAGTCTGCCCGGGCGGGATGCATGCTTGGTGAGGAACAAGTTCAGTACACTAGTAGGGAATACATCAGCTCACAGTGATGTTTAGAGATGTATCCGCATTAGTTGTAGGCTGCATCTCACTTTCTGGCTATGCAATAGAGACATGGAAACATAGTTCTGACAGGCACAGCAGACGTTACAAGCACGCGGCAGACGGGCCCAGTGGAAGCTTGGTTGGTGGTGGAACCATGCAAGGATGGCCCGCGAAGCTCCGATCTGCCATGGTGACGTAACGCAGAACCCCGATTGACATTTCCGCGCTCTGAGACGCCTATCCCTGCTCCCACGCCGCCGTGGCATGTGCATACTACATTCGCTTGTCCTGTCTACCTATGCCTTCTCATCTCTAATTTTGCAATTGAACCGTCAATTGCTGGCTCCCCTCGCGTAGGCGCCTACCTCGATCCCATCTCATCGCCGGCTTCCTCTCCCGGTTCCACGTGCTTCGCCAGAGCTCCGAATTCCCGCCATGCTCCCACGACAGGCCGCGTCGCTGTCGCGCGGGTACAATGCCACGTCCAGGGCCTCAATTCTCTGCAGACGGTTACCGCGAGCGACCAACACACAATTCCGCACATCCTTCAGCAATGGAAGCCCAGCATCCGCTGCGAGACGCGCCGTCCTACAGACCTCACAATTAAGCAGGCAAACCCCCACCACGACCGCAATACGAACCGTCTCGACGAAACCCCTTCAAGCTCCGCGATCACGCCTCGCCCGGTATACGTACCGAACAGCAGCCATGCTTGGCTCTTTCGTCGCGGTTAGCGGTGTCTTGGTCATCGCCTTCTTTGTCTACGACGCCTACACATACAACGAGGACCCTATCGCGACCGATATCCCCGTGTCCGAACTCGCACTCAGCCCGAGGAGAGGTGGACCCAAGAACCTGCCTATCGCCGACCACTTCGTCGACGACGACGAAACGCCCGAGAATAAGAAGCTCAAGCACAAGCCAAAGTTGGTCATACTGGGTACGGGCTGGGGCAGCGTGGCCCTTCTGAAGCAGCTGAACCAGGATGACTACCACGTTGTCGTCATATCGCCGTCCAATACCTTCCTATTCACGCCGATGCTGCCTTCCGCTACCGTCGGAACGCTGGAGCTTCGGTCCCTCGTCGAACCAGTCCGAAAGATCGTCAGAAGAGTACGCGGGCACTTCCTCAAAGCAAAGGCTGAGGACGTGGAGTTCTCTGAGAAGCTCATCGAGTGTTCAGCTGTAGATGCCAAGGGCCAGGAGCAACGGTTTTATGTCCCTTACGATAAGCTCGTCGTCGGAGTCGGATCAGTCACAAACTCGCATGGTGTCAAGGGTCTCGAACACTGCCATTTCCTCAAGGATATCAGCGATGCCAGGATCATCCGTAACCAGGTCGTCAAGAACCTCGAGTTTGCGTGCCTACCGACAACATCTGACGAAGAGAGGCGAAGACTTCTATCGTTCGTGGTCTGCGGCGGTGGACCCACTGGCGTAGAGTTCGCGGCCGAGCTGTTCGACATGCTGAACGAGGATCTCTGCAAGCTCTACCCCAAGCTTCTACGCAACGAAATCTCCGTCCACGTTATTCAGTCCCGAAGCCACATCCTAAACACCTACGAAGAGGCCCTGTCTCAGTACGCTGAGCAACGTTTTGCCCACGACTCGGTCGACATCCTCACAAACTCGCGCGTCAAAGAAGTCCAATCGGACAAGATCCTCTTCTCGCAAAAGGATGACAACGGCAAAGTGGTTACCAAGGAGATCCCCATGGGTTTCTGTCTATGGTCAACTGGTGTTGCGCAGACCGATCTCTGCAAGCGACTCGCCGCCAAACTCGACGGACAGAACAACAAGCACGCTCTGGAAACCGACACACATCTTCGTTTGAACGGATCACCTCTCGGTGACGTTTACGCCATTGGTGACTGCGCAACCGTCCAAAACAACGTCTCTGATCACATCGTCAACTTTCTACGCACGACTGCCTGGGAGAAGGGCAAGGACCCCGAGAAGCTACAGATCTCGTACTCGGACTGGCGCGGCATCGCCAAACGCGTCAAGCAGCGCTTCCCACAAGCAGCGAACCATCTTCGCCGCCTAGACAAGCTGTTCGAACAGTATGACAAGGACAAGTCTGGCACTCTGGACTTTGGCGAGCTTAGAGAGCTGCTCTTCCAGATCGATTCGAAGCTCACATCCCTACCTGCCACCGCCCAGCGCGCTAACCAGCAGGGTGAATACCTCGGTCGCAAGTTCAACAAGATCGCCCAGGCAGCCCCCGGCATGGCTCTCAATAACGTTGACTACGGTGACCTGGACGATGCGGTGTACAAGGCTTTCGAGTACAAGCATCTCGGTAGCTTGGCATACATTGGTAACGCAGCCATCTTCGACTACAATGGCTACGGCTTGAGCGGTGGTCTACTAGCCGTCTACCTATGGAGAGGCGTCTACTTTGCACAGAGTGTTAGCCTCAGGACAAGGTGTTTACTCGCCATGGACTGGACCAAGAGGGCGCTGTTTGGACGTGGTATGTCATTCCTTTCTTGGCAGTGTATGATTGTAACTCAGCTAACATGCAATAGATTTGATGAACTTCTAAGCGATACATGGCTTGCCTTTTGCGAAGCGTAGATCGATAGACCGATGACCGTTTTCGGGTACCTCATCTTCCTATGTAGATTATTCCTTGTTCGATCTATTGAGGGCGGCTTGATGCTGTCACTTTTACCAATATATTTTACATTGTTCAACGACATAATCGGAGATATCTTCGCTGATATGCTTTCTTCTTTTGCAAGTGTGTAGCTGAGTTCGCGCAATGGCGCAGCTATTGGAACTTGATTCACCGCCTCCTCCTTATGGTTATGATCACATTAACCCGGATTCAATATCGTTGTTCAATTTATGCCGAGTTGGTTAGACGGTCCAGATCGAATGATAATGAGATACAGGCACGAAAAGTAAGCAGGATCACGCCATGGAAATAATGGGCATACAAAGTAAGCCGGGTCACACCATAACAATACACCCCTCTACCCCACACTTCAACGGAGTTTTGTCTTTGTGTTAGCTGAGCCGAGATCTTTGTGCTTTCAGCGCAATCAATAGACTTGAAAATACACCGAGTTGCTGTGCAACGCTCTCGTGGTGGAGGTAATGCGGATAGGAAAACCTCACGCCACTCGTCAGCGTACGACGAGCGTACACAGAATACACCGTCTTTGGTAGAGGCGGTGCTGCTTCGAGGATGTGTGCTGGTGCAGGTATGATACGGGGGTAGGCAGAAAAAGAGCAAGTGAGTCGATGAGGGTGTATAAGTATCACCGGCTTCTACCCATCTCTAGAAGCAAAGCAGACAGCAGCTTCAACGACCAAACTTCCCAAATCAACATTCATCGCTTTGTTCAAAACTTCATCTAAATCCTTCTCAAGCAAAGATGCCCGCCACCACCTCATCCATGCTCTCCACCCTCCTCCTCGCCATTCCTTTGCTGTTCCCCTCGAGCACCGCTGCCGCCGCAGTCGTCAAGAAAGACGTATCATCCACAGTCGTAGTAGCTTCCGAAGCAGCCCTCGTCGACGCAGCCGTCACCTTCACCTCGTTCCCCAGCCGCTCTCAGTGCCTGTCCAACCAGAGCGGAACCCGGTACGCGAACCCCGATGCCGGCTGCTACCATCTGCCCGGGCAGTCCATGGATATCAATGGTATAGCTGGTGGTTGCCGTGGTATGTATTATCGTTTCTAGATGGTTGAATACGAAGGCATGAGAGCTGACATGTCCTGCTCAATGCAGTCTTCATTTACGAATCCGAAAACTGCGATGGTCGCGAACGGCAGGTCGGTTCCGGAGAGATCTGTGTGGATATCGAGAGCTTCAATACTATCAAGGTTTTCTGTGGTTGAGCGGGAATAGCTCTGAGAGAGTTGTTGAGGCTGTGTCCTGAGGATGTCGAATGGGATTTTAGGTGGATGTGAGGTCTGGGTTTGTGCTGTCGTTTCCTTGATCGTTGCATTCAACATGCGAGTCTTGTTTTTGTACCGAGAAAAACCCAGTGTGGGTAGCTTGATCAATGAAGCTATGATGTGCTGAAGACCAAACTCTTAACGAGATGTTTCCATAATCGTGAAGTGTGCCCTCGATGGAATAAAGCGAATCCGAATCGTCCACCATACTAGACTGCCTTCAAGGCTCTTGCTCATCCATCGCTTCAAGCCGCGTGCGGACCATATTAGGATTCGAGTGTCCTTGTTCGTCGGTCCAGCATTTCAACACTTCTTCGCGCATAATCCTGCGTGGAGCTCTCTTGCCTGTGAAAAGTTCGAATTGAGCGAAACCTTGTTCAGGCAACAGGTCAAGGCCATCCAAGCAGATCCATGATGCTGACGCTTCCTCGCGAACTTGTCTTGTCAGTGGCGTGTTGAGCGTTCGGTAAGCTAGTTCTATCACTACACCTCCAGAAGGAGATTGCATCCATTGGGTGGGTAGCGTAAAGTCAGGCGATGGTTCATCCCCTACGGGATGCGTGGGTATACATGATACAATGACTGTCGGTGCGCGGAGATCCTTTGGCCAGGGATCGGTCCTTGACTCAAGTATGCGAAACGTAGGTTGAGATCCCTGGACGAACGATGGGAAGAGCTTTGCCGCCGATGGGCTTGCAGCTAATGCGGAGAAGTAGCTGACTAGCTTCTGCGCATTCTTGACTGTTCGGTTGAAGACCACGATGTTCTTGATGCCAAGCTGCAACATGGCATATATCGCCGCCCTAGCCATACCTCCTGACCCAATGACCAGGCTGGAAGTGGTTGTTGGCCGCACAGCATTAGCGGGAGATAGACCTCTTCGTATGCAAGATCGGATGCCTATCCAATCCGTGTTGTCGCCAAATAGCGCTTTGACAGGTCCGGATTGATTGCGCTCCTGGTAGAGCTCAACGCCATCCGCATCGGGAATGCTGCCATCCTCGTTGAGGTGGCGAATTGGGAGAAGCGTGTTGACTGCTCCAATCGCTCGAGCGTGGCGACTTAGCGAGTGAGAGAGAGCAACCGCATCCACTTTGAATGGCTGGCTGACTGCAGTGCCGCCAAAGTTTGGCCGTCGTGTCAACTCCCGTATGTTTTCGTCCAGTGTCGCAGTTTGGAGGCGGTCAAAGTGGTGAGGCATACCACATGCTCGATATGCCGCATTGTGCATAGCAGGGCTAAGACTGTATCCCGCTGCGGCCCCGATGATGTAAAACTCCATAGGGTCATATGTAAACGAAGCATATAGAATATGCGTAGCTTCTGTCACAGTAAGCCATGACGTTTCTGGGTTTCTTTGTGCTCTGGTCTCAAAATCTGCGCTCTTTCGTAGCTTTTCTGGTATCACAGGAGTCAGAACCTGGTTGAAGCAAGCAGAACGCCGGCCAGCGCGTCCGGTGTTATAACATATTATGGGTATTCTCGGTGACTTGGCGTATATAGTGTTGCGGAATGATTGAATGGCGGCGTTATCGTCCATGAAGTTCGCTGGCCGGGTAAAGCGTACCAGGCTGCAGCCCAATCGCATTGCTGTATCGTATTTCTCGAGCCAGAATACATCGTACCAGTCCATGGCTGCGTGAAGGTGGCCGATTATTTTGGTCGAGCCCCTCGACGCAACGATTGCGCGGATCAGCTCCTCGTCCATGGTAAGATCCACAGTGGCGAACTCAGGTGCCATTCGCAGACCGTACCACAAGTTTGCCAGGTAGGACGTTGTGGAATGGCCTGAATGTGCTGAAGGAGGCATCGTGTGAAACATTATCGGGGTCACGGTACTCCTTCGCACTCTGAATATACTCTTGCTTATGTTCTCCGCGTGATCCGCTGTAAGCTGTGCGGGTTCAACGACTATCTCGAATGCGTCACAGCCAAATTCCAGCTCTTCAATGTCGACTTCTTCAGGCGTAAGATCTGATAGTTCAACCTGAACGGCGCATGTGTAATTCCTAAGCTCCAAATCGACATACGATAATGGGAAGTGACCAGGGTCGAGCGTGGGCGCGTCACTCTTGATCTTTCTGCGGGTATTCGTGGGAGATAAGATAAGTGCCAAAAACTTGAAGAAAGTTCTTTCCGCTCGTTTTAGCGTCAGGAATGCTGGCACAGACGGCTGGTGTGCAGGTGCAACCGAGAGGTGAGCTGCGTTCGTTTCGGATATGTTGTAGAACTCGTAGTTGGAGCATCGCCGGAAAACCGGAGTACTGAGAGCAAGCAACTCTCGAACTTTGGATTCGTCCGTGTCTAAGTATTCGCGTACATCGCGCACGTCTCGTGTAATGTGTATTACTGGGTGCGATGCCGAAAATTCATGCAGTAGAGCTTGGCTACTGCTATCCAGCGGAAATCCTCCGTTGCAGACGATAATGGCGCCTCTGCTGTGGTTCTGTAATGTGTCGCGTAGAATCTCCTCCTGCCGGAGACTACGATTCGAAGATCCAAACTGTTTACGATACGCAGCGGTCGAGAAGCCTGTTGCAGTGTGGAAGACACTCTCCATGTCGATGACCCTGCGCTGACAGGCTACTGAAGCCATCATTGCCAATGTTGCTTTTCCTGTGCCATGCATGCCAATGAGCACGATAGACGCCCGGGAGTCAAACATTCTTCGGCATTCGTACTGAGTGGGTGCTGGTGTTGACCTTGCCGAATTCGGTAGACTTCGCTGTTTGGACGCCGGCGGAGATGGTGTTGGCAGCGAAGCTCGCCCGTCCATCGTTCCGGTTTCCGTGTTCATTGCAGCAAATGAACGCTTCGCACCAACCGTCATGGACGCCATTGTTTACGGGACTTGAAATATGAAAAATGTAGTTCCCAGATGTCAACAACATGAAGCAGAACATGGTGCCGCAGTTGGCAGCGACGAGTGCCTTAGCGAAACACGTGATAGCGATGCGCCCCGCTTTTCCACGGGGATAAAACTTTATCCTGGTGTGCAGACGCTTCCCCGGCTTTCTCCAGTGCCTCACTAGGTAAGCTCGATGGCTTCTTTAGCAAGATGCTCGACCACCCCATATCTGGGTGATCACCAATCTGCTCTTTCGGTAAGGCTCTATGAGGCGTTGTCGTGTTCTTTGTGCGACGGCGAACGATCGCTGCCGAACGAATGTCTTTGCAAACCCAGGAAAAACGCCGCCAGGCCACACAAGACATACCGGTAAAACGGTTTCGGGTATCAAGAGCTTGCGATCAGTGTCGCAATGCCCGCGAGAAATGTGACGCGAACCAGCCCAGCTGCTCTCCCTGTCTGGATGCCAAGCGCACGTGTACATACACGTCAAACCCGAAGAAGCGAGGGCTCCAGCCCGGCTACATACGCAGTCTTGAAATGACACTGGCCTTCATTTTCCAACAGCACGCTGAGATTGAGACTTCAGTACACGAGCAACTGGCCCAGGAGAATACGGTCTTGCTAGCGAGGGGTACTAAAGACTCGAATCGTTTACACAAGAGCTGGACCAAGAGCAGGTTTTGTCGAGATGTCACCAAAGCATTGTCTGGAGAGCAGATAGGAGCAAGCGAAGACAGGCCGCCAAGTTCAGACGAAGACAGTGAGGTGGACACTGAAGATGCCACGCTTCTCCAGATGACACCAAAAGCTCAGTCTCAGCATTCGGTACTAGCCCTATGTGACTATCTTGATGAGTGCTGACTTATGCAGATATCATGGCAAAGTGACACGAACTACATGCCGCAGACTATGCGCCCACCTCCATTACCGGACCTTCATTCTCCGCGTCTGCAGCAATCTGCAGGCTCTTCTACCCTTACCCCCCTGCCTACAGACTGCTGGAGGTTGATCGAGATATACTGCACGTATACACAATGCTGGTTGCCCATCGCGGACAAGCTTGAGATCCTCAAACTCTCGTATTCTTATGCGGAACAAGGTTTGGCTCTGTCAAGCGATATGTCCAACTCGGGAAGTTACGCAGAGATGTGGAGTGTATTTGCAGTCGGCTCTACGCATGATGACGCGAGTCTTGCAGGAGAAAGCTATCATCCATGGCCGTCCGGAAGACTTTACGACATCGCGAGGCAACTTATCCCCAATGAGCTAGGCAAATTCGAACTAGGTCATGTCAAGGCCCTTCTCAACCTAGCATTGTTCAACATTCATGGGAAATTATTCGATGCTGCTTGGCATCTTGTCGGCGGTGCTTTACGACTAGCCCTCATGCTTGCAGAATCGCCAGATGCTGTTACACTTCGGCTCAAGCATGTTATCTCGAGTTGCTTTGTGCTCGACAGTCTTTTGGCCTTACATCTCAAACGGCGCCCGTACCTCGACAGGGCCGATATTTCGTGGATGGGCAAGATAGAGGAAGATGGCATGGAAGAATGGCAGCCATGGGGTGGCCATCTCAATCTTGGTCCATCACGGCTGTCAAACTCTCCGACACTCGCTTTGAGCACTTTCAACGCTCTCATGGAACTGGTTGACATTCTCCGATGTACGTCCATGCAGCGGACAGCGCCAAACTTTCTACATGAGATGATTGGCCGACTTGAGATGTGGAAGTCGGCGTTACCACCAAAACTCGATTACATTCGGAAAGATCCACCTTCTACACCACCGACCCCACCTGCATTGCTGCTCCGATTCACTTATCTCGTCACTGCGTTTACTCTCGTTCCATCTCAGGCATGGCTTCAGCAGATCTTGGACATGTTAAACATTCTACAACAGCAGCTTGGGGTCACAAGAATGCCAGCTGTCATCACCTGCTTATTACAAAGTATCAAGAGAAGCACTAATAGTCTGGCTCTGGATCAACCGACACATAGTCGAATTCACGAGTTATTTACTGCTCTTGGCCATTCATCACAAGAGACTTCGGACAGAGCATCATCGGGTTTGCGATCGATATCGGTCACTTTAAGAGACGCGTCTTCGGAAGATTCTGGAACCGTTCAGACCTCTCCGCAGTCTCTCGTCTCACAGCATAGCGGTTCGTTCACCGATCGGTATCAGCAACCGCCCAACCAGTCTACTATGGTCCATCCAGATATGAACGTTAGCCATGCAGGTCACAGTCTGCAACCATTTGAACCCAATCTATTCGACTTCGGAATGGCCGGCCCGATCTTCGACCCCCATGATCCTTATAATGCTTTAGTCTCGGGTGATTTGGGAAGTTTCCTCGACGACTTCGCTTCAAAGCATGGTGCCAAGAAATTACAAAACCAACCGCAGTTTATGGAGAACCTCGGGTTTTCATCGGAAGTAAGCATGGCCGATCTATTGGCGGCTGATACTGGCCGGTTCATGCCTACCGCATCGAACTTAGGCGTAGATAACAGCGAAGAGTCTCCTCAATTCCCGCTCAACACTTTCTACGATGCTGGGTGAGCCCGACTGGAGGCTCTTATCTTCAAAGATAGGCAATGCCTAGCTATTCAAGAAGTCCAGAACAACAGAGTCAAGGCAAATGCCTTCATCATTTTTGGCGTCGCATTTAGGAACGATGCTCGATTGTTGGGTATCTTCTACATATAGACTGTCAAACGATAAGAAGCACAGGAAATTGAATGAGAAAACCACATCAGCTTCCACCTCATAGCCGCGCATACTCGGCTTGTCCCACATTGCTTACTTCGTTTCGCGGTCTCTCCACAGACGCCAATGCATCATACACCGCACCCGTACCAAGCTGCAAATCATGGCACATGGCATGCCACGCGGTCGCAGCGCGCTGTGCCAGTTCTTCAACGACCCCCTTATCCTCTCTGTTCATGACACGATTGAATAACTCCATGCTGACCCAGCCCTCGAATCCAATGTCTTTGATGATGGCACGCGTGACATCTTTCACGGGCAAGTACGCTCCACGACTAGTCTCGCCATAAAAGAGCCTGCAGTTTCTGCTCCAAGACATACGGGCTGGCTGTTCGGCGTTGTAGAAGGGGTGACCGGGAAGCAACGGTCGTGCGAGACGCTCGGCGTCGACGATCTGGATGAAGAATATCTTCTCTTTGTGGGGTTTGATCTGGGCAACCAGTCGTTGTATCGAGTCGCGAACTGCCTGATCAGCTCCTACGACCTTTCCAGATTCAGCGGTAGGGTCCGCATATATCCTGCCCAAGATATTGAAGCTGTCCAGGCAGATGCCAAAGTTTGGTCGATCGACCCGTTGCACGATATCCCAGCACACTTCCCATTTGTCAACGTGTGTTCCCCAGCTCAGGCTTTCGTATGCGAATCGGATGATTGGTGTTTGTTGCAGCCCAAGGTCCGCAATCTCTCGAAGGTCACTGACGATGAGGTCTGTATCGGGGGATGTCTGATTGGGGGGTAGAAACGACGAAGGGACTTGGACTATGTCTGTTCGGAGGACATGCGCTAGCTGCATCCAAAGCTTCATCTCTTCGACCCGCTCAGCGTGTCGCTTCCTGTCCAAGAGACCCTCATAGTGCATGAAAGGCTGCAGACATATGATCTCCAGGCCCAGGGAAGAGCAAAGATCGTAGACTGAGGCAGCGCCAGCCAGTAGGTCGGATGGCTTGTCGGACCCGGCGTGATCGACTAGGTCCTCGTAGAAGAGCTCGATGCCCTCTAGTCCGTGTTTCGCCGCCATGGAGAGTTTGTGTTCGAGGCTGTGGCCAGCGTAGCATCGGCCTAGCGACATGGAGGAGATACCTGGGCGGCACGGCATAATGCTGATAGAAGATAGAAGATAGAATATGGAGGATAGAAGATAGAAATGGAGGCGTATGTAATATGCAGTATGGTATTGTGAAGGTGGAACTACAGTATGAATACTGAGAGGCTAGCAGTCATACCTGTGAAGCTGATAAGACATCTATAAGCAGCTGGCGTACATTCAAGGCCGTTCATAACCCACCGATATCCTAATCAACGCATCCTGCACGACCGTTTCCTACCATGCACATACGCATTGAACCTTCCTCGTCCAATCACGCGCGACGAGCACTTGTCGCTCGCCATCCCGGAGTAATGTTGGAAAATGAAACACACTCCTTACGCAACCGTGATGTGCCGTGGCAAGCAGTAGGCAAGCCCAGCCTGGTGACATCTTGGTGGTGCAGATGGGGGTTCGGCGCTAGCCGGGCGGAAAAGAGCTCACACCCGTGTCCAGGTGCATCGCGCCACTTCGGTCATCGGTTCCCGATCGAAAAATGGACCGTATTGCTCTTGCATCTCCAAGCCAAGGCGCGCTATGGGAAAACACATGAGAGGTATTCTATGACAGCTTTCTAAACGTTCTAGTGAGCCACACGCTGTGATAATCCACAGTCTCGTACCAGCAGCTAGACGTTATTGCTGCATAAGGCCGTAGAAGCGCAGCGGGCAGTTTTGGACGCCGGTGGTTTTTCGCAAGTATCCATGGATATCATCGGTTGGTTGACGTCTGTACGACCACTCTGTCAATAAGAAAGATCCGACACTTCTAGTGACCCGGGCGTGCGAAACTGTCCGGCTGTGTAATTTAAGCACCTGCAGTAATGCATCATCAACGGCCAGCGCGAAAGCAGAGTCCGCACCGACCTGACAGCTAAGCTAGAGGCGCTCACTCTTCTGCGCGACCGCGTGCTCGGGGTCGAAGGCACGTGGAGAAAGCCTTCTTCCCGCCGGTAATGATTAGCGGTTTCGAGCCGACATAGCCGACACGTGTGAAGGCGTTGATTCTCATGTTGCGGAAGGCCAAACCGCCCTCCATGCTGTAGGGGCTATGACGTCATTGGGGTCGCCGGTTGGGCTCGCGGTTCGCTTTCACATTGTCTTTGGCTATCTCAAAAAATACTCCAATGACGTTAGTGATAAGTCTACCTCGGCTGCACTGGAGACTTGCCAACAGACTGGCCCCTAATCCAGTGCTGCAACTCGAGTGCCCATGCAGGCAACCAGGAATCGCTCTTGTAACCGTTTTCTGTCCTTGGAATGTCCTGAACAGTGCACATCACGAAGAATCTAGTCATGAGGGCGGATATTGAAGAACTCTCAGGTGATGCTTATTGATCATGATACATTCATTTGCACGCGGCTACGAGTGCGTGTTACTACATAGCACTCAAGCCATCTCAGTATGCTCATCTGCCCTTGCCTTCTCGTCCCTAATCGTCAAGTTTACTTCCTCATTCTCCTTCATCCTGTCCACAAGGATACCATGCGCCTTGAAAGCGGGCTTGATGGTGAAAAGCTCGTCCATGCGCTCAAGCGGGACTCCTTTTGTCTCGGGTATCAAGAAGAAGACAAAAGGTATAGAGAGCAGCATGAGGCATGCGAAGAACATGTATACTCCGTAGCCCATGGAGGCAAACATCTGGGGTGTGAAACGAGAGATGATGAAGTTCCAGAACCAGTTGTTTGCTGCGGCGAATGCCTGACCCAAGGAACGCGTCTGCTGGCTGTACATCTCGGAGTTGATGACCCATGGAGTACCGTTCCATGAAGGGGTGTAGAAGGCGGTCCAGAGGTAGAAGAAGAAGACTGCGCTGATACCGCCGGAGGAGAGTTCGCCCGAAGCGTTCTTGTTGTTCGTTGGGTCAGCGATCTTGATGTAGGCAGCGATGTACCACATGCACAGAGATCCACCTGGTTAAGTAGTCAGTATATGTTGCGCATCTTGTTGGGGGATTGAAGGCTTACCCAGAGCGCCGAACATGAGAAGCTTAGTGCGGCCGAGGCGATCGATGAGCCAGATGAGCCAGACAAAGGTCAGAACGCACTTGACGACACCGAAGATACCAGTGGTAAGGAAGCCTTCCGTGACGCCGAGACTCTTGAAGACAGTTGGAGAGTAGTAGTTGATTGCGTTGATACCGGATCCGTTCTGCCAAAGGAACAGCATGCCACCAAGGAAGATGCGGTACTGTACCTTGCGTTGCTTGAGCGCAAGGAACGGCTTCCAGAATCCAGGTCCGACCGTGATTCTGTCATGTTCGACCTGAGCATCTATGGCATCGAGCTCCTCCATGATATATGTGTGGTCTTGGGGAAGGTTACGGATCCAGCATAGGTCCTTTAGTGCTTGTTCGCGCTTTCCCTTGGTCAGGCACCATCGAGGTGATTCCGGCATCCAGAAGGCGCCAAGCAAGAGGCAGCCGGCAGGAATGAGTTGCACAGCGAACGGAATGATCCATTGCTTGTGGGAAGGCTCCATTGTCTCCTGAAGACCGTAGTTGATCCAGCTATGAGTGTGTTAATACGTGTTACTTTCGAACGGAATCCAGGTTGCATGACTTACAATCCAACGAGACCTCCCATTTGCCAGCCGAGCTCGTAGATACCGACCAGTCGCCCGCGCACAGCTGGTGGTGATAATTCGGAGATGTAGATAGGAACCATGTTGCTGCATCCACCAACTCCCAGACCTGCTAGTACACGACCACCAATGATCAAACCGAGGCCTCGGTCGCCATTGGCACCCAGCATCATGCCAGCACCCAAAATGAACTGGGTATGTCAGCATTTGCTCCAGTATATCTGTAAAGTACTCGGGTGACTCACGATGAGTACCCAGAGAATGAGCGACTTCCTCCTGCCAATGTAGTGACTGGACGCATACGCTCCAAAAGCTCCGAAGAATGCACCAGCTTGGTACACCGAGACGATGTTGGCCTTGGTCAGATTCAACTCGGCGGGGTCCATTTCCGCGAAACGGAATTCCTCAACGAAGGATGGCAGGGCCAAAGTCGTGCCAATGAAGGCACTGTCGTAGCCGATCATGCATGCTGCCCATGATGCAATACATGCTGCTGTGTAGACTCTCCAGTTGTAAACCGCCTTTGGTGTTGGTCGATCTTCGACGATGGTAAGGAGACCCATGTTGGTGTAGTGGTCCGAAGTGCCTTAGAAAATCCAAAGTGATGGACTCAGATGGCACCGATGAAGGTTGCTAGCCAGACAGGTAGGCGTAGCTGGGGCGAGATGAGGAGTACTTCAATGGACGAAGATCGGCCTACACCTATATATCCCGACCGAGAGGAACCCGGCAACGTGCTGTTTTGCGGAGTATGTGGAGAAAACGCCACAAACCCCATGGAGATGAGCTATGAAGGTGTCAAGCAGTTGCGCATGTGCTCATTGGCCGTCCAGTTCGCAGAAAGGTTGATGCTGAGCTTGGCCCGGAAGAATCGCTAAGCACCCCCAGGAAGAATTGAACATTGTGCGATTGCGGAGAGGAACCATGCTCTCGCCGACCCCAGACAGTTCCTAGGGACCTGAATTTTCGCGCCGGTCATGCCTAGTTGGGAAGTGAAGGAATTACCCACAGGGTTGGTGATGCTGCAGGGCCCGGAAACACATTTACACGCGAGGTTTAGTGGCCGGGGCATCTTCGCTGATTGGAAGAAGGACGCAGCTGTCAGTCGCACACCGGACCGTCGCATAGCCTGCACGCGCTTGACTCGCGTCTCCTCCACGCGCGACATGACTTTTTCCGGTCCCCAACGCGTTGAATCTGGGGTATTGGCGCATGCGTTTGATGTAATCATGGAGCGCTCGTCTTCTACCCCGAATACCCGCTTTCCGAGGATTCAATATCTGGAAGAGCATCAGGCGTCACCAGAACGGCAAACCTTCCCAAACTTCACCCTCGTCTCCTAAGCACACGACATTCAAATCCACCATGTCTACCGAAACCAGCATACCAGAAGTCTCGCAAACCGAGCGCCATGGCTACCTCTTTGGTCACCCGATCGCCCACTCAATGTCGCCTTTACTACACAAGACCGTGTACGACAATCTTGGATTGAACTGGGCTCAATACCCTCTGGAGTCAAGAGACATGAGTCTGTTCCTGCAATTGATCAAGCATCCTCAATTCTACGGTATGCGGGTACATCAAGCAATCATATTGGTAAACATGACTAACGAAAGTGCAGGCGCCTCAGTCACAATGCCGCACAAAGTCGCCATACTAAAACACCTGGACGGCCTCACGGAAGAGGGAAGGGATGTCGGCGCAGTCAACACACTCTTCATCCAACAAGACGCTTCGGGAAACCGGTTATACATGGGCACCAATACCGACGTCATAGGGATAAGAGATGCATTTGCATACAACGTGGATCCAGCGAAGTTTGAGAACAGACCTGCGTTAGTGATCGGTGGAGGCGGCGCAGCGAGAAGCGCCGTGTATGCGCTGAGGAAGTGGATGAAGGCCAGTGCCATATATCTTGTGAGTGACCAGACAAACGCATTCCTCGAAGGTGGAAACTCGTTCTGACAATACCGCTCCAGGTCAACAGAGATCCCACAGAAGTCGCAGCCGTAATCGAAGAGTGCACAGCCCGCGGCTACGGCGACTCCCTCGTCCACGTCTCATCCGTCTCACAAGCACAAAGCCTCGAAGGTGTCGGTGCGATCGTAGCCTGCGTACCGAACTTCACACCCGTCACACCTGCCGAAATTGAGGCGCGACAAGTTCTCGAATGCTTCCTTGCGAAGTCGCACAAGGGAGCTTTATTGGAGATGTGCTACCACCCCACGACATGGACGGAGATTGCGGAGGTAGGAAAACAAAACGATTGGCAGATCGTGCTAGGGACAGAGGCACTGATATATCAGGGTCTGGAACAAGACCGGTATTGGACAGGGAAAGCCGTAGCGGATCTGCCGGTGGTGCAGGTGCAGGAGGCTATTGCTAGGAAGCTGAATGAAGCAAGGTTGTAGAAGTTAATGGAATTGGACATACACACACGACATGCAAGGCGCGAGTGAATATACAAATCATGCGTTAACTTGGAAAAGGTAGAATTGCAAGTCGCTAAGCTCCGGGTCGCGAGTAGTCTAGATTGCGTACTCGCCGCCATACCTCGCGGACTGTCCTCTCTTGACCCTGTCGACCTGTTTCCGTGGGTGATGGCCCTGCAGGTCTGGAATAACACGTTAGCACAAGCGTCATTATGGAGTAATGCAATGCTGGCTTACCTGATCGCCAAATATAACCGGCTTCCCAACCTCACTTCCTCTATAAGCGCGCCAGCCCAGTCCTCTGGTGGATTCGCTGTAGTCACTAAACCCCCTGCTTCTTGTAATATAGCGATGCCAGCGGCGACATCCCACTCCCAACAGCCTCCCTCCCACCAAATATCAAACGAGCCCATAGCAACATAAGCCAGATCGAGTGTCGCACTCCCTAAACTTCTGACTCCATGTACCATACCTCCTCTTCCCTGCCTACCCCCAAGCTCGGCTGCCATATTGACAAAACTCTCAATCTTGCGATGCATATTGCCATCAGGCGTATCCCTCCTATCTTTACCCCATTCACACGAAAAGACACACCCGCTAGGCGCTTTCTCCGGCATGGGTGGGATGGGGTTGCGGACGAGTGGAAGGCGTTGGGTTTCGTTGAAGAAGGCGCCGCGACCGGCGCAGGAAGAGAAGAATTGGTTCGTAAACGGCGCGTATATGACGCCAATGAGCGGTTTAGACTTGTAGATGAAGGCGATGCTGACGCAGAACATGGGAAAAAGGTGGATGTAGTTTACGGTTCCGTCGAGCGGGTCGACACACCATGTTGGGGAGTTGTCGATTAGGTAGTCGCGGGATGAGCCTTTGCTGTAGGATTCTTCGCCGACGAATCTACTGATTGTTAACGTGTGCAGCTAGGTAAGTTTGTAGTCAAGGACATACTTGTGCTGAGGGTACTTGTCAGCTATCGCCTTCTTGATAAACGCTTCAACATCTTCATCCGTCTCGGTAACCAGATCAACAGCATTCTCCTTCTGAACATGTTCATCCTGTCCCGTCGCATTCCCACCCTCTATTCGCAGTTGCGCAGCATCCATGAGCATCTTGCCCGCCTGCCGTCCCAGCTGCACGGCAAACGCATAGATCTCATCTAGCTCTTCTCTTGATATTTCCATCATGTTAATCGCGGGTATTGTGTACATGTTAGGTAGATGTTTGGCTAAGAAGAAACGCCATAGCGACCGACACGCGCCAGAACGAATCGCGTCCCAAAACCTCCGTCTGGAACCGTACCGGCTAGAAGCGGAAAGCAATCTGATAGCTGTATGTAGGGAAGTGGGACGTCATGCTCGCAACTGAGGGCAAGAAAGCCGATCATTAGGGGTGGGGGTAAGGACTTTTCCCCTTCCCTACGTTCCGACGGCCATCGGAATCTCGGAATGAAACATGTCAAGGTGGGCCTACCCACGCGACGCGACAGACACACTACCTTAGGCATCTCGTCGCGGCCACATACTCCTGATATCACCACATACCTACAAACTCCGTGACCAGGATCATCAACCCTCCTCGCCAGTAATACACGTTCGTAGGGCATATCACCTACTCAGCAACTCAAAATGACCAAATCCATCCTCCTAATAAACGGCCCAAACCTCAACCTCCTCGGCACGCGCGAACCCACAATCTACGGCTCCACATCCCTCTCTGACGTAATCGCCTCCGCACACAAACAATGCACCGCGCAATCCACAAACTTCGCTCACATTCAATCGAACCACGAAGGCGTCCTTGTCGATCGCATACATGAGGCACGCGGCAACGTCGACTTCATCGTCATAAATCCAGGCGCTTTCACGCATACGAGCGTAGCGTTGCGGGATGCGTTGGCTGGTGTGGAGATACCGTTTGTTGAGATACATATCAGTAATGTGCATAGGAGGGAGGCATTTAGGCATCATAGCTATCTGAGTGATAAGGCCGAGGCGGTTATCTGTGGATTGGGGGTGTTTGGGTATGAGGCTGCTATTGAGTTTGCGGTGAGGTATCTTCGGGAGAAGGATGAGAAGGCAGCAAAGTTGTGAATAATGATGTATTAATATTCCACGATTGAACAACGATTCCACCTTGAGACCAGTCTTTAAAAAGAACTTCGCTTAGTTGCCGTGTCACAGAATCAGTCGTGTGTCCTGGTAAAGCCCTTCTTGATATCCTGTCGTGCTTCGAGGTACGTTTGCAGAGCTGTGATAGCCGGTAGCAGAAGCATGACAACGCTCAACGTCTGGCCGAACCCCCAGACATTCTCCTCGTCGTCTTGCAGTCCGCAAAACTTATCCGGATCCTCTGGTTTCGCAAACTTCTGCGTAAGCACCAAGATGGCGGACAATATGGCGAGTAGGATCTGAACTACGAACGTGATCGCTGGGTTTAGGAAAAGATAATATATGAGTTGTAGGCCAAGCCGCGCTGGGGAGAGCGATCGAAGCGAGAAGCCCTTCTGCTTTTGTGTCGGGTCTGTAAATCGGCGTACAAGGGCCTGTAATGACCTCTCCGAGGACGACGATGACGGTGATTCCAGTCCTCTTCCTTCTGGGTCGTACAGAATGCACACCAATGCTGTTGAGAAGCCGACGAGGATGAGGAACAGAGGGACCAGGAATGAAAGCCTCTGTACACGACTTCGTACCATAGATGTGCCATCGTCACCTTCGACGAGGATCGGTGGCATGGCGATCGCGGCAATCATGGAAGTGAGTAGGAAAACAGCGAAGAATACGACGAGTGCGAGGCGAATTTTCGCAATGAGCTTGTACTTGCGGAAGTACTTGCGGAGCGTTATCAGGGCGGCGAGGTGCGAGGAGGAGGATAGCGCACACACGTAGAGGATAAGAACGAAGTGGGAACCTTGCACTCGGAAAGAGCCTTGAGCCACCTGGTTGTCTTCTGTCAGCATCGGACTTCTCGATGGTAAACCGAGCGTACTTTGATCCACCCGCTCAGAAGTACAGCATAGCCCGTGATGAGTTGTTGATCGCCGAATCCGATGATGAGTGGGTCAAGAAATGGACGCCACGCGTAGTGCTTCTTCCACTCGTTCTCCAAGAAGCGCTCACGAATGTATGTGAGCGGCGCTCGAGGCGTGAAATGACCTTTCGTATCGAAGGCTTGATCGAGAAGCATGGCGAGGATGGACGCGAACGTGGTCATGAAGCTTGCAATGACGAAAGACAAGACGACCTGCAGAGTTGTCAGCTTGAGCCTAGACAGGATGATCTGGAGTACTTACACCGACGCCAGCAATGTCTGGCTCTGCTCCATTGGCACAATCTCCATCCCAGGTCGCAATACTATCGAATGTGACCCATGGAGGTGCCATACACTGACCGGAAGTTTGCAGCTGGTCTTGCAGTGATCTAAGAGCCGCGACCGCAATGGTATGGGGTTATGCGAATTGCCCGAACAGGGCATTGCGAGACGCCTTGGAAAATGCTAGTGATAGATGTATGCGAAGACGAAGGGCGTTAGGTAGGTGAGGAGAAGGCGGTGAGGGATTGAGAGAGAAGCAATGTGTTTGAGGTGATTAGAAATCACTAGGTTACCGGCTTCGCACGTGTCACCCCGAGGCAAGCGTAGGGGAGGAAGGAGCTATCACCGAAGCTCGTGTTGAACGCAACCTGAGAGACCCCGGAACAACAAAAACTCCATGCATCGGGCGCAGATTCTGCGTAGGATGGCTAGTATAGGCCCTTCGCTGGGTATCACATTCCATCTATAGAACCTACTTCACTTTTGTTTACTCTTCGCCTTTACACGAGCAGCCAGCTTCTTGATGTCGTCCTCACCGTCTGCAGCATCTTGCTTAGATTTCTTCGTCTCTCGTCGATGATCTGGCTCGTCTTCGTCCTTGCCTTGCTTTCGCTTCTTGCGGCCCTCTTCTAGCAGCGCCTTCATAGCAGACGTCTCTTTGAACCTTGGGTTTGTAGGATCGATGGCAAACTCATGGCTCTCGTATAGCTTGGCGAAACGGGGATCAGTGGTATCGATCTGGAACTTGTCCTCTACGATGGGAGCGTTCTTCTTCGCTTTCTTGCCCTTCTTCTTAGCCTTCTCCGACTTGACAATCTCGTTCATGTCGAAGTGACGCAGCTTCGAATCGTCTTCGTCTGCCATAAGAAGTTCCAGGTTCGCTCGCTCAGCTGCCGCAGCCTGGTCTTTTTCCTCTTGTTCAGCCTTCTTCTTGGCCTTTTCAGACTTCTTCGACTTGGGCTTGGAGGCTTTCGCAGCTTCTTCAGGATCAGAAGCAAAGAAAGGATCGTTGAACGGATCGTCATCGTCCGCAGCCGCTGGCGCATCGGCCTCCTGCTCGACTGGTGCGTCGGGATCGCGTCCAGCCTTCTTGGCTTCCCACCTCTCTTTACGTTTCGCCTTTCTTTCTTTCTCCTTTCGAACGTACCTCTCCATTGTAGTCTCTTGCAGTGGGATGTCATTTTCGAACACGTCACCGTTGCCAGCTCCGCTAGAAAGGCCTCCCGTGAAGGTGATCTGCATCTCGCTATCCGGCTTTGGAAAGTCGCGATCCCGTTTCGCAGACGCCTTCTTCTTCGTTTTCGAAGACTTGCCGGGTGCCTCCAGTCCCAGGGCCGCTCTGAGACTTGCGGCTTTGTCCATCTTAGCTGCTTCTTCTTCATCCTCGGACGACGACTGGTCAGAGCCCAAGTATGCTTGCAGCTCGTTCTCGTCAATCTCCTTGCGCGAGAAAGCACGCTTTTGTACCTCCTTCCGTGTCGCATCATCGGCATCCCAGGTCAGCTTGACCTTTGAGTGTGTGAGCGCATCCGTGGAGAACTCATTAGGTTTGTAACCGTCCGGCAGCTTTGCGCATTCGTCGTGGGGATCTTGATCGAAGGTTGTGCCATCGGGAACGAATCGCAGGTCGAAGAAGTTGGCGCTCGTCAGGTACTCGCGGCCATCGAGGTTGTCGTAGATGGACTTTGCGACGTTCGCGGAAGAGCATGTGATGACAGCATAGTAGTAGCGTAACCGGTCAAGTTGGTAAGCTCGCAACTTGGTGGAGTCGAACTCTTCGCCTGTCTCATCTCCTTGTAACTCTTCCCCATTTTTTTCCTCGTCGTCCACCTCAGAAGCGTCGGAGTCGTCGTCGAGCGCACTAATGTTGTTCTTGTCCTTGTTGGACGTTGAAGCGAAGATCTCACGAGGCGGTCCTTCGATTTCTTCCCGTTGTAGGCGCTCCATGCCGAACTCGCTAGGGTATATGACGACGTTGAGAATGCGTCCATCAGCCGGGACGAAGGAGTTTGCTACGGCCATGATGTCGGTGGCCCGTATGTTATCCCAGTCCATGTTGACGGCAGCCAGACGTGCCGAGATATCGCCCGTGGGGACTTCGTTGTCGTCACCGGCAAGCTCGGTCTGCTCCTCCAGCTCGGCCTCGTCCTCTTCGTCGCTCGAGCTTTCGTCCGATGAAGACTCTAGTCCACCGTCTCGGATAGGGTCGAAGCCTTGCTGCTCCACCCTCTGCATCTCCTTCTTGACCGCCTTATCTCGCTTCTTGTCGGCCGGCCGTACTAGCTCGGGCTTGTCTTCGGCTTCATCTTCGTCTTCGTCATCTTTTTCGTCGCTATCGGCGTCGTATAACCGGTCAATGGCCTTTTTGCCAGCCTTCTTGTCGACCTTGCGGCCATATTTGTCGACCGTGGCCTTGTTGTAGAAGTCTGGGTCGCTTTTTAACCTCGAAAATCGCGGGTCAAGCTTGGTCTTGGTGTGCTTCTTTGAGGGGAGTCTGAATTTGGGGTCGGTTTCGAAATTTGCGAATCGCGAGTCGTCTAGATAAATTTTAGCGCATCGCTCAGCTGTCACATCAGTGGCCACGTACCCTTAGGCGCGCTGGCCTTGGCGCCCTTTACGGGTATTGTCTGTCGCTTGGGGAGAGGCATGGTGGGATGCGCGTGTTGGTGTAAGCGGTGGACAGTCGCGCGGCGCGGAATTGCAGCTGTGGAACTCGAACTTTTTCTGCCGGGCGGTGGCAGATCGGCGGCGAAGAGCGTGCATTGGATACCGCCGCGGAGGTCATCGCACGCACGGGCAGGGATTCGGCAGCCCGATCTGGGGAAGCTTTAGCTGCGTCACCCTCGAGAGGGGAAATTCATCACACGACTGTTCCGGAAGCCTCTCCGCTGTCTCTACCACTTCTCCGCCTTCTGGGGAAAGCTGACATTGTACACCCATTTCAACATTCACGTCTAGCTGAACACATCCCAGATACAACACCATGTCTCAACTCTCCAGACTTCTCACGTAAGTTGACCGCTGATTGAGAGCTGTCTAGCTTCAGCTTGTACCTAGCGAGCTAGCTGATGCTGACTCTGGATTGCAGTCCTCGCAATATGACTTTGTTCACTCTGGCTTCGCTCGGCAGCGGCTACTTTGTTGTCAAGTCAAAGACACTTGCCGACAGGCAGAGAGCCCGAGTCGATGGAGACTACACCGTCACGGTCGACAGGTCAGGTACGATTTGTCAATTGCATTGAAATCTTGCCCCGAAACCCACGATTAGAAAACGTACATTGCGCTGACTGTAGATTATAGGTGGCGGCGTCTAAGCACGTTAGGAATGACCATCAAAAGAAGCGATGCAGCTTCTTCCTTTGCACGAACGGCGTTCACTACATTTGCAGCGTTTCAAGCTCGGCGTCCTTCTTTACCGCCTCGAATACCAACAAAGGACATAATGCGCATAGATACGACACTCATTTCAATGCTAGTGGATTATCAACAAAGCGAAAATAACAACAATCTCCTACCATTCTCTGTTCGACAAGTTGTATACTATCGCAGTGCTTCCATTATGTCCCCGCCTTTTATACGACTACTGCTATGCTTTTTCCGGGTGCGCGACTCTAACAATGGCATGCGATGCAAAGAACAGGCTTGAAATACTCCGAAATAAGATCCTATGCGCCGAACATTCGTTTCAAGTTCTCTCGTACCCGTGTCGGGCGACCCGCATCCGTTGGTCATTACGATTGGCCCACCTACCCGATGCTAAATATAACCCACTCAGCCTCAATCGAGAATACCCTAAACACGACAACAGAGATGAAAATAGTATGACGTCCTCTCGTACTTTCGGAGCGCCAAAGATCCGCCACTGAGCATATCCACCTTCGATCTGTCAAATGTTAACCGTTCCCTTGTTGGGCCCACTGCTGGCTCAGCCTTTGCGGAAGTTGTTGTCAGCCGTCTTTCAAATCCAGCCAATGAGACCACACTCCATCAGCATCGGTCATGGGAATCCTCGAATACGGGATCAGCAGAGCCGTTCAGGCTTGTGTCACCGCTGTTGCTTATAGAAAGACTTTCCATCTGTGCGCCGAAATGGTGGAGCTGCGAATAGATATCGTCGACCCTTCCACCTGACAAAAGTCTTACCCAACTACTCCATAGTTCTCTTTGTGCAGCTTCGTACACCTGCTGACGGCCATCTGCCCTCACATCTACTCGTGCGACCACATATCGATGCCCTGTTGTTACCTTCACCGCTCTTGATTCGAACGCGCAACACAACTATCAACATGGGTTATCATGATGTTGCTGGGCATGAAAGACGAAAGCCCAGGCAAAAGAACGAGATGCAAGCACCATGCCAATCAAATATGCTGGCGGCAGCAAGTCATGTCCGTCGACTATTTGAAAGCAAGAAGTTTACTTATGCTGTCATGGGTGAGCTTGCTTTACTTTGCTTAGGACATAGGTGTGGGGTACGGAATATCTTCATTGCGTACGACGACAAAGACTGCAATCGGATCAAGAAGAAACTAGAAGGCGATCGGCGGTAGGTGATACTTACCTCCCTCAAAGATGACGGGCTGACAGCGACAGTATACAACTGCCAGAGGGCGTGAGTCCTTTGTCTCCCTCCAAGATACTAGTACAAACCGGCCCTAGCTTCTTAGATACCGGATGTACAAATCCAGCGATAATAGAAGTGACTCTAGTACCATCTGGTCAGTCAAACCTGAGCCCGTTGTGGCATCCTGCTAATCGTGCGCAGGCTCATGTGAGACACCGCCCAGCGGGAGCCTTGCGAATAACCTCGTACTATTGAGTCTCCGAGCCGATGGGGTGTTGAAGACATTTTACGCGTTGAACATGCTATATCTCGTCAGAACACTGCTCCACTTCTGTCAAATTCGCAGTCTAACTTGGGATCCACGGGAGGGAATTTTATTCCTATGCCAACTCTATAGGAGCCAAGTAGAGGCGATCCGCTGTCACTTACAACCGAAAATCGTTGAAGAGAACTTCTTGCGTACAGCTTTCCTCAACAAGCTTCCCGTTCAAGAGCAACGCAAATGCTACCAAACATTGCTGGCGCAGGAGCCTCCATCACTCAAGACGTTAGCCCCTTCGCAACCGGACGTAATCCACCCTCGATCGCATTCCGCTTCTGGAGTTACAACGTCTCAGGGAATTGCGCGCGCCTCATTACCAGACATGCGTACGGCACAGACAGCCCCAAAGCTTGTACAACCTATGCAGCCGTCTCCACAAACAACGTTTGCGTCAAAAGATTCAGCATCCAGATACCGCGTAGTCAGTGCTCCAAATATTAGACGGACCAGTCCTACCGACGCTCGGGATGCAGCCAACCCACACGCTCAGGCATCCAGTAATAAGCAGCTCAAGCTACGGATACCTACATCTTCCCAGCACCAACGCGCGTTCTCTCATTCGGTCACAAATATCGATCCAGTCGCGATGCATCAAGTAGGACAGCAGTGTCTAAAGTCGCGACCTGTCTCTACAGGAACCCGCATGGCCCAGCCTCCAGCGAAACATGCGCCCATGCTCACAACTCCCCCGATGCCCGGTACTAGTTTCAGACATCAGATCCCGCGCAAGACCCCTCCACAAAACTCAAGTGCCCCCGTGCCAGAGCAACGGTCTAGTAGACTTCACATGGTGAATCCTGATGGCGAGGCACCAGCATGCGACAAGTCGCAAGGAGAGACGCAAAAACTCCATCTTGTGGGATCCGAAGGGGTATATCAATCACCGCCTACTTCAAGCAAGCCATCACCAGCCATCAATAAAACTAGTACGGCATCGAATACTTCACTTCCAGCCTTCGAAGTCAACGGAACACCCCCACCTAACGACATCCTCGCGGAGCTCTCAGCAAACATCGATGCCGCGCTTCAAGTCAGCAATCACCCATGCACCTCTCCTCCACCAGCGACGATCCAACCACATGAGACGAACAGACCATTGGTACCTCGCGCACACTCTGCTCCGTTCACTACATTACCAGCAAGTCTTTCAATCGGCAACGCATCTCACCGTCACTCCACCACACCACAGACTTCCGTTCCAGCCGGTTCCATAACGCGCACGAATGCATTAAGATACTCACAACAACAGCCTTCAGCACCCAGTCTAGCGTCCATCATCAGCGACGGGCTCGCATCGCCGACTCTTACGCCAGCACCTTTGTCGTTCTACAAAGCATATCAACCATCCTCTGCGCCGGCATCACCACCGAATTTGGACATGTCACCGCTGGATAGCGCGTGTGCTGAGTACAATTCTCAGTTCGCCAATTTCGGGCAGGTGAAGGATGTAGATGGCATGGGACATTACTTTGCTACGCAAAACCAAACTGGCTCGCATGCTGTGAGCAAGAGTTTCGACTCGAGCCAGCTGGCCATGGAGTATCGGGCGGCATTGCCGGAATTTGAGGATGGGTATGGAGGCAGATAGAAGAGCGATTGATAGCATCGTTGTAACATTCATGATTATTCCCCGGCACGACTGTCCAGTGATACCACAGAGGGGGGTATATGCCATTTCAAACAACATTCACCATTACATTTCTCCGCCTCCATGCATACGACGAGAACCGTATTTACAATGGTACATCCTCCATCATCTGCATAGCGCCTTCCCTCCCAACCGTAATAATAACATCACCCAGCGTCTTCGTCGAGAAGCCCGCTTCCGAGTATCGGAAGTAGTAGTCCCACTTCCTCTTGAAAATCTCCGCGCCTTCATTGTCCATTCCTTCCTTAGCCTTCTCCTTGATAAGCTGCGGCTTGATCTTGCTCTCCCAGTTATCCAAGAATTCTTCGCGCCATAACCGCAGCGCCTTCGCGTAGTGGGGGCCGATGTTTTCTATGCTGTCGACGACGAGCGAGCCGCCTGAAGCGGTTTGTATGCTAGCGACGAGCTCGGAAACGGCGGGCAAATGGCCACCGGGGAAAATGTATCGGCGGATGAAGTCGTCGGATTTGGCGTACGCTTCGTAGCGCGCGTCGGGCATGGTTATGCATTGGAAGCATGCTACACCGCCCTCCTTCTTGAGAAGCTTGTCTATGCACTTGAAGTATGTGACCAGATATTCCTTGCCCACAGCTTCCAGCATCTCAATTGAGACGGCCTTGTCGAAGGGTCCTGTTTCTGGTACTTCCAGACTTCGGTAATCGCATAGAAGCACTGTGATCTTGTCCGACATGCCAGCTTCTCGTATCCGCTCTTCTGCCAGCTCTTTTTGCTCAATCGAAAGGGTGAGAGACGTGACCCTGCAGCCTGTCCGTTGTACAGCACGCATGGCGAAGCTGCCCCACCCTGTGCCGATCTCCAAAACGTGATCTGTTCCCTTGATGTGTGTATTATCGATGAAGCGATCGAGCTTTCGCATTTGCGCGTCGTAGAGGGTTTCGCTTGCGGATTTCGGGTTCGATTTCGGTAGCCATATCGGGCACGAGTAGGTCATGTCTTGGGAGAGGAAGGCGGCGAACATTTCGTTGGAGATGTCGTAATGTGCGGAGATGTTGAGGCGCGCGTTCTTGAGGTTGTTACTGCCTCGAACCAAGCCGGCGAGGCCAGAGGAGATGGCGGAGGTGAAAGTTGAGCCATTGGAGAGGTAATTACGGTTCAGGATGAAGAGCTATGAATGTAAGCTGGATGCGTGTCACAGAGCTCAGTCCATGCAGCAGCTTACCTCGAAGAATTTCGTCAGGTCTGGAGTTGTGAATTCTCCCAGCATATAGCTTTCTGCGAAACCCTGGCAGCTATCAGCGCGAGCTCTTTCGGATGGTCATGAGTGTTTTGGGGCGCACCATGTCTGCAAACAGTGCCAATCGCACCCAGAACTTCTCGTCGAGCACGTTGAGGAAAGCGATTGGGAGTCCTTCTTTATCAGATCCAAACGCCGCAGTAGCCTTGCTCGAGCCGCCCTCAAACAACACCAGCTTGCCATGCTTTAGGTTCTGAAATTGCGAAAGAGTACCATTTTTGCATAGATTCACCAGTGGTCCCCAGGCTTGCGATGTGACTGGGCTAAGTAGTGAAGACACAGCTCCCGTCACAGAGCTTATAATCGCCATAATTCAAGATGTGTGCGATTCGCGCAAGCGTTGAAGGTTCAATTGAAGGGTCCTCGAGCGCAAAGTAGGGGTACTGAACAATTCCTAGTCGAAAGAAGCGTGGCCTCAACGCGATTCGCAGGATGAGGGTGTCTCAAACAGACTGAACTTGGTTACACGATAGGAAGCTGCAGGGTGGGATGGCGGTGGAGGAATATTAGTGCGTCAATCGTCCAAAAGCAATGCGACAATGGTATCGTGAACGCGCCTGGAAGCAAAACTGAGAAGAAAGTCGAGTAACGGTAGCTGTTCGGCTAGTACATGGCGCCAGAGTGCATTTGAGAGTCCAGGTAGCTCGCCGTCATATCGCCGGAACGGCCGAAAGCCGACACGGTGCGTCCGGTTGCGCCGTTTCGAAGCCATGCGTGTTGCATTCTGTCTGAGGTGCAGTATCGGGCGAGGAAACCTTGCCAATTCGAGTGATCTATGACGCCGTCGATCCGCCTAAAAATCGCGAACGGCGTAAGATCAATGTAATCCCTAAATGATCGCGGAGTTCGAGGCCATCCGAATGGCGGCCGGTGCAATACGCCGTCGTATTCATAACCGTTCCTGGCATCTGGCTGCTAGTACGTGTGCTCAGGTAATGGTGGAATGGAACGTTGGTGGGTGAAGTACAGCCGCGGTGCAGGGTCCATAGAAATGTTCCGCCGGCATGCGTGAGAGGGGCAAGTTATGCAGGGGCACAACTCATCACGCGTCTCAGCCTTGCAATCGCAGGTCTACTTCGAGTCAAGGCGGCCAGCGATAACAGGTAGTATGTATCTTCTGGAGTTGTCCATGAGCGCTGCGGGCCTTAGAACTCTGCATGGTAGGCAGCACCTGACCGATCGGTGAATCTACAGCGACGGCGGCCGCGGGCTCCGGGCTGCACTAGAGGGGACCTTGGAGGCGTGAACTTGGCGACGGGCAACTGTGGTGATGATTAGAATTGAGTAGTGGAGGGAAGACGGATGGGGAGCTCATTATATCAAGCCAAGACCGTGTGCTTGCCTGCGGTTCCGTCGTCATTGTGAGCTCGTGAGCACCCCGTCTGAAGATGGTCCGTGCTCCGCGGAGACACGCTACGGCGCGTCGACGCGTGAGCCGTAAACCACCTTTCACATGCTGCACTCCGACATACCTCCATACAATCGAATTAGGACATCACTGAACACTCAAGAGATCACTCTTTGGTTCACTATACACATATCTCCGACGTCAAAAAGCCATCAACATGCTGTCGATTCAATCCTCCAAACCTCAAAAATGCACATCGAATCTGCTCCCCGCGCGGATAAACCACAATGGACCCATCAACGATGCAGAACGATACTGGAAGCCCGAGACAGATGACAAAGGTAACTCTCAAACCTTATATCTGCATGGATTCCAGATCTGACATCTATCTAGGAAAGCGACATGCATACTTCCGCGGTCGACACCTCCACGGCACGACGCTTCCTCTTCCTCAGAACTACACCGGCGCTATCCTGCATGTCACCGATAAGCAATTACCGCAAACGAGAACACAACAACAACAGCCTGCAGACGAGGACGACGAAGACGCTGAGGTGGAAGAGAGCATGCCCGTGGAAGTGAAGATAGCGGAACAAGTAGGAGAGTTCGACGAGGTCATAATATGGGGTCATGGTGGCGAGGTGGATGGAAGTGGGGATGCCTTCGTTAGGGGAATAAACGAATGGGTCGGGTTTGCAGAAAGCATGCATGTTGACGAGGAAGAGCAAGATGGAGACACAAAACGGGAGGAAAAGAGCGCTTAGGACAATGTCTTGGGGTTGTAAAGGTCATATCGGATCGGGAAGATAGTATGGTAGGATGGCGTTGGATGAAGATACCCACAATGCCAGAAGGTTCAGGCTGATTGTGCTCACACGTTCGCCTCAGGCTCCCCTGAAGTCCGAAGCAGTCTTCCCAGCCTACGCGCCTGGGCGATCGCCATATCTGGCTCCTCAATTTGCCCAACGCGGTTCTGTATCGCCTCGCGTTCAATCCTAGCCCTGTCTTGCACCGCAACCGCATCATTCACGTATCTTGTCCACAGATACATGCACAGCAACATCCCACATGACAAAGACATCATGCAGCGACCTGATGTCCCGCAACGTCGCCGGCGCATTCACATCGGCCGCATTCGCAATCTCTTCACGGCGCCTGTCCGATATCCAGAAACGAAGCCGGCCCATGTGGGGCCTTGCGTATTTGTTCCACATCTTGTTGATCCCCTCGGCCAGCACATTGAGCCTTTGCTTCTCTTCGATCGGGTTGGTATTGGCGCTGGGTTGCAAGTGTACGTTGATGTAGTTGGTCCAGACACGTTGGTATCCGAGCGTCATGTACTGCGTGTCTGAGTCCGTGTGGCCACCCCCGGTAGCCTTCTAGGCGAGATGGAAGGTTACTAGGACTAGGAATGGGGTCGTGCCGAAGAGGCGTGCGTGGAGGGCCGTGAGTGCATGGGAAAGCTCTCGCTTTTGGTATCTGCTGAGGAAGTGGACGTGGTGGATTTCGTAGTGTGGCATCGCGGAGTCTGGTTCGCGTTGATACGTAGAGGTAATCGTCGCAGCGGTCGGAAAACAGGTAAGAAGGCGGCACGCGGCCGTTGTTCTAGTAAACCAAGGATGGTGAGAATTTCGGGTGTACGGCGACTAGGCGAATGAACCTCCGCGTGTTAGGATGATGATGGGGTCAGGAACCCATATGTAGAAGGCTAATACCTAGTGTTTTGGTAACGGCAATCCGACGTGTGATATGTCGTTCAGTCTCCATACCAGGCTCGTTTCCTGCTCGTGGAAGGTATCGTTGCAGTCGCCATGGTGTTGTCCCGTCACTCTTTCCGGTAATATTCACTCACGCCTTCCCAGCTGTTAGACCCGCCCCATCCTGTGCACTGCCAACCCAACGCATCTTCTTCCCACCAAAAAATCATCATGGAGCTTCAATATCTAACCTACCTAGACACGCACGTTGGACTCTCTTAACCAATTCGTCAGGTCAGGGTTCCTGTCGGGTCGGTTCAATGCGCCCCGCTCCCACAGCGATTAACCGCGCGGCGGACTCACATCTGGGTTCAAAACATCCCACGTGCTCGCCACAACGTTGCGCAAACCCAACGATGGGCCGACAGAACGACTGTGGGTCAGGTACAGGCCGGCACATCATTTTTCGGTACTTGACGGACGGGAACGGTCGATCTTAGGATTTATAGCAAGGGAGGGGTGAAGTAGAGCCGAGTGCATGGGGCTCTCATTTTACACATGGTAGTTGTTATTGTAGACTTCTACTGAACCATAGCCCTCCGCATAAGTATGCAACGCAATGTAAATTTGCATGCATGTGCATCCCCAGTACAACGTGCCGCACCCTCATAATTTCGACTCCCCGTCACCTTTCATACCAGTGTCTGAGAAGTCCACGAAGCTCTCCTCGCCGCTGAAATGCCTGTCATCATCGCTCGTTAGCCACTTGCCGTGACGTAAGGTTACGGGGGCATCGGGAGGTGCTCGCTGATTGGGGTGTGTGGGAGCTGAATGTTGAGAAGCGTCGACGCGGTACCCCAACCGTGTATTGTGGGTTCTGACCTTGGCCAGTCTTTCCTGTGATAAGGAAAGAACCTGGATGTTATAAGGATGCAGCACGAGATAGAACGACAAAGAAACAGCATTGCACTTACCAGCCTCTCTCCGCTCCACCCGAGAGGAAGGATGTTTCGGAGTTTAGTTCGCAAGTCCAGTTTCCCGCGACGCCCTTCTCTGGATCGGCTGATCTTCTTGCGTACTTTGACAGACCAGCAGTGAAGCATTGGAAATCATCTTCATCAGGGTTTTCTGGCATCTGTCCAGTAAGTACCCGACCGGCTGCTATCATAGTCGCGGCATGAGTGCACAGCAAGACAGTCTTTGGCTGTTCGGGGTCGTTGTCTAGAGTTGTGACAATGTGATCAAATGCGTTCCTGACACGCTCATGGAGCTCGACGATCATCTCGCCGTTGGAGCCTGGCATATGTACAGATGCATACTCGTCGTCAAGGTTCTGGAAGTGAGGTGTCAGGAGCTCGAGGTGCGGCGGAGTAGGATGTTCGAAATGTGCGCGTCCAAAGAACTCGCTATTACGCACTCGTCAGCACAGTACCTACCTCTGTGTCACTCAGTATGCACGAACCCAATACCGCGATCGATCCGTATCCTTCCTTTTGCCTTGCCCTCTTTGAATAGCTTATCACTAAACGGCTTGAGCGTCTGCAGACACCTGTAGAAGGGGCTAGAATAGATTCTGTCCACTGGCGGCTCGATCTTGCTCAGGTACTCGGCTAACTCCTTACTCTGCTCCACCCCTTTGGACGTAAGAGGCGGATCAGTGGGGATTCCGGTCGGGGTCGCCATGGACGCGGTGTAGATACCCGTTTGGGGGTCTACGGACCAGTTGGCGCGAAACTAGATACCCCGGAGGACACGTTAGAAGAGTGCCATGCTAGGGGACAGATCTGCATGTGCGAGTGTGAAGGGTGGCGTTTCATGTGATACACGCGAAGGTGTAGGGAAGCGAGATGTTTGCGGAGGTAATGCAAGGACGGAGATGGCTCAGAAGTAGCTGCCTGAAACGGAAGACTTTCCTCGACTACAGTGTAAAAGCATCGGAGGGCGTGAAGTGCGGTGACGGAGGTTAGCTTAATACGTACCGCGTGCCGGACGATGTAGATGACCTCTATCATGGTTCCGTTGTCTTGTCACTCCGAGAGAGTTTGTGTACCGTAGAAGTTTATTCGATCGTGCGCTGTGCTTGCCGTTGGGAGTACGAGATGGTTCTGAGATGAAGGGGTAGGTGCTCGCAAGTTACCTCGGTAACTTTACCTTTTCGGGACGCTTTTCGAGGTCTCAACGTTGGTGATTAGAAACTTGGTACGCTGTGTCGAGTGCAAATCGAGAGACTTTACAGATGCTGTTAGAATCCGGCTGCATCTAGCGGCTACAGTCTGGGCTTTGTAGTACTACTGCACGTTTGACAGTCGCATGGAGATTCACAATACCTAGGTACTGCTTCCGCGCAACAAACCTCAAGGGCTCGTTATACCCAGGTAAACAGACATCCGTCAACCGAGACAGTCGCCCAGCACGTGCCGCAACCTCCTGCAAACTCAGCAAAGGTGATCGATATGGAGATTTCCGACGTCCGACAATGAGCCACTCACGCAGCATTCCTATCATCGGTCAGGCCCCCACGCTCGAGCCGTGCCTAAGCGCTTCCAGCATTGACATGCGCTTACTTCGTACGCGAACTTCACATGCGCATGCACATGCGACAGAACTGCAGGACCTCGTACTTCTGCAGTCGTAGCTCAGGAACGAGCCGGCATCCAAACAATGCGCACCCTATGTCGCTACTCCTTACGGTATGCGCAAGCGCAGCGCAGGGGCACTTTGCATGTGCGCGTCGCTCGTTGGTGATGTGCTGATGCGCAAGCCACGTCAATGCAACATTGGAACGGTTGTAACGTGTTTTCGCCGGGGTGTTTGGAATAGACTCGAATCCTGCAGGAATACGAAGGACCTGGCGGACGGAACACCGCTATAGTGAACGACAGTAGTGACGGGTTGGTCCTTATCCTTGCTGTTCATCTGCGCTTCCGAATATCTCCACAGTACAGCGGGCTTCCGCGTTCACATGCTGTTTATACCCGCGACTAGCGGAATCTTTCCTTGGGCCAGAAGCGCTATCACGATAGCGGCAGAGAAAGCGATGATTGTGGTACATGGACTAAAGTCCTCCCCAGGTGACCAGGTTACGCCTGGGCGGGGTTACAGGTGTCTGGGTATCATGTAGCCTGCTTGTAAAGGGTGTGCGAGGTGGATGCACCATCGCAAAGCTGCATCGAAATGAAACCGGAAAGATTCTCGCACTTGTGTAGTCGAGCTGTGGCAGTCGGTCACATCCGGTCGTGATGATCCAGTTCTTCGGCCGCTATCAGCGACAGCATCCGATCGATCGCCTACCTGTGTTTGCCTGAGCAAGCAAGCACCTGCCTTCTTGAATCGCATTCGAAACCCTAGAGGGCTTGATCCTGGCGACGATGCTGCAAGCCATCGGTGATCATCAGACGGATACAATGATTGATTACCGCAGTGCCATCCAAGGTCTGCCTTGAAACGTCCAAGGGTAGTAACAATGTAGCGCTGGCTTGACTCTCGGAGCAAATACGCTGAGAGCCTGGGGATAATCAGCGTAAAGTTCGACTACTGGACAAAACTAGCGGCAATCCGTCTCCATCAGGTTGGATTCCAGGGTTCATTTGGTAAGAACGCGTCTGTGCGAGCAGCTGGTACGCCTCCAAGCTTCTGCCAGAAGGATAGAACTCCGGCCAGTCCCGACGTGCCGTAGAGACACCGCTTGTCGGGACCGGGACGGGATCCTTGAAACTTACATGTATTGAATATCCATGCGTACTATCCAAGAAATATATGGGAATGAACTCCACGGTCATGGAATGGTATCGCAGCGTACACTTAGGTTTCTAAGGGTGCTGAAACTGGATCCCACAGCTGCCTAAGTAACCAGTGACGTACTGTCGTAGTCAAGATCAAAGCCCCGGACTCCACCATGAAACAGCTGGGATTCGAGATGACTTCCTCCACATTTCATGAAGTGGTCGCGTCACTGCTGCCCAAGAGTCTGACAGCCGCCGGCCCAAGCGTTGCAATCGCATAGTACTGACGGCGCAACGAAGACGGGATGGCAGTGAAGTACCAGACCGAATTGAGCAAGACCGGGCCAGACGCCATCATAGCTAAGTGATTAGTACATGGCACATGCTCTCAGTTTTCTCGGCGTGCATCAGTAGGAGGGGTGCTACATGTCAGGGGTCATGTTGGTATCGTGTAAAGAGTGAAAGATGCCGTAGACCGATGTAACGCAGCAGTTGTTCGTGACCGGGCGGCCCCGAAGAATAGGTGCGCAGACTTTCCAGCAGATGCGCACGCACTGTTGAGTGTAGGATTTTTCTTGCGCGGCCAATCAACACCAAGCCTGCGCGAATTAATGAACGGCTCAGCGCTAAGCCCTGCAGCTGCAGGCAGACGAAGCTAAAGCGCTTCTAGAAGCTCGTGCTGGCATCATGTAGCGTTTCCGTTACTGACAGAATCAAGGTCCATGGAGGTGGTGATTGATGTCATTCAATGCCTATGCGCCATCATGGCGCTGCATGTCAGTGTTCCTTCGTTTGCTTTCACGTGTTACCATTGATTGGGTAGCCGATTCTCACGTGTGTAGTCCATTGGCTATCGCTTCGTCACATGCGCGTCCTTCTAGTCTGAAGGGCGGCTGTGACAGTGCGCATGGAAGACGCATGGATGGCTGATCTCGAGTTGCAGCATGATCGACGCCCGGATGCATGTATGTGGGGGCGTCTCTCATACCTTAACAGCCTCTTGAACCCACTACGGCCAATTGACCCACATCTAGTAAACACGAGGCTATGATGAACACAGATCCAAAGCGGAGTGGCAGCTTCGACATGTCGCCACAAAAGCAAACATCCCGCACGGGTAGCTAGGGGATTGACGTGGGATGAACTGGGGCGATTTAATGCACTTCGCGAAGTGTTCGCCGATCATCCTCATAGACCCCATGCCGTTGATGCCGATGGTTTCGTCGCAGCTTACTATCGGAGACAGCCAGGTTCCGATAATAGGCATCATGGCAGCCGCTACACAGTATTTGCAGAACAAGGAAGAAGCAAATAGACAGCCGCGCAGGAGTCGCCTTGTGAGGTGGGCATCTGACTGGTGCGCCACACCAAATCATGCCAATTCAGTGATCATCATGGTGGAATAGTAGCCGATAGCAACGGGGATGAGAGTGGTCGATGGCGGTTGACAGCAGATGAATGAGTGACGTAACAGAGGAATTAAAGACTAGATTATATGGCGTATTAAAAGCGAGCGGTCTGAGGGCGCGATTGTAATAACAGTCCACCATTGGGGATTCCAACGTCGACGAGAATACGCGCGCTATTTTTGTATGGTGCTGTGTAAAGGATATTCATCAGCGCCCGCCGCGTATTGACGCGTTGAAGTCTTCCCAGTCTTCCCTAGCTTTTTCTCAGTGACAAAGACGCGCAACACGATGAGATACCTGACAATCAAGAAGATAATAATCGCGGCGACCAGAATACCCACTATGTACGCTCCGACTAGCCCAGAAGAATTCTTCTGAAGGTCAAGGAAGGGGTATACATAAAAGCCTTGGGTCGCATGCGTGAGGTAGGCCAGGCCAAGATAAAGAGCCAACAGGAGGATAATTGGAATCAGGTCGAGCCAGGGCAGTCGCTCAGTTCGGGGGATAACTATCTCGAAAAGGGCGTACGCCGAGTTGAGAGCATGCTGTGACGTGTTTGACCAGAGAGCGAAAGTGGTGGGGAATTGACCCGCAAGAAGTGTCCAGTAAACAACTGTTGTGTGTTAGTTCAGCGTGCTCAGACAATAAATTCTGCCAGTTCTCCAAAAACGATGTTGCAGGGAACACGAGATTGCTTCGAGGTACTCCGGCGCGACTTTGGCAAAACGTTTTATGTAAGTTGACTTACTGGTCACTATCCACGGATAGACTACAATGGTAGAGTAAAACATGCTGTGCGCCACCTGTAGCGCTTTGGGCCATCGTGCCAAAAACGAAGTTCCAGTGAACCAGTAACTGCCGGTATGCACAGCGGCAAAGGCATAGTAAAAGGCGAGACCCCAATACGTCAAAACCGTGAAGAAAGAGAAGGATTGCTGCGAAGCGTCGGACCTGCCGTGGGTACCATTCCAGCCGAAGATGAAAAAGAGCGTGGTAAATGCGTAAATGGCCAATAGCGCGCGAATAGCGAAGAGGGCGGCTGGTGGGAGAATCCACGAGGTTACAAACCGCGTGGGATCAAAAAGGCCGGCGTACGGTGCCGTTATTCGTTGACCAATAGCCATGCTGGGGTTGTTGATTGGGATCCTTGTCGAGTGCCACCAGACTGGTTGTCGTGTCCTCGGAACGTTTCCGACGCGGTGGAATCTGGGTCGTGGGTAGTGCGCGATAGATGACGCGAGATAATTCGCGATGGAGATGATGCGACGTGGTGTTGTGAGACGGCTGCAAAACTCGTTCACCCCCAATTTCCGAGGCTGAAGCTGAAAAGGGCAGTCACCGAGCTGAGGGAAGCGCGCTAGCAATCGGCGCTATGTCACGTTCGGACTAGCACCGGTCGCCGAAAGAACTGACAGGATCGGCCGCGTCTTCGTAACATTACCGCTCTATCCCGGTCTACCATCACGTCTGTGGGCCCGTCCGCTTCAGACTCCCACGCTTGTAACCCCGGCAGCAGAGGCGAGGCACACTCCCACTTACACCCTTACGCTCCCTACGCAGGGCGGCCAGGATGAGGCCTGCAGCGCGCTTGGGCACAGGTGGCTTGCTCGTCCCTCTGCCACTGCCTTCTTCTTTAAGACTACGGGATGCCATCAGTTTGGAATGATACTACTCAGGATGATCACCCAACTGAAAAGCCATCTTCCCAACCCGTTCAGTATCCATCACTATTCGCCCGCTTTGCTTCGTATCAAACATCACCATGAGTGACAACAGCAGAATATCTGTACGTCTGCATCTATCACCTCCTAAGCACTCCGCTAACGGCTCATAACAGAAGGCACAGAATCTCGCTAGGATCAGGGACAACCAACGTGAGTGGATTCCTTGGACGACGACGACCTATCGTCAGCTGTCAGCTGTCAGCTGTCCAACCATGAAGAGTGGCGATAGCTTGCAGCCTGCAAACCATCCAGACGTCTCTGTGTGAGCATTCGATTTACCGAGGATGTTCGCTAACGGTACTCGTTTCAGGCCGATCACGCGCCCGCCGGAAGGAGTATCTGCATGAGCTCGAGGCCAAACTGCGCAGCTATGAACAGATAGGCATCGAGGCCTCTTCGGAAATCCAGTATGCTGCCAGGAAAGTACTAGAAGAGAACCGAAAACTCAGGTCGCTTCTTCATGGGAGAGGAGTCTCTGAAGCGGAGATTGTCGCTGCCCTTGAATCGACGTCCGATCGACACTACAAGCACACCTCTGCCGCCACCAGACTGCAGGCCATGCTTGAGTCAAGGGTCAACACCAACACAGCCTCTTCGACCAGTTCGCCTATACCTTCATATACCAGAGCCGATTCGTTATCTCAACACGTCCCATCAGTGCCGCATGCTACTATCCCATCTGCACGGCCGACAGCACTCAGTTGCAACGATTCGCCCAGTCCAAGATCCGTGGTATCAAGTATGGACACACCACCACCAGCCTCATATCCAGCGATGCACTATACTACTCCAATGACTCCATCAGCTGTTCAGATCAAGTCAGAGCATGTTCAGTACGACTACCCTTACGAGCAGACATATAGTAGCGCTTGGGCCTACTCGAGCGACTGCAACTACACTGCAGAACCGACGTCATATTACAACAACACCTCGTCTTGTGTTGACGCTGCCAACATCATCCGCACAATGCGATCTGGTGTTGGCCCTGAGCTGGAAGTCGATCTCGGATGCCACACATCAGACCGTCATTGTTATGTCGACAATGCTACAGTATTCAACATGATGGATCGATATTCTCAAAATCATGCGACTATATAAGACAAGACGGTGGTCAGTCTGCGGATACAAGTGGGAGGTGCCCCGTCATCATCAACCTGGCCTATAGCGAGCGGAGCTATCGGAGACCAGTGGCGGCGCTTGTTGTGTACGACCCTACGGTGGCCAAGTCCATGTTGGCGGCTGGATAGGCACCTGTTGTACTCATCAATAGCCTCTTCAGTACTATGTTGAGTCGAGACAATCTCTAGGAGGGTCTAAACAATGCATTGTGGCGAGGAAACGTTTCGCAGACCCCTATCGAGACCCTACCACCGATACGTGTCGGTCCTCTTCACTGCTTCGCCCGCCATTACGAACGTCATGAAAGAAATCAACCGCTAGCATGAAAGCGAAGCCGAAACTTGAACTCTTTTCTTTGTCGACAGCCGTCGCATGACCTCCCGCCTTGCTCAGTCTATGTTCGTATGATACACTTTGAACACTCCAGTCGACGCCAGCACGCCAGCACCAAGCCTAGAGGACTTGGAGATGATCAACTTAAGTTTGTAAATAACGTGTACAAACTACTCTTGTAGCCTCTATCGGCGAATATGATGATCTCATCATCATCGATTCCCTCCATATTCGGCACTGATGAAACTAGTCTCATATCTTTTATTCCTCTAGATAGGCCGTGTGCACCCTGTCGTCTTCTCATGTTGGCACGGTTCTCTCTAATTACTGTCCTGCTGGTGGAAGACGGCTAGGTATCTCCCTTTGTTCAGATAACTAACACAGCATGGGTGATGTTGGCAAACCCGGCATGTTCTTCTTGTCCTCTGTAGACAAAGGGCCATTCTTCAAAGAACACATACCCAGCATATATCCGACGCGACATCTGTATGGGTCAAAGTTCCAATCTCATGTCCATGAATTCTATTCTTGTCTGACACTTCACATCCATTGGTATCGAGGTTCTATCAAGATGTCTCCAAAACGGAAGAAGACAGGACATGGTGACGACCCACCCAAGGCGAAGAAGACCAGATCAGAGGATACTCCTGATGACGATACAACCAAGACCGATGTCAACTGGTTCATACCAAAAGAAAAGGGAAAGAACATCTATAAAGAGAAATGCGCAGCCGATTATGCCCAAATCCTCTATGAGAAAGCGCGAGAAGAGATAAGTCCGCAACAAGCACCTTTGTTAGATCCGCAATTCCGGACGCCAGTATTCCAAAAGCAAGGCAAAGATCTGCGAGCGGGAGACAAGTACAGGCCCAGCGCGTCTTTGCGCAACCTGTTCAACGATATCAAGAGTAGAAGTATTGATAAGGAAGAGGGCCATAGCATCACTCATTTCCAGCAGCAGTTTGGCGATGACGCAAACATTGCAGTAGTGCTCTCAAGAGCGGATGACAACGCTACTTTTGTTCTAAATGAAGACCAACGTTTGGAAGTGTAAGTGCAGATACATGGCTCGTTGTCGCCAAGCTGATTGGATTTAGGATTGTGAACGATGTGACTGCACATGTAGATTTTATCCGACGGAACTCATCAGAGGATGGCAGCCCAGCCGGTTACTTCATTCAACTCCCTCTCAATACGTCAGTCACAGTAAACGGAACTACATACACCAACAGCGACGACTCATCATCCATGCCTTTTTACATTGGGCCGCTCGAAGGGTACGCGATCATTGAACTACTGTCGCAACCCGCGTTTTTCTTCAGAACTGCAGCAAGCTTGAAAGCCACATGGTCGCATAGAGCGGTAACTCAAGAAGAGCTCGATCGTCGCGATGGGAATGGCGATGTCGCGTTGGGAAACACAAGGGTGCGATGGGGGCCTATTGGAGCTCCACTGCCGCCAGCGGGACCGGGAAACCCGGGCGTTCCAGAAGAGGTAGAAGAAGAGTCGGGGGATGACTTCACCGACACATTCACCGATGCAGGAGAGCCGATCAAAGATCTTGGTGCGTATATGCGAGCTCAGCTGTTGTCTCATCAACAAAGTCGATATCGCGAGCTCATTCCCAGAGTTCTTGCTTCGGTGAACTATCGAGAGAAAGAAGCTACCGGACTCAGCTATCAGCATGAAGGACAGACTTTCAGACCCGGGAGGACGCTGTTGCAACCAATCGAGGTGGAAGGGAACCATCTGTTGCTCGCTGCTCAAATCCATGCCGACAAGCACATCACACTCAAAGTCCTAGACCCTATGACGTGGCGATCAACACTGTCTAGTCGGAAAGCTATCGATGAACACATCAGGGAGACTTTGCGAAGCTCCACATGGTGGCGGCATGTCTTTGACTCGTTAGATCAAATGGAAGAAAACCTGCCCGAGGCCACTATGTGGGTACCGGCGGCTCAGGTCACGACAGGCGATGGAAGCTTTACGTACACCGTATTGAACGCGTGGGCGCTCGCGATGGGCCTCGCGCCAAACCCGTCGTTCACACCCAGCGCTCATGGTCACGAATCGTTCTTCATCCGGGCCCAACAAATCTTCGATCTGGCCCTTCAAGACACGTTGAACTGGAGGGTATTGCTCGCCTTTTTCCGCTGCACCGGATTCGTTAAGCCCAGCGAGGGCAGCGAGAATGATGAAGAGGCAGATCTCCCGCATCTATCAAGGCGATTTGATCTTTGTAACCGCTCTTTCCAGAAGCTGATCGCTCGCCAAACGGCAGCAGACGCCGCTGCTGAGGGCAAGAAGATCGATATGGAGCTGGTCACTTTGGGACTCGAGCATGGAATGCGCCATGATGTAGCCTTCGCTGCCGATTCACTAAGCGAGCTCGAACGGACCAACCTCACTTCCATCGTCCGTGATAGCCGATGGAACTTCGCTGACACAAAGAAGAAGCTGAAAAAGCGTCTGGACGAAAACAAAGAGCAGAAATTGTCGGATGTGTCGTTGCTAAAACCAACACCACCACCACCACCTCCACCTCCACATAAATCGACTCCAGATACCGAGGAGATTCCGGCCGACTTTGATCCTTGCAAGCATCTTCACGAGCAGATTAAATTGCTCGAAGAGCAGGGGAAGATTGAACCAAAAGTCGGAAGTGAAATCGACGAAGCATTGCCATCCAGGTGGAGTCAAGCTGTCTTTGGATATATCGAGCCCGTTGTACGAGCTATCAACGATTTGCTCTCGCCTGAGCAGCCTCAGCGGGGCTTCACGCTGGCAGACCTGAATGGTTCATCCAGATACGCAGATGATTCTGGCGTGTTGGACACAGTGGTTATGATGGTCTGCCAACTGGGAGACCATGTCATACTAGTAGTCTTGCAGCATGAGGACGCATCCAAAGAAGCTCCTGATGTCTCACGCGTTATGGACTCCGCACCATGGACTACCACGGCGAAGGAGCGCGTCCAAATCCACGACCTACTGGTTGAAGCGGGGATGTTAGTAGTTGATCCTACTGCAGACGAAGTTAAAAGTTTCGTCGGGCCAGTACTACAATGGATGCCGGGTCCTCAGCAAGCACAAGTAAAAGAAGCTGGGTATTTTGCAATAATGAGTGCATGGGCTGTACTGCTCGGTCTACCTATCAATCCCGAATTCCGCATGGGCGCAGATTTCTACGACAGCGCACTTCCTCTGCTCCAGGCAGTGGTCAAAGCACATGCAGACTGGAAGCTGATCTGGGCGTTCTTGCGTTGTGTGGGTTATACTCAGTCCGAGCAGCCGCCTCCGTTGCAGCGTCGATTCAAAGCGACAAGGCCTGCTCGTGGCCCCCGTATCACCAGAGGCAACAGAAAGACAAAGCGCTCGATTGAGACTCAGGCTTGCCGTGACATCAACTATCCGCATTTCCCAGTGAATACGGGTGTAGCGCATACTGAAGCTTTCCCGTGGGATGACTACGACAAGCCGGATAGGTCAACGCGTATACCCGAGTTGATCACGTCTGGAATGTACAGCAAGGTCCTGTCAATTGCTCCCGCACCCTCAGGTGGCTCCAAGGGCGATTATCCCAAACCGTCAAACAATGGCGATAAACCACTGGGCGACCCCGCTCGTCCTCAAAACCCCGGAGAAGGTACCAAATCTGTATCGGAAAAGACCAAAGAGACTTCCGGTAACCCCAAAGAAAAGTCAGCGTTGCCAGAAAACTTTGACCCGTGCGAATACTTCAACCAACAGCGAAACGCGCTTCTGAGTGATCCGGCCGTAGCAGCAGCAGTAGAAAGTCTTCGAAGTCGTGCAACCACCACATTCGGACTGTGGCTCAAGGATGAAGAGGTGTCCTTGGCCATCGCAGCCGTGACGCTCGGCATAACGAATGCTCAGGACCTAGAGGGCGGGTTCGGTTGTTTGGACCAGACTGCAGTTCAATACTGTCGGCACGAGAATCCTACGTTGATGCAGCCTACGATTCGACCGGGACGGCCGTTGATAGTACCGGTGAATATTGACAACCATATCATCTTGGTGGTTATTCAGTTTGACGGCTCTAAGAAGGAGCCTACACCTACGATCTCCATCCTAGATTCTAAATCTCACAACTATAGCTTCGAACGACGTGCTCATGTTTTCGACACAGCTCGAAACATCTTTATCGCCTCGCGCTGGGGCCGGTTTCCCAATCTTCCGGACGAAGGTGACTTACGCCAATACACCCGGGAGGCATTGCACGCTGAGTGGATTCCCGTAGCCCCACAACCTACGGATAATGAGTGTGGATACTATACCATATTGAATGCGTGGGCACTGGCTTTGGGGCTCCAACCCAACATCAATTTCTTCCCAAGTTGGACAGCACAATTCTTCCGAGACCTCATTGATGTGATCCACATCGCTCGTGTTGGACGAGCAGACTGGAGACTGATATATGCGTTTCTCAGATGTAAAGAGTTTGTTGACAATGCAGCAGCCGTGCCCGAGGATCGCCATTTTGAACGGACCGAGAATTTGCCGCGCGATGAAGCACTAGAATCGGTATTGGATCGTCTGGAAGAGTCAGAGCGCCGCGAATGGGAAGAAAGGGATCCAGATTTCCCCAAACTGGCCAAAGCAAACAGAACACATGTTGTCCCAGGGAAGCGACACGACGAGGAATGGCCATCAGACGACTGGACGGAAGAGGCAAGGAAGGAGTATGTGAAGGATCTCGAACGCTGGGGAAAACTTGTTCTTGATACGGACAGCAAGGGACTAAAAGAGCAGTGGGACCAACACTTCTTGATGCATGGCGTGGAATTTGAGAACCACCTGGAACACATACACGGCAAACTAAAGGACCGGACTTTGGATATCACCAAGGATATACTTCCTCACTACAGGGAATTCCTCAACAAATTACATCCGCCGGGATTGAATGTGCAGATCGATCACTTTCCCTGTGCCTGGAAAGCAGACGCTATAAACCTTTACGATTGTATTCTGAACTACGAACCGTTGGCACCAAGCTTCTCTAACGGGATGCGAGAGGAGATCAATAGACAAGAATGTCAACCGTGGGAAATAAATATGGCTATCGCTGCCGTGATCGAGGCAATCGATGACAAGCAGCGAGAGCTTCACAGGATGAACAGCGCTGACGGTCAGCCATTTGCTGGGGGGTTTTCGATGGCCCCAACTGACGCGTTAAGAGAGGCGCTACTTAAACCACTGCCAGCAGATCATCCTGTGGCATCGAGACCTAGGAGATGCTGGTTTATGCCTCTGAATGTGAGCGGACCACTCCTAGAACGGGCCAACGCATGGCAGGAGACGAAAGGCCATAAAGTGAAGCGCCTGCCAAAAGGCGGAGGTCACACATTGCTCATGGTACTCCAAGAGCGAGACGACCAACCGAATACAAATCATCTGAGCGTCGATACTTATACCCTTGATAGTCATCCGGCCATCTTGGAGAACGCCCACGAGTTCTTGGGCCGTTCCGTTTTGAGAGCAGCTGGACGTCTTGGTTGGTCCTCACATCGTAATACCGCGCAAGTTGCAGGCTTCAATCATAGATATCCTGTACCAAAGCAGCAGACGGGCGGATTTCAACGTGGCTACCACGTTTTCGTAAACGCCTGGATACTCGCAATGGGTCTCACACCAGATACCAAAAGGGGCCCATACAACGAGAAGGTCTATTTTGAGGCATGGTTATTTGCTAGGGCTGCAATAGCGGGATTACTCGACTGGAAGGCATTGGTAGCTTGGTTCTTCTGCCGGAAGTTGACAGTGGAGAGGACTTATGAAGCTGTACCCGCAAACAGGCGCTTTGAAGGTACTGTCCCCCAGGTGCCGGATCGAGTTGATGATTTACCGGAAGCGGAAGGAGAGGGCGATTTGCTAAATCATGTGCAACAACGGTACGATGCGGATGACCGGCCTCTGGCGCTGTTATCGGTTGAAGACGCCCCTTACGATCGGTCTAATAATATTGTATGGCCCCCTTCTAAAGGCAAGGAAAAGGAGGACCAGGAAAAGAGTCTGGACAGAAGTTATGACGACGCGGATCTAGAGTTCTTCGAAGCCCAGGCAGGTGTAAAGCGTAAGTCGCGTGAAGAGATTGACGATGGCCTCGGTCGCTTTTACAGTTCGCACGCGACTGTTGACACTCGTGTCAGAGATACGGTTCATTCGTCCTTTTCCAGGAAAAGGCAGCGCCTAAGCGACAGCCTCTCTTTCCTTGACGGGTATTAGGTGCCCCTTGCTCTTGTATTTGTAACGTAGACGGACTGCGCTGGCGCGGTTATCGTAGAAGGGTCATCGTTGTATTTGTATTGAGGAGAGTTCGCTAATGTATCGGCAATGCGCTGCCCTGAATGATATGTAAAAGTCGTTGTTCAGTGTAGCCTGTTATGTTGCGCGGTGGCATGTAGACGCGACCGCGAGTGACGACCCTAAGCTCCGGCAACCGATGACGTAGCCCCAAAACCTTCACGCGTCGCGATCCACGAGCCCCAAACCTCCACAACCCAACCTACCACTCCCAACACAACCCCACAACCCGCCAAAATGATACGACCGACCCTCCTTTCCACCATCCGCCTCAATGTCTTTCCCAATGCCTCGAAACGCGCCTTCTCCCTCCTCAACCCCACGTCGCGCTCGCACACCAACCGCATCTTCGACCCCATCCGCCAACCCAACGACCTGCACACACTCACACTCCTCAACGCATCCGACAACCGCTCACTAATAACCTTCTGGACCGCGACCTGGTGTCAAACTTGCCAAGCCATCAAGCCGCTCATCCGCCAACTCATCGAAGAAGAAAAGATCGGGGAGCGGGAAGGCGGACTGGGCTTTGTGGAAGTGTTGATGGACAGCACGTTGATTGAGGATTTGCCTATAAAATACCGCATCAGTAGTATGCCGACGCTATTGGCGTTTTCAAGACAGGAGGCGCAATTTGATACGAGGTTGACGCGGCCCGAGGAGATGCGGAATAAGGACTTTCTGAGGGAGTGGTTGGTTAGGGAGGCGCAGAGGGGAGGGAGGATGGGTGGCGGCGGAGGCAGTATGTTTGGTTAGTTTCCCGTGTCCTTGTGTTATGCTTGGATGGAGTACTGGGCCTGACGGTGTTAAAGGTGCGAAGGAAGATGGCGAGCAGGGCAAAGTGGGTGAGGACAAGTGACACGGGATAGCCAGACATGGAACGGAGGCATGCTTTAGGCGCAACAAGGTGGCAATGCGGTCAGGAGCTGTGGAGTAACGAATGATCTGCGCTCGTGTGACACAGTGAGTGAAGTAAAGCACGGTCGAGCAAACACTGTTATTCGACTCTCACGTGCGGGAGTGATTCCATAACCCCGTTTTCTTCTCTCACCTTTCTCTTGGAAAATTCCCTTCCTTCATCCACCAATAGATCTCTACCATGACAAAATTGCCGATATTTCAAGACTACGAGGCCGCTGTCGTGAAGGGTACTAGGCTACTCCAGATACTGGCCGCGAGGGACAAGACACAAGTTCAAAGCGCATTCGAGGAGGTACAAGAACTAGCCCAACGTGGCTACCTTCTGAAGCCTCAAGACAAGTTCTTTGAAATCGACTGTATCGCCGATGCGCTCTGCGATCTAGGTGTCAGCGACAAGATGGTGTATGATGGCGGAGAGAACATGAGAACACATCATGTGCATGACTGCGACGGAGCAGCAACGAGAGGAGATGATACGGTAAGTTTCGAGATGGGCTAAAGGTACGCGTGTTCTAATGAGCCACCAGACAACACACGGCTACTTCTCCCAAGTCAGCAACCCACTATCTGGTGTCTTGATCGCAGACAGTAATCTCACTCGCACGCATGCAGCGAAATTTGATGACGCATGGGAAGAAGAAGCTATAGGACTATCGCCACTGCGACACTGGTCAGACGTAGCGTTTCTACAATACCTTTCATCTTTCCCCGAACCACCCGTACGGCCGATTCCGCTCAACTACGTCTTCCGCGTTCAGATACAAAACGCCGAGACGTCTCTGGTGCTCAACAATATTATCAGCAAGCATGGCACGTTTACATTCGAGTTTTGGCCTGGTATCACGTTCGGAATGGACACTGAAGAAGGCAAGGCAATCTTGGGGACGCCGAATGGTTGTGGTGTCGCTTGGATGCTTATTCAACATAAGAAGGCGTTTGGAGAGAAGAAAATTGAGAAGGTGACTTTATTCCATGCGGCAAAAAAGGATGATTTGTTTAGATGGCCGACTTTGCTGTTTTGGATTGTGTAGACTATGGGCCAGGTGAGAAGATTGTATCTGCATTCACTTTACATTGAGCGAATTAGAGAAGGGGTGGACCAGATTAGGCTACATATCAGCTGCTTCTCGTCATACCGTTTGTTGACGATGCGCGTGACGCTCAACATCTCATACTCAAGGAACTCATAAATGCATCTGGATGGCAACATACTTAGTACTGCCGCGGCCCGCCTGCGACACTTTTGTCACTAGCATTCTCTCCGATGACGACCTCAATCAGTCCGGCAGTGCATTACGAGTTGGCTCACGAGAAAGGTCTATCGCTGTTACAGATGCTGGAAGCTAGCTTTGATGAGCTCGGTAATTTACTCAAAAACACAGATACGCCAGCTGAAAGCGAGCACCTCAACCACGAAGATCTCTTGGAGAACAATTGGGTTGAGCGCTCCGCTGGGGACGATTCCAAAATTCTGGCGCGACTGTTGGAGGACCTTGGAATCGACACTTCAAGAAACATCCCTGTTTCTCATGATCACCACGGCCTTGAACCGATAGAAGGATCGCTACAAGAAGGACTTGAGATGAAGATACGCTTCGACTCAGTAATCAACACTTCCGGTGGTATGATTGCAGCCATGAACACGTATAGCCCTATGGAAGAATGGAGAAAAGCGAGAGCGGATACCGAGAACGCTCAGCTGAAGCAACCCGGCCACAAGTCTACGGAAGATAATGACCTTGGCGATGACGTTCCTAGTCTGAAGTACTGGTCAGATGTCGCATACCTGCAATGGGCCTGCAGTAACACGGACTCATCCGACCTACGTTATGTGATGCGAATGAGCATTACAAACGAAAAGACAAAAGCCGTCATCCAGCATATCAAACAACAAGCCCATCCCAAAGCTTCAGGCTCATACTCATTCGACGTTGACGACCGCGATCAGGTAGCTGCTTTCTTAGGAACACCGAATGGAGCCGGAGTCGCTTGGTTGCTCATACAGCATAAACAGCAATTGGGCCATAAGACAGTTTACAAGGTAACGGTGGACTGTCGTGAAATCTGGCATAAAAGCAAGACGATAATTCCAAGCTTGGTGTTCCACCTTCGCGACGCGGTTACTCCGAACCCAGGCAGCGAGAAAGGTGATTGAGGGAAGTCGCTATGAGGGTAGAGCGAGCGCTGCTCGAGCAATGTGTCAGGCTATGCGAACGATGAGAAGGCTGACGGTAGAACATTCATGAAACTACACCGTGTTTGATCCACTGAAGATTCGTAGGAGATGGAATACATCATTTCACCAGCCTCGGGTATAAAAGACACTCGCTTCCTCTGCTTCCCAATAGCATCTCACACTAAGCCATGCCCACGATGACAAACCCACATATCAGTAATCTGGACTACAAGACTGCCATGGTCAAAGGCAAGAAGATGTTCCAAGTGATGCATGGCGAATCTGCCGTCACGCAAAGCCCATGCTTCACGTCCGAAGAAGTAAGAGCAATGGGATACAAGAGAACAATAAGGCTTCCATGTATCTCTGACCTGTCGAAAAAGCTGGACAGTCTCGGTGATCAAGGTTCTAACTCTCACTTCATCAATATTACAGACGACTACACGAGAGATGTTATTACTGGCGAAACACTTGTCGCGAGCGACGTGAGATTCATGTCCGATATCCACGTTGAAGCGGGAATTCTCGTAGCAATCTGCAACTACAGCCCGACATACAAGGCCAAGAGGTTGAACTCGCCGGCGGCCGCCATGTTACCCTCGCTGAAGCACTGGTCCGATATAGCCTTTCACCAATGGGCCCATTCTCAACGCACCCAGGAAGGAATACGTAATCTCAAGTTCATCATTAGAGCAAACATCATGAACGAAGATACTTTGGCTGTTATCAATAGTATTCTCGACGCTCCACTTCGCCAGTCACAAATAATAATAAATAATATAATAGAACTAACGTTGTATCTCTCTAATATCTACCCTAGTAATGCGTAATAGAGCTATTATAGAAAGTAAAGATCCTCTCTAGGCCTAAGAGACAGGGCCTACAGCGTACTTTTTTAGAATTAAGCAATTACATAATTACGTAATTGCGTAATAACGCGTTACTATATTAGACTTAATAGTAAACTTAAAAATTTCTAACGTAAGCCTAGATTTGCGCCTTATAATACTTATACCTATACTACTTCTACTTCTACTACTAATATAATAGTTACTATACGCGTAATTATAATAGGCTAACTACTTTATATTTATTATATATTACTAATAGCTATCTAGACTATTAACTAGTAGCACTAGTACTAGCTTTATGTAATTGCGTAATACTAAAAGAATACCTAGTAAGTCTACTACTAGCATAAAGCTTCTAAACTAGCAACTTATATTCTATACGTAATTACTTATAAGCCTAGCTATATTAGCTATATTACGTAACTACTACTTACTATCTATATTTACTCTTATCTACTTACTTACTTACTTATTCTCTATTTATACTAATAAGTCTCTAGCTTTTACTATAGCCTTCTATACTTTATAATAATACTTAGGTTACTCTAGAGCGCCTATAACTACTATTTCTTAGCTTACTAGTCTATTTACTACTATACTTATACTAGTAGCTTATCTCTCTTTCTTTAAATAATTTTAAGCGTTTTTAACTTTTAGAGTAAACTCTAGAGATAAAGTTCTTTATATTATATATACTTTTATACTACTATAGACACTAGCACTATTATAGTATAAGTATATATACTATCTACTATTTTCTAACACTTAAATTTCTTCTAGGTAAAGGTCTTATTTTCTTCTTTTTTTATAGTATAGTATATAAACAGCGTATTTATTTAGAATAGCTTAATAATAAAAAGTATATCTATATAAAGATAATTATATAGTACTAGATTCTCTAAGTTAAACTTTACTAGAATAATAATATTATAAAAAGTTACTACTATATTACTTAAGTTACTATTATATATTTACGCTCTAAGCTATAAGATATTAAAAGTTATATTAGTATTAGTAATACTAACTTTATAAGAGACTAAGCCTATTAGTAGTACTAGGTAACTATTACCTAGGCTAAGCACTAAAGAGTTAAAAGTACCTACCTAGGTAGTAGATATAGAGAAGAAAGTAGAGTTTAATATCTTTAAAGTAATATTAGTATTAGTATTAAGCTTATAAGTTATACCTAGGTATTTAGCTAGGTATTTAGCTTAGGTATTTAGATACTTTAAAGATGTAAGAAGTTCTTTAAGATAGAAAGTTATTAGATAAAAAAAAAAGAAAAAGAGAAGTATTCTCTATATATAAAGTTTATATAACTCTCTCTAGGCTACTATTCTCTATACTATAATTTAACTCTATTACTAACTATAGTTTACTTATATAGTACTATAGTTTAACACTACCTCTACTATAGTTTCTTATCTACTTCTATAGCTAATAAAAAGGCTTCTATTTAATATTATACTACACTCTATCTTCTATACTTCTTACTAAGACTTTCTTATTATTACTATTAGTATCTACTTTAGAAAGCTTATTTCTACGTTAATTTCTAGAATTAAGAATATTTTAATATTTTTATAGCTATATAGCCTCTAATAGCTCTATAGCTTACTTATTACTATCTCTAAGTCTACCTCTAAGTTTACTAGATAAGCTTATATTACTATTACCTCTCTATAAGTATATTATTACTATTATTTAAGTACTATATCTATAGTAAATGTTATAGAGAGAGTTTTATTAATTATTATAGCTATATATAGTAAGTATAAGGTATTTAAAAAATACACTTATATTAAAATTACTATATAGAGTTACTAACTACGTTTTATTACTCTACTTTATATTAATACTTTACTATAATAAAAAGTAAAAATATTATCTCTAAACTTAAAGCTCTTTATAATTACTTAATTATTTTTTTATAACTTTAACTATAAAATAAACTAAACCTTTTTTAGTATAAAATTTTTAATATTATTAATTTTCTAGAAGAGTATAAGAAGTACTTAAATTTTCTTTTTTATCTACGCTAAAAAGGCTATATAGCTTACTCTTTTATTAGCTATCTATCTCTAAGAGTATAGTATAAATATACTTATAAAGTTACTTTTTTATAAGCTATACCTTTATATATACTCTATTTTATATATATAGTAAAAGCTTTTAAGTATTATTAGACTTAGTTTTTATATTATACTCTCTAATATACTAAGTATAATAAAAGTTATAAATAAAATTTATACTAATATAAATTAGTATTATTATAGTTTTTATAAGTACTATATACTAAATTAATATTACGTGTAGAGTTTTAGAGCTAGTATTTATTTTTATATATATTAGATAAAGCTTTTTACTATATAGAAGATTTATTTTATTATACTTATTACTAGGTAGCTATTCTACTTATAAGACACTAAAATTTTTATATCTAGTATATATACTATAGTATATATAGATAACTATATTAAGATTATAACTATACTAAGTTATTATAACTTTTTACTTTCTAACAAACTTTATAAGAAAAAATATTAAGATTAAAATAAGATATAATCTATTAAGATAGTAACGTTAAGATAATTAAGATTATATTATGTCGCCAGTCACAAGCTTGTATACAGTCGGGACTATATCTGGACATGAATAGTGACCATGCCATAGCACTGCTGGGTACAGCACACGGTACAGGTGTATCTTGGCTACTTGGGCAGCATCGAGACCAACTTGGCCAAAAGGTAATTGCTGGGATAACGATATTCTATAGCGACGAGCCGCTAGAACGCAACAGAGCCCTCAACTTGCTGTTCGGCCTCCGTGACGCGAATGCGCGTGAGGGCCATATCGAGAAGTTGTGAGGAACGATGGCAAGAGCGCGGCGGACGATCCTTTGGGTAGGCGTAGGCGTCTAAGGGCGGTAGTTCGTAGTAATGACGATCTTGCCGAATCGGATCAAGAATCGGATCAAAACTGAGCAGTGCCTGATGGTGGTTGAGATTGTTATCGACGTAGAGGCCTAGTATGCATGGAATATTGGCGTTCCCGGTAGCGATGATGGATGGGCAGGCAGTCGCGAGGCTTGGTGGCTGGGACTGGGAGCCGGGGGTGACCGGAAGCGAGACGCACCCCGCAATGACCTGCGCGTCCCGCATCTTCATCACAATCTTCGCGTCTCCTTTCTCTCATGGTCTGCTTCTTCGTGTGATCTTGTCTGTTAAGTTCAAGGTTTGACCTGCTGCTCTTACCCAGCAGGTCGCTACATGCAACCGTCGAATGACAACAAGCGAACTCTACGCGTCATTAGCGCGAGCTGCACTGTTTACTCAATAGCAACCGCATACACGGGATGGCCATGACGCTCTTATGCTTTTTAGTTGCGGAGACGGCTCCTAAGCCTCGGCTTCGCGCACTAAGAAGTGATTTTGTTTGGATGGAAACCTTACAGCGCGATGCATGCCAAGCTGGAGGTGGCTTGCGACGGGAGTGTTGACCTCGGTTTCGCGTCAATAAAAAGACGAGGCTTGTATAAAGAGATCAGGATACTGCTTCATACCAGTCCACGGGTAGTAGTACCACAGTGCCGCCGACATGTTCTCGTCTTCTACATTCGGCTCCGTTGCTCTTCTGCTCTTGTCCAGCGGCGCGACGACAACCTGGGCAGACTATGCGTCCGGACACGATGTACCAACCGCAACCGTCGACGCGGGTGTCATAGTTGGGAAGACCACCTCACTTCCTCATGCACTTGGACCAGTGCATCAGTTCCTAGGTGTGCCCTTTGCATCACCACCCGAGAGATTCTCTCCACCGCGAGCTGCAGAGCCCTTCCAAAAGCCAGTCAATGCCACGGAGTTCAAACCAGCATGTATCCAACAATTTCGATGTACGCAAACCATGTAAGCGATCTGATATATGCTAATTGGGGTAGACCCGTTGTCAAGTTCACAGTTCACCCAGGCCGTCTTCAATAACCCGCCACCTGAAGAGTCGGAGGATTGCTTATACCTCAATGTCTATGCACCATCCACTCCCTCAGGCGGCAATGGCAGGGCTGTAATGTTCTGGATCTACGGTGGCTCACTGCAGTTCGGTAACGCTGGCCAAGAGCAATATGACGGAAGCAGTTTTGCAGCATACGAAGATGTCATCGTTGTGACGACGAACTACAGAACGAACAGTAGGTGACTATGGACACTCCAAATCACGTCTTTCACACCTAACAGCTCGCAGTATTTGGCTTCCCTGCTTCACCAGAGCTGCCATTAGCGGAACGCAATCTTGGCTTCCTTGACCAGCGCTTTGCCCTCGAGTGGGTACAGCAAAACATCCACGCTTTCGGCGGCGATGCGTCTAAAGTCACCATCTTTGGCGAGAGCGCGGGTGCTTTCTCGATCGATGTGCTCTTGACCAGCTTCCCCAAGGACAGCTCACCACCATTCCGGGCCGCCATCCTACAAAGTGGGCAGTACAGCTATCGCGCAGCTCCTGCAACATCAAGTATACCCGCTTGGAACAACCTCACAGCGACGCTCGGGTGCCCGGGGACACATGGAAGCAACTTGACATGTGTAAGAGCAGCGAACGCAACGACGGTGCAAACCATCATCAACCAGAACTCACTCGTGTTCAATCCAGTCGCTGATAACACCACTTTGGTATCGAACCCGGCGGCACAACGCCTAAGCGGCGATATCGCGCATATACCAGTACTAGGAGGTACAAACTCCCAAGAAGGCCGCGTCTTCTCAGTTGGCCAAACAAACGTTACTGCCTACCTGCAAGCGACCTTCGGCGCCGCACCAACACTCATTCCCGCAATCGAAGCTGCATACCCAATCGGTAGCAACGGTTTGACCAACGACTACGACGTCATCTCACAGATTGTCACTGAGATCACATTTCAGTGTCCACAAGCACTATGGGCCAATGCGACAGCATCTATTGGTATCCCCACCTGGCGCTACTACTTCAACGCTTCTTTCGCCAACACACAAGCTTATCCCCAACTCGGTGCCTATCACGCTTCTGAAATCCCTCTCGTGTTCCGCACATACCCCCTGGCTAATACGACGACGCAAGAGTACGCCTTGGCACATTTCATGCAAAGTACATGGGCCAAGTTTGCGAAGAACCCATACGCCGGACCTGGATGGAATGCTGTTGGTACGGGTGCAGAGGGTACTGTCTTGGTCGGTGCTTATGACTTCGTGGCAGGTGGAGTGTATCAGGATCAGAATGCCACCGTCGTAGAAGGAGATTGGAACTTGGGTGTTCTCGGCGATGTTGGAGGTGTGAGGGGAAGTGGTGTTACTGTGCTGCCGCAGTCTGATCTTGATTACAGATGTAGTCTCTTTAGGCCTATCTTTGAGGCTAATGTGGGTCCGCAAGGTATACCTCCCCCCTGAGGTAGAGGGCATAGAGGGTGGTTTCCAACTCAGTCAAATGGAAGGCTAAGATGGAGATAAGAAATTTTGATCTCATCCAAGCGTCTTGTGATGCTGTTACTGTACTACTAACTCCTTCAACCTATCGTCCGCCAGTAATCTGTCCAATATCCACTCCACTCCGATCCGACTCACCACCCTCATGCATACTCCTCTCCACACTGTCAATCAAACTCTCGCTTCCGGTTTTGGTACTGACACTGCTACTTCCCTCGTACTCTTGCTTAGTGTTTTGTGTTATATCTTCTCCGCGGCGCTCCTCCGAAGTACCCGAGGCGTTTTGTTGGCCGGGTGCAGCCTATGACTGTCAGTATCTTCCTGGGGAATATAACCTTTCTGGTATGATGCATGGTTGGTATGAGGTGTTATGTCAGGCGAAGAGCTTACCTTATCCACGGACGCGCTCAAACCAGCAGGGTCAGTCGATCGACCGGTCTTGAACGGAACGCTCGTGTCGCCCTTGAATGTGCCGGCTGTGTCTTCGCTGGGGTTGACGTGGTTCTTGGGTTGGGTGTTTGAAGATTCTTGGCCTGTTAGGGAAGACATGGTGTGTATTCTCCGGAGGAGATTTGTAGGGGGGGTCTAAAGGTTTAGATTTTCGTGTGTTGAGCAACTTGTGTCTTTGATGAACGCTTTGACACACGGCCGTGAAGCAGTTTTGTAGGAAGGCGTAAGTTGGAGTCGATGGTGTATATTCGACGTCATAGTGACTAAAGATGAGGATGTGGGTATCTGCAGTGGCGAGAGGGCTGTTGGTTTAAATGCGAGAGATGCGCGTTTGCTTATGCCTTTGACGAAACAATCCTCTCGATTGAGAAGCGTTCCCATTTCTTCACGATCTCACTATCAATAGTACACTCCTCGATCTCATGGTATCAAAATTCTATTCCATGCAGAACGCTCCCTGCGCCGACCGAGTAATGCTACACAGATTATCCATATCTATAGCTTGCTCTTGCCAATACCCCAAACCTCAGCCTGAGGGTTATTCGACTTCTTGTTTATGGATGCGCCTTCAGCGACAGGCTTCTCGCCCTCCTCGACGAACAACGATTGCGACTGCTTCATGGTCTCGACGGCTTCGCGCTCGATGCGGTCAAGGAGCTCTTGATTGGTGGGGATGTCGTGGATGAGGCCAATTACTTGGCCAGCAGTCCATACCTAGGTTTGTCAGTCAACCGCACTCGAAAAGGGACATGTAAACTTACACCGAAGTCTGGGTCTCCGTTCAAGAAGACTTGCCGACCTCGCTTTCCGCTGACGAACTCAGCGACTTCCTCGAACTTGCCAGTTGGGCTTGTCTTCTCGACCTCAACAGCCTGCAGCGCAACCTTGTTGGCGAAGAGTCGCGATGTGTTCTTCCATCGGCGGAGCACGAGTGCGGTGTCTGTCTCTTGCGCGTCGACAATGGCTTGCTTGATGTTGTGGTGGATGGGCGCTTCGATGGTGCACATGAAGCGCGTTCCCATGTTGATACCACAGGCTCCGAGAGAAAGCGCAGCGGCCAGACCTTGGCCGTCGGCGAAACCTCCAGAGGCGATAAAAGGCACACCACCTAATGATTGCCTAGCTCTGCTGAGCAGAATGAAGTTGGTAATGTCCGTCTCGCCAACGTGTCCGGCGCACTCGAAGCCATCAATGGACAGGAAGTCAACGCCAAGCTTCACCGCAGACTGTGCGTGCCTGATAGTAGTGCACTTGTGCAGGATGATGGTGCCAACCTCCTTCAGCTGCTTAATCACCGGTCCTGGGCTGTTTCCCGCTGTCTCGACAATGTTGACTTTCTCCTCGATGATGACGCGGGCGTATGCGGCATAATCCGGGGGGACCATGGCGGGGAGGAGCGTCAGGTTGACGCCGAAAGGCTTGTTGGTCATCGTTCGGCATCGGCGAATTTCTTTGCGAAGGTCTTCGGGGGTGGGTTGGGTAAGGGCGGTCAACTATGCCATCGTGAGAATATGTTTGATGCGTGATGGGCGCCCGACATACTATTCCCAGACCTCCTGCGTTGCTAACAGCGGAAGCGAGTTCGGCGTATCCGACCCATTGCATACCACCTTGAACGACGGGCACTACATCTGTCAGCTACCGTCTCGTTTGCTGTGCTGGTGAAGTTACCTCTAATGCCGAGCGCCCTCGTCAGCTCCGTGTTGAAAGGCATCCTGATTGTAGATGGCCCGAAGAAAAGATTTAAAGTTTGTTGTATGAGAGGGAACTGCACAGGAGCCTTGAGCCGAGCAGATATCTGACACTCGGACGCGCGACGTTACGGCCGTCGCGCCGGCTGAAGCGCATGTCATTCGTGTGGGGAAGCCATGTGCCTCGGTAACTCCACAGCCGCGACACCAAACGCAGGTGCACGACCGTCGGGTGATTAGTTTGCGCTGACTCTATCGCCGAATGATTCGCTGTCACCGAGTCGCTCGTGATGTCTTTGCTGGAATGGCAGCTGTGCCCGAGTGGTGTTCCGGACGCGTCGCAAAAGGGGAAAGCTGAGCCGCAGGGCTGATGCCGTCATCTCCCTGGCATGTTCACATGTGTCTTGGCAATGAACCATCACTCCAACACCACCCCTACGCATCTTAGCGATCAATCTTTAGTCATTTCTTAGGACCCATGTAGGCTGGAATCAGTCGCATCGCGAAAGCAAATCTCGCGGTTTGTCGGTAGCTATCCTTGGTCCAGTTGGACTCCGCATTGGGGCAAAGAACCTAGGAAACAATACTCTGGATTTCAGCGGCCTGGCTGCACTCATAGCACTTTATCAAGGGTCCTTGTCATGGTCTCTGACTTCCCTATTGCGTTGTCTATGTCTGCCCAAACCTTGACTTCTGCCTGAAGCCACGTTGTTTGACTTGCGAAATGGGCAAACACAACAATGTTGCGCTGGATTCTGGACCTCCGCAAAACCCGACTAGAGTGGAAAGACAATCGCTACTCTATGGCATGACCCATTGTGGAATATCTCATCCGTTTTGGGCCAGCATCAACCCGCATCAACGATCAATCATCGAGATTGCACGCTCGTAAGACTGGTTCAGAATAACGGCAGCCCGACGATCCGTTTGTTGCTTACCGACCGTTGTAAAGCCAGCGGGATTACCAAGAGCTTAGTATGCTTCCAGGCCACGTGAGTTTTGGTCCACACTATGGAGCGTCCTTCGATATCGCGTCTGTCTGGCCTACTGAAACTTCGAACTGCAATCCCTTCCCAGTATGGCCTTACTGTCTACTCTGGCTGGTGTCGTAAGCTTCTTGAGATCGAGCAATCTTTCACGCTCGACATGGCTGGCGATCCTGAAAAAAATGAAATTCACGATGCGCAAGAAACGTGATGGATCACTCACCAACGGACTTCATATTCCTGATTTAGCAATCATCTTTGTCGAGCTTTTGAGGGAGTTTTGTCTCGAACATGCGGAGTGAGGTAAGAGATCTGCATCTAGGCCGACTGTCCAAGACGATACTCAGGAAGCTCATATCATAGGATCCATAGGTACCATGGAATGTCACATTGTAGTCGCATTGGAAGAGCGCTATTTAGTCGATGTATGGTTGGGACAGCGTCACGTATCCATGCGCGTTGACGGGAAGCTCCAACATGTTGTAGTATATACCTAACCCATCGTGATCGTTGTCAAAACCACGCTTGAAATCGAAGTTCTATGACGGGAAGGTACATGCTTAGGCACGCAGGTCCATGCTTGGCAGTGACGTAACGAGCCAATGACATAATTCAACCCCAGCAAGTCCACTAGGTGGACGGTCGTTGCGGGGATTTTGGGAGGCCTACTTTGTTGGGGTCTCCACACACACGTCCGGTATATAGACCGAGATGCCAGGCTCGGCGCGTCCAAGAGGAATCCCGCACCTTGATCCCCATGACCCATCATGTCGTGGTCTCTTCTTCTCACCGTCCTGACCCAGGTCGTCCGTGTTACATGCGCACCAGAGACATATGACTATGTTATAGTTGGAGGAGGCCCCGCAGGTCTTCTAGTCGCGAACCGACTGTCTGCCGATCCCGAAGTCACTGTTGCCATCATCGAAGCCGGAGATTCTGGCTACGATAACCCCAATGTCTCATATGTACCGAGGTCTATCTTGGAGTACGGCCTCTTCATCGGCACGTCGATTGACTGGAAGTACATGACGGCACCTCAGAAGTATGCTGGGAACCGGAGCGTGAACTACTGGGCAGGCAAGGCTTTGGGAGGCAGTACTACGGTCAATGGAATGACGTACATCCGCGCGGAGAAAGAGCAAATTGATGGGTGGGAAGGGCTTGGGAACGAGGGTTGGAACTGGAAGAGCCTGCTCGAATACTACCTAATGCAAGAAGGGTTTACAGAGCCGAGCGAGGAGCTTTCGAAGGAGGGCGCGACCTTCAGGGACGGGGTACATGGAACGGAGGGAGAGCTTGCTGTTGGCTTCACCCCATACTTGGTCCGTCAAGGCTTCGCCAAATTGTTCGCGGAGACCTCCCAGGCGATGGGTATTCCTTACAATAAGGAACCGAACAACGGTAGTATGCGCGGTTTCGACGTGTGGCCTATGACACAGAATGTGAGTGGGCCTACGAGGGCAGATGGAGCAAGGTCCTTCTACTTCCCTGTTGCGTCACGCCCGAACCTCCAGGTCTTCTTCAATACTACTGCTGCACGCATCACCTGGAACGACGAATCATCCGAGACGTCAGAAGTGGTGGCCTCGGGAGTTGAGGTGATCGATGCGGGAAATGTAACGAAAACTATCGGTGCCAACAAGGAGGTCATTGTCGCAGCCGGCGCCATTCGATCACCGGCATTCCTTGAGCACTCAGGTGTAGGTAATCCCGCCATACTTGAACCTCTCGGTATCAAGACTGTCAACCCACTCCACTCGGTCGGCTCCAACCTGCCAGATCAACCACAGCATGGGATGGTCTTCAACTCGTCCACGAATTGGACGGGCTACCCTACCTTCGTTACATTCTTGACAGCTTCTGATCTCTTTGGTGAAGAACTTCCCGCTCTTGTGGAAGAGCTCCAAGCCAATGTGAGCGCTTATGCTGCAGCGATTGTCGCAGACTACGCGCCCGATACCATCTCCGTCGAGACGCAAGAACGGCTTCTGCAACATCAAGTAGACCTAGTCTTCACTGCTGAGAGCGATGTTCCTTTAATAGAGATCCTCTGGGCCCCAACAGGAAAACAGATCATTGCGCAGCTCTGGGATCTAATACCGCTTTCTCGAGGCTCAATACACATCGAATCCGCCGATGCAACCATACCACCACGTATCGACCCAAACTTCTTCCAGATGCCCATCGACATGTATGTCCAAGCAGCTGCTGCAATCCGTATCCGCGAGTATTTCGCCACTTCGCCGCTCGCGGAGGACGCTACAGGCGAGGTCTCTCCCGGTTACGAAGCGGTACCGCAAGGTGCTCATTGGAGGGATCAAGTCTGGGACGACTGGATCACAGGCGCCATGAACGGCAACTCGCATCCCGTGAGTACTTGCGCAATGATGAGTAGGGAGCTGGGCGGTGTGGTAGATACGGAGGGCAAGGTTTACGGGACGCAAAACGTCCGGGTTGTGGATGCGAGTGTGTTCCCGACTCAGATCTCGGGCCATCTTAGCGCCAGTGTATATGCCATTGCTGGAAAGATTGCGGACGCGATGAAGCAGAAGGGGTCGGATGAGAAGAAGTTTTGACAAGACTTTTCCTTTGTAGCGCTTCTGATGTTGGCGGCGTATTGCTATCACACTGTAAAAGTCCCGGATTGGATGGGTCTTCGCCTGCTCCAGATTAATCGAGAGCTGCGTCGGTGAAAATGATACATGGGTAGCGCAAGATAAGTACAGATTTCAATTTGATTGAGAAGCGTGTACTGTTCTTTGTTGAAGGTGATGCTCCCTCCTGACAGGCGATCGGAAAAGGGATGGTGATGCACTGCCCCACTTTTCATTCCAGGGCAGCCGCCCCGCGTCATCGACCTTTAGGCAAGAGCCGTGCGCTTGGGTATGACGAGCCCACCACAAACTCCCAGCCTTCGCTATCCAATATCCAGCTGTGGTCCTCAAAGCCGACGCGAAAGCATAATGCCATCGTTCATGGGCCTTCCGCGTGAACTACGTGATCAGATATGCGAATACGTCATACTTTCGCCAGCCCGGCAGCCACGAGTGCTTAATCAGACAACCGAAGAGATTCTTGAAGGATACACGACTTATGAGTTTCCGACGCCGTTCGTGCGACCGGGTCCATCGTATCAGCCCCAGGCAATCGTCTCGAATTCGACGAGATTACTGCTAGTCAATCAACAGCTGAGAACGGAGACAACGGAGATGCTACAACGAATGCGAAGTATTGTGTACGACCTCGATCTTGTAATGACCGACAATGGGATATTGGCAGCGACGTGGATCAATGTTCCAGTTTTGTCGACCAGAATTGAGCATCTGAATGTCACACTTCGCCTCTGTGTGACAAACGATAGCGAACGACTGAAGTCTGAAATTGAAGACATGTTAGGGGCGCCGGCAAATCCAGGACCTGAAGATTTCTTTGGGCTAATACCTAAGCAGTGTAAGGAAAGCCTTTCCTCTATTAGTATCAGTACTACATAATAACCACTCACCTCACTGTTCTAGTGGTATGGGGCTTCTATGGCATACTCAACCGATTCACCCATGTTGGGCCTCTGGGCGAAAGGAAGAGCGACAGTGAACACCGGCAAATATCCATCAGAACGATCAGCATCAACGTCGAGACACCATCTCCCGATCTTGCGCAGCTCGGTCTGATTCATATGTCCGCTCAGGCCGACGCTGCAATGTCGGTTACTTCCCGGTACTTCTTGGTGTGTCTGAATTGGACTATACAACAACAGCTGGAAGGTAATTGGGAGTATATCCGGGGCATCACTCTGCTTGAGTACGTAGATCATGTTTTAATCTATCACGACGACAATGAGATACATCGCTGGGATGTAGCTGCGTGCCTTGCAGAGTATCCTGAAGATGAAATGATCAAGTGGAGACCAAATGGCAAGAAAGAGGTTTGGCGCAGAAGGAAGCAAAGAGGACTGAAGGTGCCCGAAGACTTCAAGGATCCGGCCGGATGGTGATACCAGACCGCAAACGCGGGGAAGTTGTTGATGTATGGAATAGTCTTTTGAAGTTTCGTAGTAACGGCCCAAGACCGCAGCCAAATGAGAACCGCTTTTACGCAACCACTTCATGTAACAAGTCGTGGCTTAGCAAGGCTAACATGCAAGCCGCTGTTGATCATTTCCATACACGATCAACAAACATTTACCAAACGTCTGCTTTCTCTTGCAATGAAACTGAATTCACTATTCGTACTTCAGCTCACTCTTTCTACTGCTGATCGACCAATCTCGACAAATAAGCCCGAAGCGGTAATCCGAAAAAATGACACTTGTTGCGCTAGACAACATGCGGTTAGTGACCTCGAGGAATCAACTATATTGGGATAGCGATCTACGAGGCCTGGGGCTTGACTGTGCTTGATGTTGTTTGGCATCTATTTACTGGCAAGGCTGAGTCTCGAGAAATACGCCCGTTTTGGAGATAGCTGGGGGCCTGGAACAATATGCGCGGTTTATCAAAGCAGCTCCGTATTGTGTTGAGCGTGACGCTCGAGATACTTATATCTAGTGCCAGACCACTCATCGCAAAGCAACATAAGCTCGATACCATACTGTCATGATGCCATTAGAACCTCTTCCATATCAGAGCCACTCTTTCGACCGGCCGCATCGAGCACTTGGTTCATACAGCGCTGCACCGTTACCACCGACTAGCTTGTCTCCACCGGATGATGAGTTGTCACATCACGCAATAGATTGGACACCTTGCATACCAAATCCAGTTCAGCCACGACAATCTCTTCAAGTGAGCCACTCTTCAAACGTCGCCAGTAAGCCTTGCTGACCTGTCTAGAAACCCGTCGTGATACCAAGACTCGATGCGAACGGTCTACTTGGAACACCGTTCCCATTCATACGAGCTTACAGCCCCGATCTGCGCCGCTTCGACATCCATGAGAGAGATCTTGTAGCATTCATCGATGATCTCAGTGTCGCTCAAGCTCCGCCAGCCCCGCTTCAGGCGCTTGATGTAGCGGGTCATGTGGTTGGCATCGTGTGAGTTGACTTCTCTTTCTGGCTCTTACTGGTTTCTCATACAAGTGCTAGACCACATCATTGGACCATGATTGCCGGCGCCAGCATGAACGTGGCCGCCGGAGTTGGAACGGCTGCTACGACCACTGTGCGGACGAGGCGCTTCTTGGAGGCTGTGAACCGAGAATACTTCGCGCCTCGTGGTCTGAAGGCTTCGATTTGCAAGAACAGACAGTTGGAAGAGAAGATTGGCTGCAATGTGCACATGCCATCGTCGGCGTAAGTTTAGCCCTGCCATAGGGTTTCCCTGTTTCTGACTTGGCAAAGAGTGCTAGGAAGCAGCTCCCGGCCTCAAACAGCTGGATACCGCCGTTTGCAATCACTCATGCCGTATATCGCACCGCTTTCATTCAACGTTCCGCCGCCAATAGAGCAGCGAAGTGCTCTCGATAGAATGGCTGCGAAGCAGATCAAACGGCGGATCAAGAAGAAAGAAGAAAAGGGCTACAGGTCAGACTCAAGCTCTGGTTCTTTGTCCAGAACCAGCTCCAGTGGAGAGTCCACCCGGAGATCTCATGAGGAGGTCAACGGTGAACAAAAGAGAAGGGCAGATAAAGCGGAGCGCAAACGAGCCAAGAAAGAAGAGAAGAAGGCACGAAAGGAAGAGAGGAGAACTCAGAAACAGGACCGGAAAGGGACCAAAGCTCATGTTAAGGAGGGTAAGAAGTTGGAGAAGGAGCAGAATGTGGTCGAGAAGATGGAGTATATCATCATTGAGTCGCTGAATGAGGGGATGTAGTGATAAAGAGACTTCGTTGACTTGTCACGAACGCCTGTGTTTATGCGACAAAAGGGTTCTTCTACCTTTTTACTTTACTACAACCTCACTTGCGAACATCTAGGATGCTTTTCGCGGATCTCCAGGGCCCTCGTCTACCAGCCGACATGTCTTGCATGACAGATATGATCCATGATGCTATTGTCGGCTCCTTCTCGCGGATCCCATCGTATGCCATGCGCAGAGGAAAGAGCAGTTCAAAAGAGCCCTGTTCGCCCCAGTCCTCTAGCTGATGGTACTCGACGCTACGACATATAGTGAGCGCCGCCGTCGATATCTGCTCCTGTCGGGTATGGTACGCTGAAGATGACATCATCTCAGCATCGATGCTGTCGGCGAAGCGGAGGGCCATGATGGTAGCGGCGTTATAGACTGTGATAGCGTTCGCGTGATAGAGTGATCGGTATCTGAAGGCAGTAGACCAGGCTGGATGCAACGCGCCATACTCGTCTTCTATGAGCGGTATCGGTTGACATGCGGGTGTCTCGTAAGAGGTGTGAAACGGATCAGACGCAAAAGTCTCCCTCCAGTTTTTCAGTTTGGCGATGACCTCATGACATTGCAAAGAGAGACATTGCGTCTCAGCAGTCCTTGTGTCTTCATCCGCAACTGACAAAAGCTCATCACGCAGAATGAAGAGCTGAGGGTAGTCGGCAATAATGTCGAACAAGAGCTTGAGCGAGTCGATGTGCTCAGGGTGTAAGCTCCAGGGGATATATTTCCATTTATTCTCCGACATTATCGTTGGCTTGTGCAAGACAATAGCTGCAAAGATAAGAGACGGGCGAATCCTATCCAAGATCCCAAGACACTGAGGTGATGCCATAGCTTCAGGTCCGCGCAACTCGAAGAGCCTTTCTAGCCCACGTGCATGGTTTATCCAACCATCGACACGATCCGAGATGAGGAACTAGTAGCGGTTAGAAAATGTGTGCACTGCAGAACGTTTGATGTACCTCGATGAGCCCCATAAGCATGACCGCCTCAATCAGATCAAAGGAAGGCGGAGACACCGAAGCCTCAAGAGCCGAATGCACGGCTCTAAGTGCGTCACTGTACCTCTTGAATCCGTACTGCGTGATAGCTCTATCCTGGTGCTTGATGCCGAAGTAAGAAGTCGCAAGCGCAGAAAGTGACTTGATGGTAATAACCCCAGGATTGAACACCAACAGGCTCTGCACCGGCAACAAGTTTGAGAGAGTGAACGCAGTGAAGACATCATCGCGAGAAGGCGACAATGCTCGATGAATTTCCTGGTGAAGTCGAATAGCAGTGTCAGGCGTTCTGGTGCCGACTTCCACAGCTAAGCACCCGGCGACATCGCGATCGCTAGGCTGGGGAGACTGGCCGTGGCCATCGAATTGTACGAATGTGATGCCGCGAGTGCCACCACATTGTAGTCGTGCTGTGACGCACCTTCCGCATTGTGGCTTTCGTAGATCTCGTGACGTCAACACACGCGTCGGAATAGCGCAGGGGTAAACAGGGCAAACCTACCACATTTGACGCGTCGACTTTTGCAGTTATCGCACGCTCTGGACCGCCCGCCAACTCCGACCATGTGAAAGATGCATGCTAAGATGGATGAGATGAGGAAGATACAAGACTGCGGGAGATGACGAGTCACCGTCAGCATGGCGCGTGCGCGGCGCTATATTCGGCCCTCATCTCACAAGGATGCGCCTGTGAAGACGCACATAAATTCAACGATCGATCAAGGGGTAGCTTTAAACTTTATATCCTCCATGATGTTAACTTCAGTCTTTGTTCGTACTACGTACATCGAGACGTGAGCAGATGCCACTTCCGCACAGGCAAGACCTCAAGCTTTCAGATCTTCAGGTCGTGGTGAACATGATCAACCCTGAGAGCCCTAAAATATACCTTCGCGCCGCAGCAAACCTTGCCGAACTTCTTGTTTCCACTGCAGCCCCTTAATTGTTTCCAAGCCTTCTACAAAGTCATATCCAATTGTCCATAAGTCGCCGTTACGCCTGTCATCAGGTTTTTGTATCCAAATCGCTTTGAGAGCCCTCTGGCCATGGATTGCGAATGCAATGTCCCAAGTACACCATTCAAGTTTTTCAGTGGTACCTCGAAAATTGAGGGTGAGGCGATCACATCGTTGAATCCAGGTGAGTTCCGCCGGGTCGTAATTGTCCCTAAAGAAAAGCTCCAGGCACATTACGCGGGTACTTTGAAGGTGGTCCAGCGGACAATCCACATGGGTAGAGAGGTTGATTGTCGACCATGGTAGGTGCAATACCTGCTGGAGAGCTGCTACGCATCGTTTCAATGAAGCCCGGTTAAGGCTACCCTGGAGCCATGATCCTGAAATCGGCATGCTAATGTTGCCTTCGCCAGCTCCTCCTGCCAAAATCGAGGCTGGTGATGACTCGATCTTCAAACAACGGCCGTATGGATGCTCATCTTGCCACTTTCGAGTAGCAAGGATTAGAGGTTTAACTTTAGCTATATCGTCCTCCATTTCGTTGTACGTAGTACGGCAACTAAAGAAAAGGCCGGAGATATCTTGTGGACGTCCAGGAGTGATGCTGTCGACAATAAGGTGCCTATAGACCTCGATTCGAAGCTCTGTTGGAAGGGTGAGAATCATGTTCTGTATAATGCGTGGGTTGTTTAGATACCAAGGTGAGGGGAAGTGATCGTTACAGTTAATGCTTCCTGCTCTTATATATCGGAGCATCGAATGCAAGGAATCAACTTCGCTTAAGAGCACGGATTCATCTCCTGCTGAGTCAATGACGTTGTGAGGTGATTCATTGTGTAGGAAGTGAGAACAAACGGGTTGGATGATGATTTGTGCAAATTTACGTAGATTAGAACGGAACAGATTATACAGGGTTGAATGCATGAGCTTTGCGACCCTACTTTGCATCAGTACGCCACTATGACGATGTAACAATATAGCAACATACACTCCGAAAGGCCGGTACGCAATCCTCATCTAACCCCGCGAACTCAGTCGACATAAACCCCTCAAATAGCACTACCCCTGATAAACCAATCTATACGCTCATGCCTCCACCCCGGCAGCTTCAATCCGCCCCTAAAATCCACTCCCCACAGTCTCTTCGTCTGTCCCTCAACAAGAAAGCACCAGGGACCATAAAAAGCACCGGAGGCAGGAAGATACACGCCCCCATACTGCTTCCCGTGCACAATCTTCACAGTGTATCTATCCTCCACGTGGGAATCTTTCTGAAAGGTTAAACGGTCAATGTATCTCTTTTGCCTTGCCTTCTCCAGAAACTCTTTTCCCCATATCTGGTAGAAGGCGCGGAAGAAGAAATCGCTAGACGCGAGGAGTTGTTTATTGGTATATCGACGTTCCACTCCGAAACCGAAAGGGCAGAGGAGGAGACGAAGGCCGAAGACCGCCAAGTCTTCCGTGCGACGCAGCATGTTGTGCTTAGCCCTTTGAACGGGATTTCTGCGTTTGCGATCGCGCGGTGCGGTGATGGCGAACTCGGTGAGCGGGTTAATGTACGTGTGTGTTGATGGGATTTGGAAGCATAGTCGTCCTCTGACTTCGCCTCTGAGCCGTCTAGAATGATCCCAGGCGCGCTTCAGGTCGAGGGCTACTTGGACTGTTGAGACGAGTGGCTTCATTTCCGAATAGGTTGTGCGGGAAGCTAGGTATAGAGCACCGACATCGGGGGTGCGTCCATTTTCCAGGGTTTCGGTGAGAAGATTGCTATAGATCTGAAGTCGTAGTTCTGCTGGTAGCGTGAGGAATGGGGAAGGCTTGTCTTTGGCCATGGCGCTGAATTCCGGTCTGTGGTGAGTTGAGAGGTCTCTGTCGGGAAATTGGCGGTCTGTTGAAGATGAAAGTAGAGTAGAGTTTGCGAAGTTTGGTAATCCAGCGAGCAAATACGCTGCAGCGCTAGCGAGGTACAAGATGAGCAGGCGACGGTGAAAGGCTGAATTTGTCAACTTGTTATGGAGCGGTGACAATGCCGCCTTGCCGAATCTTGTTTCTGTCCTCTTCCCATTCACTTGGAATGTTTGTACCTAAATTCCAACGTTGTCCAAAGGCATTTAGTGCCCTCAACTGCGCCTATCGAACTGGGAGGTGCTCCATGATTACTCAAGTCTATCATCAAACGACCGACATTTTTCAGGTGGCACTGCTCTGCTTCCATCAACATTTGACGTATCAAATGGAAAAAGCAGCTGACTCGGCGGATATTAGCACGCCATGATTCGTTCATGTCTGGGAGGGAATAGTAGAATCCAAGGGTGAGGGATCGTAGCTGGGTGGGAGCGGCGTGAAGAAGTGAAATGCACATGTCATTAAAGACACGGCGGGCTCCCCAATGCTCGATAATCTTGCTGACAGGTATCAGCAGCGTGGCGTCTTCTGGCGGCGTGGTGAACTCGTAGGTCGAAGGAAGATATGCGTGTAGTGAATCCATCGATTCGGTATTTCGTATCCAGTAGTGTTGAAGTTTGATGAAAGACAGAATTCTGTCAATATACTCTGCCATCTCATCGTGGATCTTGGTGCAGGACCGTAATAGTCCTCCCGCGTGATGTGGATAGCCGTCGGCAAGACATGCAGCTATAAGCCGCTTGTATACTTCCAAGCGCAGCTCAGTTGGGAGAGTGAGGAAGCCTCGGTGTTGAGTGTTGGCCATCTTGTAGTAGTTGAAGGCAAGAGCGCAATTGAGGGTGGAACTGAGATGGATGAAGTGGCGAAGTGGTGTGGCGTATTGAACACCGAGCGTCGTGGGACGAGAGTGTGGCGATGGCGATGGCGATGGCGATGGCTGTAGATGATAGTATAAAGCTGTGTAGCTAGGATCTTTATCGTAGTAGAAAGAATGCTTATATCGTAACATGCCACGGCTTTACCAAGAATCTTTTCGGCTCACAGATCGAACCATGGTTGCGTCCGAATACCCATTAGCGTTCCATGGTCCATCACCAATCTGCGAATCATCAGCTCAAGGCAGACGCAGTGATGCGCAATCCTAGCCGCACGCAAGAACACCAAAGTAGTACCACGCCACACATTGAACAGTAATCCTTATACATTTCAAAAAAAGATGCCATCTATATCTAACCACGCCTCTCAGGCGATTCAGAAAGATCTATCAACAAGCTGACAATGAGTGTCAAAACCACTGATGCCGTAAATAGTCTGCCAACAGCGCCAAAATATATGTCCAGCAAATGCTTGTATCCCCTAAGATAACAAAAATTGTACCCAGCAGACATCTTCAGGTCTGGTAACGAAACGAAACGAAGAGGGAGAAAGAGGAAACAGGTATCAGTTGAGAAGGTCAAAGGAAAAAAGAGTACAAAGCATGCTTATGCTCCGCCCATGCTTTTGGTAGAGAAGGCAAAAGTGGCAAATAGGATAGCGCTCAATCCCTTTCTGCTATACACACAGATAAATGCTGGTGTTCAGATAATATTCGTGTCAACACGGCGCTGCGGTGGTCGTTGGTCGTATGAGACCTGGTATTGCGTTCCGTTCCATTCCGGTCATCTCGTTCAAGGCTTTTCCTTGTACTTGGCCATCCTCTTTACGGGATGGAGTAGCATACCTGGTATGCACATCCTCTTCTGCTCCAGCTCGCCGTCGGAGCCTGGTCCACCGTCGATCTTTTCTGACTCTCCCCAGTTTTGTTGGACAATGGGCCAGTTGAGCCATCGTCGGTATAGGTTACGTGGGAAGCGTGATGCGTAGTACCAGCTCCAACCTTGGAAGTTGAACTCGCGGTCGTGGTTGTAGGGTGAGTCGGCTTCTTCGGTCCAGGCGCCTTGACGGCTTTCCAAGGCTTCACCTGTCTCTTCATCGACAGTCGATGCGGTATCAAAGATGGCTTCCGTATATGCGGCGGGCCAGTGACGGTCGTTGAAGATCGGGTGAGGAGCGTATACGGCTTTCAAACCGTGTTGGAGTGCAACTGTCGAGGGCCACATCTCGGCCTGCATACTGCGTCCAACCAAGTTCTCCTCATGCATAGCTTGCAGCATCTTCTTGCTGAAACGTACGACTGTGTTGATGAAAGTCCGGCGATCAATCTGTTCAAAGATAGGGTGAGTGAACCAATCGGCCTGGCCATCCTCTGGCGTGAAGATTGGTCGGATGTGAGGCAGGTAGTTCCAGATCTTATCCTTGTAAGACCAAGTCGTGTTCCTAGGGTCCCACATCGGAAGAAGAGTAATGAAGTCCGCAGGCTCACCAACACCCCACTCGAAGTTGTCTTCCTCCATAGTCGTGGGTGGTGTAGGGCCTAGTGGTTTCTGGGGAGGGATGGCAAGTCTCCATGGCCGTGGTCCCCATACGGGTGGTGGGATGAGCGAGTTTGCAGATGCGTTCAAGACGTCTTTGTGTGTGTTTTCGACGTATGATTGGTAGTCTCCATGTACGCTCGGAAGATAGTATCGCTTGTTGCGCTCCCACAACAGCTTCCTCGGTTGTTTGTCCGCGAACTCGCTGATCTTCTCGAAGAAGTGATAGTGGTGTCCAGTGTATCTAGCGTCTGTTTCCCAGTTCCAGACGTAATCAAATTCGGGGTGCGTAAGACTGAACCATTGTAGACACATGAATTGCTGCCAATAGACCTGCCAGTCCATAACCTTGGGATACCATTTCGGGAAGATGGATTCTGACCATAGGATAGCAATGTCGCGCAGTTCCTCAGGTACGTTTTCTTTTAGGATGCGATCGTATTCATACTGGCTGTCGAAGATGGGTGCATCTCTGTCCTTGACGTGGACGTAGAGGTAAACTTGGTATTCACCGCCGGACTGGAGGGAGAGCTCGGAGACCATGGCGCGAATGGCGGTGATGTCGTTCTCTTCGTAGTTGTATCCGGTCCAGGCACGGATGAGAATGGCTGTTCGGTGGTGGTACTTCTTCTCGCTGTCATCGCGGTTCTCCAAGTTGCTTCGGCTCGTGTCTGTGGGGATCGCAAACGCCGACGACGCCGCCGCGGGCTCAGGTAGGACAGTGCTGGGAATCTTGACGATTGGCGACCTGGCCTTGGGCCGGTAGCGCCCCTTGTTCCGCTCAAGACAATCGTCTTGCAGCGCACCCCAGTTCACCTGAGGCCACTCGGGGACAGTAGCGGGCGCCTTCCAGTTCTTAACCTCCTCTGGGAACTCATCATCACCATATCCGTACGGGCCGTATCGTGAGTATCGGTCGAAGCAGACATCGTCGTCGAGTCCGATGACATCATAACCACCAGCGTATACCGGGGGAAAGTCCTCGGGTATGCCGCGGTAGACCTGGACCTCGTCGTCGGTGCTCTCGTTGAGGGGTTTGCCGCGCGGACCCAGACAAGCCACGTATTCACCGTGCCACTTCTGCTTCCACTTTGGGGTATTGTACTTGGGGAACGGCTTGTATGCGATCGGATCAGAGGCAATCGTGTCGTTCAGCTTATCATGGCTAGACTCGTAGATGCGATAATCCCTGCATAAGGTTAGAACCACCACTGTCGCGCGCAAAGTATGTATACTTACAAATCGAATTGCTCCCACCGGTTCGGGTCGTACTTCTTGTCGACGTAGTCGCCAAACGGCGGCCAGTGACCACTCCAGCTCGGTCGCGGCCAGTCCAGCATCTTCGCCATGTACTGCTTCCAGTTGGATGGTGTTGGGTAGGGAGGGATGAAAGAGCCTGTCCTCGACGGTGCCGTCACCCAAGGCGGGTAAGGCTTGGTGGGCTTCGACGCGTCGACCTCAGGTTCGCGCGAGGTCTCCATTGGCGGCAGCATAACCTCTGCCGGCTCTGCTGGCGATTGCGCATCTACGGGGCTGGGCATGGCGCCAGGAATGGGCACGGCATTATGCCACGCATCCTCGAGATGCGCCTGCGCCTCGCCTGGACTTTCATTCAGGAGCTCCTGTGTCGGCGGTCTGTTCCCCGAGTTGAAGAGCGGCATGCGCTCGTACACCTTCTCGTTCGCCCATGGACTCTGCTGTAGGACGGCGAAGATGAAAACCAATGCTATAAAGGAAACTATCGCAAATCTGCGGGGTGATCGGACAAACATGATGTCGATGTTGTTCGTATTCGTATCGTTTAGTGGTGCACACTAACCTTATGCCGGTATGGTACCTAGTGTACTGGGGTAGTCGTAGGATTTACCGATAATGTAAAAGCTGCATCGCTTGAGGTTGCGGAGGTGTAGCGCGAAAGAAGGACTAGCGACTGATGGCGAGGAGGTGTGGTGAAGTGGTGCAGGTGGTAAGGACCGTGGGTGTTAAAGATGGCGGCGAAGCTCTGGTGAAGGCGCTGCCGAGCGATGCTAGCTTGGATGCAAAGGAAAGGAAGGCGGGGCCGACTACAGTGAAGAGGGCAAGAAGGATGGTCAATCCGTCTATCTGTGTCGGTCGTTCCTGCCGCACGTGAACTCGGGAAAGGGCCGGTGGAATGCTAGCAAGAGCGAACGGGATCGATCGAGGAATGCAAGCCTCAAGAGAAAAAACCGCAGACGATGATTAGACGGAAATGACGATACCAAGAGCGCGGGACAAGACTACTCGACAGGGTACGAAATTGCACGAGCAGAAGAAGCGTCGAACACTCTCAAACGGCAGTACGCGGCCAGAGCCTCGTCGATCTGGGAATCCCTATCGGTTTTGCACCAAGACGCCTTAACCCCCAACTCCCGCGCCGCCTCCCGCCCCGTGCTGCAAGGTACTCCAGGGGGAGGGCTGACGCGTTGCACACTGTTGATCGCCTAACGACGAGCAGAGGTTGCGTCTGAGTGGTGCCATGTCGTCCTGGAAGTCGGTGCTTGCGCGTTTCGCAAAATCTTCCGAGCGGCAGAGCCGTCGCACCATGGCCGCTGCTCATCTATCCGCAGGAAGGATTCACTAGGACTCAGCTAGCAGCCACGACTGATATGCCAACCAACCTGCCCAGCACGCCACCCCCCACTGCTGATGCTATCTGGGGGCGCACGCAAATAACATTTGGCACTCGACGGGCGACATTCTCAGCCAGCTCGGCGGTATAATTAGAGATAAGAGAAGGAGCGAAGGCGTCATTACCCAAGCGAAATGCAGCGACTCTGTGGTCGTCATCTTATTCAGCCGATCCAACGGACATGGCGATGCAGTCCCACAGTGAACCCTGCAGCAGCGACCTGAATCGAAAGATAATGTTGGAGACTGGAGAAACGTTCTTCGGCCCTTCTGTCCAGACAAATTAACGATGTGCAAACACAATGCTAAACGTCCCGCCAATCGTGAGGCTACTGCTAAACTCACGACTGCGGTGCGACGCGCCGCGCACACGTCAAGCTTCATGCAGTGCAATGCACCATGCCAGATAACAACGGGTACCACATTTGGCAGGTTGTGCAATTATGTGCACCCTGCAGCATCGATATTGTCATGAATGCTATCCAGCTACCGTTCCCAAATCTATCCTGCATTTTGCCATAACACCTTTGCAGATGATATTGTCATGATCAGCACACGCTTTCTACGTTTGCATCCTCCACTGCCCGCACCCGCACTATAAACGGCAATCCGGACTCGAGTGCATCCACGTACAGTGCGTCCTCACTTCCACTTTTGCACCACTACACCACCACGTTTGAACTCTGGAATGTCACCCAGCACTTGGGCCTTGTCTGTCAGCTCGTTGCTGGGGAACGTGGTCATGAGCGCCCACTCGCGATCCTGACTGGCCGGGCTAGCCCTGCCGACAAAGTCGTAGACGTCGCCAATAGTGTGTGTAGTGTTGAACCGCGAAGTCAGCCGTGTACCGTCACCAAGGCGTAGCTGGAGCGTGAGGGTAGGAGCCGATGAGTCGACGTCGACGGTAGGTAGCGCAGAGGCCGCTGGAGTCGAGGCTGCCGTGCTACTTGAAGCTGCCGGTGCCATGGGAGCAGCCGCTGAGCTTGCACCAGGGGTGGGGCTGCCCAGACGGTTTCCGCTACCCGAGAAGGGAACGTACTTCTTCTTTGGCTTCTTGTAGTCCTCGTCCTTGTGCGCGTGCACTTCGACATCCACCTCCTGGCCGTGTTCTACGTTGAGAATATGCAATGGAGCGTGGCCCGTGTTGATCATCTCCAGTGTACGTGCGTTGGCCGGGTCATCGTACCGGAACAGGTCGCCGTCGTCGACTGAGAAGCCGTCACGCCAGAGGTGAAGCTCGCGATGGGCGCGCGGGGGCGGTGCGGGGATGTTGGCCGTGGGGTCTGGAATGGTTCGGGAGGGAGCATCATCGCCTCCCAGGGTAGTACCTGCGCCACGGAAATGAGAGGAACTGGCGGGCTGCTCCTCGTCACCACCTGGTCGGGGAGCGTTCCTGCGCTTGTTAGCTGGAGTGGCCCAAACGATGCTTGGCCCGCTTACTGTCGTGCGCGCTTCAGGATGTTGTTGATCTGATCGCGCGGATTTGACTGGTTTGGGTTCTGAACGGCAAGACCTGACTTTTCACCACCGGCGAAGAAGTCCTGGTTCTCATCATCAGGGTTCTCGTCGTCATCGTCGTCATCATGGGCGTGTCCGTGTCCGCCACCTGATGACTGGAGGTCCCTAAGCGTCCGCGCACCTGCTACGCCCCTCTGGGCAGGCTGTCCACGAGCAGCAGCAGGCTGCGACGATGATCGAGATGCTTCGGGCGCAGGGGAAGGTACATATGCGCCCCCGAGAGTGCGCCCTCCACCAGCTCCTTGGGGCACACTGGGAGCGTCTGTGTTTGACTCGTCACCAGCCATGTCGACGTCTGGTTCGGAAGCGTCGTCTTGTTGTTCGGCCGATTCGTCGAAGAAGAGAGATGCAGCGAGGGTGAGATCTCCGTTGGAGGCGTTCAAGTAGCGTTCTGCCTGTTCTTTGTGTGAGTGAACAGCTCCGATAGCTTCGATGAGCTTCCATCAACATACTGTTGCGGGATCGAGGCCAGTCAGACTAGCAAGCTGAGCAATGAGAGCGTCTTGGTCGGGGGTAGCTTCAGACATAACAGCGTAGTAATGCTGCCGTTGAAGATGAGGGTAGTGGCGTGGTTGGTGGCTTGGACGCGTTGGTTGACTGCGGTGGGGTCTATGTAAACTCAGGGCGGGCTTTTAGGTACCTACCGCAGGCGGTAGCTGGTGACGTCGCTTGCTCGCTCTCGACATTCACCGCGAATCACAAACACAGTCGATGCGAGTTACCTTGTTAATCAACAACTAGATAAGTTGGTCATAAGACCTACGTGATTCTCTTAGACTCTAAAGATATGTCTGCCAATAAGCCGTTTAGACCTTGACATGCAGCACCTTCCGACGTGCATCAAAGTTCCGAGATAATGCCAAGGCCGGAATTAATGTGAGCCTCATCAACACCTCGAGCAGCAACCTCGGGACCCTCGCGCACTACGAACCACGCGCGTCAGTGGACTCTTCCTTGCGTAGTCGGCAACTCACCACGTCAATCGACAGTATCTGACTGTCAATATACTCCCGCCCGATCAAGCCAACCTCGCGCCGTCCTCCGCATCACCTCCGCGTGGGGCTCTAGCACCCATCCAGCACCTAGCATCCAGCATCCAGCATCCAGCATCCAGCATCCACCACCAGCCTACCTCCCACCACCCACCACCCAATCCCTCTCCAATCACCCCACCCACCATGACCGACGCCACCAACCTCACCGAATCCGGCATAACCATCCCCTCCGACAGCGAAAACTACGACGCAAACAACGAGCTCACCTCCTCCTCGCCCGAATCCGCATCCTCAAGTTCCACACCCCTGATCCTCTACAAGCCACCCACAATATGGGGACTGCTCCGCGGCGCAGCGATAAACCTCTTCTTGCCGTTTGTCAACGGGCTCATGTTGGGTTTTGGCGAGTTGGTTGCGAATGAGGCGGCGTATCGGTTGGGGTGGAGTGGTACTAAGGTATGTCAATGTCAATGGAAGAGTATTGATAGGAGAGATTGGGTATGTTTTGTATTTGGGAAGGATGCTAATCATTATGTGATACCAGATATTCCCGACTCATCGCTCCGGAGCCGATTCCAGGCGCGTGGGACCAGGTGTGGAGATGCGAGCGGATCCTGTGGAGCGGAGGAGGAGGAATGGCCAGGAGTTGGATATGTACACGTCGCTGGAGTAGATGGGTAGTGCAAGGGGAGGTGGAGAGCCTGGAGACGTATCTGTATATACGAGTGCAATCAATGGCATTGCGTTCAGAGGCATTGCTTTTCATCTTGGAATCGATTGAATCAAATTCGAGCCATCTTCGTTTCAAGCATGGTTACAAACGAGAGTTGGAATCGCAAACGAGCTTTCGATGCATCCAAACACCGTAAACACCCATACGTCCAAGGTTGAATCAGGAGCATATGCTTCTCTTAGTATTTATACAAAATCTCTCGCTATGCGTATCAAACAACTCCCAGTCCTTTTGGAGATGCACGTACTACTAACACAAGGTCCAACACGCGTATATCATACATGGCCGTCCACATCTCCGACACGTCTCTATTGCCTATTTTGGAACCTGCGTCTCCTCTCAATCTCGTAATCATCAGCCCTCTTCTTCCTCCTGGCCTCCTCGGGTGACATCTTCTTGTCTCCAAAGCCCATAGACCTCATAAAGCGATCCATGCCGTTGCCCGTCCGCCTCCAGATGTAGGCAAGGCGGTAGTTTCTGCGGTAGTAGTCCAGCTTCTCGCTGATTGGTTTGCCCTTGGCACCTTCCTCGAAATCCATGTCCCGGTCAGGATATTCCGTGTCGATCGTCTTGGGTACCTCCGTCTTGAGATGCGCAGGTAGGGCAACTCCGGATTTGATGTTGATGCCAGACAACTGGCGACGGTTCATCGGGGCTGCTTTGCGGGTGGGTGGCTGGTAACGAGCCCTGCCATCGGCTCCCTTGACTTGACTCAACTTCGCCTCTCCCTTGACGACTTTGCTGTAAAGCTCGTTGCTCTCTTTGCTGGGTAGCGGTCGAATACCAATGAATTTTCTGAAACCATTCTGGCGAAGCAACCAACCAGTTAAACCGCCCATAATACCGGACATCAGGAAGTAGAGTTGGAGAGCAGAGGCCTGGAAAGCGGTGGCAACACCGAGGAAGACGGATAAACCAGTGAAAATCTTTTGACGTGTAACTGCCTGGGCTGTATCGGGCTGCACACCAGTTTCACCTCCGGTCTATTCAGTGTGTCAGTAAGGTGAGAGCATCGTTCAAGAGTATAGACTTGCCTTGAAAACAGTATACATGATGGCTGAAGTTGCAGCCGGTAAGATGAAGTAAGGGTCGCGGTTGCTCAGATCGGTGAACCACAGAAAGCCATCATGCGCCATGCCGGGGACGGGCAGGTCAGCCATAGCCCTTAGGAATCTGAAGGCGGCAAATCCAATCCAGGCTTGCGCGATCATGAAACCTCCAGTGGCAAGCATACCTCCTACGTAGGGCTTCATGATTGCGGCCTGCTGCATCTTGTATAGATCGGCCTGTTGCTTGTCACCTCGAGCAAGGGCAGCCTCCATCTTCTCTTGTATAGGCTTGGTAACGGGTGCCAGTGAAGACATAACTGCCATCTTGTCTGAGCTCGCTGCCTGGAGCACGAAGGTCGTGCAACGGACAACGACACCGGCAGCAATGATGGAGCCAGCCCAGCCCATGCCTGACTGTAGGTAGATGGTTTCGATGCACTTCTCGAACAGAGTCGTCATACCCCAGCCGTAGTCAAGACCCAATTCCTGCAATTGTCCAGAATGATGGATGAGACGAGTGGGATCAATCTCGGCTGTGGGGAGAGTGTCCTTGACTGGCTCAGCATCGAAGAGAGTGTCGAGTGTCTTGGGTTCCGTCAATGTTGACGCGCCGTCTACTACCGCCTCGGCAGGCGCGACTGCTCCATCCACGACGGCGGGCTTGTCGATAGCTGCAGGAGCGAGCTCGGGCGTAGACGTGGTGACGACAGGCTCTGCGTGTTGTTGCGCAAACTCGGAGACGGGACGGTGCGAGAATTCGGCGATGGGGACGCGGTCGGCCGGTGTGAGAGAGCTGGCATCGACGGGTCCGCTAGACTTCCCCCAGCTCCAAGGAGCATACCATGAGGCGTTTCGAACAGTCGACGCACTCGTCATGACATTATGAGTTCGGTTCGCGCCAGACTTCCACAGCGCTGACTGGAGCGGGCTCGTTCGACATGATGGGCCGGTGAGGTTCGCAGTTCGGGGAAGGGACGAAAACTACCACAATTAGCAATTACAACAAGTCGGCTCTGATTTGCTGTTGTGCAGAAGGATGGTCATAGAGAAGGTGCTGGGCGACTTGGACACGAGAACGCAGGTGTGTGAATTGAACGAAGCGGGCAGTGGAAATCGCAGATGCGCACCTTCCTTGTAGCATTGGTCCGTAAGACTGTCGACTGTCGTGAGGCCAAAGGCGCAAGCTGGGCCGGCCGCAGCCCTCTACTTGGAAGCATTGCGATGTGTCGTCCGCCGTCGTTGATGACCAGCATCGGCTTAGAAAAGTCGAGTGCACGGACACTCCCGGTAGCGCATTTCAAGCAAACCTCCGAGATCCCCGCATCATCATGCCCACAACCCACGGACAGCCATCATCACATCACACATCAGCAAATTGTCAATGGTCAGATTATTGCATTACGAGTCCATTATCGAACATGAATTTAGTACCCGAGTCTCTCTACGCCTGTTCTGGGTATGTCGGCCAGTAGCCCTGTCGTGCTCCCTAACACCCCTCTGATGCAGTAAGCAGCGCTGAAATAACACGCATAACGAACGCTGCAGTAGTTGCGGCACAACTACCGCACGTCCATCATCGGACATGATGAAGTAAAAGACAATGCTAAAAACAACAGTCGTAGAACCCCGACTCAAACAATGATGAACCGTATTGTACAACGATCCTTGCCGTACGCCCCTAGGATGCTATTGAGAAATTATGCACCATGATTCTGGCGTCCGTGGCGTATAGCCGTCAGACTTCTAGTCCATGTAGTTGTTGCCTTCGGTGACAGCCAGTGCCTCTTCTGCCTGACCGCCACCCATTTCCATCGCTTCGCCAAACATCTCATGTCCACTATTTGAGCTCTTGAAGGGGTCTTGCATGGGACTAGTTGGAGCTGCGGGCCCTGAACTCTCAAAAAGACCTGGGTCTAGAGGCGCAATCGATGAAGAGCCGCTGAAATTCAGTGGAGCACTCGTAGCAAATGTGGGCGAGTTGTTGAACGTAGACGTGGTGGTAGTGTTGAAGTACTCGCTGCTTTCACCCTCGGGTTGACCTTGACGAGGCTCACCGGGTGGAGTATGCGACTGTTCAGCGGCGCCCGACGGGTTGCTCGGTGGCTTCTCTCCATCCTTGCGCTTGAATTGATGGGTTTTGGTTTTGAGGTGCTGCGGGAGGTCGTCCGGATTGGTAATGCCCAACTGGCTCATGAGCTTCTGCTGCTTCGTCGGCCGCGGCTTACGTGTAGACAGAGACACTTGCAGAATAGGCGGCGGTGTCGGGGCTACCGGTGCCCATTTGTGCAACTCCTGGCGGAAGAAGTTGATCTCGTTCGAGAGAAGAATCTCAGCACCCTCAAGCTTCCGTAGGTAAAATCGTTGGGTAGTAAGTTCATCAGGGCTGGACATCAATGGGTTGATGTATCGCGCGACGTACTCCCGGAACCTGGTACCGTGCTCGATCAGCGAGTCCAGTGTTTCCTCTTCCTCAGGTTGGAATGGCAAACCGGGGACTTCGTCCTGCCAAAGCTGGAGATCCTCAAGTTTTGGGCGAGTCGCATCGCGAGGAATCTTGACACGATAATCGCAGATGGGACATGTGTACTTGTCGTCCTCTTTGACTTTTCCACGAGCGATCTTCAGGCACTTGCCGTGATACCTATCATTGTTAGTGCATAGATTCTTGATGCAGAACAAGTCATCTTACCATTCGTGACACAATTCACACTCGATCATCATACCAGCTTCAGGTTTCCGACAGATACAGAAAACGTCTCGACTGGACAAGGGACCGTCCTCCTCTTCTCCATCAGCCGGGCTCTGTTCACGGGACGCGGGCTCTACGGGCATTCGAGGCTGGTCTCCCAAATCGAAGCAGGATCGATTACGCTCATCGACTTGTTTCATGTGCGCGTGTAGGATATGCAAGGGCGCATTGGCTTTGCCAAAGAGCTTCTTTCCTCGCCTCATCCAATCTTCATGTCGCTTCTGCTCCTTCTCAAGGTCGTTCGTGCCATTGGGCTTTCCGTTCAGCGCATTCAAAGACTCCATGGCGTTGCGGACCTCCATGTATTTTGGCCGTTGAGAGAAGTCCTGGTTCTTGCTTCGCTCGTACAGAGACATGATCAGCTCTTGTGCATCTCGTTGTTTCTTCAATATGGCATCCATCGCGGCTCGGGTCTCTGGTGTTACCGGCAGATTGGTCGCTTGCTTGGAGAAGGCATCGAGTTGCTGATAATGCACGTTCTCCACTTCCATGAGCTCCTTCGCCTTCTTCTCCCAGAACTCACCTTGATCTTTCTTCTCTTGCAAGAAGCGAAGGTCAGGATGATGCTCTGGCATGCCGACTTCAATGCCGTTCTTGATGAGTTCGCCAACTTCTTGGAGCGTCGGCGCGGGCTTTACCTTGAAGTCTTGTGCCTCTTGAAGCCACTTCAACTGCTGAACCACCTTTTCGAGGGATTCAAGCTCAGGTAGATCGACGTTGAAACCCTTGCCTTCTTCCAAAAGCTCGTCGAGCCGTGCGATACTCTGCTCGGAGGTGCGCTCGCGTAAAGCGGTGCGCGCTCTGGTCTGGAATTCGACAATGCTCTCAGCACGTTCTCGGAGCGTAGTTATTTCCGGGCTATCGAACCCTAGATCTTTTGCCTGATTGAGAAGCTTTTGTATGTTCTCCACATTGCGATATTCGCGATCTTTCTCGTCTGCCTCAGCAACAGCCGACTTGCTTGGCCGTCCTCTTCCAGGACGCTCTGCTTTGCGACGGGCTTGTTGCTTCCGAGTGGTGTAAGAGGTAGCTTCATCAGCAACTTCCTGGCATTTCTCGACGAAATCTTTCAGATCCTGGAGACCGCTCAGGTCCCAGTCGATCTTCTCGCCTTCGTGCAGGAGCGCACGTAGGGACTTCAATTGAGGTCGAGGCCCCTCGGAAAGCAAAGCCTCCATCTTTGCCTCCCAGACTTCGGGTGTGCTTGCTTTGTCGACAATCTTTTGTACCAGCGCATCAAGATCGTCCTCCTGCATGCGGTATACGAGCTTGTGTTGGAGCTTGGCTCCGGAGTAACGCTCAGCTTCCGGGGAGTCTTGACAACATTCAAACCATCCAGCGTGCTGTAGACACAAAACCTTCTTGGTCTTCTTGCAGTAGAAGCGAGACAGATAGCCATATGATTTGCAGAAGGCACAAATCAATTCATCCTCATGCATGTCGGCATCATCGATGATAAAGTCGAGTTCGCAGGAGCCCCCGGCATTGCCAGTACCGTCAACTTTGCAAGTATGCGCTCTCGCAGCTTTGTGTTTGTCCAGGAATTCATCGCGTATCCGTGACTCTCTGGCAAGCATTCGCTCCATCGCAGGGGCAAGCCACTTGGCAGTCTTGATGGTTGTGTCCTTGCGTGATGCTGCTGCCAGCAGTAGCTCGTCGTGGGAGAAGCATGGTTGACGGCGGTAATCCTGAAGGCGTTGAACTCCGTGCTCTCCAAACGGCTCCCAGTCGCTCGGCGCGAAGTTTACAGCTTCGTTCAGATTGAAGCCATGATTGAACCCGGCATGATAGGCTTCTGGGAAGGTTATTACAAACTCTCCAGCACGTTGGTCGATCGCATAGACTCTAACACCAGCCTTCAAGAGTTGCTCGGGAGTCAACAGCGTCACGAGCTGGAACAAGAGATCTGGCTGGCTCTCAAACAGTTCTGGTACAGCTTCACGCATGGCTTGCTCGAACTTTTCGGTGTCCTCGGCTGGTACGCCGTACCATGTCTTGGTAGCGCCAAAATGTTGATAATTTGCTGAATACGTGTAGTGGTCCTCCGCATGCCAGCAAAAGGTCGAGAATACCATGCCCACGTATAACCAGGGTACGGTCATACCTGAGATGTCGGACTTGATATGGCGGAAAAGCGAATCTGGTGCATAGGGCAGTACAGTCAAGTTCCATGGATCGGTCGAGTAGGGGTCGCGTGGGTTCTTCTCTATAGTTGGGAAGCCACTTCCGTGTGTCGTGGAATGTATGTCTGCTCCATACTCTACTTCGACTGTCTCCGTAACGTTTGCAACAGAATGCCAGAACTCACGTTCTACATCATCTTCAGTAACTGGTTTTGGCAAATTGGTGACCGGATCAAAGGCCGTCTTGCCGACGAAGTGATTCTGCTTGAATAGCTGGGCTCGTTCCTGGAACTGCTTGAGCGAGTAAATGCCCCCTTCTTCAAATCCAAACTCGCCTGTGCCTACGAGACATCTAGGGCAGTGCCAGTCGTATGCAGGGATAGCCTTGATGGGTGGGTCCAAGCAAGAACCATGGTAACCAGCGTCGCAGCTGTCGCAAAGTAGGATATTCTGAGGGTCGTTGTCGGTACCGCAAGTCTCGCATCGGTCGCCAGGTCTGTCGTCGGCCGATCGAACGCGTGGGAAAGTTCGACTGGGGGTCGATTGGCGAGGCTGAGTCATGTGTGAACCCGCAACGGTAGGAGGAGCATCCTTTTTGAGTCGCTTGCTACGCCGACCGTTTGCCTCATCCACATCGTCGTTTGCACTACTCTCCGGATCCTGAGAGAAGGTTCGCTTCAGTTGGTTGAAATGCTGCCCATTGGCTAGCGGGGTCAAGCCGGCTCCAGGCGGTCTAAAGTCCGGGGTGTTGTCAGCTGAGAGCATGGGACTGCCAGCATTGCGCAAAGGTGTTGACGTGCGCGATTCCAGCACATCTCGATGTATAGCGCTCGGTGGGTTGGCCGCAGTAAAAGCACTAGGTGTAGAGGGTTGCGTAGACGGCTTTTGTGCTGAGTTCGCATTGACCGCTGTGAAGCCTCCCGAGTTCACCGGCGTGAAGCCCCCCTGCATGGCAGGTCGTGAGAGCTCTGGTGGTGGAGTTGGCACAGAGTCACCCTGCAGTGTTGCGTTCAGCGCTGCTGAGGCTCGCATAGCCGGTGACTCGGCAGCGTTGGCGACAGGCGTACCCTGCAGCGATTTCTTTATGGGCGAATGGGCTGGTGACGGCGTGAAGGGTCCGCCATGCTCGTACTCCAGCATCTGCTGCACACCAGGCTTGACGAGTCGCAGATACTCCTCGTATGGGTGTAGCCATTTCTGATACGAGTTTTTAAGCGATGTCGACAGTGAAGACATTATCTTGCCGCTGTAGCCAAGGTCGCGTCCGATTTCAGCCCACTTCTTCTGCTTGCAAACACGTTCGAATCCACCTCTCTTCTCAACGGCCTTCTTGAGCTTGTAGAGATCCAAAGGGCGTTTGTCCACGCTCGGAAATCGAGTGAGACTGTGGCCATGTTGCTTGTGGAATTTGGCGAGCTGATCGAGATAGTTCAAGTTGGCACGCGTGCCACCTTCGACCGAGTTGAGTTCCTGTCGCCGCGTGCGGAAGTGGAAGCGCTCAGTATCGATAGCGAATGGTGGCTTCCAGCTGTCTGGTGGGACAATCTTGACGATGCCGTACTTTTGCCCTTCTTCGCGAATGCTTTGGATGTATGCCACCGGGTCCTTGAACTGCTCGGCTGTCGGTCGATATGTGGGAGATTCGCGTAGGCCAAAAAGACGGTTCTGTTTGGGTGGCAGGTGGTTTGGCGCTCCATGTCCTCTGCGCTCCACGGTAGCGAGATCCAGCGGCGCTGCCTTGCGCGCGCTCAGAGGAATCGTGCTGGCCGCACTCGGCTGCGCACCATTCGTTGCAGGCACCGCAGCACCACCCATTCTAGATTTCGATGCGCCAGCTGCTGCGTCAGGCGTTCCACTGTCCGTGGCAACTCGAAAGGTAGTCATAGTGGCGCCCGTTGGGGGCCCGCCGGGGGGCATGAAATCGACCATAGTCTTCTTGCTCATGCATCAAGCGCTGTCGCTGCGTGCAGCCCTAATTGCAGCCTCGTAACGAGATACGAGATGGTATGGAAGGTGTAGCGATTGTCGTCGGGCGTGATTCGGTCGGTGGTGGGCGCTATCGAAGAGATATAGGCGTAGGCATGGGGCCTCTACAGCGGCAGGCGACCGCTTTCGGCCGCTTGGACTGTGCAATTCACTCGTAACAGAGGCGAATGCCAGTGCGACTAGAGAGTTGTCTGTTAGCGACCGTCGTGGTTGTGGCAGCACGTGCACAGCGAGGTTGGCGAGGCGAGGTGGAGGAGATATGGAGAGGATGGATGGGTCCGCTGAAGGGTGCGAGATTCCCGCTAACGGCGGATGCATATCACGCCCGCCCAACCTGGTACCGAACCCAGAACGTCCAAAGCTTGGTGCAGCAGGGCACGGCTAATATTATGCACGACGCTTCGACTCTGTGCGTCACATCGATGGAGACATACAGAGCATTTCAAGTCAATACATTCGTCGCATTGATGCGGCATCGAGATGCCACCTTGGACGGCAGTCGTGTGGTGAAGTATGAGAGCTACGTCGTGCCGATCTGGCGACTGCACGCAAGGCTGCCGACCTCACCTCCTCGGCCTTTCTTTTGCGCCGCATTCTACCATGATGACGACCAGCGAACTACATTGGCTCCCAGAACAAGCACATATTGATCTGACTCAGATGCTCTCCATTGCGACTTACTTCTTCTTACTTTCCACTGTGAACACATGCACGGCTATCTTCGCCACTTGTTTGCATCACCATACTGCATCTCGAAACAACTAGCGTAACAGTAGCAGCATTGCGCATTCACATCATACCGTCGCGGTCTTTTATCTCTAAGTTAAATTTATGTCGACGCCTGAACTGCTGCAGGTGAGGTCGGTAGCAAGGTTGTCTCGTCGGGAAGCACCCCAGCCCACCAATCACGACACACTTCATCTGCACCATCCCGTCAGCCCTAACTGGCCGCTGCACGCTTTCGGATGCGATCAACAATAACATCACGACTTCATCTCTGTCATGAACTCAATCATGGCCGACTCTGTCAAAATCGAAAGCCGGCCCATCCCAGCCTTCTACTGTTGTTACCTGCTCCGCTCAAAAAACCGAAAAGCATTCTACATTGGCAGCACCCCCAATCCGGCGCGTCGTCTGGGTCAGCACAATGGCTCAAGCAAGGGCGGCGCGAAGCGTACATCAATGCAGGGGAAGCGGCCGTGGGAGATGACGTGCATCGTTACTGGCTTCCCCTCCAGAGCCGCCGCGTTGCAATTCGAATGGGCGTGGCAAAACACGCACGCCACCCGACACATAGAGCGTGAGGTGCGCGACGCGAGGCTGGAGGAGCTTCAAAAAGGCAGAAAGAACCCATCACCAGTCAAAAGACCGCGACCACCAATGTCACTGGAAGCGCGGCTGAAGAATCTACATCATTTGTTGGGCGTCGGGAGTTTCAGCCGATGGCCGCTGAACATCCGTTTCTTCGCCCAGGACGTATTCGCGCAATGGGAGAAACACATCTCTAAAATGAAGACGAAGTTACGAAAGGACGTTACCATCAGAGTTACGCCGGCTGAGCTGCCCAAACTTGCACCGGATGTGCAGAGCGAGATGCGCACGCACTTCATTCCAGAAATAATACGAGCGATCCCCGTGGCGTACGAGGATTGCAAGGCGCATGTCGAGAAGTCGAAGAACATTCTAGGAGATGGCCAACAACGAACGTGTAGTGTTTGCAAAAAAGGCTTGGGTGCTGAGGAATCGCTTGTGCTGGTCTGCCCGGTAGAAACGTGCCGCGCAGTATCGCATATGGCCTGCATGTCACAGAAATTCCTCGCAGAGGAAAGCAATGCAGATGCGCTCATCCCAATCCAAGGGACATGTTCGAGCTGCCATGCCTCCCTGAGATGGTCAGACCTGATGAAAGAGCTCAGTCTACGCATGTATGGCGAAGAAGAGCTGAAAGTAATGTTCAAAACAAAGCGGAAGAAGAAGTCGGACGGGACAGTCGAACATGAAGCGGAGGAGTTTCCAGACATTGATGAACTCGAGGTTGACCTGGACGAAGATCTCGATGAGACATGGGGGGAGAATGTGAACGACGACGAGGACAAGTGATCCTGCTTCAATCTCAGATGAGAACATCTACCACCCTTCCACCCTTCCCAGTGGCAACTGGCCTTTCGAAACCCGCTCAATACACCTATCGACCTCCTGCCTAATCTTCGCCGCCACATCCGTCATACTCTCGCCCGCATCGATGCGCACAAAGTCCTCGCCCTCCTTCTTCTGCATCATCGTCTCGAACAGCTCGCGCACTCGATCTTGCATCTCCTTCCTCTCATACTTCTCGGTACCGTAGCCGCCTCGTTTCGCAGCGTCGTCAGCGGAGATGTCGAGGAAGAGACACAAGTCAGGACGTGGAAGCCCGACTTCAGGTTTCCGGCACCATTCGAGGCTCATGCTGGGGTTTTGCTTGGCAGCGGAGTAGACGCAGCCGCTGTAGTAGTAGCGGTCTACGATTATTGTTGTTCCGGCTGCGAGATCGGCTTGGATAGATGGTCTGGAGTATACGTTGAGATATTTGTGGTTAGATGTAGATGGGTGTGCTTCGCTTACACTGCCTCCCACCGGTTCGCAGAGAACAAGAGATGTATGACATGGTCGTCTTGATCGCTCTGGCCACTCAAATAGCTATTGATCATTTGACCAATCGGTGTCGTCCTATCTATATACTACATCAGCGTTCAGCTCTATCCGATAAAACGTGCATTCACGCGTCAGCGAATGGCTCTCTGTCTACGCGCACGTACCAGGGAATCGCATATGCCGCACCTTAATCCCGTCATTTTGCAGGTCATCAACGAGCATTTGACATTGCGTTGATTTGCCTGCGCGATCCAGGCCCTCGAACACTATGAGTTTGCCTCGCGCCATGTTGTGGGGTTTGTGATACAAGACGTCGTTGCTACCCTGCAGCGATTGAAGCGCGACTGAAGCGAGGCGTTGGTGGGGCCATCGCCACTCGGGCGCTGTCTATGGATGGGCCGACCTTGACCACCTTACCATCGCGCTTCCACCATCTGTGTCTCTCGGCAACACCCTGCTAAAATGCCAGGACATTGATTCGTTACAAAGGCGCTGACCGGTTTTCGAGCTGCATCTGCAGACGCGTGTCAGCGAAAGAGCATGCGCAGTCACTGGTCAAAATTGGCCAGCCACTTCACCTCTATAGGTACTGAGATGATAGAAAAGTATGCTGTGTCACTCTACCTCAAAACGGGAGGCGTATCCCACAGGCGGAATGACACGTGGGTCAGCTCATGCATATGGGTGCATTGGTAAGAGGAGGCCTCAGCTGAGGGGAGATGCACAAGGCTGAGGGTAAAATCCCTTTTGTGTCCGTTCATCTTCCCCTCTTCTCCAGAAGCGACCCAGAATACATACTCATTTATCTCAAAACACCAATACTACGACACCCAACAACTACCATGGCAGAATTAGACCACATCATCGCGAGACTCTCAAGGCTTGGTATAATCACCTCAACCGATGAGGCACCTGGTTCTGTACTGAGTAAGGCGCCTGAAACCATATCCGCGGATGATACATCTCTCGATAAGCCCAGCAATGATGATCTCGCATGTGATATCACCAGTCTCACATCCTCCAAAGTTGCTCAGCTTTCGCGAATCGATTCTCACGAGGAAACGGCAGAAGATATCGATTCTCTCAAGTCACAACTTGCACAGGCACAAGAAGAGTTGCGGCAAATCAAGAACAAACGACTGCAAGGTCTTAAGAAAGGAGGCGTACTCGCAAACAAACTCAAACAATGCGAGTACGAATTAAAGCAGACCCAGCTGGCAAACATATACCTCGAGCGGCGGGATAGCGAACGAGCGATGGAGTTAGACGGAAGATTCTCTACGGCCCCTGACAATATACACATCGAGAAGTTTCCTGGGAAAGGCAACGATCTATCAATGAAGGTCGTCTTATCTAGGACGTTTACGTTTACGGAAAGATACAAGTCCGCATATGAGATGGTTCGGGACAATGCCGCTATTGGTTGCTTGAGACTGAATGGGCGCTTGTACATCGCTAAATCCGGAAAGACGCGAGAGGACTTTGGCGACTTCATTAATAGTGATCATTGGACGTCTAGAGCTGTAGTCCTTGGCGACATGGTCAAATTTCACATTACAACAAGATGGGCGACTCATGTAGAGCCACAGTTGATGGTCTTCTATATTACACGCACTCTTTCGGAGTCAGGACACATTCTAGAAGACTTCGTCAATACGCCAATAGTTCCTGCCAAGGGGAGTCGCACAGAACTCAAGAATATCATCATCGGCGTTAGCGAGCCGATATGCGACAGCTGCACAAAGCTTACAGCTGCAGTCAATGGGTTTGCGGAAAATCATGGATACCGTTTTACGCTGGATAACAGAAGGAAGATTACTACCAACGGGAATAAACAGGGTTCTTCGGATCCACAGCCTGTTCGTTTTGCGGACCGATGAACGCGCTCAGGCTACGATGCTGCATGTGTCATGGATCAAGAGTTGTTTGGGCGATCTACTACGGACCGCCTCAAGCGGTTGTCGCCGGGAGTTGTCTTGAACGTGCAGGTCTCTCGTATCGATTCTTCTTTTCTCCCCTGCAGAATCTCAAAGCAGACTCAAGTAATTTCAGATTCAATGACAAAAGTGCTGGTAATCTACTAGGCGCACCAACTGCAAAGAGGTCATGAGCGACCATTTGTACACGACTCATCCGCGCGGTTAAGTGAGCTCAGATCGGCATGAAGTGTGTTTTCTGGGCTAGACAGTACAACAGCGAGTGCAATCATGAAAAAACTAAAGCTAAACCCATCCACGATAGTAAATTGGTTCTAAGTGGTAGTAAACACGTGCTTTGGCTCTGCGAGATCCAGATTGTTCGGGAATGACAATGGCACACACCACACTTCACCTGAATCATAGCGACTCTGAGTGCAAATTGTCAGCAAACAAACGCGCTCGTCGCCATATAATCAAGGCTATTCTTGGTCTTGGTAATGTGCATTATCATCTTCACAGCAATGTCTACAGCAGTTATCGCAACCTGCCCTACTCCGCTCGAGGAGTTGAAGAGACCATGGTCCGCGACTGCATTGACAGAAGCTCAAGAACAGCGTCGATCAGACGTAGCCAGTGCGAAGATACTGTGGTCCCAAGTTTTGGTGGAGTTTCGGCAAAAGCAAGGAATGACCGTCAAGAATTACAATCTCAGAAGGAAGAGGCAGCCGTTCTTCCAGTTCTTAGATCTACCCGGTGAGCTTCGCAACATGATATACGACATCTGCCTGGACAACGAGAAGAAGACAAGAAACCCTGATATGACGAAGAGAACGCGGGTTAATCGGGGATCAATGGGAAGCAAGACTTTCTTGGACCACAACATACGGCAAAAGCGCGTAAAGGATATCCGCGCGCGAAAGCCCACCAGAGAACACAGAATTCGAGATGCCACCCGAAAAGTTGCGCTCGAAAAGATTGTAGAGAGACGACTCAGGCTCGCAACTCGTTCGAGGGACGGACTCACAGCTGGCGCCTACGAAGCCTTCTACTTGTACAAGCTCGAGCACGACATGTATACCTTGCCGTCAAAGAGAGTGACGGATGGTCAGAACAACCACGACCAAGGCATATTCAATTCGGGCAACAGGACAACGAAGAAAGGTGTCCTGGAGATCGATGTCAGAGGCAACCTAGTCGACGACCTTCCGATGCTTTCCTATGTCGATCGTGCGATCTTCTCCGAAACCCTGTTCCTCTACTACTCCACGGTGAGAGAAGGCTTGTGGATCAAATGGACAGTCCGGAACCTGGACTTCTTCCCGTTCCTGCGATTCTACCAGGCATTCACCAAGGGTGAAAACGCAGTCGAAATTCCACCTTCAAGACTACACATTGAATTCGACAAGGAGAAAGAGGAGACTGATGACGGCCTACATGCGAAGAAGTTTGTCCATGTAAAGAGACTGGTTGAGCTGCACTGGCTGGACGGCTTTCCGCTCTGGGGCTGCTTAACCGGGTTATCTGATCGTCAAGATTGCAAGGGACCGTTCGGAGACTACATGTACTCTGTACGTCAGGTCGTGGCGTTGTACCGTATTGACCACGAAGCTTGGAAGTCGCTCTCCGTTGAATACCTTCGCCGTTGTGAGGAAATGGGTGATGACGACGCTTTGGAGAGTAACTTCGCAACACTATCCGACCCCGAGCTTGTTGAAGCAGTCATCGACATGCTATGCGGAGCGATTGAGTACAACCTCGGATACACAGGTAGCTATGCACGCATTGGTCGCGATCAGACTGAGTGGGACCAAGACATCTTCGAAACTTTCAGGTACAAGGGATCGCATGTCAGGACGGCTTATGAGAAGGAGCATGCGATTGTCCGTGTTGTCAGCCTGTATCGGAAGAAGGTCGACAGGACACTGCGGGATCAGCTGGGGGAGGTCTACGAGGATTGGGAGAGTGTTCCAGATGACGCATTCATTCTTGAAGGGGTGGTGTTGTGATAGTACAGATAGATCGTAATATTCCTGCCTATGGCACATTGTTGGCGCCTTCATGTTTGAGATCGTCGCGCAAAAGCCGATGCCTGTTCAACTTTCATCGAGCAAACAGGACACGGAACGTCGGGGTTAACAAAGACCGGTTCCTCACATGTCTAGAACTGTAGTGCTGACATCGCGATACATCCGAAAAGTCCCCTTTGGTGTGTGATGAATCTCTCCGAGTTTATGCCTGGCGAATCAGCGTTGGTGCTTCGGAGATCGGCCGAGCAACACGTGACTGAGATATTGTCAGCACACCGTCGACCTACAACCTTGGTGGATGCAGGGCGTAAATTTTGACAACCGAAATTGCGGATGCCTAAATTCCGATCCGACATAAATCGCGACGTTTACAAAGCGCAATGGAGCTCACAACCCACAGCCTCCACTATCTGAGCTGCAAGTCGCCGAATCAGAGTCAGCGGAGCTTGCTACTCTTACTACCTTGGTCCTTGCCGGATACGTCGATCACCGAGTGACCGAAGATATTCGGAATATAAGAACAGTTGAAGACCTCCGATTCCTTCATACGAGCCTTCATTACACCTTCCAACACAAAATGTCGTCACCGAAGCTTATCGTCCACCACCTCCAAATCGGCCAAGGGGAGCGCATCCCATGGCTCCTCGAGGAGCTCAACATTCCTTACGAGTTGAAGCTGTACAAACGCTCGCCCCTTCTGTCACCACCTGAACTTCAGGCGGTCTACCCTATGGGTGCTTCACCCGTCCTTGAAGACCTTACCGATCCGTCCAACCCCGTTAAGATTGCCGAATCTGGCGCCATCACCGATTACATCATCCACAAGTATGGTAACGGACGGTTGGCCCTAAAGCCGCAAGACAAGAACTTCGCAGACTACCTCTACTGGCTTCATTTCGCGAATGGCTCGTTGCAGTCTGGACTGTTCAGAAGGGGCATGGCGCGTGGCATGGTTGGCGAAGACGACCCTCGTTACAAGGGCCAAGTCGCACGTTGTGATAAGATGCTGAGCCATATCGAAAACCGTCTTCAAAACAACAAATGGCTTGCAGGCGAGGAGTTCACCGCTGCCGAGACCATGACGGGGTGGTGCTTCACAACGATGCGCAAGTTTGAGCCTATGGACTTGACCGACTACCCGGGCATTTTGGCATGGCTGGGTCGCATTGGTGAGCGCGAAGCTTACAGACGCGCGATGGGTAAAGCCGATCCTGATCTCGACATTGAGCAGGGGATCAGCGCAAAGGGTCCACCGATGATGGAGGCATTCGTGAAGGCTATGGCGATGAAGCCGGGGTCCCTATGATGGTTGGGGAAATGCGCGGCTGATCACCATAAGGGGTCGCCAAAAGCTGTAAATAATGAAAAAAAAAAGAATACTAGCTCCGCTCGAAAAGGGAAACTCTTCTCGTTGAATGTGTGGTTCAATGCATCTTCTGTTGATGATGGTGATGCTTGACATGTCGCTGCGTGCGTGTGCGGCGAAGATAGCCCGGGATGGTCGGCCGCGTCCTTCCGGGTCCACTTTGACGCGAGTAGTCAGGTACAACAACACGCCATGCCTCCGACCTCATCATGGCCACCTGATCCATCACACCACTTTGCCGCTGCAGGTACGCGTCGCATCATCACTGGGATGATTTCGAAGGTACCAGAAATTGGTAGCGTAGCATGAGCGTGACCTGAGAAGATCGTGGTCATGGCGAGCGGGGTTTCCTGCCAACCAGAGCGGTGGTACAATGAGATCACATAAAGCTTGCTGACCCCTCACGAGGGCATCTCCGCATCTGAGTATAGCTGCATAGCTTGCTTCGAAGACACTCTCCAGCTAATCATCCTGCTCAATTACACTCTACTTACTTCCAGATTACTACCACAGCTTCAGCTACAGCTCCTCATCATGGCAGCAAAGTACTCTCGCCGACCCAGCTACCTTGAGGGCCCACTATCTCCTTCCATAATCCCCGAGCTCGCCATTCTACCCCAGCCTCTCCCTGCCGACAAGGTTCCCTGCGGCCAGCTCGTCTCAAAGACGTCAAAGTACACATCCAAAGCCCTCGAAGACCGCGACTACGACGACATTGGCACACGATGGTATGTCAGAACCTATGCACACAACCCATGTATTATGTACTGACTTCCTCAGGTACAAAGACGTCATCTTCTTCAACGCCGAGAACGGAAACTTCGTCGAGAGCTTCGGCGGCACGCACCTACTACAGAAGCCGCTTGACAAGGGCACAGAGGCTGGCACCATCGAGGCGGACGAGCAGAGTGTGAGACTCCTCAAGGATGCCGATGCCGCACTCCAGAAAATCTGGCAAGATGAGGAGGCCAGGAAGTGGATCAAGGAACAAGACGAGGCCGGCTTCGTGGTTGCCCATCGCCAGGTCTCCAACGCGAGCTACAAACGCGCCAGGCTTGTCGACATTGGCAACAATAATTGGGAAGTCGTGCGCGAGGTTGGCAATGAAGATGCTACTGGTAAGCGCAGGGACTCTGGTTTGCCGGTTGAGACGAACAGCAAGTGGGACGTGGTAGGGGTTGTGGTCAAAAAGATTATCGTTGAGGGCGACGATGTGAAGCTTGGTGATGAGCTCGGAGCTCAGTACTGGCAGTAGTAGTATAGCTGAACAACCTCATAGCACACATTCAGTTCTTACAAGTTGGCAACTTCCCGAGCGCTTACAGCTTCTTCGATCGAATCAAACCAAGTGGAATGGTACATAAGACTATCAAGGATAGTAGGTATGAATTACTGAAGTCAGTGAATGCACCGCTGCGGCACGGCATCTTTTCGCATGCAACATCAAAGCTCCGCATAGTATCTCCCCTTCGTCGCGAGTTCGTCCGACTCCAAGAGCCTAGCATACGATCGAGGCGCAACATCAGCAGCCTCAACGCTCACCAACAATTCGACTCCGAATGGCGCAATGATGAGCTTGCGCGAAGAGCAGCACAGCTCAACGTCCTCGGCGTTGGGGACGCGTTCTGCGATTATCTACTCCTTTTCGGTATATTCTGCGATGTTTGCTCGCGGGTACTCTGATTGGTCACTTTCAAGACATGCGGCCGTTAGGCCTTCCATGACGACACAGGAATGCAGGTGTATTGCTGACATATAGCATTGTTCTTGCTGTGAAAGCGACGTATGATAAGCGCATATTTTCGAGCACAGGAATCACGACAGGACGTGCACATTTTGAACGAGCGTCAATAGTAAGAGCAAGCAAATTTGCAATGGGTTGCGACGCCTTCATATCATGTATATGGGAAGTATATAAGCCTGTCCATCTACCTGTATATGCATCGACAAACAACTGGCATCATATATTATAAATAACATTCATCTTATACGTGGCTGCCAAAGCCAACACGAATATGACGTCGTCATCGAGCAACCAAACTGTCCTCAATAACACATTTCACTTCGAATCCTCGACACATACCTTCGATATCAAATGGACGTGGCTGGGCGCTACAGCGTCACCACCACTCATCTTTATACATGGCACTCCTTGGTCTTCCCGCGTCTGGGCACCCTTCGCACTGGCTCTATCAAGCAAATACCGCGTCTACCTCTTCGATAGCCCTGGCTTCGGAGATTCACCCATCGAACAAATTCTTCCTGGTGTCGACTTAAACCCCAAGAACAAAGTGGAGATACTAGACAGTAATCTTGCTCGTCAAACCTCAGCCTTCGCCGCCCTCTTCAAACACTGGGAGAAAACCGAGTCATGGAGGACAGCTCCACAAGTCGTCGCTCACGACCACGGCGGACTAATGAGCCTGCGTGCCAACTTACTACACGACTGCCGCTACTCCAGTCTCTGCCTTATCGACGTCGTCGCCATCGGCCCCTTCGGCCAACCACTCTTCAGAAGCGTAGCAGAGAACCCCACGGCATTCGAAAACCTACATGACATGGCTTTTGAAGGTCTTCTCGAATCATATATCCGCAACGCTGCACACACTACATTGAACGCTGAGACGATGGGTGTTCTCAGAGCGCCGTGGCTCGCAGAAGGTGGGAAGAGAGGTTTCGTCCGCCAGTTGTGTCAAGCTGCGCATCGGAGTACGGAGGAGATTGAGGGGCGGTATGCGGAGGTGGGTCAAAGTTTTCCTTTGAAGATCATTTGGGGAAAGCAAGATAACTGGATTCCTGTGGAGGATGCGCATAGGCTGGGGGAGGCGCTAGGTGCCAAAGAAGTGGTGGAGATTGAGGCGGCGGGGCATCTCGTCATGTATGATCAGCCGGGTCAGTTGGGTGTTGAGCTGGGTATGTGGTTAGCCTCCTTGGGCGTGTAATTACTATTTACAACGAATCCGAAATCCTCCATTGATACAGCAACGTCTGAGTGTCTTCTTTGCAGGAATCCGTTGCACATTACTCTATAGTCCTTGCGACTCCTATGAGGTAGCCTGAGGTGTCCATGCGCTCTTCCTACGACGCACTTCAATCGTTACTGGAAGAGGTACCTTGTATCTGATGACCCACATCTTCTTGGGCTTCTCTGCAAGTGGCTTGAAGTCGTAGTTTAGTAGCAAGTTGGCGAAGATAATCTTGAGTTCATGCGAGACGAAGAAGCGTCCAGGGCTGCATCATCGTTAGTGAAGATTCTGAAGTTAAAGTAGAGAGTACTTACCAAGCATGCCTTCCATGGCCGAAAGGAAGATGATTAACACCCGTAGTGACAAGGCCCGTCTGCTTCAGCTTCAGCGCATCAACATTCTGTTTCTCTTCCGCGCTCATCGCCTCATACTCTTCTCTCGGCCGCGAGTATCGGAATGCGTCAAACTCTTCTGGGTTCTCGGTCATGTCTGTATCGAGGGCCATCGCTCCCCATGGACATGAAAAAAGCGTTCCGCACTTCAGATGCACCCCCTCCGGTGTTGTGACACCCTCCTTCGCTACAACCTTGCGGTGTACAAACGTAAGGCCGATAGGCGAGGAACGCTGTGATTCGCGAATAGCGGAATCGATGCGGTACATACGACTAAGAGCAGTCTTCGTCCAGCTTCCCTCCTCTTGAAAAATGCGATGCGCCTCTTCGCGCAACTGTTCGACAACTTCTGGTTCACAGCCTAGTATGCAGACAATGGTTTCAAAGGCGGTAATCGACGTCGTGTGTATGCTGGCGAAGTTAAGGGGCAAGACGCGCTTAGCGATGCGGTCGGGTTGCATCTCCTCGGGTCGTCCCTCGGCCTGCGCAACTCGGTAGCTCCATGTGATGAAGTCATTCGGCTCTTTCCAACTCTTGTAGTCAGGATCTCCGGCATCTTTCTTCTCGAAATTCGAGATACGTTGCTTGATCATAGGTATTGTGAACCTCGAAGACAGCCAGTAGTGGTACTTGACAGGCAGACTCAACAACGTTCCGACGATGGGGTGTAGCGCTTTTGGAACGAGAAACATGAGAGCCTGATTGCGAATGACGTCTTTGGTGTAGCTCAGTACAGCTTCTAAGAATTTCTGCTCGTGACACAGTGACTCTCCAAGAAGCATGCGGTTGGTCAATACTGGTATCATTTCCATGAAAGACTCCAGGACGTCCAACTTTTTCCAATTTTCTGTATCTGTTCCATAAACGTCGGCAATCGTTCGTGGAACCTCTTCTTCGAGACCCGGTATAATCGCAGTGAGATTTCGAAAAAGGCTCTTGTGAAGGACATGTTCATGGTAAGCATCTTTCAAGATGTAAGGGTTGATGAACGAATAATCGCCCTGCAGGGAATCGTAATGCGCTTGATGCGCACTCAGTACAGAATCTGGTTGATCAAACATCCAGCGCATTTGACTTTGAGGCATGACAATCTCAGCCTGCATGCCAAGTGTCGCGGGTAACACAAAGATCTTGCCGTCGCGGCTGTATTTGTTGTAACCAGCCAACAGCCATTCTTTGCTCTTCGTCAGTGCAGTAAAGTTGCGAAAGTCGGCGATCCAGCCTTTGCCGTAGCCCATCCATGGTATGTCCGATGGTGGTGATGGTGCTGTGAGGAAGTGGTAAGCACTTGCGACGATCAGGTAGGTGATTGCTGCAGTGGCGACATGTGAAAAGGTGAAAAGGCCGTGAGGCTCAGCCTCTTGGCTTGAGTCTGCCATGGTAGGTATGATCGAAGCAGAAGCAAGGGGCGATGGACGGCATCCCATGTCAACACAGGGGCCGTCATATACTATTCATGATGATCGACCCGGGAAAGCACCGTCGCTTGGAGGAGATGCCCCGCTTCCGTGCGCACGGCGATTCGCGCACGCTACGTCGCACGACACGACTTGCATGCCCACATCCGTCGACTTTACTACCGACCTGCCATACCTGGCTGCTTATCACGATGTGCACCTTGCTTACTGTGTCAGTTGCAGCTGGAGATATTGCCGGGTAAATTAAGGTTCATTCGCTCCAGAGCTCTGACAATTACAGATCCGCGGCGCTACCGTCGGGTACGCTGCTCCCGAGCTCATGAGCGGAGCAGTCATAGACGGTCATGGCTTTCATCAATCAACGGTTTCGGCAAGACTGATTTTCACATGTCATTCAAGCCAAAAGCTCTCGACCACTATCTCGGCTACATGCCTCTGTTTGTTGCATGCATTTCAGTATAGTATGCTTCATGGGCCTTCGCTACCAACGTTCAAGTCAGGCGATTTCACTAGTGAGGTTTTCCTGTGGCGGTTGTCTGGAAGCACGAGAGGCTTAACAGCTCGGTGATGTTAATGAGGTTCCCAGCAGACTGTGTCGTACCTTTCGTAGCAGGTGAGCTATCCTTCATAGCTGACTCACTGCCGAGGGGTCGAGTATGACCCGCTATGTCCAGCTTCTCGGTGGGTCGATCAATTGCAAGCACAGAGCGACTGCTAACGCCAGGCTCGCTTCGGTCTTCCGCGTCCATAGTGTTCTTGGGCACTTAGTCTATTATTGCTCGTAGCGTGATGCTGTAAGTATGCTCTGGAGGTCAAGTCGGAGAAGAGCAGAAGCTGATTCATACCGCGATGTTATGTTCCATACGCTCAAACTACTTTCGTCTACGCACAACGTCTGCCACAAACACAGCGCGTATTCGGAATCTGAAGGGCCGTAACGAAGCTAGCAGCATTAACAATACTGTGGTATTCCATTTTGTTTGCTTACGATGTTTCCATTAGGCTATAGACAAAAACGTACTCGCCTAGGCACTCGCTTCCCATGTCTTATATCTGCTAGCCAGACGTAGCATGCACTGTTGTGTCACACATCGAGTCCGTGTGTAGACTGCTGATCACACATAGAACTGCGGACAGAGCCAAGATTCTCTTGCGATACTGGATAAGACGTTCGAGGCCGCATCCTTTTCCAGAGAAGACCAATGTGTCCCGGAGAAGCTGGGGATCTCATAAGGTACCAACGCTCATAGTCTCCCGAATTTCCATGTATGACCCTCTTGGAGAGGATGGCACTTGTAACTAACTCGAGATCGTTTCTAGAGAGAAGTCTGATTGCATCGAAATTGCTCCCGGGGGCGTGAGGTGACTCGGTATCGTCGTCGAGGTAGAGCTTCATGTCTTTGGCCATCATATTCGACACACAAGTTTCCAATAGAAAATATCCTCGGAGACGTTCTTGTGTAGCAGGCAAACTGATGTTCTTCCAGCTGTCCTCATCTTCGTAGAATGAGAACGTGAGACAAGCGATATACAAGCGAGGCAAGAGCGCGAAAGCGGCTGGAAACTTTGCAAACATGTCCGGAATGTCTAGGGTCGACGTAGGAATCGCGATCTCGACATGTGTGATCTGGTCGATTCGAGTGGGCATTTTGATGCGGAGCGGTGCATCATGAGTTTTGTCCCACGTACTCATTACGTCTTTGAGGAAGCGCTGCATGTTTCGGACGATCTCGGTTTCGGCTTCATCGTGGAGCGTTTTGCAAGAGAGGATAAGAGATTGGTAGTCTGCGATATGGCCGTTGAGCGGAGGCGACATCTCGGCGTACATTTTGAGGCGTAGCTCGGCTGGTAGGCCTAGCAATGAAGCGGCCTTTACGTCGTTCGTGTTGGTGTGAGGCACATTGCGACCGTGAAAAGGGGCATCCATGACAGCCACTGAGGACACACTATGGGTTGGCATTATGTGGTGGAAGGGTAAGATTATCTGTGCTGTTGTATCGACGTTCTCTTTCAGGAACCTGTTGTAGTGTTTATGGCTAGCTAGCTGTGTAGCAGCCTGGGGCAGGACCCAGGCACCACGCACTCCGCCGAATTTCGCTGGTTTCGCATTGAACAACAGGCGGGAAACGACGTCGTCCCTAGGTAGCGAAGGCAAAAGAAGATTTACATTAGCAGAAGGCGAAACGGGTCAACAGTGGGGCAATACGTGCGGTCAGCAATTACGTTCTGCTTCTGATGTATTGACTTGACTTTTTGGTATCTGCACTCCCGGTAATGTATGGGCTGTGGGATCTCGCGATCGCCGACACTACCGCATCTTGGTAGTCCTCGAGTATGAGGCCATTCGCTGTCGGTCGTAATGATGCGGATGCCCCAGCTGTTGGCGGGCGCGTGTTCTCGACGGACTAGACCTCGGGAGCTGTGACGTCACACCCAGCACGTGCCAGCAAGGCTATCCTCCGGCGCGCCTCCCTAAGTAATGGTTCCTCACGTTATCACTTCACAATCAAAACACCATCAGATGAAGTCTGCCGTGGTATGAAGCTCAATTGGTAGCCACCTAATCGCATGTCGACATCCGCGGGGACCGGGGTTGGGCAACAAGGGATTGCCTATTGTAGCCTAGCATGCATTCAGCACTGCGGCACAGTAATCGTATCCGACATGTCTCTCCAGTCATAAGACGGCCTTGTCCACGATGTTTGCGATTACTCTCTACGAGTTTTGATCCCTACATTCTCCCATCTTTGAGCTTACGTTTGAGACCCGCACGCGCAGCTCAACACACCTGAAACATTCATAATATATATACCACTTCGCGATCACGATGCAAGCCAGCTCATCTACGAACGTACCATCGGGTACCGGGAGACTCGAGGCATTTTGCGCTTCACTATCGGCACTCACACAAGCTAATCGGGCACGTCTCGCCGGCGCGGGTGGTATTCCTACTACTACGTCTGTTTCAGCTCAAACCGCCGAATTGTCTAGCAAAGGCAACGGCAAACGTAGAAGACACGATTTTTATAGCAAGACACCAAAGACGCGAAAGACGCGCACACTGAAAGACCTTGTGAGGGTATGCAAAGAGCTCGGAGACACGAGTGACAAATCGCAATTGCTTGATCGGTGGAAGACGGTGCGCAAGTGTGCTCACCATGTCAGATTGCGATACATTACACACGAGCTCGTGCTTGAGCTGGAACAACTCTGTACAGATCTCAAGACCCAAGGAGGAGCTTCCGGCAAAGTCCGGGATCTTGCCAGAGAGCGGTATTGGGAGGCTGATTCGCCTCTAACAAGCAAAGGTATGTTGAAAAGCTTTCACCTACTAAGATATTGGATATGTGCTTATTGCTATGATCAGAAAACCCACTAGAAGAAGATGCGCTGGTGTCTCACTGGACCCCACTCCAACTCAAAAGCTGGGCTCTTTACTTGGAATCTCAACTCCTGTTCGCCAGTTTCGGTGTAAGAATCAGCCTTGTTCAATACGAACATCTCTCAAACAAAGGCGAAGATAAGACGGCTGCGTCGTTTTGGATCGCTGTCATGAAAAGGCTCGATACCCCTGGACGTCATAAATACCTGGGCCCTGCTGTGGATGTTATCGATACCTATTTTGGCGATGACTGGGACTTAGCATCAGAAGTCAGTGATTCAGACGATTTGGACTCTAATCTTGACGACGACGACTACGCATGGTTCGCAGGTTACAGACTCAGCCCAAACGTCGACATCCCCATAGCGCGTTTTACATCACGCGTTTGTCTCGAGTTGAAACGAATGGCCCAGGTACCGCGCGGCAATGTCAGAGCCTTTCCACTTGCTCTCATATTGCGCATGGACGTTTTGGGAAGAGCGCGACTGAACTTGTTCGAGCGCTCCGTGCCGGTCGATGAAATAGAGGCATTCCTCCAAATTCTACTGAGCCAGGAGCCCAGAGCCGAGCCGTATCCAGAACGCCCGCTGGACTGTGCCCATGCGTTTCTCTATCTAAACTATTTCATCACGGGTGAAACATTCGGTAAGATATCAACTTAAACACGTAATCACATCAACTAATTTGATATGTCCTTGTCAGGTATGAATGCCCTCCATTTCCAGGGACCTCTCATCAATGCCTTGTTACCACTCGTGTCGCGCGATTTGCGGCGAGAGTATCGACGGAATCTCAACCTGGCTTTTGGTCGACGATTACCAGCTGAACTGTACGAGGAGATACTAGATCGCATCGAAAATGCGCATGATCTTCCCAAGGACCAAGCAGACTGGAAAGAAAAGTTGAAACTGATGCAAATCCACTGGGATCCTTTGTCGATTAATGGTCAACCATTCGAGTTCTGAATGGTGACATTAATGCATGTTTCTATCGTTTCAGGTTTTGCTGAATACCAAGGCCCATAATTTGGGCAGATGGCTATAGAGATGGAAAGAACCTTTACATTACTGTACACCTGTCTTCAGTATTCTTATTCACTCTCATACGAAAAATGCACAGGAAAAGGGAATCTGGAATAAAGACTAATGATGTGATATTGCTATGATACAGGATTGAACCACATCCACCAGGCAAGCAGAAAGTTAAAGGGGTGTTCTACTAGAGAACCCGTGCCCAAGAAAACAGAGGCTCACTAATGCAACGCCTCGCTTATAGACACAAAGAAGGGGAAGTATACACAAATCTCCGAGTAAATCTAGCACACGAGCTAGCTTCTTAGACACACTGGGAGTACCAGTCGTTGGCAGCCTTGCAGCTACCCTTGGCGCAGCACTTAGCACCGGTGAAGCCCTTGCCACCGCACTGTCCGTACATGGAAGCGCAGCCAGCAGCGGGGGTAGCCTCCTTGGTAGGGGCAGCAGGAGCGGGAGCGACAACAGTGGCCATGGTGGACTTAGCAGGGGCAGCGGGGGCGGCAGGGGCAGGGGAGACCTCCTCCTTGGCGGGAGCAGAGGAAGAGCCACCAGCGGCAGCACCACCCTTCCAGACAGCAGGGCCGGGCATGGGGAAGGCCTTGCGGCCGTTGTAGATGCTGAAGTTGGCGTAGGGGTCGGTGGCCTTGTAAGCACCGGGGAACTTGACCATGGGGCCAGGCTTGCCGCTACCACCACCGGTAACCTTGACCTGCATGCAGGAGACGTAGTGCTCGGGCTGGTTGACGTGGGAGCGGTGAACACCAATGTGCTCGAAGCGGACGAGGTACTCGCCGTCGGGGGTGTCCTTGGGGATGGTGGCAGTGACAGTGTCCTTGTTGTAGGTGCACCAGGAGTTGCTGGTGAAGTCACCGCTGCCGCAGTCACCCTCATCGAAGATCTTGAACCAGTCGCCAGATCCGTCGTAAGACTGGACGCTGCCGGGAGCAGCGGACATGTAGACCAGGGCAGGGCCCGGGTGCTGGAACTTGGCACCAACACCGAGCTTGGCGGTAACGTCGTCGCCGGCCTTGACGGTCAGGACCTGGACCTTACCACCGGTCTTAGCGGCACCCTGGTTGCAGACGATGTCGGGACCGTCGGCGGTGGAGCCATCACGGATGTCGGCGGCCGGGTTGGAGGAGAACTTGATGGGGTTGTACGCGACCTTGCGAGTGGAAGGGCGGACGTATTTGAATTGCGGCTGGGCAACACCACCAATGAGGTTGGTGTCAAAGAAGTAGTGGGCGGTGGCCACTTGGGCGACGGCGCTGAGAACGATGGCGGAGGCGGAGAACTTCATTCTGGCTAGCAGTAATGAAATTTGTGTAGTAATTGGTAAAAAGAAGCGAAGGAACGAATGTAAAGTGCTGAAAAGCGAGTGTAGAAAGCGATTGAAATGAATGTATTGCTTGCTGGTGAGTTGTAGATGTTGGACGGTCGTCCTGATTCTTATATCAAAAGTCCTCCGCTCATTGTACCAAACATCTTCATGCAAGCCAGGCGCCTAGACACCGGTGACCTGGTTCCCAACGGACGACAATTTCCCGTTGTAGCAATTCCAGGAGATAGGATGTTGGTTTCATCGACAACTACAGTCTTCCTTCCGTGATTGTGGGTGTTCTGGATCTCTTGGGAAGTGGACATGACCGTGATCCTTAGGCCGTTCTAAGCGTAGCAGCGCTTGTGAAAACATGCGACTCATTGAAAGGAGGCACGGAAGCTACTGGTTCGGAAAGTAAAGTCAATGCGGATGTGATTTCTACGGGTCCTGCCAAGGTCGTTTACTGACACTTCACTGCAGTCCGCGATGTGGCGAAACACTGGTCTCCTGTGTGGAATGCTTGACAGGCGTAGCGCCGTTTCGTTTATAAACACTTGACGCCCATTTCGTCCAGAAAAGTGTTAGAAAGAGGAATTCCATGGCTGTGATTCGGTGGTTGCGTGCACGGACCAGGAGTTGAGTGCCGGTGGTTATACTTCGTAACGTACGGGCCGCTGTCTGTCAACACCAGCTCCACCCGATGCCGATGCCTAGCATGCCGTGTGGAAAGTTTGCGCGACCGCCGTCGTTGCCACCATGTCGGACCCGCTAGTGGAGCAGAACATGGACGTCGGGAGCTGCGCGCAAACGATATCAGATCGTTCAGAGAGTGACCGCGATAGACCCGCTGACAGGTGCCAAGTTATGTGAGATTCTGTGAGAACTCTTGAAGTCTCTTGTGGCGTGACAAGCCGGAAATTTGATTGCAACGTCCGGATAGCGTTTCCTTGTGTTGCCCAGGTGTGGTACACAATCTGCGGTGCATGAGCATTGGATACGTTAGATACGCGATAAGGCAGAAATTTCACTGCAATGCGTTTCATCTGGCAAGAGAAGGGAACGGAGTGGGGCTGTTCAAGGAACAGCTAGTTGTGACATGTAACCCAGTTCATGTCATTTCACAAGGAAACACTCCGTTTGGCTGGGTCTCTTTTCCTCGGGTTCGACCAGCACGCTCGGGTAGTGAGCCGAACGCGAGCGCCTCGCTTTCGTTGTATCCGATATTCTCATTGATGGAACTCCTGGAATCCATGCCGTTCAGCGCGTGGCCACTGCGCCCCCTGATCCCTCTGTCGTTGGGCGGAACCGCACGTCACTCAGGGATGTTCTCTCAGTCTGGGCACCCGCCTTATCCTCCGTAACATGCATGCCGTACAAGATTTCTGTGCCTGGTATGATGATATCTTCGGAGCGCGTTGTCTTGTCTCTTCCATCATCCTCTTTCTGTAGACCAGGAAGGCTGAACTTCATGTTTTTGGAGTTCACTTTGCCTTCCACCACATAATCAAGGAAAAGGCGATTCGGCCTTGACTTCATGTCGCCGTAAAGAAGCTCTTGGTCGTAGTCATCTGCATGGTTGTGAGGAGCTAGTCTCACATTGAGTTCGTTCAGATATAGAGGGAAAAGCCCAGCGACTGCGTTATAGCAACAGTGGGATCCTCGATCCGCGCGCGGTACTCGTACAAATACTGTCACAAGACGTAAGATGTGAAATCGAGGCGTGGATGATACCACACAGACAACCATGCTTGGCTCGTAGCGACAGGGTTCTGCATGCTCGTTGACGTAGTTGTCGAGATCGAAGGCAGGACTAAGTTTGTCCAACATATTTTTCTGCAGCTGCCTACAGCTGAAGAATTCCTCAATGAAGTCGATACCAAGCTCGGGCGAGATATGCATGTCATGGCATATCAACAGGCGTACTTACGAGGGCAGTGAGAGCAAGCGACTTGCTGACTGAATACTCATGGGGCGAATCGGTAGATTTATTTCCAAAAACCTCATCTCTGTGACAGCTGCGCTATGCGCGACTCTGACTGTATTGCCGCTCAAGTTTACCCGTGAGATCATAGTTGAGAGTTCATCATTGTCGGCTGGGTGGATTGAAAGGGAAGAGGGATCTGACATGTTGGTGGGTTTTCCCAGGCGTGTATGCATGAATGATAAATCGAGTGCGCCTTTGACTCAGACTGCGGTCTGGTCCTTCGGGTAGGTCATTGAGATGGTACTTTGGTATACGCTATAATTGCGATAGCTTTGATGTGTGTATGAATGATGGGGGTCTACGCGTCGAAGTTTTCTCTGGCTTCGATGTCTGAGGTGAACCAAAGTTGAAGAACCAACCGAATCTGACGCTCACAATCAACACGTGGTGGTGGCTGATAAGAAGTGAAGTGGTACGGTACTTCCATGTATGGGAACCGCTAGACTCCTTTAGGCTAGACCAGTCAAGACAAGCAAAATCATCGGGGCATCTGGGACACTCCTCTATGTCCTGGGCTTTACTGCTACGCAACGATAGCATATTTCCGTGAGAGGATCTCGAACAGCTTTGTGTTGCATTTGCGACATTCACGTGGTGCAGTCGACCCGCTTTTGTGAGTTGGCATGCCATGCGCTGTCGGACTTTCCACTTTCAGATGTCGTTGTCAGCTTTTGGAAAGATAAAAACCAGCATACCACCCTACGTGGTTGGGCTACGAAGCCATAGCATGGCGGAGAGATTTATTGAATCAGATGATATGATGCAAGAATTAGAAAAAAGTTTGAAACATCAAGTTGGGTGAAAGGAAATTGTTGGTTCAACATCAGCTAAGAGTGGTGTATATAGCATCGCCCAACAAGCGCATACGAACATCATGACAAAACAACATAATCTACCAAGTAAAATCATCGCTCAAGGGCCTAGTGCTTAACTTGCAATATCACACTCTAGAACTCACCGCCGCCACCTCCAAGCGCAGCAGCACCCCAGATCCCCACCAGCCCCCAAACACCCACTCTCCATCCACGCCACAACCCATGCATACCCTGACCCTTCCTTGTACGCGGTGGCCTAGAGAAACCCATCGCCTTTGCACTCGCCGCCTTAGCAGCATTCGGTGTAGAAACACTTATGCCTTCCTCACGGGCGATAAACCACATAGTACCCAGCACACCCCTGTATTGACCCGGCTCCACGATGGTCTTGAAGCTCTGGTCAGAGGAGCTTGGTTTGTCCAGACCATACGCTGGGCTCTTGGCGCGGCTGGGTGGGGCCTGGTACTCAGATGCCAGACGCTGGGTTTCGTGGTCCTGGAGTGCGGCGACCTGGCCGCGGCGAAGGACGGTCTCGAGAGGAAGGCGGATAAAGAGCTCGGATATGGAGGAGAGGAAAGTGCTGAAGGAGTAGGTGGTCGGTGTAAGGATAGGATCGATGCTCAGGGTTGAGCGGAGGAAGAGGGGTGTTGAGGAGGAAATGAGAGTGGGGACGCAGGCGTGCATTATGGTAGCTGGGAGGAGGCTGGGGGCGACGGAGAAAGAGGGCAGAAGGGAAAGGCATGGGTATATAGATCGTGGAGAGGATGAGATGGGGGTGATGATGAGGCGTGTGCGCACCATGTCGAGGGGTGCGAGGAGGGTGGCTGCGATGGCTGTAGCAGCGACAGCAACACCAAGGGACGTCAGCGGGCTTGGACTGTCCAGGATGTCTAGCCCCCCAATCCCACTTCCTGCTGAGCCTACAAGACCTGGGTCAGGTATGTTCAGCAGAGCTGATATCAGACTCCTGAACCAGCCCTCAGTCGTCTTGAGCAGGAAATTGTAGATGAAAGTGCAGTTGGTGCCCTTCCACACACCCCACGCAGACTCCTTCTGCCACAATTGTCCTATCACTTCGAGGAGTGAGTCTGGACGCTTGAGATCTAGTTTCCGTACGGCGGATGGTGGGGGGCGTGTGGGTGTTCGTGACCGGGATCGGCTATCGAGGCGTCGCTGGCGTCGTCGTGGAGACCTCGATTCTGAGACGCCCGATCGTGAGACAGACGGTGAATATGGCGACGGCGACGTGGGGTTCATGCGCGGGGCAGTGGATGTGAAGTAGCCCGGTGAGTCCTCGTCAGACTCCTCATCAGAGGGCGGATACTGCATCGATTAGCCCACATTCACATGTCAAGAGCCCCTCCAGTGCCCAATACATACATCCTCAAACTTTCCGCTTGCGAAGCTCTGGGGTCTGCTCTTGTGGCCAAACTCCTCCCCCGTCAAGCCTGCCAATTGTCCCTTTGCCTCGTGTATCTGCAAGATCGTCTTCGCGACCTCGAATGGTTGGGCGAGCAGGACGCTCGTGTAATTCCACAGAGCATGATCGAGCAGCTTCTTCGCATGCCCGGCTACCGTAGGCGAGGCTTCTGGGAAGTACGAGTCATAGTCTAGGTCGGAAAGAATGTCGCGTGCCTGGCTGCCCAGACTCGATTTGCTACTATTGCTGGGCTTGAAAGCGGGCGGTAATGACGAGGACGTCTGGTTCTGCGGGACGTCGGGCGGCGGGCCAATAGATGGCGGGATGTAGTAGGGTCGTAGGGGATTCGGGGCATCGCGAGAGGTCGCCATTCTATCAGTCGTTTTTGAGGTAAAGATTACGTGAGGCTGGCGATGTTTATCGTTTTCTTACCCGCGGTGGTGGATGCGCTGGGTAGATCGACCGGGGTCACGCATGGCCTGTGCGTCAACATTTCTGACGTCTCACAGCATTTGGAATTATCGGCGCATTCACTCGTTGTGACACGGCAAACACTGCAACCCCTTCGCTTCCGTGTCTCCTTCTCCTATTAGACTCCAATCTCGGCCGGCTAGCGAGCATCAATTCGGCGTCATGGCTGCTAGAAGAGCTTGTGTCAACGCCTTGGAGGGGAGGATAGCGGGCGCAAGAGGCGCATCGTCGAGTCCGAGGAGGTTCGCCAGTACTTCGATAGCAGCGACATGTCGGAGATCGATTCAGACACAGACAACGGCAGCATCTACACTATCAAAATCGACTATCGTCAGAGCAACAAGCCCGTCATGGCTTCAGAGTCGCCGCCAATTCTCCTCATCGCCCGCATCCCGCCACGGTCATCTGGACCCACCCCGACCGGGTGAAGAGTGCGTCAAAACATGTCCCAACTGTAGCAACTTCAACCACTGACGCCTTCTAGACGCAAAGTCACATTTGTAGACAAGGATGGCCATGCCTCCACATTCGAAGTAGCCGACGGCGACAACCTCCTCGACATCGCACAAGCCAACGACATAGAAATGGAAGGCGCATGCGGTGGATCTTGCGCATGCTCAACATGTCACGTCATAGTCGAAGACGAAGCCTACTACGACAAGATGGAGGAGCCGGATGATGACGAGAACGACATGTTGGATCTGGCCTTTGGACTTACCGAGACGAGTCGCCTGGGGTGTCAGGTCAAGATGAGCAAGGAGCTCGATGGCCTGGTTGTGCGACTGCCGAGCATGACGAGGAATCTGCAGGCCAGTGATTTCGACAGCAAATGAAAAGACTCGGGAGAAGAGTCGTGACTTCCGCAGGGGATTTATCTTGGGAGATATTGCAGGACATCTGTTGGAAGGCATTATGGGTCATATCGCATACAGCATTTGAGACGACATGTATTATACGAACACTCCGCTTGCAGATGAACTGGCGTTGAGTACGACTCTGAACTTATGTATAGTATATGGTATCATGAACATATCCAAACTACGTCCCTTTTGTCCCAAACGCCGAGTTGTGCATATAGAATCGCCCTCAGGCCTCCACGCTACCCTCCTTCTTCTGTCCTCCTGTGATCATGTCGAGGAAACCCTGCTTGCTCATCTCCTTGACCTTCTCCTCCCTCTTGTCCATGCCGACGACCATGCCCGCCTTGCTCTCCCTCTCGGCTTGTTCACCCTTGACCTGCGCCGCTCGTACGGCGTTGAAAAGCTTGATGACACCCTTCTGTGCCGTCCGCCTGAGCTCCTTCTCCTTCGCTGATGTGGCGGCTGTGCTGACGTTGGGGTCGTTAAGGCCCAGAACGTCCTTCACACGGCCCTTTTCTTGTGCCGCCTTCCTCTCAGCAACAATCTGTCGTCGCGCCTTCTCACTGAGCTTGGAGTCGGCGAGCTCGCGGTTGGCGGTTGCGGCGTCTTTGCTGCGGGACAGAATGGGCTCGGAGCGTTTCGATGTCGTCAGCTTCGAACCAAGAATCTTGGAGATGGAGTTGGCGAAGGCTTCGGGGTCGTTCCGTTTCCGTACTTTGCGCGCGGCCGTGGTTGAGGTCTCGGAGGCATCTGATTCGGAGTCGGCAATCGAGAACTCATCCGCCTCAGGCTCAGAGTCATCCATTTCGTCCACATCGTCTTCGGCGTCGCTGGGTAATGGCGCTTCATGGTCGACGGGCGCAGTCTTCTTGAGTGCCGACTTTGCCGGGGCCTGTGCAGGTATGCTAGCCTTGAACTTGGGCTCAGGTTTCTGCGCGGGCGCTGCTTCAACTTCCTCTTCGTCGTCGCTGGCCGAAGACTCCTCTGCCGCTGCTGCTTGCTGTGCCGCCTTCTTGGCCTCGAACTTCGCTTGTTTCCTCAGCTGCTGCTTCGAGAGTTCTTGCTTTCCAGGTAACGTCGCATTGACACCAGACGGCTGGAATGGCTCCTCGGGCTCCTGGCTGCTTCCGCGCAATGGAGCATCGCGCGCGCCGCCTTCCTCCTCGCTCGAACTGTGGTAGTTCTTCTGCTTCTTGACCTTTCTCTTCTCCTTCTTAGGCACCTTTCCGCGCAGCTGCTCCTCGGTCCGTCTCCGTTTCAGCGATGTGTTGACCATTGTGGCTGTGAAAGTCGGGTTGTGTGAATGCTGCAGGTAAATCGCGTCGCAGAAAAAAGTTCCAGGCGATCGGCGTTAGTAGCCCAAATGGCCGACGGCAAGCGCGCCCCGCCATAGTGGATTCCCCACAGAACACCACGAGAGGCACACCAACGAACACCCACAACCCTACCCCTACCATCATCTCTCCCTACCAACCGCCGCTATGGTGCTTCAGGATCTCGGGCGGCGCATCAATGCCGCCGTTACCGACCTCACGAGGTCGCCCAACCTCGACGAGAAGGTGCGCGCCCCGAGCAGGCGACTGATGATAGGTGGCTAACATGCGCAGGCCTTCGAAGCCATGGTCAAGGAGATCTCCAACGCCCTCGTCGAAGCCGATGTCAACGTCAAACTCGTCATGAACCTGCGCCAATCGATAAAGAAGGCCGTCGACTTCAAGCACCTCGCGCCGGGCGTCAACAAGAAGCGCCTCATCCAGAAGGCCGTCTTCGATGAACTCGTCAAGATGGTCGATCCCCATGCCGAGCCCTTCAAGCCCAAGAAGGGCAAGTCCAACGTCATCATGTTCGTCGGTCTCCAGGGCGCGGGTAAAACGACGACGTGTACAAAGCTGGCGAGATGGTACCAGGCAAGAGGCTTCAAGGCCTGTCTGGTGTGCGCCGACACTTTCCGTGCCGGTGCCTTCGACCAATTGAAGCAGAACGCGACCAAAGCTAAGATCCCATACTACGGTAGCCATACACAGACCGACCCTGTAGTCGTGGCGGGCGAGGGTGTGGAGAAGTTCAAGAAGGAGCGCTTCGAGATCATCATCGTGGATACCTCGGGACGACACAGGCAAGAGAAGGACCTCTTTGACGAGATGGTACAGATTCAGAACGCCGTGACGCCCGACCAGACCATCATGGTGTTGGACGGAACAATTGGACAGGCTGCTGAGTCGCAAGCACGCGCTTTCAAGGAGGCCGCAGATTTCGGAGCCATTGTCATCACCAAGACCGACGGTGCGGCAGCAGGAGGTGGTGCCATTTCCGCCGTCGCAGCAACACACACACCCATCGTCTTCCTCGGTAACGGCGAACACATGCTGGATCTCGAGCGTTTTGCGCCACAGGCTTTCGTCTCGAAGCTGCTCGGCATGGGAGATGTCCAAGGGCTCGTCGAACACGTACAATCTCTCAAGCTCGACCAGAAGGACACAATGAAGCACATCACCCAGGGTATCTTCACAATCAAGGACCTGCGGGATCAGCTCTCCAACATTATGAAGATGGGGCCGTTGTCAAAGATGGCGGGCATGATTCCTGGACTCAGCAGCATGATGGGCGGCATGGACGACGAAGAAGGTGGCACAAAGTTGAAGCGCATGATCTACATCTGTGACAGTATGACTGAGAAAGAGCTGGAGTCGGACGGAAAGATGTTCGTCGATCAACCCACGCGTATGACACGTATCGCCCGCGGCTCTGGTACCTCGGTCCGCGAAGTCGAGGAACTGCTTACTCAACACCGCATGATGGCAGGTATGGCGAAGAAGATGAAGGGTGGAATGGCAAACATGCAGAAAGCACAGGGTGCGATGGGTGGAGGCAACAAGCAACAACAGCTCGCGGCTATGCAGAAGCGTATGCAAAGTATGGGTGGCGGCGCAGGTGGTGCAGGCGGCGGCATGCCAGATATTGGCGCTATGATGAAGATGATGGGTGGAGGAGGCGGCGGCGGCGGTGGCGGCATGCCCGATCTATCCGCGCTCGGTGGCATGGGAGGGGGAGGTATGCCCGATATGGGCGCCTTGATGAAGATGATGGGTGGTATGGGCGGCATGCCAGGTATGGGCGGAGGTGGTGGAGGTGGGCAAGGAAAGGGACGGAGGTAGTATCACAGTTAAGAGGATACCAGTTTGCGCTTTTCGATGCATAGCCGCGGCGTTCGGGTTTGATATCATATCTGGAGGGGTCTCTGTGTTGAGGTACACATGTTATGTCACTACTTCCACCTGCTTCCTTCTCTGACCTTCTGTCTGAGTAGCAATTGTCTTGCTTATGTTTGGTTTAGAACAAGGGCTTCCGTTGATGCTCAAGGAGTGAGGCGCGTCTCGTGGCGGATACTTTGACCTGCCCGTGGACATGTTCTGAGAGAAAACGCTGGGTAATGTAGGCCCCTAGAGGTCATTTCATTGTTGATGAGACATCACTATAGCACTGTTTAGATATGCTGATCGTAAACTTCTCACTACAACATGCCCATTCACCCGCGCCCGTGGGCCTACTTAACCCTGACTCTTTATTCTTCTAAACTTCCCGACTAACCCGCACCTCCACACCCAAATCATCAGTGCCAACCCACCCAAATTCACCAAAAATGTCTGTCCCAAGCAAGCAGACACAAGAGAATTGCGAAGTTTCAGATCCATCAACGCATCAAGACGATCTCTCGGATCTGCTAGCTGAACACCCATTCGGTCACATAATCCCGAAGCGCGGAGCCCACGAAGTCCACGAATTACAGGGCGTATCAATGAACCGCAAAGACGTCGTAGATCTACTAGACGCTTACGCAGCCCTAGACATCTGGTTCTACGTCCCCAACCCCCACTCTGACCTGAAACAACTAGAAGCCAACTTCTACCTAACCGACACCAACATCTCCGCCACCAACACGCGCCATGTCGTCGTCCTAGTCCACCATTTCCTCCTTACCGTAGCCACATTGCCCCACTTGGATACTCTCGTTATTAATACAGACGTTCCAGAGTCAGCGACCCAGTCGCCAGAGACTGAGCTGCTCCAAACGCGGTTTATCAAGGAGATTATGCGGGAGGTTTTTGCGTGGTTTATAGGTGGTGGGGAGAAGTTTCGAGTTGTTTTGTGTACCATGGGGGAGACGGATGTTGGGGGTGGTTTTAGGCATGTTTTAAGAGAGGCTGACGGGGAGAAAGCGGGGATGAGCGTGAGCCCTTGGGAGCAAAAGTTTGGAGGAATGAAGAGAAGCGGGATTGTTTGGCGGAGGGTGGCATCTTCTGCGATCTCGATGCCGAGAAGAGCTTCCGTGTAAGCGGGTTGGTTGCCTGGGAAGCGGGGAGAAGACAAGATGTAACTGATGGAATGTGGATGTGTGGTAGAGCCTGTATAGGCTTTTTGAATGATACGAGACGTTGAAATTGCCGATAGCTACTGTATTGTTTATTATATTAGCTCCTCGCCTTTCTTGTCCATGTCTTTCTGCTGTGCCTGTTCTTTCTGATACTCTTCAAAGTCAAAGCCTAGCTCCTTCACATCTCTAATCTCCCTCCTCTTCTCCCCCATCTTTCCAAATGCCTGCCGTATCTTAGGGAAGTTCTCGCGACACCAGTACTCCCACTCGCCCCACATCGGTGGTGTCTTTCCCTTGCCTCCGTTTTCCAACCCATCCTTGCTCTCAGCGCTCAATGCCCACTTACTCATTGCGTTGATGTAGTTGGCATCTTTGGGGAACGGCAAGAGATGGAAGTTCCGTCCTGCACCCATTTCCTCCTCGATGCTTTGCTCCCAGTCGCGCATTTCAGAATGTGAGGGGAGCGAGAGACGGCCGGAATATACGCGTGCGAGGACGGCAGATTGCACTTCTGCTACTGGGAAAGGGATAACGCGTTGATTGAGGGCGAGGAAGCTTAGGGTCGGCCGAGGGGCGTAAAAGACATGCTGGTATGTATGGTTTACTCTTTCGCCGGTGGTAATGAGTTTGGGCTCTACGTCTTGCAGGAAGGGTAGGCTGTAGAAGTATCCGGTAGCAAAAACTATGGCATCGATGTCGTGTTCTTCTGTTCCGTCTTCAAGCATTACGCCTCTACTGTTAGGAAGAAACTGTTTGATAGGCGGAACTTCTCGTCTCTTCTGGTCTTCGCCTGCTGTTCCGTGGGTTGCGCTGAACATGGACTGCGATCTTGTGGACCACAAGAGCGGCGTTTGACAGAACTCAGCGATCTGGGCGCTGACGTCTGCGCCAGACGCTGAGTTTCCCACCACTATTGTCTTCTTTCCGGTGAAGTCCTCGGGCTTCCGGTAATATTTCGAATGGTTAATGCGACCGGGGTGCTGTGCAGCCCACTCTTTGATACCGGCCATGGGTGGGATGTAGGGAACTATAAAGTGGCCATTTGCTACTACAACTGCGTCATAGACTTCGGAAGTATCTTCGTTCGTAAGTAGATTACGCGTAGTTACTTCCCATGGGCTGCTGGCGACATCGAGGTCCACTGGACTGACATTGATGACTTGTGTACAGTATCGAACGAGGTCTTGCACATCCGCGGAGTAATCGTCGATATATTTAAGTACTGTCTCATGAGTAGGAAAGAGTTGACTATCCGCGGGCCAATCCAGGTCTTGGAAGCCCATTAGTCCTCTAGGTATATTCGTTTCGAGCTTTTCGTACATTGGCGACAAAAAGGAGGGAATTTTCGAAGTTCCGTTGATGCCATCCGTATCAATGTTCCCATTCATTACTGCATCTTTGGATTGCCACTCTGGTTTTTGAACGTCTTTATTGGGGTTGGTCTGAGGTATGTCGAAGAGATTCTCGTCCCGCTGTTCGCCTGTATATATCCAGATCCCACCTGATCGACTCCGTTGTTCAAACAGCACGATCTTATCAAAAGCCTTCTCAGCTCGGAGGTATTTTGCTGCCGCCACACCCGATGGTCCAGCGCCTACAATGGCTATCGTCCTAGCTCTTATTGATGTTCTACTGCTATCGGAAGACATCGTAGCAGATTTTATTGGGGCGAAAGAACGGGAGCGACGAAACAATAGCGAAGTACGCGCAGACGCAGCAGAAGTTCCAATCATAGGGTATCTCGAAAACAGCAAGGAGACCATGGGAAGGAGTTGGTGACATGGAATGACGCCGAGACATTGGAAAGCGAGGATCGGAGCTCTTCGGAATGGCCTTCCGATCGGAACTACCGTAGGCGGAGCTGACGCGCATTATCGACCTCGGGCAGCTTCATGTGACGTGAGCTTGCGCACACCACGAGCGGTCAACTGATGATTCGGCCCTACCGAAACTCTATTAACTCACACGTCTTGACCGATACACCCCTCATTCACGTAGTCCTCTCCTGTCTTATTCCTCTCCAGCAATGCTACGCACACTGCGACTTGCACGCGTTTCACCAGCCCCACGACCAGTCCGAAGCTTCTCAACCAAGATTGCAGCCATGGCACCACTGCGCATCGGCTTCGTGCCAGGTAGGCGCGTCATCAATACTGTTGCATCGCCCGCTGACGGAAATAGAACACTTCTCCACACCGCTCGAGTTCGCGAAGAAGCACTACGGCCTCGATGCGAAGCTCCTCCCGTTCCCCAGTGGCACAGGGCACATGGTCACGGCCCTACAAGCCGACGAAATCGATATCGGAGTTGGTCTTACCGAAGGCTGGATAGCGGCACTGGGAAAAGCACAGGCAGCTAAGCAGGACGCTGGCTTCAGCGTGGTGGGGACATACGTCGAGACTCCGCTGTGCTGGGCCATATCCACAGGCGCCAAAAGGGATGAGCTCAACGGAATACAAGACCTCAAGGGCAAGAAAGTCGGCGTGTCAAGGATAGGAAGTGGCAGCTACGTGATGAGCTTCGTGCTTGCCGACCAGCAAGGGTGGCTCGACACTTCGTCCAACAACCCACCATTCCCCGTCGAGGTGCTGAACACGTTTGCGAACCTCCGCGATGGGGTCAACGACAGCACGGCCGACTTCTTTATGTGGGAGCACTTCACGTCGAAGCGCTACTACGACAACGGCGAGATCAAGCGCATCGGCGAGATCTACACACCCTGGTCCTCGTGGAAGATCGTCGCCGCAAACCATCTATTGAACCCGAAGAACTGGAGTTCGGCACCCAACGCCAGCAAGCCAGTGCTTACTGGGGAACTCGAGGACGTCATGGACAAGATCAACAAGGGAGTCAAACACTTTGAGGCGAACCAGGAAGAGGCCGTCCAGTACATCAGCACCAAGCTCGATTACTCGGAAGAGGACGCGCGAGAGTGGTTGAAGACTGTCCGTTTCGCCAAAGATGTGAAGGGCGTGGACAAGGAGGTTGTCGAGAAGACCGTTGGTATACTGCAGAAGGCTGGTGTGTTGGGCGGCCAGGTTGATCAATCCGCTATGATCGGGCTCGAGCGACATGCGGCATGAAGCTAATTTGTGCCAACCGCTGAATATCATGCCACGCGACTCGGACAACGGTTCGCGCACCGTGCCCAATAGCTCTAGTGTCGGCAAGCACACCGTGCAATAGGATCGCCAGTGCATGGTCGGAACGATGTCAAAGCTCGGAGATTTGGGTTCCATGCTTTTTGTTTGTTATGTACTGCATATCAGTCAGAGCATCCGTCTGCAACTACCAACGCACAAGATGCCTTCACCAGTACCGTCACATCGAAGAGCCATTACAACGCACAAGGCAATGCATTCACCTGTTTCACCTCTACAGAGTGCGACTTCACAGCACCGCGAAGCATTTATACTCGCCGGCAGGTTCTCATGGAGTGCCCTTGGAGATTCTCGCACAGCTACCTGCGCCTCGACCACCGACATTCCACTACAACGGACCCTAAAAGCCTTCGCCTCCGAGTCCAGCCCAACACGAAGAAAGCCTACTTTCGTCAACTTTTCCAGACCACTACCCCCGCAATGCCAAACGGCACTCCAAAAGAGCTAGAGTTATCTCACCTCGATCAGCAGCCCCACATACGCGTGTATGGCCGCTACTACATCATATTTCCCTTTCCGGACATCAGTCGCGCCCATGAAGCAAAAGAGGCGCTGCACAATGGCTTCAAAGAAGTTCTGAGACAGTTTCCATATCTCGCTGGCACTGTGGACTTAGAACCCTCTACCGACCTTCTCCGTGTGCAATACCCCGACCCCATCGATCTCGAAGCCGAGGCACGCCGTATATTCACAGTCAGTTACGACGATGCACAGCATGACTACGATTCGCTTGCGAAGGACGCCTTCCTCCCAGACGAGTTGCCCGCTACTATCTTCTGCCCAAACGAACTGAAACACCACGCTGGATTGGGCGAAGATGCGTATGCCGAAAGAATGACAAGCTTTTCGAAAGGACCTTTGCCAACCTTCGCGGCCCAGGCTACCTTCATCCCCGGAGGTCTGATACTGAGCGCCTGGTGGTATCATGCCGTTGTCGATGGCACTGGCAACGGAAGGATTCAAAAGATATGGTCCGATGCGGTACGAGCTCTCAGCATTAAAAAGAACAAACTACCGCCAGTTCGTCCGCCTGCTAGATACTATCGCGTACCAAGCTACAAGGATCAGCTCCAACCATTGAAGGATATCGTCAAGGAATGGAACGTGGTACCAGACCCGTCATCAGCGCGTCAAGCGCTCGCAACGCTGGTCCAAGAAGCCGATGCAGCAGGCCAGTCTACTAATACACCTGAGAAGCCATTTGCGAAGCGCTTTGAGCTCCGCAAAGGACCGGATGAAGGACCCAATAAAGTCGTTGCCGAGATGTTTCGCTTCTCATCACAAGCTATCGAAGAGCTCCGCAACGAGCTATCTGTTAAGATCGGGAAGCGTGTATCCAACTTTACCGTACTATCAGCTATCGTCTGGGCAAATGTCATACGCGCTCGCTCAAAGTCGATCACGGCTTCGGGTAACACGCAGTCGACCCTTGCCGTCGTTGTAGATCTCAGAAAGTTCCTTCCACTGCCCTTCTCATCCCCGGATTATCTTGGCAACCTGGTGTTGTCCGCTACGCCTACCTTAGATCTTGATGGCGCTGCGGCCTCTCTTGAGGACATCGCAGCCAAGATTACAGATGCTCTGCACGCCATCAACGCGAAATGGGCAGTCACCCAGATCAACAGCGTCCTTACCAACCCTGCCGAAGCGCAGCAATCCCTTTTGAAGTTTCCCAAAGGCCCAGACCTATACATCACTAGTTGGCAAAGGATGGGAGCCGACAGGGAGTGGTGCATCCCAGGCACGAGCAAGTCAAATGCGACTGCTATTCGGCGAGCGGCGTGGGTCAGCGAAGGTGGCATCGTGGTCTTGCCCAGAGAAGAAGACAAAGAAGGACAAGAAGGAGAGCCGTACGAGATCATGATCAGTCTCACAAAGGCCGACATGGAACGATTCAGGGCCGGATTAGAAGATGCTAGATGGTTGGTCGACTCGTCATATAAGCCGGGCAAGGTCGTCACCTGGCGTGACATATTCTCTCGTCGTCTTACCGGATTCGGACTGGCCTACGGTGGTGCGCTCTGCCTCTTGACCGTGGTGATATGTGTGTGCACTCTCTCCCAGTCTGCGCGGATAGCTGGTGTTACACAGGGTCCTGCTCAGGAAGAACTCAGGTAGATAGGCTTTGTTCAGAGTGTCGGATCTTTATAGGTGGTCTGGCATCGAATAGGGAGTTACCCTCATTACGACGAAGGAAGTGAAGAGAACATGGCGAATGCGCCTGTGATGTGGCCAGAGTGGCTACAAGTGCCGAATGTAACCTAAACCAGCATCTCAGGGCGTTCTCAATTGAACTACTCATGCATACTGCACAAACATCCTTTGATGTCTCCATTATTCCTGATACGTGTTGTTTGCTCCCAGCTTCGCAGCAAACGAAATCGTGCCTCGCTTGCGCGATTACCTTCACCGCTCGGACCTGTACCTGCAGTTTCATGACTAAAAGTGACGATCCTCCGCGGCATGCTACCCGCTAGCGCCCCATCAAGCATCGACCCTGAGAAAATCCAGTTGCTACATGGCACGGCCAGCTTACACACCAGCGCCCAATTATTAGGCACTATCATCACTATCGAAATACCCTACAGATTCCCATACAAAACCATGGATCCCGAAAGAGAGAGTTTGCTCTCATACCACGAGACGCAGCGTGAAAGAACACAACAGCTGCTTTCGCACGAGATCACAGCGAGTGCGCAAGCTAATGAAGATTACCCTGTGGATCATGGCAAAGTGGCGTGGATGCAGGTTCTTGGTGGTTTCATTCTGTTCGCGAACAGTTGGGGCTTACCGAATGCATTTGGCGTCTTCCAAACATACTACGTCGACACCTTGATGCCGGAGCAGGATGCGTCGCGTATTGCCTGGATCGGATCGATTCAGCTTTTCTTCACCACTATCGGTTGCTTGCCTGGCGGTGCGCTGCTTGATCGGGGGTACCTCAAAAGTATCATCGCTGTTGGCACGGGCCTCGAGGTACTGGGGTTGATCCTGACTTCTTTCTTCAAGAGCTATTGGGCCATCTTCTTCGCCCAGGGAGTGTGCATGGGTATCGGCAGCGGTTTGATGGCGATCGTGCCTGTCGCTGTGCTAGCCATGTTCTTCGAGAAGAAACGCATGCTGGCTACTGGTCTTGCATCGACCGGTGCCAGTGTTGCTGGCATTGCTTACACTCTCTCCTTACGCTCGCTCCTCCTCAGCGTCGGGTTCGCGTGGGCTGTTCGCATCTTTGCGCTCATCATATTGGTGACCAACGCCGTCGCTTTTGTGGTGATGCGCTTGCAGCTTCAGTACGGTTCCAAGGGCTCCAGCTTCGGCTTTCACCACTTCAAGGATCTGCCATACACGATCTTTGTCGTCGCGTTCACGCTGTTCGTCGCGTCCTCGTTTGTGCCGTTCTTCTTCATACAGGAGTACGCTATCAAACTCGGTGTGTCGAAGGATATGGCATTCAACTTGTTGTCGATCATGAACGCCGCCAATATCTTTGGGCGATTTGTTCCAAACTTCATCGCCGACAGGTACGTTCTCATCATCCAATCTTCTTACTAGCCTAGTACTGACAACTTTAGGTACGGCGGTGTTAACACCCTACTTCCTCTCACCGTCGCATGCATCATCACCCTCTGTATGCTACCCCTCGCTCAGGAATTGAACGGTCTCATCGCTATCAGCATCGTGTACGGCTTCCTTTCTGGCGGCGTCATTATCATCCCTGGTCCCACAATTACGAATCTCTCTCCCAACAAGGCCTCAATTGGCGTACGTCTCGGATTGGCGTATCTTGTTGCTGCTTTCGGCGGGCTGCTCGGTAACCCTGCCATGGGCGCACTCAAGGGCGAGGGAAATGGTGCGGTAGAGAACTTCAAGGGTGTATGGTTCTGCGCGGCAGGCGCAATGGGTGTGGGTGCCGTAGCTCTTATCGCCACACGATGGCTCAAGTTGGGTAGCATGTTGGCTGCAGGCAGAGTATGAAGTTCGATGGGAAACCTCCAACTCTGAACTTCCTAAAAGGCAGGTGGTCGTAGAAGAATGTCAGCTTACCGTGGCTAATCTAATCACGCCCAACGATGCAGGCTGAGTCGGTGTTGTCTACGCAGCCAATCACATACTGCCACCGATTAGATCCTTAGTGGGAGACGCGCATGAGGCAGTATTCTGAAGATCTGGATCACTTGATAGCTGCCATGTAGCACTGCATCCCGAAGAGGAAACATTCCAAATCCAGCCGACACAGTATGGAACGAAGACGATATATAAGATGAGATACCGTCAGCATACTCTGAAATGCCACCAGTACCCTAGTCATAGATTGGGTGCATCCCGGCAAGCGAAAATGCTACTCTTTGCCTCCACCACCTCGTTCCTCTCAATCCTCTCCACTCTCCCCATCACACACGCCGCGTTCTACTACCCCACACCCACACGCTCCTTCCTCGAACATATCCTCGTCGACAACTGGGGCGCCTACGCTTCCAATTTCTCCTCCGCAATCACCCCTTGCACGAATTATGTTTCGCAGACCGGTACTACAGGGCGCAATAGTGGTCGCACCACCGCTGCCCAATGGATGCGCGTCATGTTCCACGACTTTATTACCGCGAATGTAACTGCGGGCACGGGAGGTATTGATGCTAGTATTGGGTTCGAGACGGCGAGGGAAGAGAATAAGGGGAGTGCGTTTAACGATAGCTTTTCGTTTTGGAGGCCGTTTGTTGGGGAGGGGATTTCCAGTGAGTGCATCGCTCTTAATGAGTGTCGGGTGATGGAAGTGGTGCTGACGGAGCGGTAGTGGCCGATCTTGTTGCGCTCGGCACGGTCATGTCGAATAATCTATGCGGAGGCGCGCAGATGCCGTTCCGACCTGGTCGCATTGATGCAACAGAAGCTGGAAAGACGACAGGCGTTCCAGCACCAGAGACGGATCTCGAAGAGACTCTGCTGTTCTTCGAGCGCGCGGGGTTCGACAAAGTGGATGCTATTGGGCTCACGGCTTGCGGACACACTCTGGGCAGCGTACACCACGTAGGTATTTGGTTGCTATTCGATTGGGCGAGACTCACTCATCGGTGTAGGGCGGCTTCCCGGAGGCTGTAGACGAGAGCTTCGTCACGCCCAATAACACGAATGGCGGTAGTAACTTCGACACTACACGCGGCGTCTTCGATCCAAATGTCCTCGGCGAATACTTGAACGGAACGGGAAACAAAGGAGGGCCGCTAGTTATGTCGTATAACGACACGATGAACTCCGATAAACGGCTTTACGAGAGCGACAAAAATGCGACGATGCAGGCTCTATTCGCGCAAGGAACAGGCTTTCTTGCTACGTGTGCCGATCTCATGGGCCGAGCCATCAATACCGTACCTGCTGGTGTTCAGCTCTCTGAGCCAATTACTGTCATGCCGGTCAAGCCTGTGAATGTCACGTACGACTTCAGCGAGGACGGAAAGTTGATGCTTTCGGGCAAGGTCAGAATCCTCATACCGGCAGGCAGCTCATCCCCGCGATCACTAACTCTTCGCGTGAGCGGCGACGAGACGAAACTTGAACCAGAAGCCGAGACCGGAAGCTCGGTTTTTGGCCACAGTGGTGGTGAATACGGAACTACGACGTACTTTCCGTTCTCGCTTGCTGGACCCGCCGTTCACAACGCAACGTCCTTCTCCGTCCAGGCGCCTGGTGTACCGGAACAGATGTTTCGGATCGATAGCCAGGCATTTGTCGTTCCAAGCCTGACAGTCCTGAGCGGCACAGCATTTAACACGACAATTGCCCTGTGCACCAGGTTTAGGTCGTGTGAAGACCTTACCGTCCGCATATCCGCACCACAAACACAGCTTGGAACGCTGGCGCCGAAAATGAATGGAATGGATATGGTAGTGAGCAAGGCGACAGATGAAAAGAGGGTATGTACACTTTGCCGGGGGCAGGTTATCCTGCACGATGTCCCGACTGGGCTGGTCACTGTCGAAGCCTTGTTGGATGGCAAAGTCGTAGATACGCTCTTAGTCAATGGAGGGCAAGCTGGTTGGTAAGTTGAAGGGACCTGAACTCGTGTCGCCTCTTGCTGCATCCACGCTGTTGAATTTTCAAGACGAGATGGCTTTCAAGACAATGTATATTTCCACCCTAAAAGCTTTTCTTCTAGATTGCGACTCATACGACAATGCCTACAGCGACGACGTCGACAGTGACCACGGCCGTTCACCAACATCCCACTTCTTAGGCTCTTCTCCCATATAGAACACCAACTCGCCTCCTTCCGCAATCTCGCTATGCTTCAACCAAGCTCGATCGAGTTCCTGCTCGTTCCAGGTAACCTTCTGCGGGTAATAGCTTGTGCTCGACAGATTCTGGGCCCGGATAGTCAACGCGGTCTCGACTGCCGTTCCACTAAAAAGCGAGACCTTAAGCCAAGAGAACCGGGGAGCAGAAAGAAGGTAAAGCGGCTGGGCAGACACAGGATACATGCCCATGAGATTGAACACCAACCAACTGGGTAGAGCACCACCGTCGATGTTTCCGGGGTATCCGTTACGGTCGTCGCTATAGAAGTCGTCGACGATAGCTCGAGTCCGATTGACTGTCATCCAGTTCATGCCAGGGACGTAGTTGTAGAGGAATGGCGTTGCGAAGGATGGTTCGTTTCCTGGGTTGAAGAGAGCAGAGCCGGCATCGTTGTTTGCGCCAACTGATGTGCCGAAGCCTGGGATGAAAGAGGCGTCTAGCCGGCGAACGAAAGCCTCGTCACCGCCCATCAGATCTATGACTTTGGCCATGTCGTGTGGTGCGACACTGAATGCAGTCTCCCAAACCTTGGCTTCGTAGATGTCTGCATCCCAACCGCATGTTCCGCAGCTCAGCGGGTCATACGCCGTGGTGTTCCACGTCCCATCCGCGTTTCTCGGGCCTGGGAAGCCAGTGAATGTACCGGTGCCATTGAGAGTTGTGTTTGCCATGGGATTCCATTGGTTCTGCCACCAGCTTGCTCGTTCGCGCATCTGATCGACGTCTTCCTGGGACTTCTTAAGTCCACTTGCCATGCTGTAGATCGCGAAGTCGTTCTGTGGGTACTCGACACCACGAGAAACACTGCGGGTGTGGTTGCGCGTGATGAAGCGAAGGGAGAGATAATCGTCCAGTGCTCCTCTGCCTTCCTTCGTGGCGCCGTCGAAAGCGACCGGATCAACATTGCGCTCGGGCAATACGCTCGCGTCTTTCATCACTGCCTTGTAGGCCTCTTGCCAATCGATTCCGCTGTCGAGCTCGCCTCGACCAGTCTCGCCGGCAAGTGCATGGACGCTCTTGACGAAAGCGTCCGCTAATACCATGTCTGCGTGCGTACCGCCCTGAACGCGACCGTTCCAGTTTGCTGCGCGACCGGCGGGGAGGTAACCCTCTTCAGTGAAGATAGAAATGAGACCAGAAAGAATGCGTGAGTACGGCTTCGTGAAGACCAGGTGATACAAGGGTAGAAGGGTACGATAAGTGTCCCACAGCGTATAGTGGTCATCGTAATATGGCTTAGCATCGTTTGACTCCCAATTAGGGCATTCGCCGGTCTTGTCGGTTGGCATCAGGCCTGTCTGATACAGCCCAGAGTAAAGCATCCTCTTCAAAGTTTTATTGTTGCTTGTCGAATGGCCATCGTCTCCGATCTGAATTTTGCTCAAGATTTTCTCTTCCCATACTTGCCTTCCTTCGTCAACGACATCTTCAAAAGATTTCGCATCAAGAAGCTCCTCTTCCACGTGAGAGCATGCTTGTGCAGCACTAATGTACGAAATGCCCAATTTGGCCTCCAGAGTAAGGGTGCCGTTGACTCGCTGCTCCTTGGGCGACCAGCTGAAAAGAGCGCCAAGGCCCATTCCGCTCCCAGCATAGGACCGGACGTCAGCATACGCGCGCGGCACCGGGCGAGACTTAAAGCTTGGTGGCGAATAAGGATTGTACTGCCAGCTAAACGTGCCAGCTCCGGGAGTACTGGGAAGTTCTCCCTGAACATAGTCGGATGTTGGGATGAGCACAGATCCTGCAGGCACACTAAAGTTCCCGCAGAAATGGATCGTATGACTTTCAGGCTGCGGCCAGCCACCCGTGTAGGTCGCTGATCCATGGTATGATGGCAATCCGTTCGAGGAAGACCCGACATGTAGCTGCCCGTGCAGGAACTTTTGAGAGTAGGCCATCGAAGAATAGGCTGGCAACACGTGTGTGAGGTCGACTAGGACGTGCGCATCGTGCTCGTTGGCTGACAGGGCTCCTGTTATCGTGGAATCAACATTGACAGTGGAAATGTTGTTTGAAGGGACTTCTGATTGAGGGAACGTGTATCGCATGAATCCGGTATGATTACCAGAAGTGATCTCGATCTTGATGCCGTTCTGTAGGGTCGTAGTGAAGAGACCTACTGTTGCGGACTCCAATTCCAGACTGCGGTTCTGGGCATAGGTCATGTTGTCAGCAAGGTTGATAGACTCGAGATCGCCATACAGCGGCATCTGCGAGATCAATCCATCTAGATTCTGTTAATACTCGTAGGCGCCTCGTTTGCGCAAGCAGAGGACTGACAAGTTGGAGCTCCGCCAGATCCGCTGACGTGCGTCATGCTCACTGCTGTTACATTCCCCAATGGCGTGTATCCAGCATTGGCGTCCACTGCACTGCCATTCGGAAGCCCAATGTAGCTCGTGTCAATGCCTGGCTTTGCCATCGCCCATGGTAAACTTGCGCCGGGGAAGGAGTTACCACCTGCGATGGCGGAACCAGGTTTTGGGCCTACTGTCCCGATTAATGGATTTACGAGAGACCACAGCGGTTCTTGAGATGTGCCATGATTTGAAGTCGACAAAACAAATGGTGCCGACTCGAAGACCGTCACCCAAAGGAGGAGTCGCAAAAGAGAGGGCTGTTGCCGGCTAGCCATTTTGCAGCGCAATCTGGTCCAGCTGTGATTGAGATCGTGCGAGATGAGGAACAAAGCTTGCCATAGCAAGTTACTGTACCCCACGCGTTGCGCTAAGGGCAACCGTTACTAGGTAGCCCCAAACCGCGCAATACAAGGCCGGTATTATCGGAAGAGCTCGTGCGCACATGATCTCGCGAATGGAGAGACTTCGGGGTCGAGTTGGCCGACCGGAGAACGCCCGTTGTCATTTTATCATCTCATGTCGGCACCTCCGACCGCGTTCAGGATCCCCAGTTTTCGGGTTGTCATTGTTCCGTTACCTCCGAATGACGATCCACGTGGAGAAGGGCCGAATAGCTGTCTGCCCGGGCGACGGCCTAACTCAGCCGATCTTGAGTTCCGCGCACTCTTGACGTAGCCTTCGTATGGACGCGCAACCAAGCTTGAGTTTGGGTAGTTAGTTACAGTTGAGGCTTCCAAGTAAGAGAAGATCGCTGACCCACTTTTGATCAATGGAAGGAGGGCTCTTTGGTAGTTTGAACGCGGACATCTCATTCTTTCCATACAAGTCAAGGAATCCGTGTTAGCTACTCAAAAACCAGGGCTATGAGCATATATGTCAGATGCTTCGCTGGAATTTGCGCTATCATCCGACGCTGTCGAGGCATCCTCCGGATCATCCTCGTCTCCACCTTCGTCCGCGGTCTCATTTTCGCTGACCTTTACCTCGGATGCATCGGCATCCTCAGATATCTTACGTGGGTTCCTACAGTCAGCCGTATTACAAAGACAGTACTGGTCGCCCTTGAACCATTTCGAACCGTAGTCTAGTGTCAGCTCTTCGCCGATAGCGACTTTTCGCTTTGTGACTACATAAACGGCTCGACGCTCCAAAGAACACAGCATCTCTACAAATTCCGTATTCGGATTGCAAGAGTGGTTGATGAAGCGAGTCACACCTCCGGTATGAAGAGCGTCTATAGAAGCTGTGGCGTGTGTCTGAGTTTGGTCAAAGTTTGGTTTACCGATCGAGATCCCGACGCGATAAGCATCTCGTCCATGAGCTGGAGTTCCGTCGTCTTTGAAAGGTATGATCTGGCCTGTATACTCTCCTACAATGGTAGAGTCGTGAATCACCTTGCGCGCAAAAACACCGTGACCGCGCGAACCGACGTCCTGTAGCAGTAAATGAGAGAGCCAGAAGCCATGCAAATACTTGACCCATGCGTTGTACCCACACATACAATGTGTCACGTCTTCTGGTGCTTCGCAATTGGGACATGGCTCGATGCAGGACTCGGTCTCATCAACATCTCCAATAAGACCCTCAATTGTGTTGGGAGGCCAGTTACCTCGAAAGGCTGCTGGCTTAGACTGGCCATGCCAATGTTCTGCATTAAACGCGGTTTCCAGAGCGACCGAGCAGTAATGTTTTCGACCGGCTGCGTGTGTAGCTACTTTACTTCTGGGAATACCGCTTTCGTCCTGAGAGTAGAAGAATAGGCTACCCTGTAGGTCGGGATTGTACAAGTCTTTCAGGAGCTTGGTGACAACGCCAGAGGTGAACGCCGTCTTTTCAAGTTGCTTGCGCTTGGCCTTTTGTTTGATTTGCCGGAAGACTTCATCTTGTGTCAAGGGTAACATCGTTGTCGCGATGTATAAAAATGGTAACAAGGCCTCCGGTTGGTCCAGAGTATGACTCCCTTCTGACCAGAACAGACATACTCGAGGTATTTACGTATTGAGGCCATATCGCGATGCATTGTGACATTGTGAAAGGGGACATATAGATCGTGCCAGTGGAGTCGTCTGTTTTATAAAGAGAGTTGAATCGCGCGCTGTGAAATCCCAATTGCGGTCGCAGGAGCGTTTCACAGTGACCATGGTGGAAGAAAGAATAATTGCGCGACGAAAAATAGTCCACTGCATGCTTGGCACGTCCGCGCTCTCGCACAAACTAGAGCGTCCAGCCGACAGCATGTGATCTGGGCATTCCGGCGTCTGCATGGTATGGACATATCCAAGGCTTGGAATTGACGCTAACGGGGGACAGCTGCGGAGAAATATCGCAGGATAGAAGCTGGTTAATATGCGTTCTCCTCCGTGTCGTGATAGGGCTAGCCGAATGGTTGGTACGCAGAGCATGCTCAGATGTACGCGGCAGTGCGATCTGCAACGCCATGTACCCGGCGCTGGAAACGGGGTACAGAATAGATCGCCGTACTGCTTGCTTCTGTGGAACTCCGGTCGAGGATAGCTATAAGAAGAAGCCTCCATGGTGCAGGGACTCCGGAACTAGGTCGGTCAACCTTCATCTCAGTCGACATCATGTTCGCCCTCAACTCCATGTTGCCTGTGCTCTTCGCAGCTGTGGCATCCGCGCAGCTCACCTCGAAGCTCACGGAGATCACCGACTTCGGCCCTAACCCGCGTAATGTCTCGATGTTCATCTACGTGCCGGCCAACCTGCCGCCAAATCCCCCGATCTTGGTCTCACCCCATTGGTGCCATGGTGGGATTATCCCGTGTACGAACTGTCTATGAGACGTTTACTGACTTCGTACTCTCATCTTTAGGTACGGCCCAGCAGGTCTTCGACTATCGGCCATGGGCTTCGCTTGGCGACGAATACGGGTTCATTTCGATCTATCCCAATACTTCGACGCTGAATACGGATCAATGCTGGGATGTGAGTAGCCAAGAGTCGCTCACCCACAACGGAGGAGGCGACGCGCTAGGCATTGTATCCATGGTGCGCTGGACTTTGGAAAAGTACCATGCAGACAAAGACCGCGTTTTCGTTACCGGAACAAGTTCAGGCGCGATGATGACCAACGGTAAGACCGGACGGCATAAGATGCATGTGAGACACACGCTGACTCCGTACCTCCCCAGTCCTTATTGGTAGTTATCCGGATGTATTCGCCGCAGGAAGCGCATGGGCCGGTGTGCCATTCGGCTGCTTTGCTGGCGACGGCTTCGACGTCTGGAGTGACGCGTGTGCTAGAGGCCAAATCGTGAAGAACGGACCGCAATGGGCAGCTCTTGTGCGCAACGCATATCCCACGTATCGCGGCTTTCGACCGAAGTTCCAAACTCTCCATGGCACAGCAGACACCGTACTGTATCCACAAAACTTCCGTGAGCAGATCAAACAGTGGACGAGCGTGTTTGATGTGAGCCAGAAACCGACGGAGATTACCGAGGACGTTCCTTTCGAAGGATGGACGAGGTTTCGGTATGGCGACAAGTTCGAAGCGTACGAGGCAGGGAGTGTAACGCATGATATCCCGACGGATGCCGATACGGTGATGGACTTCTTCGACTTGAAGTGCAGCGGGCCAAGCTGCTTCTCGAGGCCCAGATCGGGTAACAGTACATGGTAGTTGATATGGTGTTCTGTTAGCTGTCGCTGTGGAACTTGCAACACACACTGCGTATAGCGCTCCGATATCAAATAAGAATAGAGTGCGCCGTTAATTCAGACGGCGGCCTGGTCTTGGTTCGGGCTGGCCATTGAGATGGTCTGTCGGCGTAATGCGACGAACCCCAGGTCTTGCGAAATAAACTCAGAATAAATACAGATGACTCATGACAATGCAAGCATAGCGCAAAGACATCGCAAAAACATCTTCGTGATGCGGATGCTGATAAAATGTGTTAGGCAGTGGAAGGACGCGTTTGGGTTCCGCGACCCCCAGCTTGGAACCTTGGAAAGCTAGGCGCGTTACCGGCGCTAGAGCACGTGACGTCATCAGCCGGCCACGCGATCCCATCCTATGTACTTGACAGCTCCCAACTACCGCAGAAGATTACCGCCAGGCTTTACTGTGATCACAAACTCTTTTTCATACACAAACCGCTCATTCATGACCATGATAGTACCCGAGTTCGACTAGCATCAACTATCCAGCGCAGTGCGGAGAAGACGCGCTAGACACGCGGTCGCGCCCACGCATTTGCTGCTCCCATTGAAGATGCAGCCATCTTACGATGCATCGTACGCGATCTACGCTACCCTGATTGTTCGGTCGCGGATGGCTTTGACCCGAGCTCAAAGATTCGACAGACATATTGTACCCCGCCCTGGGTTTAGCGACCCCAGATGATCACATCGGTTGCCCCAGCATGCAGTCCAAGGAGGAGCATATCCCCCCACTGTATAGCCAAGATTTGGGGAACTCCGTGTCGCTGGCATGATGATGCTGGAAATTCACACGCGGCTGGAGATCCTCCGCAGAAAGGATCCCTATTACGGGGAAGTTCCCCGCGCGCAGTCTTCATTACACCGACGTTGTCGATATAATGTCCAGACTGATCCCTCGTAACTCATGTGGGAGCATACACACCTTTCCCGTCTTTCAACGATGCGGGCTGTGAAGATCTTTGCGGCCTTCTGTGCCTGTTCGAAATACACGGCGCATGCTTTGCTCGAGGAGAAGTTCGTGGGCTTCGAGCCTGAAGATCAAGCCTTGGATATTGCTGGAGCTACCGTCATAGCTGATGCAGATGATTTCGTGGGTATTCACATAGCGCTCAATAGCCTGGTGGACGACTTCGAGCAAATCACTGGAACCCGGCCCGCGCTCAGTAACGCCACTACTAACTCCACATTTTCGACTTCATCAACGGGCATCATCGTCGGCTCTGTGGGGTCGAGACTCATCCGTCATCTGTCCTCCGAGAAAGGTCTTGACATATCAGACGTACATGGAAGATGGGAAGTGTTCAAAACGGCAGTGATCGCCAATCCACTCGCTGGAGTAGAACGGGCGCTGGTCATCGTGGGCAGCGATAAACGTGGTACTATTTTCGGCGTACACACGCTTGCGGAACAAAGTGGACAGTCTCCGTAAGTGCTTCCATCGTGCAACTCTGGCCGTGAATTGATGGGTTGCGACAGATACCATTGGTGGGCGGATGTCCCGACGAAGAAACACGACGCTATCTTCGCACTGCCAAAAGTTACCGTTCATGGCCCGCCGTCAGTCAAATACAGGGGGCTCTTCATTAATGACGAAGCACCAGCGTTAGTGACCTGGTGGGCTGCACGACACAACTCCTCCTACTACCCTCTCGACACCGAGTTCTACGCCCACGTGTTCGATTTACTACTCCGGTTGAAAGCCAACTACCTATGGCCTGCCATGTGGGGTTCGACTACACCAGCCCCAGGTCACATCTTCTTTACGGATGATCCAGGAAATCAGCAGCTCGCAAACGACTACGGTATCGTAATCTCTACCAGCCATCACGAGCCGATGCAAAGAGCCACCAATGAGTGGAACGCAACCGAGACTGGGCCCTGGGATTGGAGGTTGAACAAGGACAACGTTACGCGCTTTATGGAAGAGGGCATTCGGAGAATGGGAAGCAACGAGAGTTATGTGACGCTGGGTATGCGCGGCCCAAGTGATAGTGCGATAGTTGGTGACGATGCCTTGGAGATACTTCGAGAAGTGTTTGAAGTCGAGCGTCAGATCTTCAAAGAAGTACTAGGTGATCAAAAAGTGAACCGTAAGAATAATCCTTGAGGCAACAGGTTTAGGCCACGCTGACAAAGTGTAGAAGCATGGACGATATATAAGGAAGTGGCGACGTACTATGCAGCCGGACTTAACCCTCCCGATGATGTTACTATCATCATGCCCGATGATAACCATGGCCAGATTCTGCGCTTACCCACTGGTAACGAGACTGGCAGGGAAGGCGGCGCTGGCGTTTACTTCCACTTTGAGTATTTTGGTAGACCGCGATCATACAAGTGGTCAAATACCAACAGCTTGGTCAGTATGCGCAGCTTGCATGATCGATCTTTTCCTAACAGACGTAGTCAAAAGTGTTGAAAGAGCTTTTGCAAGCATACTGGCGCGACGCGAACCAGGTTTGGGTTATCAATGTTGGTGACATCAAGCCTTTGGAGTTACCCTTTGGATTCGCTATGGACTTAGCTTGGGATCTTTCGAAGTTCGACTTCGACATGATACCGGAGTATCTGCGCCTCTACGCCGAGAGGGAGTTCGGCATGGAACATGCAGATGATATTGCGGCTCTACTGATGGAGTTCAACCATCTTATTGGAATGCGCCGCTTTGAGATGGTCCAACCAGACACCTACTCAGTATTGAACTATCATGAAGCGGAAACGGTCCTGACAAGTTGGAACACGCTTGCGCGCGAAACCAAAACACTGTACGACCAGATGCCGGACGATCACAAAGCCGCGTTCTACGAGCTACTGTTCTATCCCCTAGTATCGGGCGCCACATACTACGCAGTGAACGTTCGCACTGGAATGAACTACCGATATGCTATGGAGCGAAGGAACTCGGCAAACGCCCTCGCTCATCAGATTTTGGCCGACTTCGAATATGACTACGATCTAGTTGAAGGTTTCGACGCTGTCCTGAATGGAAAATGGCTGAACATCATGTCTCAGGCCAAACTCGAAACGTTCGATACCACGAAGCCCAAGAATTGGATGAATCCATCCCGCGACATAGTGTCGAATCTTTCTTTCGTTCAACTACGCCAAAACATGCAGTTCTCCGTCGGTGATCTTGGTCTCTATGCGGAGGGCTCCAATAGTCCTCTCGACCAGGGCCGATGGGCTGAGTCAATCGATCCATCGTTGCCTTTTACTAAGTCTCCCGCCAGGTTACCGGAGATGAGTCCCTATGGGCCTCGTCAGCGGACTATTGATCTCTTCATGCGAGGTGACTACCGCGTTCCGCTCGACTGGCAGCTCGGTGATATCCCGGTGGAATGGTTATCGATAACACCAAGCTCTGGTCAACTCAACCAGACCAAAAACGAGCAACGCCTCAACATCACCATCGACTGGACACGTGTGCCAGAAGGATACAACGACACCGTAGAGGTTGGCGTAACATCAACGCCATCGTTTTACCCATACTACGACATCATACATGTTCCGGTGAACAATTTCAAAGTACCCGGCGATTTCCTAGGCTTCCCAGAAACTGCCGGTTACATATCCATTGAGAGCCCGCACTACCAGCGCTCGTCGCTCCGTAACGGCACTGCAAACAACACGGTATCATTTGCTCATATCCCCTACCTGGGCACGCGCACCGAATCTGGATCTATCGCAATACGGCCTTTCCATGCTGCTCGGGCTTCTCTTGATGACGCTACCAAGGCATTTGTCGAATATGACATCTATCTCTTCAACCATACCACTGCCCTAAACGCCACGGTATACATTAACGCCTGCCTAGATACCGATCCTAATCTTCTCATGGAGTTCTCGCTTTCCCTTGATGACAACCCTCAAAACTTCACGCGTGTGTTGGGTGACCCGGAGGACGCGGGCGATGTGCCGCCGGAGTGGACCATTGAAGTGATGAATCAGGTTTGGACGAGGAAGGTCAGTCTTGGTGAAGTAGCGGAAGGAAAGCACACGCTTCGTTGGAGTGTCAATAGTCCGGAGGTTTACTTGGAGAAGCTTGTTCTAGATACTAGGGGCGGGGTCAAAGACAGCTATCTAGGGCCACCAGAGACGATGATGGTGGGATATACGTGAGGGCACAAATGCTAGGCAGCTCCTCATAAGAAGGGCTACTTCATGGTTGCTTTGGAGCCCTCGAAACGATCCATGCGATCAGCACCCTTCATCCGAAGCTTTACACCATAGATGTAGAGCTGCGTGATAATGTCAGTAGGATTCAACATAGCAAGCGAAAGCATCTGCACATACCAGTAATACCAGTGGTAACCCCAAGCCCAACACCAGAAAGCCCAGCAATCCTACACCCCAGTCAAGGCCAAGTGTATCGAACAACTTCTCTCCGAACAACGGAAACGCGCCGGCGAACATGCAGCGCAGGAAGGATATGGCCGCGACTGCAGAAGCGGGAAACTTGAAGGCATCGATAGCGTACAGCTGCAGCGCGAGTTGGATGTTCATGCCTCCGGCCATCATAAGCATGATGGCTACTAGTGGCACCATAAAGTGCGTTCTGGTGGCCGTGAACCCGTACATGAACAACCCACCAACCAGGAATGTTCCACCAACAAGACAGCTGACGAGTCTCGACTCAGGCTTGTACTTCATTTGACCGGATGTTGTGTCTCGCTTGAAGATGGCTTCCATAGCGCGAATAGTAGCGAATGTACCGAGGAGCATACCGATGCCAGCGGCCAGAAAGTCGGTGCCCACAATGCCAACGCTGTGTCCATATCCTCGACCAAAGACATCAGCGTAAGTAACGATGATCAGATATACGACACCAAACACCACTGAGTAGAACAGCGAGGCTAACAACAGCGCTGGATCGAGAGCTAGATATACTAGGGGTCGGACGAACGCGTTGACGAGCGCAGTAGGGTCGGTAGACCGGGGCTGAAGATCTAGTACGGTATACAGCTCAGCGCTAGGCCTCGTTCTCTGTTCTCTCCGTAGCTTGTTCTGTAGAACCCTGGGTGCGTAGGACTCGTTGAGGAGGAGAACTCCGGCGATCGAAAGCAGGGCGCTGGCAATGGCGGGTATCCAAAGAGTCCATCGCCACGAGACCCGCTCTGACATCCAGCCTCCACATACGGGGCCCAAGACGGGGCCTAGGACGCTGGTACTTGTAAGCAAGGACTCCAAAACTTGTACAATCGCAAACTTACGGCCCAAGCATTACGAGTCCAGATGCCTTCGGACGGGCAGCAAGATTCCACACGTCAGATACAAAACCACCGACTACCGCGATGGCAGCAGACCCGCCGAGTCCAGCGAAGAACCGGCACACGGAGAACTGAACAGCTGTCTGAGAGAAGCCACCTCCGAGAGAGAAGGCAACAAAGACCAAATTGCCAAAGTGTATAATCGCTGCTCTGCCGTATCGTTCGCTGAGTGGGGCGAGAACGAGCGGACCGATAGCCAATGCGAAGAGGAAGATGGAGACCTGCAAGGCGCCGAAGGTACTATCTGTGATATCTAGTTCGTTCATGACTAGGTGGATGGACGGGGCGAATATGGTGCTTGCGAAGGGCGAGATGAAACAGCATCCTCCGACGATTGCGGTGGCGCGCACTTTCTTGGCGGTTGGCCAGGTCTGAGATATGTATTAGCTGCATGTACACTGCATGGCTGTTTACACTTACGCGAGCGTGCTCTTGTGTATCTTCGTCCAGTACAACAAGGTTGGGGTCAAGATGCTGGATCTCGTGGCCCGCCAGGAATATTTTGTCTGGTTGCGAGGCCTGGTCCGTGAGTAGCTCTTGATAAGCTAGAAAGACAGCCTGTCTTTGAAATGATCCAGAACGCTCGATATCGATGGAGTTGTTTATTTTCGTATTTCCGTCGGTGATAGACATTTTGGCGAGAACCAAGTCAATGCTGGTGAAGAGACGTAGGCAGATACTAATAGGTATGCAAAAAAGTTGGCTGGCGAGTAATCGCTATCTTATACTTCTATAACATCTTCTGCTCCTCTACACCTTTTTCCATATAACAGATATCGCGTATCGGCGTTAGGTAGGCGGCCGCATCTACATTGTGCATAGTTGGAAGCCAAGGCACAGCGGGAGGCAAGGTGGAGAGAAGGGTCGGGTCAAATCGGAGAACCAGTTTGAATCCAATGCGGGTCTAAGATTCAAGTGTTCGAAGCCGTGTCAAGGTAGGTATTCTCACGCCGAGGAAGACGAAGAAGACGGATGTCGAACGAGGCGGCCAAGCTTGAGTACCTAGGTATCTTCGCGGTCTTCTCTGTGTATGTGTTTATCGATCTCATGTCGGCGGAAGTTTAAACCTTGTCTTTCGGACAGCAGGGCGGCGAATTCGCATTCTGTGTAGCGGTATGCGTTCGTGTTGGCGGATGCCAGCCGCGTGCAGATCAGGGCGTCCCAGCTGGACACTGCGAGGGACATCTGGATAGCGCGAGATATCTGACACGCTAGGTTCCTTGGGATTAGCGTGCGGCTGACACTAGATAGCACCGATTACCGCCGACCCGTATCCATGATTTCTCCCTCCGCTCTCATGCCCCAACGCGCAGGATTCATAGGTCGCGCCTCTGACTCAGACAGGATTCATAAAGACCTCGGGATGTTGCGGCCGCATCTGCCCTCTCCCGCCTCTCCCGCCTCTCCCGCCACCCACCCCATTCAAGGGAAAAACCGAATACCCAAGAACCTACATCAAGATAAAAGCTTGCGAAGTTGGTGGCCTAACAGCGACGTAGACTCCTGGGTTCCTAGGTTTTCCCTTGTATGAGGTGCTCCCATGTACCACCATGACACATGCTCGGGATGTGCAGACATGCACCCGCTGCCGTTCAGCCAAGCGTCAATGCGACAAACTCCGACCCGCGTGCTCGCGCTGCAACAAGGCGAAGGCCAATTGCATCTACGAAGCACAGGCTCCAGAAACGCCACCACTTGGGGCTATTGATCGCTCGGAAGAAGCTTTCGATAGCACATCTGCATCTTCTTCACCTCATTCGCGCGTAAAGAGACGCGCTCGAGCTTGCTTTTCCTGCACAAGATGTCACCGGCTCAAAATCAAGTGTGACAGAAGATCTCCTTGTAGCAGATGCGCACGTTCCGGGTATGAGACTACATGTCTCTATACGCACAGAGTGAAGATAGCCGAGAAGACGGTTGTACCGTCTTCTGTCTTTGCGCTTGAGGACCCCGAGTTTGTCGTAGCTACCTGGTTTCTGAGAAGACGAAGCTCTAGCCATTTCAGAGCTCTCCTAGATAGGGTGAGCCGTTTTCATGCCTGTTTCGCTCAATTCCCTGACCTCTGATCATCCACAGCTAGAAACACTGCCCGGTCTTGAGGCGCCCCCGTTTACTATGGCTATGCGGGAACACATTGCGGGAAACTGCTCGAGTGACTTCGCTCTAGCCGGCAACTTCCCCTTCGGAAGTCCGCAGTCTCAAGCTTACGCTTCGCTTGATAAACGACAAGATCTTTTGCAAAACTCCACTGCTTCTGCATTGCTGTACGCCGATGCATACTTCAGGGTATATAACCCTTGTCTACCAGTCCTTGACCGGTCCACATTCATGTCAAAAATGGAGAGTTTCCACCATGCCCAGACAACAGAGGATTCCAGCTGGCTCGCCCAATACTTCGTAGTACTCGGCCTTGGCGCCTATGCCACCACCCGCAATGACTCAGCTTCATCGGGATACTTTTACGCCAGCGAAGCTTGCTTAGCACAGACGGCATACATGTATCGTCCAACCACCGCCAACATCAGTACGCTGTGTCTCATGGTGCTTGCAAAGTCGGTGGCCTATGCAACTTGCTGGGCTCTGGACACCAGCTGGAACGTTATGGGCCTCGTCGTTCGCTTGTCCATGATGATGGTGTTACACAGGGAATGGATGGCTGGATTCGATGAACCAGCAATCGCTCACGAGAGAGAAGCTCGGCGGAAGCTATGGGTGGTAGTGGTGTACATGGACATACAACTGTCGTTGATCACCGGTCAGCAATCAATACTCCCACAGGACAACTTCCCAACGGATACGGAACATTGCGCACCAATGATTTTGGAAGACTGCTTCGACTCTATTTTACCACGTGCGCTTTCAATCATACGTCACGTTTTAGCTCGGATAAACTCGCAGCTCGAGCAGATCAATTACGATGAAGTGGCACAGTCTGACCTCGAGATACGCCACCTGATGCGTCAAACGTCAGACTTGCCCGGTAGCAAACACCTACGATTAGCGCTCGATCTCTTCTTCCGTCGCGCGCTATCAGTTCTTCACGGGCAGTATGCGATAGCTCATGATGCTCAATCTCTATACCCGGTCTCCTATTTATCATTTCTCGAATGCAACCTTGCGTTGATGGGGCACCACCAACACTGCTTGTCACTCCCGGAGCAGAGCACGGATCTGGCATTAATCGCACAACCATACATGCTGGACTTCTTCGCAGCTGCACTGTCGACATGTGTACAGCTACTCGCCACGATTCCACCCCCTGATTGCACAAGGGTACTTAGTAGTTTGAGGAGTTGCGTTGAGCTTATCGGAAAACAAGAGAGCAGATCGCTGTGCTTTCGCACTGGGTATCACCTTCTCAGTGCCGTGTTCGACCTGACAGACAGGACATATTCGAACACCCAGTGAGCAACTACCTGGATGGTATCAATTCGAGGGCTTTGTACTCATGGCAATTCAATTGAGATTAAAGTCTTCGAAATGATGTCGTAACATAAATTACTTGATTCATACACTATCTACATGACTACGAATTCGGAAGCAGAGTCCTACGACCGTCTTCGGTAGTGGCCAGTGCTGTTTCCACCAGCGATCTCGGTGTCCAAAACGGCAACACTAAGTTCAGGCAGGTTGAAGCGGAACACACCATCGCTTCCGGCGGTGAGCATCATGTTGTTGGTCTTAACAATGTTGATGCCAGTGAAGGGGTCATTGTACATGTATGGGTCGCCAACGGAGTTGGTAAGGTAAGTGAGGTTGGCCATCGTACCCGGAGCAACGCCCTGGAACTGGACGCTTACAGGCACGTCAGCGTGGTCGGTGGTGTTGTAGACAGCACCCTTCCAGACCATGGCACCGTTTCGGTTCTCATCGTAACCAGCACCCCAGTAGAGGGGTCCGTACGAGGTGTTGGAGTGGGTGGGGAGAGTGTGAGAGATTGGGTGGTGGGCAAAGAGACTCCAGCAGTACCAGGTAACGGCCTTGGTGGTGCGCTTCGGGTCGGCATCGAACTGGATGAGAGTGATGGGCCACTGGAAGCGGTTGTTGTTCTTCAAGACGGGGGCGTAGAAGGTACCGGGAATGCGGTCGGAGTTGCGCTCGTATCCGATCAGAGAGACGGCTTCACCGACGGCACCCTGCCACCACGGGTAGGGGTACAAGTCACCCTCCCAGCGGATACCGCCGTTGACGTGGGTGGCGGCGACCTCACCGACGATGTGGCCGGCGTCGTTGTCGAATCGGTTGAACTCGTAAACGAGCTCATCAGGCTCGCGGTACGGGTGGTAGTCACCAAGCGCGTCAAGAGGCAGAATCTGGCCGTTGTCCTCGTTTGGTCCGTGGATCGGAGGGTCTCCAGCAGGGTCGCTAGATGCGGCTGAAGCAATGACCTGGATGTGAGGGTAGGCCTTGCTGATGGCGTTGTAGAACATGGGGAAACGGTATGCGCGGTAAGACTCCCAGCCACCGGGGAAGCCAGCGAGCCAGTCCTCGTTACCGACCTCGACGTAGTTGAGCTCGAAGGGCTCAGGGTGTCCAAGCTCAGCACGGCGCGCACCCCAAGTAGAGTTGGCGGGACCGCAAACGAACTCAATCTCGTCCAAAGCGTCCTTTACGAAGGGCGCGAGGTCTCCTTGGGGTGTGACACCACCATCCAAGTCAAGACCGGCCCAGACACCGAGAACGATCTCGAGACCCATATCCTCAGACCACTCAAGGTACTCCATGAGACCAAGACCGTGAGTCTGCTGGTATCCCCATACACCCTGGAATCCAGGGCGGTATCTCAGAGGACCAAGAGAGTCTTTCCAGTCCCAGTAAGAATCGTTCCTGAGACCCTCAAGCATGTTACCGCCTGGGAATCGGAGGAGCTTAGGGTTCATGTCGGCGAGAGCCTCAGCAATGTCGACACGGAGACCATTCTTGCGGCCCTTGTAGGTCGGCGGGAAGAGGGAGATGAGGTTGAAGTCCAGTGCGCTGGCTGCGGCACCGTCGAAAGTGATAGAAAAGGTGTTGTTGGAGTTGGGCGCAGCCATCTCGGGGACGAGCTCGAAAGTGTGCTCAGTCCAGTCGTCTGCAACGGACTTGGATGGCACTTCGTCGGATGCAAATACATCGCTGGTCAAGTTTGATTCCAGCGATGCAGTGAACACACCGCTGTACGCGCCCTTAACCCAGAAAGAGCCGGTGTAGGTCTGCGGGCGGACGTCCATACCCCAGTAGCCCTCGTTCTTGAAGCCAATCTTTCCGGTGGCATAGCTTCCATTTCCAGCTGAGACGCGCATGGATGCCGGCAACTGCTCAGACAGCGGCTCGTCTAGCATTTGAATGCTAAGTTGAGCGCCATTGACGCTGAAGTAGTGGTCCGTGGAAACGCTGTAGTTCTGGCTGTACTGGAAAGCACGGTTCTGGATCAACTCAGCGTAGATGCCACCATCGCCGGAGTTGTTGATATCCTGAGAAAATGTCAGTACATGGCATTCTGGTATGGATGATGATCACGATAACTTACCTCGTGAAGGAAGCCATAGCCGTAAGAGTGACCAAACGCGCCGGTTTGATTGCCTCCAGAGTTCTGGACAATAATGTCGGCAGCAAGCGCAGAAGTGGCGCAGGCCGCAGCTGCAATCCCTTTGAGAAACACCATCTTTGCGATCAAAAGACGATGAATTGCTGATCTCCCAGAAAACGTCCACTCTGGCTGACCTTATACCTTCACCCACATCCCGGCTCACTAACCGTTCCCCAACATCGCGGGTCTCCAGCCACGCCAGGCCTTGGCCACGGGAAGAATCAAGAGCAATGTGCATACATGGGCCGGTACAATCGTCATGATATTTCCCGGATCGATGGCGTGTAGGCGAGAGAGCTTGTGTAGCGCCACCCGTCATTGGAGGACTCAGGCGTAGACGAGCGGAAGAATTGGATGAAGTCGAGGGTTAGTTCCTGACGATCCATGCATCCATGCCGGCGGATGCAGCGACCCCTCTCGAGTGACGTTATGCGATGTCCGACATCTTGGCTGATGGAAATGGCGGCGCATGTCCAGTACTTCTATCCACGGTGCGCGCATGGCATTGCGGATGTTCGGTCGCGGCGTTCGAAAGAGCAATTGCATAGTCTTCAACTGCTGTCCAGCTGCTTGTGGAGCGGAATTGGTGTCATAAGGCGTCTCCACTTGCCGAGGCTAGGGAAAGAACCTGGGGCAGGCTGGGGTCTCCGCTCAATCGCTCGGTGCTTTCGCCGTCAAAATGTCGTGTCGGCCTCATGCGCGGCTAAATTGCTACTTTAGCACTAGCGCGTCCCAGCCTCCGAGCGGTACGAGATGAGAGGGTTTGGCGCCCAGGGATCCTGCTCTTGTCTGAACACTAAAGGTGCCCACGACAGTAAAGCGCGGGAGCTTCCAATGTGAAGTGATGGAGTAATCCGGGGTGGGTATGTCAGCGCTTCGATCTTTCGGGTGAGCGTTCTCCGCTGTGGAAGATTCTGCTCTGTGGGGTAGTGCACCGACACTTGCTCGAGCAGCAGCACTACCTGCTTGATTAGTCTGATTAGTGACAAAAGCAAAGGCCAGGAAATGAAGAGATGTGGTAAGCATGCTGAAATGTTCTAAACACATAGTAAATACCTGATCTCAACATCGCGCTCCCTAGAAAGTCAAAATCTCGATGTCGCAAGCCAGTGCTGCATCGTCCCATTACCCGCTCAGAAATACATCCGTTTAGCCTTATTGCACACCTCTGCCTTTCTTCCTCTGTATACTGTCATCGAAAGGGATCAGCCTCTTGCGCGCTATCCCTCTTGACATTGCCCTGGTTCTCCTTCTCAACCCAAGCCGCCGTGCCACTGACGCTCACCACCACACAGCCCATGATTTCGCTTTCCCGAATGTCTAATCCAACAATGGCATTCGCACCCTTGCTTATGGCCTCTTTCACAAGTCTGTCGATGGCTTGATCGCGCGCCTGGTATACGATACTCGTCACGCTCTTGGCCTCTCCCCAACTGCTGTTGAAACTGCTTGCGATGTTCTTAATGAAGGATTTCGGGTCTTTGCGCGTCGCGCTTGTAGTTCCGTGGACGGCACCGAGGACGCGAATGACGCGATGGCCGGGCAGGTCGGACGTCGTTGATGTCAAGACGGCGGGTGTGCGACTTTGAGGTGCTTCAGTATCGATTGCAAGAGGCGTTGATGAGGGCTGCTGAGGCATGGTGCCTTTCGAGTGGGGATGCCAGCTGGGCATGCGGTTTGGAGGTACCATCATGGTCGAGCGACGGTTGGTCAACATGTTATTGATTGATGTGGTAAGATAAGAGAGGCGAATTGAAGTTGAGCTCTTGGTGTACGATGCGACTCAAAACGTAAGTATCAACGAAGAGCTGATGTAATTGATATATGTGTAGTATATGATGTTCGAATTGGGCAGACGATAGGGCGCGACGATCGATCAATATATCCGAAGAGCACCTTGAATGACGTCCATCGGGTTGCGAAACACCTGAGGACCATGCCTCCCCATGGGCTGTCATCCAGGCATAGTTCCTAGACGTCTAAGCCACCATGACAGCTGCTAAGACGGGCTGGAATGCCGTCCAGCAAAATTTCTGCAGGTGACGGAGATTAAACCGCCTTTCGCGACTGAATTTTGGCCATAGAAACGCGGAGCGGGATTCCGCACTTAAGTTCGCGATGAGGTTCGGGCAGGTCGAGTCGAGGTATGAAACATGCGAGGTTGCGGGGCTACACCTCTGGTTTCAGAGGCACCGCTGATACATGGATGATGCGTGAACACCGATCTTGACAATGCCAGAATTTCTTCGTATCTCGGTGCGCAATGCCGTTATATGCGCATTGGTGTGATCCTTATCGCCACATGCGGTGCATGGACAAGGCTTCCGCGAGGCTTTTTCTTTTGAAGCCTTCTTGGTCATTTCCGAGGCTTACCAGAGGGTCCAGCTGTGGTTGCTCATCGAGCGATGTAATCTAATGACATGTTGATCCTTGGCCAAGTCTTTCGTTGTCTCGTTGGTGTTGGGTAGAGTGAAGTTGGTAGTGTTGTTTGGTGTATGCGATGCAATCGCCTAATACCACGTGCAGGTGGGTCACGATGACGTCCCGATGTGGCTGACACAGCAGGCACCATCGGCCGTTTCGCGTCTTCATTTCTCGAGGCTACATCTACAGAAAGCTTTCTACCTCAGCAGATCAATGCTTAAGCTTTGTACACCTGCTTTCCTTCAAACCACGTTTCCAAGACCTTGGCCTTGAGCAACTCTTCCCCCTTCCACTCCATGTCTACCACGCAAAAGTCCGCCATCTTGCCGACCTCCAAACTACCTACACGGTCGTCTGCAAATGAGGAATATGCTGCACCCTGGGTAACAGCTGCCACTGCTTTTGTCAACTCAAGGCGGAAGTTCTCATTGACAGGCGCGTCTCCGGCATCCGGCTGTCTCGCCGACTTGCGCGTGGTAGCGACGTACAAATTTGGCAGCGGCGCGTAGGGTGCGGTAGGTGTGTCTGAGCCGATGGCGAGTGTCGCGCCGTGATCCGAGAAGTCAGAGTACGCAAAGGCTCGCTTCACGCGTTCTGGACCAAGAAGCTTCGGCCACGCACGGAGGATAGCAGGGTCTGAGTGAACTGGTTGAACACTTGCTGTTATGCCGAGCTGACCAAGTCGCTTCGCGTCTTCCGGTGCGGTAAGTTCGAGATGCTCGATACGATGCCTCTGGTCTTGTTTTCCATATTTTTCCAGCACATTGACAGCATTGTGAACAGCCTGATCACCTATTGCGTGCAATGCGCATTGAAGTCCGCCTTCGATCGCCTTCTTGACGACAGGATCGAGCATCTCCGGTGTCCAGATCGGACCCTCAAAATGGCCGTTCGAGGTATAGGGCTCTGCTAGCGCTGCAGTACACGCATCAATCACTCCGTCACAGATGACCTTGATGCCAACGACCCTCAGATCAGGGCTAGTGTTCTTGTTGAACTCCTGATTCAGCTGGATAGCTCGCTCAACTTGTCGCAGGCGATGTTCTTCGCCATCGCCAGGCATAATGCACCAGTGCGCAGCCACCCGCATTGGTAGTCCTTCTGTAGATCGCAGGGAAAGTATAGCTTCCCATGCACTCTCATCCATCGCCATGTCGATGCATCCTGTACAGCCAACGGCGTGATACGCCTTGATTGCAGTCCTCAAAGCCGCCATCTTCTCATCGAGTGGTGTGACCTTTGCAAGCCACGGCCAAACGATAAGTAATACGCAAGCTTCGCTAAGAAGCCCCGACGCGTTGCCATCCGAATCTCTTTCAATCGTTCCACCAGCTGGAGTCTCCATTTCTTGAACCCCCATCTCTTTCAACGCCGCGCTATTGCACCAGCAAGAATGAATATCTTTGGAGTCTATGTAGATCGGTCTGGGATCTAGGTCGTCTAACATGCTCGCTTTGGCCTCCCCATTGGTCATCGAGTGCATCCAGCCTTTGCACATTATGCGCGGTTTATCTGGATTCGCTTTTGCGTACTTTAAGATGCGGGCACGAATCTCCTCTAGATCCTTCGCGTGGTCCAGGTCCACTTTGTGCAATGATTGTCCAAGCATGAGGAAATGCATGTGAGAATCGATGAACCCAGGAAGTACATGTTTTCCGCCAAGATCGCTCACTTTTGCACCAGCATTGCAGAGTTCTTGGACTTCGGAGTCGTCAGAGCTTCCGATGAAGCTAATCTTGCCATCTTGAACGGCTAACGTAGTATGGAATTGTGCTTCGGATTGCGCTGTGGCGCTGTTGAAGAAGCGACCGTTGGTGAAGACAGTGGTGTTTTGAGATCGAGACATGACTGGATGTTTGAGGCGGGAGGATTTGTGTTGCGGAATGAGGGGTACAGTATCAGATGGGCATGCATCTCGAGTCTTAGATCCGATGCATCGCCGTAGCTGCCCCCACTTCATGCTGCCTTATCACCTCGCGCCCTACGCGCCTTACGTTCATCTTGAACCTCCCTCCCGATATCGCTTCGAGGTTCGAGAAGGAATAGGATCGTTGAGCGCAGCCATGGCAACTACCACAGCGCATGTGCCGGACCAGACGACATACGAGGAAGCCCGTAATGGCGCCGCCGCTTATCTGCAGTCGCGACTATCGGCGAGAGACCGTATTGCCGACGAGAACTTTGAGATACCCATTATCGATCTGAACCCTTCATTCTCTGCTTCTCTTGAGGATCGCCGAGCGGTTGCTGCGCAAATTCGTCGAGCCTGCACCACCTCTGGGTTTTTCTACATTAGCAATCATCGCATACCAGGATCAGCCTGTGACGGCATCTTGCATCAGGCTGATCGCTTCATGCATGAACTGCCGCTGAGCAAGAAAGAGACTTTGCATCTGGAGAACAACAAATTTGGCTTGGGTTGGGAGCCGAGCGAGTATACATCCATCGCTGGTGACAAGGAGGAGAAGGAAGTCTTCAACTTCGCATACGAAGAGCGCCTGGACCTTTCTGGTGGCGATGGCAAATACAAGAATCTTGACGGGTCAACAGAGAAGAGTAACATGTGGCCTGATGAACAAGACCTGCCGGGCTTTTATGAGAACGTCCGTAAATACTATGGTGCTGTGAGTCAAATTCGCCAGAGGTGCTTATCACGTAGTAGGCAGACATGCTCACCGTTACTAGGTCCTTGATCTCGCCCGTCACTTGTTTCGCCTCTTTGCGCTCTCGCTCGATCTCCCCGAAGACTACTTCGACTCCATGACGACGCACCCTGGGGGTATTGCACGACTTCTGTACTACCCGCCCCCCAGAACCCTTCTCACTAACAACCTTACGCCAACACAAGAAGCGCAGATCGGCCTCGGTGCGCACTCAGATTACGAGTGCTTCACACTGTTGCTCGCGTCGACTGTACCCGGCCTCGAAATCTTGAAGCCCTCCGGCGAATGGTATATCGCTCCGCACATCCCCGGCACCCTCATCGTAAATGTTGCCGACTTCCTCATGCGCTGGACGAATGGATTATATAAGAGCACGGTGCATCGCGTCGTAAACCGAACGGCGGAGGCGAGGTACAGTGTACCATTTTTCTTTTCGGTGAACTATGACACGGTGATTGAGACGTTGCCGACGTGTCTGAAAGAGGGCGAGGAGAGTCCCTACAAACCAATCCGAGCGGGAGAATACATTCTGGAGAGGTTAAACGCGACGACGGCATATGGCGCAGGCTTCCAGCAGAAAGGGGAGTGATGGTTGTACCGCGAACACGACATTCAGCCACGCAATTGTGAGCAGGAGTGTGGTGTTGTAGGGAGGCAAGGGACGCGACGCGTCGCGGCATGCCAGCCAAATGACATAATCCACGCTACTGTCGCAAGTTCCAGGGGCTCCCAAGGTCGCTCTCTCAACTCCTCCGCGTGAACGTCTACATCAATATATTAGTATTTTCAATAATCTAGCGGCCTTGTCCACCTGATGATGCAGAAAACCCCAGAGTGCTAATCTTACATCAGCAGTATAGTTCAGTTCGAGGCACAGCTCAGGTTGGGAATCTAGTTTCGTTCAAGCTTGTCTGGAAATTGTCCAAACTCGTCGCCCGATGCGAGATGGCAATACTAAGCAGCGGTTGCAACGTTCATCTGAACGCGTCTTCGAAATCTTCCTGAGCATCTTACTGTGCATTTGCAGTCTTGTAGGACAATGCGCGGCGATGCTTAATCAGGGTCTAGTTCGCGAGGCAGCCAACCCCCGAGCTCAATCCCGTGCGGAATGTTACTCGATCTACCATGTTAACACCTAGATGAACACGGCTTACTACTATCAGGTTGGTAGATCCTGTTTTGGTGTCTCTCGCGTTTTCGACGAATGAGATGCGTCACTTTCGTGCTGATGCGACCGAGCCATCTTGGTGCTCAGTGGCCGACGCGCACAACGTCAACGAGACAGATACAAAAACCACCAAAACAATCTCCAGAGATATTCAAAACAGTTACCGACGTAAAGACGAGTATAGCAATTCCCTATGCCAGCTGCGAAGCGTAGAAAGACCGGCGGTGCGGAGATGAAGGCGAAGAACAAGACCACCGAGCGAAAGCCGCTCCCAGTGACCGTTCTTTCCGGATTTCTGGTAAGTAACAGCTCAGAGATGTGAGGATTGAGACTGACAACAGTAGGGCAGTGGAAAGACAACCTTGCTTCGGCACATCCTACAGTCGCCGGACCATGGGTTGCGCATCGCCGTCATTGTCAACGATATGGCATCAGTCAACGTCGACGCAAACCTCGTTAGTCGTGGCAACAACAAGAACAGTAATGGAGAGATACGCCTAAAAGAGAAGGTCGTGCAGATGGAGAATGGTGAGACAATGACTGTACGAACTCCATGCAAGACATACGCTAACTTCTCGCTCAGGCTGCATTTGCTGCACATTGCGAAGCGACTTACTTGTTGAACTAGCACGCCTGGCTTGGTCCGAGAACGCATTTGACCATGTAATAATCGAGAGCTCCGGTATCAGTGAGCCACAACAAGTGGCGGAGACCTTCACGACCGAGCTTACTGAGGCAATGATCGACGCCGAGGGACTGGAACCTGAGGAGAAGGAAGTCTTTGCTAAAGTGTAAGTCGGAATCAAGGTGGTGGTACAATACAGTGGCTCACAAATGTTCACAGCGCGAAGATCGGTGGGCTGAAGAGCATTGCGACCGTCGATACCATGGTCACCGTCGTGGATGCGTTCCGCTTTTTTTCCGAGTTCGACACGGCCGAGTTCCTGCAAGACCGCTTCGGGCGCGATGAAGTCCCAGATGAGGACCAGCGAACAATATCCGATCTCTTCGCAGATCAAATCGAGTTTGCCAATGTTATCATCATCAACAAGATCGATAGAGCGGACAAGGCAACCCTGGGGCGCGTCCGAGCATACATCAAGTCACTAAACCCGAAGGCGAAGATCATTGAAGCCAGGTACTCCAAGGTGGACGTTCGCAAGATGCTCAATACGGGCGTGTTCAACTTCGGCGAGGCTGTCGCAAGCGTTGGATGGCTCCAGTCGTTGCATGAAATGACCGTCATGGACGTCTCGGGAAGAAAGCGTGTCGCACCCAAGCCGGAGACGCTTGAGTAAGTCACTCGGTACCGGAAGCTTCGCTCATACTGACCTGGATTTAGATACGGCATCGGCTCTTTCGTATATCGCGCTCGCAGACCATTCGACCCAATGAAGCTGTACCGGCTTATCCAGGGTAAGTTCATCTTGCTGCAAGACGAGGCAGAAGACGTCGCCGATGCCGAAGAGGACGAGGAAGAAGAAGAGGAGGACGGTGATGATGGCAACGACAACGCCATCGATGGTTCATCCGAATCTGGAAAAGCCAGCGCGTCCGAAGATGATTCCGACAAGGTCAGCGACGACGATGAAGAAGTTCCCCAAATGGATGACAAGGAAATTCTGGCCAACAAGAAGGCTTGCCCTTACTTCGGCGGCCTACACCGAAGCAAGGGTCTCTTCTGGCTCGCCACGCGTCCTAATCAGATGGGCTCGTGGAGTACTGCAGGCGCAATGCTGACACTCGGCTCTGAGATGCCGTGGTTCTGCTGCGTGTCTGAAGAAGACTGGGGCGCCGACGAAGACACGCTGAAGGCTATCAGGAACGACTTCGAGGGTGGTGAGTATCCCATTGACGAAGTACTTGTGAGACGTCCACTGACTTTGCATGCCAATATTCAGAGTGGGGCGACCGTAGACAAGAAATGGTAAGGAATATCGCTGTACAAACTGCATGCGAGACAAATACTAACTTTGTACACCAATCTTTAGGTATTCATCGGAGAGAAGCTTGACGTCGACGGGTTGACGAAGATGCTTGACGCTTGCCTTTTAACGAAAAAGGAGATGAAGAAGTGGGAGAAGGTCATGCATGACGATTCGTTGGACGATGACGAGAAGGAAGAGACTCTGCAGGAAATGTGGGACGACGGCTACTGGGCCGAGTGGCCGCGGGCGCAGGATGAAGAGGAAAACGACCATGGTCACGATCACTCTCATGACCATGGCCATCATCATCACGGCCATAGGCATTGATCGATGATATGGACGATGGTGGTGTCCAGTTGCGGAAAGAGCAAGAAGCGCTAGTCATGACGTCATAGCGCGACAGCCATCCGACCGATCGGAGGACCACATCAAGGGTCTCATCTCAGCTTCTTTCCTACATGCAATTGCTACTCGAACTTTTGTTCTATGATGAAACAATGTTATCTGCACCTTATGAAGTTTTCAGATAATGGTCACGGTAATCACGCCGTCAATCTGTGCGCCGATACCACAGGCTAGACCGGTTGCTGGTCCCCACAACGCCTACCTCACGCTGCTGTTGCGTTGGTGAGTCGGTCTGCCCCAACGAATGTCCGCGTTTCGGAAAAATTATATTGATCTCTTCGCTGTTCTTCAATCCCCCAATCGTTATGTCCTTGAAGTGCTTTCCGGAAACGGTCGCGGAGCCACCCTCCCGAGATCCGCTTCGAGAACGGCAGTCCTTCCTTTCAATCCTTCTTTGACAAGAAGCATATCTTATAAGGATGTCTTTTGTCGCCTGGTAATCTTCTTCAACACACCCTTCATCTCTATATTTAGCATGTCGCTGCGTTCATTGCTAATCGGATTGACACTGGCCGGCTCAGGCTCTTCGTTGGTGTCGCAAGATGGACATACAGGCCGCCTACCAGCTATGGGCTGGAGCACATGGAACGAGTACGAATGCGCCATCAACGAGACTGTCATCCTGGAAGTCGCCGAACTTCTCATCTCTCTTGGTTTGAAAGACCTCGGTTACAATTATGTGAACATAGATGATTGTTGGTCCGACAAATCTAGCCAACGCGACAACGTCACAGGAAGGATCCGTCCTGACTATGCCAAGTTTCCGGGTGGCATCAAACACACAGCAGACGAGGTCCATAAGCTCGGATTGAAAGTCGGCATTTACGGTGATGCTGGCGACACAACATGCGGCGGATATGCTGGCTCCCTGGGGCACGAGCAAATAGATGCAAAAACCTTCGCCGATTGGGGCATCGACTGTAAGCTACACACGCTGTACACACCTCTCCATTGCTCACCCTTATTAGACTTGAAGTACGACAACTGCGCCGTTGCTGATGAATGGGACGACGAGTACCGATGGTGGCCAGAGAATTGGCTAGGAGGTCCTCCCGCTGAAGATCAGAGCGTTGGCGGAGATGGTGAAGCTCGGCCGATCCCAGCGCCCGCGGGCTACGATTGGACGACCTCGAAGAGCTTCACGCGTTACAAGACCATGAGCGATGCCCTCCTCGCAACAAATCGTACGATTGAATACTCGCAATGTGCCTGGGGCCATGCCCACATCGAGCAGTGGGGTAACGCGACTGGCCATAGCTGGCGCATGTGGGGAGACATCTACCCAGAGTGGTACGACAAACATCAGTATTCTTGGGGCATCATGCCAATCCTCAACCATGCATCCTTCTTTAACAACGATACCGACTTCTGGGGTCATGGCGACTGGGACATGCTTGAAGTTGGCAATGGAAACCTCACCCTACAAGAGAGTCGATCTCACTTCGCCCTCTGGGCTGCTCTGAAGTCGCCTCTGATCATCGGCACCCCTCTTCACGGCATCGAGCCGGAAATCTTGGAGATTCTGAGCAACAAGGAGCTCATCGACTTCAATCAAGACCCAGTGTTTGGTGCTGCAGCCAAACCATACAAGTGGGGTATCAACGCCGACTGGACATGGAAGCAATCGCATCCCGCTGAGTATTGGAGTGGGCAGTCTTCTAAAGGTGTGCATGTGTTTGCATTGAACACCCTTAATGCGACCCAGACCAAGGTCATCGACTTCGCGGAGGTGCCTGAGTTGAATGCTGAGGCTGAATACACCGTGTTCGACTCGTGGACTGGAAAAAAGCAGGGGAACTTCAAAGGACGATACGAAGCAGTTGTTGAGTCGCATGACACCGCAGTTATCCGACTCGTTGAGACAAGCGATGTTGACTATGGCGCGTCGCACTATCAGCTGTGAGGACAACGCGACGGTTTACGCGAACCCGACGCGTCATGGTATTGTAGTGTCGTCACTAGGGGTGGCTACAACTTCTGTCGCATGCTATAAAACGGTTGAGGTAGACATATGCATTGCCTTAAAGACTGTCTCGTTGTTGGGATTTAGTAGCATATATGCGACAAGGTCTGTGGCCACCCCTGGTGTTGTGTCGTTCTGATGACGTATTCGGATAATTCATTCCGGGCAGGAACGCGTTGTTGCCGAGCCACCTTCGCGGCAGTCCCTTCTCTCCCCAACAACTCTACTTGCACAGCTTCTGACGCGCACAATCCGCACTTGAACTATCGATTCCTGAAACCGACGCTATTCAGATAAGTGCGCCTCGTAGCACTCGACGCACGATGGAGCCCTATCACTACCGGCCACTAAAGCACCCCAGCGATATAAGGCTTCTTCATCTTCACTCAGCTGCGCACTTCGAAGACCCAATCCAGATCGAGGTAGATCACTGCGCAAGGCTGTCACCAGCTGCGAAATTAAGGTTCGACCTTGACGCTGCCTATCACGACGCCCAAAATGAATTAACAAAAGCACACAACGAGTTAGAAGCCGGCAAAACCTTTCAGCACTTTGCGAATCGCGATCTCGCGCGGTCGCGTACGGATACACATCATGCGAAAAGCCAGGCCCACGCCTATGAGGTTGCGAAGGCGAAATTCGAAGAGCATTCTACAAGTTACTTGGCGCGACGCGAAGAAGACGCTTCAGAAGCCACTAGATCACCCCGTTGGAATCCGCACTACGAGTCGATATCATACGCTTGGGGCATTGACATGACCACCGAGACGATATCCGTCATGGAAGAAGATGGAGAACTCAAGTCACTTCGAGTGCGCCAAAACGTGGCCGACATGCTGCGGTATCTGCGAAGACCATCAATCTACCGTTTACTCTGGATAGATTCAATTACCATCAATCAGGCCGATTTGGAAGAGAAAGAGAGCCAAGTCAAACAGATGGGAGCCATATATGCGGACGCTAGGCGTGTTGTGATCTGGCTGGGGCCACAGCGAGATAGCGAGCACTTGATTCACACCGACACCGGGTCTGGCCGTAGTAGTCTCCAAAGGTACAGACTGGAGCCTTCTCTGGGTCTCCTCAAACTCCCTTGGTTCCATCGTCGATGGGTTATTCAGGAGACTGGACTCGCGCTAGAAGCGATATTGACGCGTGGCACAAAGTCAATCGAGTTCCAAGAATTCGTACGTCGCATTGAACGCCTACAGCGGTCATCCGACGCTGCTTCAACTGCATTCACCCCCGATGACAGAGTAGTAGTCGATCGCCTCCGTGCTATGGCAAATCTACAAGCTTCAAGCCGAGGACAGTTTCTTCCCAGGGGGCTGATGGATCTCCTGCTCAGCTTTCCTGACGCTAAGTGCTCAGATGATCGCGATATACTTTACGCGTTCAGCAGTCTCAGTATAGCCCCGCTCCCCATCAGCTACCATATGACTGCCGAGGAACTCTACATGAATTTCGCCCACTTGGAAGCTATACAGAATCCGTCGATTCTATTGAGTGTTGCCGGTGCTCATCCCACATCGTCGAAGTTCCTACCTTCATGGACGCCTGACTGGCGTGCGCAGCCTATCTACGAACCAAACACCAATCGGAGTTTCGACAGTGCTTACAAACCCAAGATCAAATGCAACCAATTAATCATGCGCGACGGAAAAACTTTGAGCGTCATGGCAAAGCAAATGGACAAGGTCGCAAGAGTAAGCACGTCTCACACATTTGAGGCTTGGGCACGACTCTGCACTACTTACAATAGTGAACCCTCGATTGCCGAGAACATTCCAGAGCTCGATTTACTGAAGGCGCTGACACGTTCACGTGGCGGTCTCCCGAAACTGTCGTCCGATCAGCATGCTACACTTGTTCTGTATCTGGGTTCAAGTTCAAGTAATGACGAGCCACCGCCAAAATTTGTGGAGCGATTCATTACTGAGTCTGAAAAAGCCATGATTGGCAGAACGTGCTTCATCACTGCAGACGGCGCTATTGGTACGGGGCCAGAGCGGATAAAAGCAGGCGATGTTCTGCTTCGGATTCCTGACAGTCCTAGCTTCACTGCTCTGCGTCCACGATACCAGAGCGGTTCAATACAGCTTCAGCGCGAAGTAGAGCTCGATCCTGGGTCTGATCATGCGCCACCTTCTATCGATCTTCCTCCTGGCTTCTGTCATGAGTATACCGTGGTGGGCGACTGTCACGTTCCTCGGCTCGTTCGCACTGGTCCTGACCGATCTGCACTTGGTCTAGAGGACCTCACTCTCTTCAATATCATTTGATCTGTCAAGGTTACAATTCGATAGAATCTCGCTCGGAACTTCGCTACGTAGGCCTAGAAAAGGTTATGCGGCAGTGCATACAGCTACCGCCAGCAGCGCGTTTCAGCACATGGCCTAGCCACTCCTAGTGGCTATGATTCTTGTCGCAATCTTCGGTCTTTCTTAAGGTGGAAGTATACATCGCCTTAAGAGGTACTTACATGTTGAGTTTTAAGGACGTGTATGCTACAAAATGCGATACCAAATGCGCCACAATCCTAGCCGCCCCTGATGTAGCTTCAGATCCGCGTTACGTCACTAGCGACCAATTCGCGCTTCCCAAGCAACTGAGAAGCGTGACCCATACTTGGAAGTCGGACACACGTGCGGGGTAATGTACACCTCGTATTGCTACATGTCTTTGGTGCAGCGAGACTACATCATGATGCATATCTTATGTTCCGAGGCTAAATGCGACAGGGTGTTCTACGGATCTTCTCCGGGCCAGGAAGTGTAGGCGAAGCTACTCGGCATGCGAGACCATGCAAGACATCAGGCAATGGGTACAAGATCTGCAAAGCAAAAAGTGTGAACTGAGCGTTGAATGCGGGGATCGTGCGCTATACCCAGAATGGGATTCGCAGTAGACAGGCATATTATCGTCCATCAATGAGAATCTTCATCGACGCAGGGCTGAAGCGACGATCCCAGGTACATAATCGTAGTGTTTTCCTGATATCTTCAGCCCTCATAGCGTATCATCTGGAGCTCAGAACTTACAGAAGCAGGTATTAGTCCATATGCTAACTCTGGCGACCTTGACAGTCGCTTCAGGGCTCGCTCCCCTGGTAGCAGCAGGCGACGCACGCCTTTGGTACACAGCGCCCGCCGATTCTGATGCCTGGACAGATGCACTCCCAGTAGGAAACGGGCGACTCGGTGCCATGGTATTCGGGATACCCGTACAAGAGCGCATACAGCTCAACGAAGAGACCATCTGGTCTGGTGGCCCTCGAGATCGCGTGAACCAAAACGCGTCCCAGATACTTTCGGATGTAAGAGACTTGCTCGCACGAGATCAGGCAAGCGATGCGGAAAAGCTGGCGAATTTGGGTATGATGGGCACGCCCCAAAGCGTTCGGAATTACCAACCGCTGGGAGAAATGGAAGTCTACTTTGATGGTACTAGCGACTACGACAATACGACTTACGAACGATGGCTTGATCTGGAAACCGCACTTACGGGTGTCAAGTTCAGTGTTAATGATACACTATACGAGCGCGAGATGTTCGTGTCAACCCCAGACGACGTACTTGTACATCATTTACATGTCACCGGACCTGAGAAGCTCTCATTCCAGATCCGCGTACACAGACCACAGGACGGCTTGAACGAGGCATCTGATCAGGACTGGAACGCGAACGGAGTTGCATACATGACTGGAGGGACTGGCGGTGTTGATCCCATTATCTTCACATCCGCTTTGGCAGTCAATACCGATGGCAACATGAAGACGCTTGGCGAATTCATCGTCGTCGACAATGCCACGAAAGCAACGGCTTACTTTGCGGCTTCCACTTCGTACCGATCGAATGACACGCGCATGGCTGTAGACAGCACTATCCAGCGAGCCCGTCAATACACATATGCCGAGCTTCGTCAGCGCCACATCGAAGATTATGCACCATTGTACAATGCCAGCATCCTGAAATTCACCGGATCCGACGCAAACGCTAGTAGTCTTCCAACAGACGCGCGCATCAACGCAACACGCGAGGGAGCTGTCGACCCAGGGCTAACCGCTCTAGGATACAACTATGGCCGCTACATGTTGATCGCATCGTCGCGCATTGGCAATTTACCGTCCAATCTGCAAGGTATCTGGAACAAAGAGTTCATGCCGCAATGGGGCTCCAAGTACACCGTCAACATCAACCTCCAGATGAACTACTGGCCTGCAGAAGTCACGAGTCTATCAAGTCTGCATACCCCGCTGTTTGACCATCTGGACCTCATGCGCAAGGATGGCATGCATACCGCTCGTAGTATGTACAATGTGTCCGGATCCGGGTGGATGAGCCACCACAACACCGATCTATGGGGTGACACTGCGCCTGTGGATCGCTATCTTCCGGCTACCTACTGGACGCTGTCGTCTGGCTGGCTTGTTACCCATATACTCGAGCATTACTGGTACACAGGCGACAAGGACTTCTTAGCCTCAAGGCTGGATACGGTGTCCGGAGCGGTTACGTTTTACCTCGATACACTGCAGCCATACAGCATCAATGGAAGCGAGTATCTCGTCACGAATCCTTCCGTGTCCCCAGAGAACAGTTACATCGCCGCAGATGGAAAGACGTACTATTTCGACATTGCGCCAACTTGCGATATCGAAATCCTCAACGAGCTTTTTACGAACTACCTCCGATCGGTCTCCACTCTCAACAATGGCACCGTCGACTCGTCATTTTTGCAACGAGTTCGAGACACCCAAGCGAAACTTCCGCCATACCGATATTCAACGCGCTATCCGGGCACGTTGCAGGAGTGGATGCAGGACTACGAGCAAGCAGAACCAGGCCACCGCCACGTGAGTCACTTATACGCACTTTATCCAGGCACACAGATCTTCCCACCAGGTGCACCAGGCTACGACGCCAAGCTCTTCAACGCCGCCGCGGCTACTTTGGAAGATCGGCTATCCCATAACGGCGCTGGGACGGGTTGGTCGCGCGCATGGACGATCAACTGGTACGCGCGGTTACAGAACCAGACAGCGCTAGCTGAGAATGTTTATCAGTTCTTCAACACCAGTGTGTACAATAACCTGATGGATGTCAATGAGGGTGTGTTCCAGATCGACGGCAATTTGGGCTTCGTGAGTGGTGTGGCGGAAGCGCTACTTCAGTCCCATATCGTCGATGAAGAGGGTGTACGGGAGGTATGGCTTCTACCCGTATTACCTGAGCAATGGAGTTCGGGAAGTGTGTCTGGGCTCGTGGCTAGAGGTGGGTTCGTGTTCGATTTGGAGTGGGTGGATGGCAGGATTAGCAAGATGAAGATGATGAGTCGGGTTGGTGGTAGTGTGGTGGTCAAGTATGATGCTGGGTCGGGGAACAGTACGGTAGCTGGAGATGTTGTTACGGCTAGCTCTGAGGCGATTCAGGCAGTACCTGGTGGTAAGGTGAGGTTGGATACGAAGGCGGACCAGATGATGGACTTTGATTTCACGTGGTGAGCTTCGTGCTCGTGCGTGGGAGAGTCGCCAAGCTGGGAACGATAGCAAATACGAGCCATCTTTTCTTGTTGGGAATCTATGCATTAGTCTTGAGAAATTGAACGATGCACACTTCCGATGGCGGATGAAGACGCGACAAAATCCTTGCGGTCTGCGAGAAGTGCGGGTAGCATCAGATGTGCGTCCAGAGCGTGATGATGGTAGTTTGTATAACAATCTTTAGGCTTGCATCTCGATGATCACAGATGATGTCGTATTCTCCTGTCTGTCGCAGGCAGCACGCGTTGAAGGATGAAGAAGGGTTGTAGGGTCCTCGAGGAGTGCGCTAGGCCAAAGACGGGTGTAAAATGGAAGGCGCGCGGGCCTAGCGCGAAATCGCGAGGAAAGCGCGTCTGGTCCTTGTCCCCCTAGCGACAGCGTGTGTTTGCCCCTCTACAACCACCATTACGACTGACGATACGCACGATACACATAATGGCGGACAGACAGACTCCTTTCTCAATCAGCCTCTTCGGCAGTCAAGCCGGCGATGGACCCGGGGATGCAGCTGCGCCCTCGCGCGTGCATCAAGCGCTTGTCGACTTTATTATGGACTTTACCCTCGACAACATCTTCGTCTACAGGTATGACAGACAGTCGCACGTGCCATATGCAGCGGTCTAACTATTTGCAGAGACCAAATCCGCGAGAACGTTCTCTTGAAGCAATACTACTGCGACATTGACGTCGCGCATCTGATCAGCTACAGCCCAGAGCTTGCGCATGATCTCAGGCAGAACCCGGCAGAGATTATACCCCTCGTACGTTGCACACTCTGAAATCGCATGCGCATGCTAATGCCTCCCAGTTCGAGTCGGCATTGAAGACGTGCACACAGCGCATCGTCTACCCCTCACAAAAGAACATCCAGCTCCCAGAACACCAGCTGCTGCTCCACTCGAACGCCTCGGAACTCTCCATCCGCGACCTGACCGCGACCAACGTCTCGCAACTCGTCCGTATACCCGGTATCATCATCGGCGCGTCTACACTTTCGTCCAAATCTACCGCACTTGCTATACGATGCAGGAATTGTCAGCACGAAGAGATCTTGCCTGTATCGGGTGGCTTCTCTGGCGTTTCCCTCCCGAGGACATGTGGCAGAAAGAAGGGAGAGGGCGAGCAGGGAGAACAATGCCCGCTGGACCCTTACTATGTCATGCACGAGCGCTGCCAGTTCATTGACCAGCAGGTGCTCAAGCTGCAGGAAGCGCCTGATCAGGTTCCGGTCGGTGAACTACCACGACACATCATGATCTCCGCAGACCGCTATCTGGCAAATCGCGTCGTTCCAGGTACACGGTGTTCAGTAATGGGTGTCTTCTCTATCTACCAGCAGAAGGGCTCGAGGCGTGCAGGCAACGCCGCAGTAGCCATTCGCAACCCATACATACGCGCTGTCGGCATACACGCTGAGGTGGACCACGGCAGCAAAGGCAACGCTGTCTTTACCGAGGAGGAGGAACAAGAATTCTTGGAGATGAGCAGGAGGCCCGACATCTACGAAGTCTTCGCACGCTGCATCGCACCCTCTATCTACGGAAACCAGGACATCAAGAAGGCTATCGCTTGCTTACTGATGGGTGGCGCAAAGAAGATCCTGCCGGACGGGATGAAGCTGCGTGGAGACATCAACGTACTCCTCTTGGGTGACCCCGGTACCGCCAAATCGCAACTCTTGAAGTTCGTCGAGAAAGTGTCACCCATTGCCATCTATACCTCAGGAAAAGGATCTTCGGCAGCTGGTTTGACAGCGTCTGTGCAGCGCGACCACAACACACGAGAGTTCTACCTCGAAGGTGGTGCTATGGTCCTGGCCGATGGTGGCGTGGTATGCATTGACGAGTTCGACAAGATGCGCGACGAGGACCGAGTGGCCATCCACGAAGCCATGGAGCAACAAACCATCTCCATCGCCAAGGCAGGTATTACCACAATTCTCAACTCGCGAACATCTGTACTAGCGGCCGCCAACCCCATCTTCGGTCGTTACGACGATATGAAGACACCCGGCGAGAACATCGACTTCCAGACCACCATTCTGTCGCGTTTCGACATGATCTTCATTGTGCGCGATGAACACGATCGCGGCCGTGACGAGCGAATAGCAAAGCACGTCATGGGTATCGCAATGGGTGGTCGAGGTGTCGAAGAGACCGTACAAGCCGAGATTCCGATCGAGAAGATGAAGCGCTACATCACATACTGTCGGCAAAAGTGCGCGCCGCGTCTTTCGCCTGAGGCTGCGGAGAAGCTGTCCAGTCACTTCGTCAGCATCAGGCGGCAAGTGCACGCTTCGGAGATCAACGCAAACCAAAGATCCAGTATTCCCATTACTGTCCGTCAACTAGAAGCCATTATCCGTATCACCGAGTCGCTGGCCAAATTATCGCTTTCGCCTATCGCTGACGAGTCGCACGTCGATGAGGCCATTCGTCTCTTCCTCGCGTCTACGATGGACGCTGTGAATCAGGGCGAGGGCCAGAGCTCAAAGGAGCTCATGGACGAGGTCAACAAAGTCGAAGAGGAACTCCGAAGACGTATGCCTATCGGCTGGCAAGTCAATCTGTCGACGCTCAAGCGTGAGATGGTCGATGGAAAGGGTTACTCGGAACAAGCACTCGCTCGCGCACTTCACGTTATGAACGCCCGTGAGACGATCAGATGGAGACATGGTGGTAGTGTAGTGTTCAGAGCAAGCGCATGAGCCATGCGCTGGAATTGAATGGGCATAACGGCGTCTAGCGTTGATGGTGTTTGCATATGCGCTGAGGGGGTTTTGATCGTGGGTTTTGGGCAGGCAGCCACGCCGATGCTGTTTTGTGATGAGATACACTGGAATGTTCACAATGGAGAGCTGTATCGCGGCGTCTTCTTAGCAATGTAATGTTGGATTTACTCCCCATAAGAAATGTTCATTCTCGCTCCCTGCTCTGATCGATGTTGTCAGTGTTGTACACGCTCTTGTGCCGGTGTGCAGCAGCCATCCTCCACAGCGAGAGGCCGCAGATGCCGCAACCGCCATCCGCACCTTTCCAACTCCTGCCTTCTCTCTCTTTCTCTTTCTCGGCCTGAACAGCCGGCGGAGATCAGCTCCGCGCCATTGCACAGCCCGCCGTCGGTCACTGATCGAAACTCGTGCACATTCTGCCTAGGCAGCCCAGCGCATCGCCCCACACAGACACACCGAGACCTCTTCGCCTCGTCACGGGACCCGTCCTCCACAGTGGCCAATGATGATGCTCTGGCTCATAAGATGGGGATACGATCGATTTTATACCCTGGTCCAGTCGCTCACGAGCCAGGGGCCCGTAGGGCTGCAGCGGGCGCTAGCGGGATCTAAAAGTCTAAGGTGAATGCAACCAAGGTAATCAGTCCTCCACGAACTACGATCAAGTCTAGCCCATGCCCTGCATAGGAGCGCGATGAGTTCAGATGCCCTGCGGGGACGCTACTGGAAAGGGGGACATTTCCGTGGGACGATGTTTCTTCGGTACTGTGGGTGTGGCTAGTGCGACTCTGAAAGCTCGGACTAAATTTATGGTACCTGAGCAGCAGGCACACGGGCCTGTATCAGTATTTGTCTCTTGACGAGGAGAATTTGCTTTGGGAACGGCTTGTCGAACATCCGGGTTGGAGACTGGAGGAAGTGGCAGCCTTGGGTGGTATCGCTTTGTGGCAGTGATGGTATGGACCGGTCACTGCGACATGGTGAATATCATCTTGATGATTTTGAACCTATAAGATGATACTCAATGTACTAATCGATAGAAATCTACATTCTGCCAGTTTCGCGTCCATCTATCTAGAGGTAGGCGCGCACAGTGTCAGGCGGGTACTTGCGGCAGTGACGGACAGGCCTCTGATGGGCATCGCACGCCCATTCCATATCAGCCATGGTATGACATCGGAACGCCAGCAGTTTTGGAAACCAGCGACGGAGATATTTCTGCTTCTGCAGTCGACGTAGGGGTAAGACTCATTTAGCTATGGCTGATTATATGGGGGCGCGCGTCGGCCCGCGCCGTACCAATGTATGACACACTTCGGAGGCGCGCCACTAGGAACATTCTCGCGGAGAAGGAAGTGGGCCTAAAGGATCAGCTTGGACTTGTGTGCTAAGAATAGCCTCAATTCAGATTCCATGCTAGCTCACTTTCCGATTGCTTCTGCACGCCGTGATTGAGACGGCATTTTCGATGAAATATGTGTGGATCTCAGACTGCTCAGCCCATTTGCATCGACCATCGTCTCGAGGTCTACGGAGTCGCGAAGACGGCGAGAGCGCCGTCCTCCAAGTATTAGTTGGGTCGGCATCACCAAATTGAAAGAAGAAGTTGCTGATTGGAGCCCTGGGCATATGGCCAATGCACTCTGAATTTCCTGTGACTCGATCTTTCTCTCCAAAGTCACGGTTCTGCAGGGTTATTTGATGGTTCTCGCTAGGGAGTAGAGCGCGAAGTGGATCTGTGAAAGCTGTAGCCAGTAACTCGTCTCCAGTTTCTCAGAGCATGACTTTGCCGATCGTGTTGCGTGCTCTCGGTGCTGCCCACTATGCCAGAATGCTTGCGGATTTACAAGGGGTTATCTTTTACCTTTGCTGCTAGGACGTACTCTCTGGATGTGTCTCTAATGAGTTTTTTCGTTATTTAATTGTGTTGCTGCCAAAGATCATAGCCATGTTGTAATATGATGTGAGTAAGTTGTAGTGATACCTTTTGAATAGCTCAGACTGAACTTGAACATGTCTGGAGACTACATCAAGATGAATACATGCAAGGTAGCTGACCTGAAGGCGATGTAGGCTCCAGGTGTTCAGTTTTCCCTAGGGTGACGTGAAGCCCGAAACAAATGCCAGTTATTCTAGATTGCAAAAGGGAGGCCTGGCAAATATGCTCAAATGCTTGGAGTGGGGGCTGGACCATGCCGTGGTTGACTGCACTGACTACCCTAGTTCAATCATATTTGTGAGGCATTAATTCGGGAGGAAACCACGTGCGACCGTTAATTCATGATAGTAGCGACTAACTCTGGGTGACTGCAGGTGGTAAAAGGGAAGTAACGAATGCTAAGCGAGACAGATGCCTTATAAAGACTGACTGCCTATCTCTTTCATTCTTGTTCGCTAACATTTCTAACATCTCTAAGATAATTGCCCATCATGGAGTACGAGTCTTTTTCGGAAAACGGGTACCACGCGTATCTCCCGTTCCCCTTCCCCAGCAAGTCCGACGATGTCCACCCTAGCGCCGCCGGTAAGTTGATCCGTTCCGCTCCGGACTCGGCTTTGCTCGGGATAAGACGCCCGCTGATCTGATAACTCAGGATCTCCATCTGATAACCAGGACCCGTACGCACCCAACGCTCCGCCGCGCAACATGGCCTCGTCGAACAATGCCGCCACACCTGGCTCAGATTGCAGTCCTGCGCCATCGCCTGCTGAGTCCTCGGGAAGCACCTTCTGCACCGCTGCCGAGTTCGAACAAGACCGCCGCAGCTCCATCCGCCGTGAGTAACGTGATTGCTTTTTCCGCGTGTCCCGCGTACCAGCAGTTCGCCGCGGCTGTTGGCTGCCAGACTTGTCCAACCGCGTGATCGACCCTTGCCCACTTCCACAACTGACACCGACCCAGAACTCGTACCAAGGTCCCCTCCACGCCCTCACGTCGCCGCCACGTTGTCCGTCAACACGCACGCCAATGGCCCCTCCCAGTCGGGCGGGGGGCCTACGAGCATGATACATTCCATCCCGCCCCGACCCAAGCCCGGCCGCAAGCCTGCCACCGCGGAGCCCGAGACCAAGCGCAAGGCCCAGAACCGCATCTCACAGCGCAACTTCCGTGAACGCAAGCAGAAGAATGTGCAAATGCTGCTCGAACAGGTCAACCAGACCAGTACGGAATTCAACGATGCCCGCAACACATGGCTACGGGAAAAACAGCTTCTGGAAGACCGAGCACGGGCTCAAGCACAAGAAATCCAGATACTGACAGAGCGTCTACGCACAAGTGACGCCCAAAAAATTATGTGGAGGAATATGTACCAGAAAGTGAGAGCAGGCGAAGACGTTTGCACGCCAAACTACGAGGAGGACTTTGCTCCCATGCATCCCATGCCGAACTTCGTTCAAATCCGTAGCGCACGCCACGACGCACCGTTCGAGAGCACGCAATCAGGATGCGATCGCTGCACGCCTGAACATTGCGCCTGTCTCGCCGACCTCACCAATGATATGCAACTCCCGGACGAGGCCTCGGCTCGCATGGACGGCATGTCCATGACTGGAATACTTCGCGGCGGCCAAGGAGAACTCGACCAAGAGAAGCATCCCCACGTCGAATTCGAAGTCGACTTCACCAACAAGTTCAAGAGCGCATCTACATTCGCACCATCGACGGAGGACAACAAGATTACAGACTGTGGCTTCTGCGAGGGACAAAAGGACATTTGCATATGCGACCCCCCTGCTCGTGTTGACAGCGCCGACGAGGGCATCTCACTCACGCGCATGAAGAGTGGTTCTTCAGCTGAAGAAGCGAAGCCCAACATGGCCATGACCGGACCTGGCTCTTGTGCCGACTGTCAGTCAAACCCCCAGCAGCGAGCCTGGTGTCAGCGAGTCGCTCAGCTCCGGAGCGAGGAAACCCCTTCGAGCTCACGGCGCAACTCAAGCAAGAGCAGCTCGCTCGATATTATGGAACCCAAGGCATCGACCAGCATAGACATGAGCGCCGGCATTTCGTCGCCTGTGGGTACTGGGCGAACAGTCGGTTGTAGCGATGCCTTCAAGCTACTTGATGGTCGAGTTTCGACGGATCCGAATGCCATGGACTGGCGCCAACTAAAGCCTGTTCCGCAGGCTTTCGGACGCCAGGACACTCGCAGGGACACATTCACTATGGAACCTGGCATGTACAGCGCGATGGAGCTGGATGCCAGCAGCATCCTCACTACCCTCCAACACGCCCAGCGTCCTCTCAGGACCCGCCCGTCTGACGGCCCACATGCGCCGCTGATCGAAGAGGCCGAGGAACGGCGCCGAGCTTCTTTCTCGCCCATGACCAAGGCCGAGGATCACGCCATGATGGACGCAGTCTCTCACTACAATATCGACCACTGATAGCGCCCTCCTGTCTTTGCTTTGCCAGATACCCCCACCTTTAGCGGTTCCGCCAGCAATCCGCGGCGTTGATATGCGAGAGTGTCTGTATCCTGTTTCGCATGGTCGTTCATCCGTAACGAGAACACAACTTGAGGGTTTTGACGGTCGCTATGAATAACGACGAGTGGACGGTTACACACTCTTCACTTTCTTGCATTCTGTATCATATCGCATGGCTACTGCAGCCCGGACTTAGACTAATGACTACATGTTTCAACGAACCCAACCACGGGTCAAATGATAATCTTTCAATTCACACATCTGCCTGCATGTGACGACCCTCAGAGTTCCGCTATCCGTAAATGAGTTTTTCAGGATTATACCGAATGTACGTCCGCCCGTGCCCAGCTCCGCAGCTTGGCTCGTCAACTTCCGGGCATGGGCGAAATCACACCACCGCCGAACCCAAGCTTCCGTTCTCCGAAGACAGACCGCCATTTCTGGTGCAGCCAGTCGCGTCGAATGTGTCTACGCGTACAACATTAAGTTTACATGAGCGATATAGGCTGGAGATGGTTCGGAGCTGATCTTGAGTTGTGAGTGGCTGTTGGGGCATCCGGTGTCGCATCTTATCTGATGATCTGATAAAACTCTGCAGCACTAAACCCCAATATGTGAAGAGGGGTAAAACCACCGACATGCGGGGAGAAGTCTTACCCACAATCTGCGTTCGCTTCTATGCAACATCACGATGGTCGCAAAGGAGCCAGAAAATCTTGGTATGAGAATGATGTTACACTGATCTACAACGAGTGTTGTCACTGCTCTCCGCTTCTCCTTCCGCACCACACGGCTCTGTGCGAACCATCGCGCCTGACTGATGTTCATCCCCGCGCCTTCCATATGCACATGCCGTGGCTGCCTTCTCCCCTCCCTTCCTCCGCATTTCTCGCTCAGCACTACCACTATTTCTTCACCCCATTAATAACGATCTCGTTTCCTTGGCCAACCCACTGGCCATGCGGACCAGCTCTCACAGCGACCTGCGCATGTTGTCAGTATCAACTGTACTCTGAGCCTGACAACTCGTTTCTAGCGAATGCATACCTGTACATCGACGCCCCACCGTTGCGCATTGGCAAGAGCAACATTCGCAGCTTCTTGCTCCAGGGTTGTGGCGGCTGTCGCTAGTTTGCCACCGATGGCGCAGAGTTCTCCACCGAGTTTGTTCAGGTCGGCGGCGAGCTTAAGGAGGTTGTCGGGGGTGTTGTGTGACATATTCGGTGACTTGAGTGTGATGGTTTGATGTGGTAGGTTGAGAATGAGGTAGGGTGCGGAGTGAGTGATGCTTAGGCGCTGTGTATATGTCAAGGTTTGTCGCGTAAGAAGTGTGATAGAGTGACGCTAGTTGTCGATGACAATTATGGCAAGAGGATATATGCGTACTTGGCGATATGGAAGGGTGAATGTGTTTGCATAGCTGAACGGCACACTGATCAATACGCAAGCATTCCAGTAAGGAGCGAACGCGCCTCGGCCAGCGACGCTATACTTGAAGTACGTTCAAACATCTTAACATCACACACAAGCATTCCGATCAGTACAGCGGAGTAAGAGAGTTTGTGTAATTAATCATACAGTCTTCACATTGTGTCTAGCCTTTGCCGCCTTCGTGTCGGTGTTAGCGCTCGACTTCGAAGTGGTATATGAGTCTTTGATGCGATACGATAACCCGCTGCCACATCAGCGCAATACATTTGATTCTTTTCCCAAGTATCTCCATTTAACAACACCAATCCGTACACAATGTCCTCGTCAGGGCACCCAGTCGCACCCACCACTGCACAGCGCGATGCAAACTATCACTACAGTCAGCAACTCACAAAGTTGCAAGACGAGATTATGGATCTAAACAAGATCATCGAGAACACTGCTGCAGATCACAGACGTGAGGCACTTCCGCTATATCCCTTACTCTTACTAAAAGACAACAGGCGAAGTCTCGGTACAAGCCCGCGCCATGACCTGTCTCAACATAAAGATACTGTGGCTTACGTACAAACTCGACCCGATCCTCAAGGTGGACGAAGTCACATCGGAGAGGATGGGCAGACTTTTCCCCGAGATTGCGGAGTATTTCACTCTTGATTAAGTGGCGTACTAGGAGAGATGCGTGTATGAGAGCACCAGCATATCAGTGTGGCATGACTAGAATTGTGAGCACATGGGTGCGGGAGACGTAGTTAAGCATCCATATCAATATCATCTTCCTAACCTAGGGTCTTGCTTCAACAGTGCAAGACGCGCAAGTCTCCTCCGCTCTGGCGCACTGATGGGGACCGTTTTCTTGTCCTCCACTGGCTCTGCTTTGTCTAATTTCTCCGATGAAGCTTCATCTTTCTCATCTGCCTTCTTCAGATTAACCTCTACTCTCCTTTGCACATCGCGCATGAACAGTCCTTGATCGGTCTCTTCTTGATCCTGTGCCGTCAAATCTCGCACCTCCTTGTCAAGCCTCATCTTTGTTTCTCTTATGATTTCTGCTTTGCGTTCTTTGAGCGCGGATTCGCGTCTTTGGAGCGCTTCGCGTGTCAGTTGACAGTTTGCGAGTTCGGCTTCAATGATGCAGAATTCGGAGTCTGGTGTGAGGGCTACGTGAGTGGGTGTGTGTGGATTTTGAGGTGGGCTGGTGGGTGAAGAAAGTAGGGGTAGTGGAAAGCTGACTTCATCTCGCGGTTTTGGAGACGTTGGAGAGGCTACGAGAGGGCCGCTGGTGTTCTCTTCGGGTCGTAAGGCCATGCTTCGGTGTCCGGGTAGAGTCTCCAGGATACCGTGTTTCGCTTTTTGTTCGGCGTCAGCCAGGGCTTGTGATACGACGGGATGAAGGAGGGTCGCTATGGGGAAGGTCATGATTTTTACGTCTTGGGGATAGTGGCAGGCGTTGGAGGAGCGAGACGTGTCGACAAACTAAAGCAGCTTCCCGGTGTTTGCTGTGACCGTTGAGGCTGGTCAACGTCAGGGTCTGCGAAATGGAAAGTACAGTGTCACAAGGGAATGGTGTGCAGCGTTTGATAGAGTTCATACTTTAGACATTGTTGCTGGAACGTGATGTCGCGCTTCCATGTGAACCATCCACCGAGAACACACAATACAGCATCAAGCCTTCGACTCTTCTCGCATCCTCGTCAACGTGTCCAACACTGTTTGCTTCTCAGAGCCGGCCTTGAGCGACTTTATCAAAACATCCTGCTCGCTCTCGGGTGCCATGCCAGCCGTCTCAGGTACCCTTCTATCAAGATTGGTCGGGAAAGGGTATCCTTCAGCGACAACGCTGACGAGAGCTCTGAGCTCATCGCTTAGTCCATGCTGTTGGTACATTACCAACAATCCCTCCCAGGTCTTCTCAACAAGTGCATACGTATCGATAGATTCCATCGGCTTACCAAACGCTGATGAGATCTGGAGCAGATTGGCAGAACGCATGACATCCGCGGAGTCATTCTGACCTGCGGCATGGAACAGCGCTGGATTGAAGAAGAGACCGTCACCCATCTCCAGTGGCACAGATACATACTTCTCAAGGAAGTAGTCCTGGAACTCAGGGAGGCGGTATGCCATGTATCCTTCGTCAAACTTCTGGCTGAACGGCAGCAATCGCGTCGGTCCACTCTCCACTGGCATGTCTGAGTGTGCGACAGCTCCTTGTAGCGTGAGAAACTGTGACGCGACTTGCATCGCCTTCGGAAACTTCGCACAAGATTCGTTGTCCTGGAAGCCAATGTGGTAGTCTCTGTGCGAAATCTGGGCCTTCGCGCCTGGCTTCACAATGTTGACTTGTGCTGTGAGGCGGTGGTGTGGGCCGAGCCAGGCTTCAGATATCAGAGGTAGCCATGGGTTTGTGTAGTACTGCGCGAATGACTCTGGGTCTTTTTCGCAGTGTTTCGAAATGGAGTTCCAAATGCGATCGTTCGCGCCGGCTCCAGCAAAGTGGTCGCCGCGTTTGCCGGCCACTTTCTTCTCTTCTGCAATGATGTTTGCATACACGTTGTTTACGTTTTGAAGAAGAGATACGTCTTTGCAGAGACCTTTGGTGACGAACACGCCTGGTCCGGAAAGTAGGATGTGGTAAAATTCATCCTGTAATGCTGAGCGTTGTTCTGGGGAGAGCGAGGCGTAGTCGGGCAAATTATATATCGGCACATTCGCTTCGATCTTGCTTGCTAGTGGGTAGTGGCAGGGAACAGACTCCGTTGTAAGTTTCTTGAACTCGTCCAGTGATGGTGGTTGCTTGACGGAGAATAGCCGAGGTCCGATTGGCGGCTGGTGACCATTGGTGTGGCCGTTCGCGGAATGCATTTTAGATGTCAGAATGTATCAGAGATGTCATGTATGGCATCGCCCTCATTTCAATGCTATATAATCGCGTCGGCTACATAGGTGATGGGTAAGCTTGTGGGATGATGTACCAGATCGGCAATTCTGCCCGCTTGCGGTGGTTGTTCCTTCTTTGGGAAGCGGAGAAGGCGGCGGCCCCACTTACGATTACAAACCCCTTGCGCAATCCATCCTCTCCTCCAGTACCACCTGTCGTTCGACACCAGTTACAATGATCTTTCGCGATTTACTTTCCACATGGGAATAAGAACAGTGGGTAGAAACATGAGCTATCGCGACCTGGTTGCAGGCACTGCTCTCGTGCTTTTCTTCTCACTCCTCGACTTTACCACGGCACAGCGGCACCTTAGTATCAGTAATCAACACAGCCTCTGATCCTTCGCGGCGCGGCAAAGCCCACCCCCAGAGCTTAATGAGACCGCAACCATGGATTTCGACTTGAAGCACTGCGGAAGACCAAAGACTCGTGCACTATTTTCAAGCTCCGTCGCCAGTTCAAGTTTCCATTTGTCATGTGCACGGAGGCCAATTGCGCAGGTATGGCCGTACACAATTGCAACGGTAAATCTTTATAAAGAGTGTATTGGCTATGTTCAAGATTCCACGGACACCTGCAAGCCTTGGGTCATTATAGTAATGGCACATAACCCTGCCCTTGCGCCATACGGCAGACTCAATCGCGCAGAGCTTTGCAGATAGCTTGCTCAACACCATGAGCTTTTCTACTTCTCATTCTCTACTTCCTCGACCTCCCAGTCTCCATACACAACTCCAGGTCGTCCGTTTCGAACACCAGCGCGTCTTGGCAACCCTCCATCGGGTCCAGCGTCGCGAGGCCCGTCGGAATCCGAAGTATGATCCGGGGATTCAGCTCGCGGATGATTTCGAGGATCGGGTCCCGGCCCGCCCATACCTCCAGGGAAAAACATCGGGCCCCGCGGGAAAGGCATGCCGCCCGGTGGCATCGGCCCTCCTGCACCTCCGCCAGCCATGCGCATCTGCTCTGCCATCATCTGCTGGCGATATGCGGCCATGATCATCTGTTCCTGTTGCGCTTCCATCATTTGCTCGCGCTGAGCCGCCATCATCATCGCTCTCATGCGCTGCTGTTCCGCCATTTGCAGGCGTTGTCTTGGCGTCATGCCCTGCATTTGCGCTTCTTCCAACTGCGCTCTCATCTGCATTTCCAGTTGCATCTGTCGCATCATCATGACTATCCTGGGGTCCATGGTTGATGTCGGTGTTCAGGCTCCTGATGTGCTGAGAAGTAGTCTAGAGAACGAGCACGGTTTCCGGCAGTACCAAGGCTTTTCCGTGAGCTTTGGGAATTTCGGTCGTGTCAAGCCTGGTGTATAACGATTCGCAGAGGTATGTTAACAGGGTCTGTGCCTCTAGCCGGGAGAGATCGCTGTCGCAACACATCAATGTTCATGATCAGTGAATAGATGAAGTGAAGACTTCGTTATTGAATCGCACCCACCGACAACATGATCGGAAAGAGTTTGTTGGTGATACCTGAGCCATCACGTAGCGCACAGTTGCGGCGTGCATTCAACGCGATATGAGGGTTCAGCAATCGTCACGATCCGAACTTTGGATTTGTCAGAACTCTACTTCACGCTATCTAGCCAACTACCAGTACGCGCTCAGTTGATAAAGCAATGACATACATCAATTGCCGTCTGGCGAAAGCGGCGCCAAAGCAGCCTCCCTCTCCCTCTGATCCATCGCCGCCATCATGCGCTTTAGAAGGTCTGTCGTTCTGTTTGCAGACTCACGTACAACTATCAATTGCGTCAATATCATCTCCCGCCTGTCGGGACCATCTAGCTTGTTGTTGATTTGCTCCATAGTCGCCACGCCCTCCTCATACAGCTGCATCCAAGTCCAATGCTCTACCCACATATGCCTGTTCTCCACCGAGACCTTGGTCCTGGCTTCACTCAGAGCAGCCTTCATATCTTCGAGTAGCTTGGCGCTACGCTGACAAACTGAAGGAAAGTTTTCGGGAGTCAACCTGCCGTTGAGGAATTCCTCGGGGAAGGCGTCGATCTGCATGAGGAGGGCTTCGCAGGCCTTGAAGGGGTCAGGGACTTGGAGCTCAATTTCTTTTAATTCGTTTTGGTGTGCCATTTCGTCGTCGGTGAGTCTCAATGTAGCTGGATGCTTGGTTTGAAGTGAAACGCTCGAGAAAGAGGTGTTGGTTGCGAAGGCACAGGCGACCAAGAGAGTGAAGTTCAGCTAAAATATTGGTGTTTTGCCGTAAGGTGAATGTATAATTGCGCCTCGAAGAAATTACGACTTAGACAATGCTGACATTGTCATTCAACAGACGGTACAGTGATTTAGTCCCCATGGGTTGCTGCTGCCTGCTTACTTGCGGATAGATCTGTTGTACAATAACAGTGCCTCGGAGTGACTTCCTCACAGATCACCAAACCCACCCTCAACCGTACATAGGAACGAACCATCAACCATGTCCCTCAAATCAGCAGACGAGAGTAAGACACCTGTACGGATTCTAAAAAGCACTATGTTTGATGAGTGTAAGAAGATACATACAGGAGTCGAGCGCCTTCTCGAACGAACAAACATCGAGGGAATGACACAGCCACAGCTGAAGTCTGCATATGAAGATGTCGTCAAGATACTCGACCAGTTTACCAACGCGATCCAGATTTGCGACGTCCACATTCATAGATTGAAAACGACAATCCTAATGGATCTAACAGAGCCCCGTTCAATCCTTTTCCTACAAGAGAAGTGGAACAAAGCTCTCATCGACAGATATCTAAAGTCATTACGACAACTTCACAGCCTCGAGCGTAAGCTCAGATACGCCAAAGAGGGGAAGGAGCTATTTGCCCTACCGGATTACAATACTACTGCATATATTCCAGCCCATCCGGATCACGATATAGAATGCACCGGACGTACATTTGTGATCGCGCGCATACTGTGGCTGATGAAAAAGGCCGAGAGGAACCTGGATACATTCCCTGCCCGAGGTTATCCACGCTACATACGCCAGGGGACTTGGCAAGACGATCCAGCTGAGCAGTGTCTGATTCTACCACAAGACAAGAAATGGATGCTGGCCCCATGTGAACATGAGCTCCTATGTCTACCCTCATCTGAGGAATGGTCGGCCTTGTTTTTGCACATCGGCCATCTGACTATCCTCGAGTGGAAATCTCTGGGTGAACCTTCGGCTAATATTATGGATATCGGTAGGAGTATGGGGGATATGAAGCTCGTCCAAGGCTTCACGGAACGCGCCACGGACGAAGCAGTAGAGGCTGGTTTCGAAGAGTGTGAGATATGCGGACGCAGCTTCTCCGATCAGATTGGACGAGATGATGTGGAGCCAGCTGTAAAGACGATCTGTGGCCATTATATAGGCGAGCAATGCCTTCAGGCTTGGATCAACACGCTCGCTGTCAACCATAAAGAGATGGATGCATCGTGTCCGATGTGCAGGACTAAACTATGTATCGGAGCATTTCCACCCAAGATTCGAGACCGAGTCTTCGAGTTGGTAGAGTTTATGCGTAATGATCCGGCATTCGATAGAGAGGTCGATCGGTTTCTGTTGAGCGCGAAGGAGGGAGATGTGAGGCAGTGCTACGGCCCTGAGCTCGGTGTCATGCTTGCAAAGCTGTCTGTGAAGATTAGCGAGGGGGAGAAGATGCTGAATAGCATTCTCAACAGCATCGACAAGTTACGAGGAGAATGTAACAGGTGGGGGACGTTATCGTAGCCTACTAGTGCTATATGGATTTGTTCGATCGCGAGTACTCCATCGTCTGGACTGGTGCCATGATCGGAAGACGCGTGGGCTTATTGAGTGACGGTACCTATGATCGTGAGTATTTCGATGCTTAACGACAAAAATCGTCAGTGTAGAAAGTAGTGAGAGCGTACCTGCGTGAGAATCTGTTACTCTCAGAATTCCAGATGGAGCGGTCTGCAATCATGCATCGACTCGTGGGTCAGCGAGGAGAAACAGGGCGTGCCACCTACTCTAATTGTCCAACGCCACCGCACGACTATATTGATCTGTTTCCAGAAGTTGTGCGGCCGATCCTGTACGACAACGCAGCCTTGGCATCTAGCGGTATTGCAATTGACAAGGAGGCTGTCACCTGTCTACCAGGCATCCTTGCGAGCGGAGGAAATTTCAAGGTTCACGGCGGCTTGGACGTTCCGTTCCCGTTGACATGTGGTGTGTGCGAGTGTGTGAAGCTAGGCTTCCGCCTCACCACCAATCTCGTTCAGAACAGTCGGAAGTCCAGACCGTGGCCCGAACGCTACGATGACCAATATCGGCAGCCGACGGACCATTGCTATCGTGAAATCGGATTCGCATCGCGGGTAGTGGATCCCTACACAGCCCGGGTGGCATCCGCGGAACGAATAGGAGAATTCCAATATCGGCGGTTTCTTTTGGTGCATATTCGCCAAGGTGCCAGAGATTCAAAACGTGAAACGCATGATCACCCCAGATCTTGGCGACAGCGGTTTCCGCTGTGGTTGTGTTGGTAGTGTCGAGGCTTGGCACGGCGCTTCCACCGCTTAAATAGGTTTCAACGTGTGGTTGGGACTCCTGTTTTCATCTAAAGTGAGACTAGAACAAAAGAATCGTTCTATGCGACTGGGTACTATGGGCTTAGGATGGCTTATGACGCCTTGGGGGTGGGGTGGCGCCGTGTAGATTAGATGAAGAGAATGGGTGTTGATGAAATTTAGGGACCGAAAAATGGATATCCCTCCAATGGAGCGGAACGATGCGGTGAACCACGCTGGGAAACTGGTTTGTATAAGTATCGCAGTGGTTACCGTGTTGTAAAAATCATCGCAATCATCCAGCATTCGATACCAACCAGTACATTCGCTTCCAACTTTTTACATTCACTTCTTTTGAACATATTCATTCTTTACCATCAACATGAAGGCCTCAATCATCCTCTCTCTTCTTGCGCCCTTGACGGTCGATGCGCACTACATCTTCAACCGCCTCATGGTCAACAACCAGGCCATTGGTGGTGACTATGCTTACACCCGCAAGAACACCAACTCCTACATGCCCTCGTTCACCGCCGACATCGTCAACTCCCCCGACCTGAGGTGCAACAAGGGAGCCAAGGCTGGAGGTGTTCCCACCTACACCGTCAAGGCCGGTGACAAGATTGGCTTCAAGCTCGCATTCAACGAGAAGATCGAGCACCCCGGCCCGGGCTTCGTCTACATCTCCAAGGCCCCTAGCAGCGTCGCCAACTACGATGGCAGCGGTGACTGGACCAAGGTCATGGAGAGCGGCCTCATCAACCCCAGCCAGCCCGGTGTCGACACTGCCTGGGACAGCTGGCAAAAGGACCGCCTTGAGTGGACCATCCAGAAGAGCATCCCTGCTGGCGAGTACCTTGTCCGCGTTGAGCACATCGCCATCCACGAGGGCCACGTTGGCAAGGCTCAGTTCTACATGGAGTGCTTCCAGCTGAAGATTGAGTCTTCTGGTACTGGCAAGCTGTCCCCCACAGTCAAGATCCCCGGTCTTTACAAGGCCAACGACGCCGGTATTGCCTTCAACAAGTGGTAAGTTCATCCCAACCGTACGGAATTCTCGTGCCAGACATACTAACACAGTCCCAGGAACAACCCCAAGTCTTACCCCATGCCCGGCCCCAAGCTGTGGAACGGACAGTAAGCGACTCGTTTCGCTCACTGGTGTTCCATCAGGCAGTCAAGTTGAGGAGGAATCGGTCTTTTTTTACACATTGCACGCCCTAGTGGTGCTTACCTTCTACCTTTGCCCGCATTCATAGCGCTCGATCTCAGTAGCTTTGGACAAAATTACAATGCGTTTACCTCAGTTCGATGTTCCTTGATTTCTGTGATGATGGCGATGGGGTGTGAGGCTTGGCATTTGGTCGACAGATTGTGGATCGTGATCAGCCAGCCTTGTATACTCAGCTGGTGACCCGAGCGCAGGCAAGGCGACAAGTCGCGCGCGCCTACTGCCGTTAGACCGCTGTTAGTAGGAGGGCTAGAGGCCTGTTCACATTAGCGTACAACAACAAGACAGCTGTAGAGTGTGCCCGATGGTGGGAACATCTGTTCGAGGGCGCCAGCGCAGTAGTTCTATAGCGGCCCAATGCATAACGAAGATGCAGCATCGCCAATAATGCGCAACTAGATGCGCAACAAAGGCGGTTATGCAGGGCGAGTGCGCAAGATAAAGCGAATGTCGCGGTGTAGAGTTGAAGATTGTGTGACGTGGTAGGCGAAGTGGGCCGCCTGCTGGCCAGTGCGGGTCGCGGTTGCCCGGGGAGCGGTCGCTGAATCGTGTTTACCCAACCAAGACGGGACGTCAGGTTGCGATAGGCCCTGCTTAGCTTTACCATACCACATCCCCGCTATCAATCGGGGCGTGACCACAGAGAACTGCTCTCTCCCATTGCTACCATCGACATCTGTCTTTCGCTGGAGCATTTTGCGCGTCCCACACCTAATCGACGCCGCCTTTCACTATTCTAATCGACGCATGTCATCCACGCGCCGTGCATACCCCGAACAAGTTGCCGGTCAACACCAAGTACTGTGTAATACAACATCCACATAATACCCAACATGGCAGTCGGCCAGGCGCTTCCAGTGCGCTTTCCTTGCTGGTGCAAAGCTGTCTATTCATGGGGAGGCGAGGTGAGTTCAGACGGAAGCTGAGTTACTGTTGCAACTTATCTGACAACTATACTAGACCAAACGCGATCTCGGATTCATAGAAGGCGATCTGATTGAAGTCCTCAATGCCGGCGATGGAGCTTGGTGGATGGGCCGGTTGAAGCGCGACAGGCGTATGGTCGGCCTGTTTCCATCCAACTTTGTCGAGCTGCTCAGCGAAGACTACCAGCCATGGGCGCGCAACGGCAGCGGCGGAAGCATGTCGAGGCAGAACAGTGCCCAGGAACAGCCGAAGCCCGCGCCACAGAAGCAGAAGAGCATGTTCAGGAAGCCCTTCACGGCCTATGCGGCTGCAGGCGCCCCGAATCCAGCTGCAGCGGCGCGAGAGAGGCTCAAGGCCGGCGGCATCAACTCACCAAACGGCAGTGTCAAGACCAAGTCCCCCTACTCGTCGATGAAGAGGTCGTCTATCGAGAGCCGAGACAGCCCGTCCCCCGCCACGTCGACAAGAAAACAGTCGAACCTGCGCGCAGTGTCACCGCGACCCGCCTCCAAGAGGACGCCTGTAGCACGAGCTGTATCGCCAGCACCGCCCTCACGACACGGCTCGCACGCACGCGCACCCTCTCCCGCACCGCCCGCCGAATACCGCTACCAACCTCGCGCCGTCTCACCAGCACCTCCCATCCGACGCGGCTCGTACATCCCGCCACAGGCTGCCGCACCTCCAGCCCAATATCAATACCAGCCTCGTGGAGTGTCACCTGCACCTCCCATACAACACCGAAACTACGCCAGAGCGGCATCTCCAGCTCCCCCACAACAGATACAAGACCTATACCGAACAGCTTCGCCAGCACCCCCGAGACAACATCAAGACTATTATCGGGCAGCGTCGCCAATTCCTCCACGACAAAGTCAGGATTTATACCGCGCAGCCTCACCAGCACCCCCAGTTCACTACCAGCAGCACTCGAGAGCTGTTTCTCCTGCGCCCTCGTTCCAGTACCGAGCATACGACCGTGGACCTTCGCCAGCCCCATCGTTTGGCGAGCGTTCGCGCGCTGCCTCACCAGCCCCCTCGATCCAATACCGCGCATACGACCGAGGCCCATCGCCATCTCCTTACCAACACCAACTCGATTACGACGATCACAGCCGCGGTCCATCGCCTGCGCCTTACGATGACGGATTCGAAGCAGACGTTGGCTCGCCGCCACCTCCACCTCCACCACCGCATCGTGTTGCTTATGACCCCAGCAGAGCTCCATCTCCCGCGCCTCCTTCCCACAACGGTTTCATCACACCCGAACCGCCCTCGCCTGACCCAAGAACACGTGCAGGCCACTTCACACCTTCCCCGCTTACGGCAGCAATGGATGATGTCATGACGTCTCTGCAGGATATGACAACGTCGAACAGTAACGAATCGCCAGAAGACTCTCCAACTCCAGCGAACCCGTGGTCTCCAGACGCATACGATCAAGTGTACCAAGAGTCAGCGAAGAAGGTCAGGGCACAGTCCGCGATGGACCAGGGTGATGAGGATGAAGAGGAAGGCCTTCCAGACGTCAACAACTACATGAAGCGCATGGAAAGTCGTCTGAGGCGAATGAAGCAGCAGGAACAAGCCAGGAACGGTGAACTTTTCATTGGCGAGGATGAAGGACCAACTGTACCTCTGAAAAGCTCCCATCAGAGGCCTGGATCCTCGAGGGCAGACACTGACCCAGAAATTCAACGGAAGGGCTCGAAACTGCTTAACCACCGCAAATCTGCTTACAACATGGGACGCAATGCCCTTGGACGAACATTTACGAGCAAAACGAACTCTACGACTACGACCCATACCAGCAGCAGCACCGATCGCAGCTTGATGTCTGGACACTCTGCGACGAACATGAGTGCTACAAGCGCCGGAAGCTACTACCGCAAGAAGTTCGGCAAAGACCGACCGAAGAGCGTAATGAACACGAAGGACACAGCTGGGAAGGGATACGGCTTCGACGATGGACGACCAGAGACGCCCTTTACTGGTGTCACGTATCACTCCAGCCACGCTTCACAGCCACGACCTGGTTCCAGTGATAACCAACAAGCTGAGGTTAGCACACCAGCAACAGACGACCCGGATCCGCTTGGTGGACTGAGGCAGCCTCTGAAGACGAAGCGCAGCGGCTTCTTCCGCAAGATGATAGACACGGCGAAGACTCAGGCGGCAAATGCTCGTAGCACCATCGATACGATAAGCAGGCCAGGATCCCGAGCTGCTAGCCGAGCAGCGGGTCGTGCAACCAGTCGCGCCGCAAGCCGGATGGACAGCAACGAGTCAACAAGTATTGAAGGAGGCAAAGCGACCCACACGGCAAACCCCTCGAGAGATACGGGGCTGGGGACGGTCGATTGGGTACAAGTCCGCCGTGACGTCAACCGATCCAACTCTCTCAGCAAGAACGAGCGTGCGGAGCGAGCCGAAAGATGCCAAATGATGGATATCCCCGTCTTGAACCCGATTGAGATCTTGTACGAGTCAGCGGAAGGCGACGAGGGTCTTGACGGCCTTCCCATCACCGAGCCTACCGATTTTGCAGCTACCAGTCTTGGCCACGTTGACAAAAGCACGCGATTCATCAACAGCGTTCCACTTGGAACTAACCCAGCAACCTTGGCTCAGGCATACGTTTGCCGACCTTACCGGAGCGACATGCAACGATTACGGGCCATCTTTACCTGGGTCAGCGAGCGTATCGCGTGGGAGGACGACTTCGAAGGCGAGATGGACCCGAAGCATGTGATTCAGGGCAAGCGTGGATGCTCTCAAGAGATCGCCATGGTTGTGGCAGAGATGTGCGCTTCTGTTGGAATGCATGCTGAAGTTGTTCGTGGCTATTTGAAGACGCCTGGCGAACCTCTGGATCTGGAAAGCGTTGCCCGACCGAATCACTTCTGGAACGCTGTCATCGTTGAGGGCGAGTGGCGTATCATGGACTGCTCGCTTGCTGGGCCTACAAATCCAAAGCGAGTCCACTACTCAACGGCGGGATCATCCGTGGCGGAGACGTGGTACTTCCTCGCTCGTCCCATGGAGATTTGCTATTCTCATGTTCCGCTCCTGCCCGAACAGCAACACATTTGCCCTCCACAGCCTCACGAGGTGCTGATGGCTCTGCCTTGCGCAACACCGGCTTATTTCCGCCACGGTCTCAATATGGTCAACTTTGACACTAGCCTTCTCAATTTGGACAACCTCGAGATGGGTCACGTGTATATTGACGTGCCGGAAGACGTAGAATGCGTTGCAGAAGTCGAGGCAAGATCTTACTCACAAGACATGGACGGCGACTTTTTCGAAAGCGGTGAAATTGTCAAAAAGCCGGCATTGGCGCAAGCTGAATGGTACGGCGGCCAGAAGAGATATACCGTCAAAGCTCTTCTACCGGGTGATGGAGGTCAGGGTGTCCTGAAAATCTATGCAGGACCTCGGGGGCTCATGGTAAGTTTATTCTATGAAACTGTCAATACATGCATGCTAACGTTTCTCAGCACTCAAACAAGATGAACCCTCATAACCTGGCGATCGGCCTCCCAATGACGCATACCGGCACCAACCCTCCGTACTCATTTTTGACACTCCACCCTACGCCCCATGCTCAACGAAACGATCTATACGTCGCTCAGCCACAGTGCGCCAATTTGGCTCTAAACAATACTTTCGTCTTTTGCGTGCGCCAGCATCCATCATCCCTCACAAAGTCGCCCGAACCCAGTCCTGCGATGCACGGCCGAGCGTCGCCAAATCCCTTTGCCCGCCCTGCTTCTGCTATGAGCATGCAGAGCATCTCAGCCACTGGTTCCAACTACACAAACCCATCGCAAAGCTCCTCCGGATCAGCAGACAGCAGGAGTAACAAGCCCGCTAAGCTAGCCGTACAAACACCCTCTGGCAAGATTATCCGCCTGACGAGAAAGACGGAGCACATGAGCAGTACCAACGATGCCGACGGTACGGCTTGGGAGACGATCATCAAGATTGGAGAGAAGGGCACATGGCGAGGCTTGGTACTTGCCGACCGAAGCGCGAGGTGGTGTGTTTTCGCTCAGTGGGAGTGTGCTTGATGTTGTAGCAACCTTTCTCTTCGAAGTACGTATTATGACTTGTAATGATAGCGTTTGGTTATAGTATGACCGCGACGGCCGTGACGGCGCTTTTGCATAACTCGGCGTTTCTGTAGGATATGGGGTGTGAGAATACTATTATGGCGTATTTGGTAACAAGACAATGTTTGAGCTTTTCAACTGTGATGTGTGACGAATGTGACCGCAATGATCAGCCCGTACCGATATCAGGTTATGTTCTGAGTCAAAGGCGTATGTTATGCTTGTTAGTGAGTCATCTTGATCTAATTAACACTCGCTACTAAACTGTCGATGCACAGAAAAGACAGCCATGTACTCCATAGTGACTCGTACCTGCCAAGCTCGGCGATAAGGCGCTGCCCCGCGTCATCAGTCCACCCCACCACGTCTTTTTCCCAACCCCAAGGACTGTCCGACGACAACACCATACGCGCACTGTATCACCGCCAACATGGACGCGCAAATCGCCGAATGGCAACAACGCTCCGAGGCACTCAAGCCCCTCAACCTCAAGCAAATTGAGCCCCACCTCCTTGAACTCGATGCCCACCTCACCCTCCGCTCCCACATTGTCGGCTACACCCTCTCCGACGCCGACACCATAGTATGGAAGACGATCCGCGAGAACCGCGTTGCGCACGCCTTCATCAAGCAGGATCTGATGAAGAACCTGTGTCGCTGGTTCAGGTATATCGAGGAGGCGTATCCACAGAGTGTGGTTGTTCTCAGTGGGGGACAGGGTAAGAAGGAGGATGGGAAGGCGAAGGGAAAGAAGGAGGGGGGCAAGAACGATGACGCGAATTATGATATTGGGTTGCAGGATGTGGGTGATGGGTCGGGGATTGTTACTAGGTTTCCGCCTGAACCTTCGTAAGTTACTCTCTCAACTATGCGAACCAATTCTAACTGTATCGCAGAGGTTACCTCCACATCGGTCACGCAAAGGCAGCGCTGCTCAACGACTATTTCGCGCACGAGAAGTACAAGGGCAAGCTCATCCTACGTTTCGACGACACAAACCCCACAAAGGAGAAGCAAGAGTTCCAAGATGCTATCGTCGAGGACTGCGCGCTTCTCGGCATCAAGCCAGACCAGGTCTCATACACCAGTGATTGGTTCGACCAGCTGTACGAGAGCTGTGTGCAGGCGATCAAGGATGGACTGGCATACGCAGACGACACAGTACAGGAGAAGATGCGCGACGAGCGCATGAACGGTGTCGCTAGCGCCCGTCGTGACGCCAGCGTTGAGGACAACCTTGCGCACTTCGAGGAGATGAAGAAGGGCAATGAGGAGGGCCTGAAGTGGTGCATTCGCGCAAAGATGTCGGTTGACGACCCGAACAAGGCCATGCGCGATCCTGTCATCTACCGCTGCAACCCCCAGGCACATCACCGCACCGGCGAGAAGTGGAAGATCTACCCTACCTACGATTTCTGCTGCCCCATCGTCGACTCGCTTGAGGGCGTCACCCACGCGCTACGCACAACAGAGTACAACGACCGCGACGCACAGTACCAATGGTTCATCAAGAACCTCAAACTGCGCAAGGTGCACAACTGGGGTTTCGCGCGTCTAAACTTTGTCCGCACGGTGCTGTCCAAGCGTAAGCTCACCAAGATCGTTGATGCCGGTATTGTTGCGGGCTGGGACGACCCGCGCATGCCAACTGTCCGCGGTGTCCGTCGCCATGGTGCCGTCATCCCGGCTCTCCGCGAGTTCATCCTCAAGCAAGGTCCTTCCAAGAACATTGTCAACCAGGACTGGTTCGCCTTCTGGGCAACTAACAAGAAGCACATTGAGCCTACTGCTGCCCGTTACACTGCGATTGACGATTCTGGTCGCGTTCCCGTCACCATCATTGGCGCGCGCGAGGGCGTCATCTCCGAGGACAAGCCGAAACACGCCAAGTACGATCTCGGTAACAAGAAGATCGTCTTCAGCTCCTCTGTCATCATGGAGCAAGCCGACGCGCAGTCTTTCGCTCAAGACGAGGAGATCACACTGATGAACTGGGGTAACGCCATTGTGCGCAAGATCAGCCACTCCATCAACCCCCTCGAGATGGCCAAGCACGGCCTCAAGACCGTCACCGGCCTCGAGCTCGAACTTCACCTTCAGGGAGATGTCAAGAAGACATCCAAGAAGGTCACTTGGTTGAGCAACGATCAAGATCTCATCCCTGTTGAGCTGGTTGACTACGACTACCTCATCACAAAGGACAAGCTGGAGCCGGATGACAACCTTGACGACTTCCTCAACAAGGAGACTGAGACGAGGACCAAGGCTATGGCTGACTGCAATGTTGCTGAGCTCAAGGTCGATGATATCGTACAATTTGACCGCAAGGGCTTCTTCCGCATCGACCGCGCTTTTGCGCATGGTGAGGCGGTTGTTGCGTTCCAGATTCCCACTGGCAAGAGCAAATAGATCTTGCTCTTGGACTTTACGCATTAGGTATGCCGTGATAGTACAGAACTGGCACCAGTTCAGTGCACCCTATCACATCCAGAATCAAGAAGGACTAAAGTCAAAGCTCTCATGTGCCACTTCCACTTCTCGATTCTTTGATTTACTAAATGTTCTTTTGGGCTGCCTCATATGTACAATCAAATGAGGAAGTTGAGTCCTTCCTGACATCTTCCTTCTAGTTGTGATTCGCTTCTGCTTCTTTCATGGCCGAATGAAGGCCACAGCTTCCAGGTTGCCATGCATTCCAAACTAAAGCATTGCTCCTTCCCTCGGCAGAAATTTTCACCTTCACTTTCCTCGCTCATTGTTCATCGTAGCTCCTGCAGACTCCCTAAAATCTCCTCACCTTGCTGGCTCGAAGTTTCTTCTCCTTCTCTTCTACATCTCCATCGCCGCTACCTTCAAACTCACGGCGTATCTTCGCCTCAGCAATTGCCCTCACGCAACAGCACCAGAGGAGTCACCATGAGGTTCTCCGTTCCTGCTGTCTTCCTGACAGCATGCAGCATGCTCACAGTTACTGCTGCACCAGCAACCGGAACGGGAGAAAGTGAGTAGTGCCACCCACCGCGACGAAAGCTCTTGCTAATGACCACAGCCACCGATGTAGCACTCGGCTCCGAGACCATCACCCTCAACCTAGGCCACAACGGCATCAACGTCGGCGACAGCAAGACCCTCTACCACGACGTCAACAAGGCCCTCGAGGAGCTCTGTTCCGAAAACTATTGCCTGGACAGGCCCGCTTCATTCTCCGTCTCGGTCGTAGAGTCCACCTCGCGTCCCCCGTACCAGAGGCGCCGCGTCAAGGCGTCAATCAGCCTGACCGTCCTGATGGCCGACTGGGGCGGCCGCGCCGATGTCCGCAAGGTCTTGAGCAACACCATCGCCGCAGCATTCGAGCGCGGAACCTACGATCCGAAGAACTGCTACATGAACCGGATCAAGGGCGACAAGATTGAGCATTTCCGGGACTGTATGACGACGGACTATGCGGAGGTGCTTTTGTCGAATGGATACAACATGAACGTCTTGTTTGAGGGGCCGCATGGTCCGGTGAAGGCGCTGAACTATGATTGTAAGAGGGAGGTGGATGATATGGACTCGTTCTTGAAGAACGACTTGCCGTGGAAGCCGAAGGATGCTGATGTCAATTGTATGCCGAAGTAGATGCGAGGGCGATATATGATGGGATATAGAGGGGTATGTAGGATAAAGACGAGGATTCACCCCGGAAAAGGCGAGGGGATGGTGGAATACAGGCGATCTCATTTGATGGTCACTGAGGCAGCGTGATATTGCCTAAGACTTTCAGGCTTCTCATAGGATCTTGAAGTCATACTGTAGTATGAAGGTAGTAATGAAGCTTCACATTCAAACAACAGTGAGGTTGCTCATGGGTATCAGATTGATTCATGTACCATAGCTAGATCTTTTCTAGGCTCGTGACTCTTGTCGCGGCCACCGCCCACCCACCCGACGACATCATGTCGTCATACACAAATCGTTATGAACAAGCCGCCAAACGACCAAAATTCTGTCTGGCGAGGCATTGTCAAGTCCGACATGCTTCAGCGTGATCATATCTTCGAGCCGCAAGCCAAGTGTGGATTTACTTGGAGTTCGACCCACCGCCCTCCTTCCTCCCCTGCGTCCCCTCCTTAGTAACCTCATCAGGCTCACCCTCCTGTAACTTCTTCTGCCTCTCCTCCTCACGCTTCCTCTCATGCTCCCTCACCATATCGGGCGGGCTATCCTCAATGAGGTCCGAGTCACCACTCAGTCCACTCCACTTAGGCAGACCATCCGGGATATCCATAACACGCTGGCCGTAGAACATGTGGCAGCGGGGCTTGAAGTACGCCTTATCCTCGTCGGTCTTGAGGTGCACAAGCGAGGGGAAGAGCAAGATCATGTTGCGGCCCTCGTCCATGATGGGCGAGTGGCAGTAGGAGCAGCGCACTTTGCAGGGTAGCTTGTGCTCGATGGATTTGTCGGTTGGGTCATACCATTCTAGGTCGTGGTGGCCGTTGGTGAAGTTGATGTCGTCTTTGTGGAAGATGGCGGCCCATTGGAAGGGTGCGGCTGAGGGGAGGATGTTAGTATGCATGCTGTGTGTGATGAAGTATGGGAGGCTTACCATGTTGTGTCTGGCAGGTGGTGCAATGGCACAGCTTGCTGTCTAGAGGCTCTCTTCGGCTGAGCTGGTACTGAACCTTTCCGCAATGGCAGTTGGCCTCGTACTTGACGTCAAAGTCCTCGTTCTTCTCGTGGACGCGGTAAGGGGGACGCTGCTTCCACTCAGACTTGCCGGTCGTCTCCTGACCGCGGCTCTGGTCCTTCTTAACCTGTTCCTTGTCCATTCTGAAGGCGGATTGAGAGAAAGCGGGATACTGTCGCGTGAGGTGTGAAGCAACTAGTCGGGCACGGGGTACAGCTCTTGAAGTCGTTAGAAGTGGTAGCCGACGGAATGCAATTGAAGCTGCGGACATGAATAGAGAATTGGAGGGGATGTGGTGGTGTTACGTGGGTGGTTTTGATGTTTGCTTGCCGTCATCATCGATGCTTTATTTGGGGAGGCGCGTTGATCTGACGTCACCATGACCACAATTCCGCTACGCGACAACGCGTGCTCTAGATTCCTTATCCCCATTGTGGGCATCGATCGTCAAAAAGAATACGCCCACGCGCCTTTCCGTCAGCGAAAACGCTCAGATATGGAGCCCAGATTTCGCCTGCCAATGCTATGCTTTTGCTACACAATCCCATTCGTCAATTCCTCCCCTAGTGTCCCACTCTCCCGCACTTCATCGCGATCGATCTTGCATCGCGGTCTGCTATGAGCCGTAGCCCATGACCCTGACATCGTCGGTAGCCGTGCATTTGGCGGCAGCCATCGTGTTTCGCCATGTTTGATCTACTAATGATGGGTTTTCAGCTACCGCATCCCCAAAAGCCGGTTGTAGCTGGCATTTGCGCTAACGCACGGAGTGGTTCCGTGCCTAGCGTTCCACAAAGTTTCATCGCAAGTAGCTTAGGTTCCTTTCAGTAGCTTTTGAGCTTCTTTGCTGGACAGACCGAAGACATTAATTAGGTAGTCGAGTCTGCCGACGTTGTTAGTACAAGCATTTTGGTCGATTGATCATCTTCACTCACTTGATGTCTCCTGCTATCCGCCTGCGCACAGCCTCGAACTCAACTTCAGCTTTGTCTCTTGTCGCATCCTGCCTCTTCGAATTAATCGTCTTGACACGCAGCTTGAATCTTCCGCTGACAGGACGGTGATCCGAGACTTTGATGGTGTCGTGTCGCCGGTATTCCAACTGCTTGATCCTACCCAAGCCGCGGTACAGCAGCCGATCACACCATGCAGGTGATCGCTGCTTCTCAGAAGTATCGTAGTTGTCGGTCCCCACGTCATACTTGTAAGTCGGAGCAAAGTTGATCGGCATCTCGGTGAACGCCCTCAAGCGGAAACCAGGATTGCGCTTGCGGGACAGAAGTAGCTGATCACGTTCGAGAAGCTTCGCCAAGTTGCCTTGCTGCACAGCAGCGACAACAGTGTTGCGAGGCATCGCGTCGATGCGGTAATTCAGATCGCCGTTCAGGATACAGATCTCGTGATCCAGAACCATGGAACCATCACCACCTCCAACAAAGTAGTTTGCGCATGAAGTTGGTGAGCGGTTCTTTGGTAACGGTGCGTTCTCCATGATTGCGGCTGCATCGTTGTTGCGATGTACTGTTTGGGTCTGACCAGCTGCAAGATGGCAATTGATAAAGCAGAGCGATGAATCGTCGATGAAGAAGCGCACAACGAGCGCACCCTTGTTGCCAACACGACCGCTGAAGCCAAGCTTAATTTCAGCTGCACATACGTCGCGGATGTTGGCCCGTTCCGAAGCCTTTACAAACACACAGGTGAACAGACCGACGAGGTTGGCCGTATGCAGGAGTACGTAGTTCTGTTTTGGACTGTACTCGTCCAGGACGCGAACAAGATGGTCGCGCCACGCTCGATATTGATGTGACATGTGCTCGCTCTCCGATGTCTCTTTGTGCTTCTTTCTTTTGAAGATACTCTTGGCTGTGATCTTCTTGTCTTCCAGATCGACCAGTTCCTGGAAGCCAAACACAAGGATATCAGGTGGATTCTCAGGTTCGAGTAGTTCCCGGAAGAAGTTGCGGTCTTGCTCTGTATTACGTAGATTTGCGGGTTTGACTGCGCCGGCGTTCCATGTCATGACTCGCGCCGAGAGTTCTCTGAATTCGCAGTACTCCCCATCACGTTCTTGCATCAGGTTTTCTGCAAATTGTTAGCATGGCACTACATGATACACAGTACGACTTACCGAGCCAATCGTCCTTCATCATGCCGTCCCAGACGCGCAGCATCGTGTCTGTGCCAAGGGACGCAACCTGGAATCTATCGAGTTTCCAGATGCTCGTACGATCCGCCAAGATGCCCGCTATTGGCTTGTCGTGTGCCTTCCAATCCTTCAACACCTTCCAGGGTGTCGACTTGGTGTCGTACACGTATATCATTCCAGTACTGTAGCCAGCCCAAAGGACGTCACCAACACCGACCAGGGAACTGATCTTGTACACACTAACATTCACGATTCCAAGGCATTCGAAGCTCTTCTTGGAGTATATTGTAACTTTCCCGTCTGCGTGTCCGAAGTACATGCGGTCGGGCTGGCTGCTGATGATAGCACCGGAGGTTACGTCTCCGACATTGAGCTGAGATAACGAACCCTGGGTTAATTGCTGGAAATGGTTGTTGTCCGACGTGCGGGCGTAGACGCGGATGTCTTTCGTCGTGGCTACCCATAATTGCGAGCCTGAGATGATAGAAAAGGTGCTTCCACGGGGGATACGGTAGGTAAGCGGGGTCTGCTGTAGGGACGGGCATCCGAACTCGTCAGCTGGCCAAATGTGTAGTACGCCGTCCTCATCAAGAGACCACATTTCTGCAGCATAGCGGAAGATCTTAACAATGACACTCCTAGCGTGTGCGTTACTCTTAGTGTGCACTACACTTTGCGTGGGGATGTCAATCTCATGCATTTCGCCTGTGTTCGTTCCTAGCCATAATCGCTTGCCTTCGTCTTCCACATCTTTCGCTGGCCTGAAGGCAATCGCTGTGGCTTTGACTGTATCGCCATGAGCTAAGCTCATGAGTAGTCGCCCGTTCAGAACGTTCCATACGTTCGTCACGTATCCGGTTGTACATATGTAATCGCCACAAATTGCAAAGAGCTTGGTCTCGTAGCCGGTGGGGATACCGGCTATGCCGTCTGGGAACACTGGTGGTCTCCGATTCGCTTGTGAGGAGTCCGGGTAGTCCGTTAAAGCAGTCGTCGGTTGCTTGTCTGCGCCCGTATCTTCTTCATCCGAGTCATAGGTATACGGCTGTGATAGCTGCGATGCCTGCGCAGTAATCGGCTGTGACGGTCTTCTCATTTCCCCCGAGTTCCGTGGAGGCGGTGGTTTCGGAGGTTCTAACGCTTTTCCGGGACTAGCGGATATGGCACCAGTTGTGTTGGTCCGCCGAGGAGGCGGCATGAACTTGTTGTTCGCTTCTTGCACCATTTGCCCAGGACGGGTTTGATCGAAAGACCGTCGGACTGGCAAATCAGGAGGAGGTGCTCTTTGTAGTTGTACACTCTTCCGCAGATCGAAATTGTCCTTCTCTCGTCGCGTAGGTAACGATGGGCGGTCTTCCGGCATGTCAGTCGGTGATGGTGGCGGCATCGTCTTCTTCAAGGCCTGCTTTCCTACTGGCCGGGGGTCCGCGAATGGGTGGTTCTCGGCGACTGCGTTAGATGCGGGAGGAGCTGCGAAATAACCATTGTTGCCTCCAGTCATCTTTGGTTTCGAGAAGCCTGGGATGACTGGCGGAGAGAACTCACCTTTCACGCTCTCTCCGCTACTGCTGGGTGGTGTACTGAATGGAGAAATATCTGCAGCGTCTGATGTGGCTTCGGGCGCCAGATTCGCACGAGCTGGTAGATCCACAGAAATCGACTTTGGTGGGATCTTTGGTTTACCGGCTCGATTCACAGGCGGGGGTACAGGAGGCGCAGAGGATACCGGTCGATCACCCTTTCGCGGGTCCTTGGCCGAGCCGTCGCCTGTGTGGGTTGGAAATGTAGATTTCGCGTCCGTCGCGGGGGTGCCATTGCGACTGGGCATCTTGAAGAACCTCTTTCCGGCAGACACCGCTGAGGGCGAATCCAGCGCGGCGTGCTGGGCAGGTCGCTCGGGCTGCGGCGAGAGTATGGGAGAAGCGGAGGACTTGGGCGGTGATCTTGGTGACTGGACAGTAACCTTTGGTGGGGACCTTGTTGGTGATCTAGGCGGAGAAAAGGCCATCATCGACGTCGGTCTCTGCTTTGTATTGCCCCAGAGCGACCTTCCGAGGGTGTTCGAGCGCGGAGTCACTGTCCCACTCCCACTGTAGTCGGCCACACTGGGCGAGGGTCTCTCAGCATAGTCTCTGGGCATGTCCAAGGATATGCGCCCATCTGTCCTCCTGTTGTCCTCGGGCATAGCAAGGCGATCATTGGGGCCGGGCGAGCGTTGTCGCGGAGTGGCAGGCGCGGCCGGTTTGTTTGTGCTGAGGAGGTTCTCGAACTGGGCGCGGAGGGAAGACACTGGCTTCTGTGCTGGGCGTCAGCAACATCTTCGTGCTGGGAAGGAGCTACTCACTATGGACGAGTCGTCCATGTTCTCCTCCTGCTGGTTGTCCATGATGATTGTGTTGTCGTCAGCCGGCACCGGGAGGTATCCTATAGCTGCGCATCGACCAGTGAGGTCTTCTTCCCATTTGGCGCTTCTTGTGAGGGTGGAAGGGGAGGCTGTCGCTCGCGGGCCGTCATGCAGCCAGCGCTACGGAGGCAGGATCCAGAAATAGCCTGTGCAGTAGTGTTTGTGGTAGTGGATACGGTGGCGGTGCGATGTGGTAGAGGCCCGAGTGACTGTAGGGCTCCCTAGCGGAGACGCGTATACTGGCTGCTAAGAATGTTCGGCGACAGGGAAGACCGGCGACAGCGCGGGGGTGCAGGTGTTTCGCAACTGTCGGAACGCAACGGCTATCGCGACTGCTCTCCGTGTGTGTGTACGGTCAGGTGACGTTCCGGTTTGCAGGCGATACCCGTGGACAGAGGCTCTTCAGGGCTGCGTTGGGCGCGAGCGGCTTGGAGCGGTGTTGTCGTGTCTTGCTACTGTCATTCCCCACAGCGCAGCAGCACGGAACCCTGCACACCACCAACGGCAAGGCGATCAGGCACCGGCGAATTATAGACGAGCATACAAAACGCCAAACTAGCCAGCCTGCAGCCGTCAGTCTGTACTCCCATAGCGCCGTAGTCCCCCTTCACCGACACCAACCATGTGGTAAGCACGCTTTTCTTGTCGCCTCCGAGACTCCCCCGCCATGACCTCCGCGGCTGGCTGATGCCCATGTAGCAGACACGTCCTCAACGCCCAGGTCTCCATCCGCTCGCCTTGCTGTACGTCGCCCATCCTGAGGTGTATGTGATGAATGCTGAGAAGGGATAGGCAAGAAATGGTTCGACTGCGCGGAATGTCACCAGGAGCAGAGCGACCACCCGCTCATGCAGACGTTTGACATGGTCTTCATATGCAAAAAGTGCAAGAAGGCCTTCCGTAAGGATGCGCGCGAATTCGAAGACGCGTAAGAATGGGATGTGTATTTTCATGTGGCGCTGGCTGATGAGTGGTAGCGACGAGTACTGCCCGCACTGCGACAACCATTTCGTTCTAGAGGCCAAAACTCCCAAGGCCTCGCTGCAGGTCGAGGGCGAGGATGTTCGAAAGGACGCCAGGCACGTCGCATCCCTGGTTAGTGACGGAACATTGCTAACAATTCTGCAGGATGCTCAAGGACGAACGTGTACGAGCCGAAGAGATGCGCACCATATTCGATGTCAAGGAAGCACCGGACAAGTTGGGCTGAACCAGTGGGACACGGCGACATACAGTACTATGCGTAGCACAAGCTACAAACCCGTAGGGCGGGGGCCCTCACCCAAGAACATCACGCGACGAGCGAGGGGTTGGACGTGGAAAGACACTTCATGGTGTGCTAGATTGCCATTTATGAGCACTAGCTGGTCGTATCTGCGTTATACAGAATCATAAAGTCTATCACCCGACGCCACTGCTGTTCATGCCTTTTCGCCATCAGTCGTTAACCATGCCTCTATGCGCCACCGGATCCTGAGCCCTCAGCTGGGGTCTGGCGGGTGAGAATAGCGGCCTGGCCTGTACCGGGCTGCCGTCCAGGCCTCCTGTTCGCCGCCTCTTCCTGCTTCTCTGTGTTGATGTTCTCCACGTATTTCTCAATGTCCTCGACGGGCAACATCTCGATGGGCTTTCCGGGTGCCATGATGGCAATCTCGATGTTCTTCGCGCCAGTCTGTACCACCTCCAATAGTGACTTGACCGTCAACTTGATAGTCTCTTCCCGGTCCATCCCTTCCTTGTGGTTACGTTCGAGGAACTCGCGGACTGTCTTGCTCGACCGGCCGATCGCATTCGCTTTCCTGGGTAACATTAGCACAGAGAAGTGTAAAGATGTGTATGCAACCTACCATGCTGAGTAGATACCAGAAGGCTCGGTCTGGTACAAGCGCGGGGTCTTGTCATTAGGGTCGAAGCCGACTATCAGTGTGCTGATGCCGAATGGTCGGACACCACCACTCTGAGTGTATCTCTGCTGCACACCTGCAACGTACTTGGTGATGTACTCTATCGATACCGGGTCTTCGACTGTGAGGCGATGTGATTGTGCCTCGAGGCGGGCCTTGTCGACAAGGATACGGGCGTCGGCGTTCAGTCCAGCGAAGGCGAGGGCAACGTGGGTGTCGACGAGGCAGATCTTGGAGGGTGTGATGCGGGTATCTTGCAGCTTCATTGCGGATCGCTTCTCGCAGCCGAGTACTACTATGTCCGAGCCCTTGACACCAACGGCGCATGTTCCTGGGGCGAATGAGCAACTGACGTTCGTTTTCTCCTTCATAGACTACACACCTCGCTTGACTGCTTCGAGCGCATATTCAACCTGGAAGACGTGACCGTCAGGACTGAAGACTGGCGGAGTTAGCTAGGCCCGCATCTCCAAGTGGTGGTTGTTTGTACCGGAGAGAGCTCGATCGTAGCCGGACGCCATTGTGAAAGTGGATGTATGGTAATCTGTAGGCTCCTCGTTGTTTTCTTGTATACGGCGACGATGGCTAAGAAAAAGCGGCTGGGCAAAGAGGTACGGCTGTTGTCAAGTTGCTCGCGGAGCTCCAGAGCTGTCCGCGTCGCTGCTCCCGCCTAAACTACGCCAAGGCGTCTGGCCCGTGCTTACCCTGTCGAATTAGGTCATCATGGTAGATATTCGTGAAGGCGACTTGATTATTTCCGCCGCCCGTCGCATTTCTTCTCCGGTCAATTGGGATGGCATCTTCAGCGCGCTTGGTCTCGTCACTGCGACGAACTGCACTCTCTTCTCGCGTCGCATCGCGCTATCAATATTTGCGACCAACAAGTCAAGTGCGATGGACGGGTAGTACGTCAGCGACTTCGGAGCCTCACCAGCCAGACGAAAATGGCGGAGTGAAGGGTCCGACCGCGTCGTCGAAATCTATCAAGTTCACTTCCGAGTCGTATGTGCTGAGGTTTGGAATTTTTGAGGGATTTGCTAACGCCACGCAGATACCCGCATCTTCAAAGAGACTCCAAATTCGCCAAAGTCAGCGAGGAGCATGTAAAATATTTTCGAGAGCTTCTAGGTTCCGATTCGGCCATCATAGATGGTGTGTCGAAAGATGCATCGGATGATATTGAAGCCTTCAACAGCGACTGGATGCGCAAGTTCCGTGGCCATACCAAACTAGTCTTGAAGCCCAGTTCCACCGAAGAAGTCAGCAAGATCCTCAAATACTGCAATAACAACATGCTCGCCGTAGTACCTCAGGGCGGTAACACTGGACTTGTTGGTGGCTCTGTGCCTGTGTTTGACGAGATCGTGATCAACATGCAGAGGATGAACGAAATTAGGTCCTTCGATGAAGTATCTGGTATCCTCGTCGCTGATGCTGGCGTGATCTTAGAGAACGCCGACAACTTTCTCGCTGAAAAGAACCACATCTTCCCATTGGATCTCGGTGCTAAGGGCTCTGCCTACATTGGTGGCAATGTTGCGACAAATGCCGGTGGTCTCCGTCTCTTGCGGTACGGTAGCTTCCATGGAAACGTCCTAGGTATTGAGGCAGTCCTTCCGGATGGTACCATTGTAGATGACCTTTCGACGCTCCGGAAAAACAACACTGGTTATGACCTGAAGCAACTGTTCATCGGCGGAGAAGGCACTATCGGCATCATCACCAAGGTCTCGATTATCTGCCCAAGAAGGTCACCTGCCGTCAACGTTGCATACTTTGGGCTGGAAAGTTACGAACAGGTCCAGAAGGCGTACATCGAGGCGAAAGGGCACCTATCTGAGATCCTGTCAGCCTTTGAGCTGATGGATGGTCGCACACAAAAGCTGGTCAACAGGGTCACCGGTAAGAAGATGCCTCTAGAGGGCGAACATCCTTTTTACTGCCTGATTGAGACCAGCGGGTCTAACGCTGAACATGACGGCGAGGTAAGCAAGCCCATGGCACGACCATACCGGAAGTTGACCTTTTTAGAAACTGCAAGCATTCCTTGAACACGTAATGGAGACCGAAGTCGTATCCGATGGTGTTCTCGCCGAAAACCAAACTCAGATTCAAGAGCTCTGGTCATGGCGCGAAGGCATCACCGAGTGCCTTGGTCATGATGGAGGTGTCTACAAGTACGACTTGTCGATACCCATCGCTGAGCTCTATGATCTGGTCAACGAGACACGCGATCGCTTGACAGAGGCTGGACTGCTTGGCAACGACTCCTCGCACCCCGTAGTTGACGTCGTTGGATACGGTCACATGGGCGATGCCAACTTGCACCTCAACATTCCAGTCAGGAAGTTTGACAAGGCTGTAGAGAAGAAGCTCGAGCCTTTCGTTTACGAGTGGGTACAAAAGCGTAATGGCAGCATCAGTGCCGAGCATGGCTTGGGAGTGACGAAGAAGCCATATATTGGATACAGTAAGAGTGAGACCATGATCAAGTTGATGAAGCAGATCAAGGATCTATACGACCCTGTAAGTGGCTGTTCGAGCTCGATCCGTTTTCATCATGTGCTGACTTTGACAGAACGGCATCATGAACCCGTACAAGTACATATAGACAGACGCTGCAGCACATCCAGTAGACCATTCATATACACATTTTTATCCACCTCAGATCTTGCTCTTCCCTTTTCCCAGCAGCTTAACCGCATTACCCTGATAGATCGCATCTCTCTCCTTTTCTCCAAACAAACTCTCCAATCCATCCTTCATCCTCTCTGCAAACGCCTTCACAAACTGCGTCTGCGTAAAAGGGAAATCACTCCCATACAACAACCTCTCATACGAGATCTCGAATCCCTCAACAAACGCCTTCAACTGCCCCTGCCCCCCACTCTCTCCATCAAACACAAACCCTGCGAGATCAAAGTAAAACTGAGTATCGAGCTGCTTCCGCACCGTCGAAGCATTCAACACCCTCCCGCCCGGCACCACGCTGGAGAACTGAATAAACCGCGTCATAAGGGGCGGTAACGCACCGCCAGAATGCGGAATTATGAACTTGATGTTCGGACACCGGTCCACCGTCCCCGTGCTGAAGAGATTGATAACCGCCCTCGCAGTATCGAAAAAGAATTCAAATATAGGCACGGGGTATTGCTCGCCAAATGGAAGCGCGTCTGTCGTCTGGACCGGCTCAACAGAACTCCTAACGCAAGGTTTAGTCGGATGAATGAAAACCGTCGCACCGATCTCGTTCAACCTGTCAAACACCGCGTCCATCGCTCCATCTCCCAAATAAACCCCATGGTAATTCGTGAGCAGGCCAAAGCCCTCCACGCCTTCCTCGACGCACTTCCTTATCTCCGTCAAACTCGCCTCAACATCCGGCAACGGCAGTGCAGCCCATACACCAAACTTCTCGGGATGTTGCTGCTTGAGAGATGAGGCATAGGCGTTGCATTGCCGTGTTAGATCGATTGCTAATCCTGGATTGCGCAGGTCGATATTTGTCCCCGGGCTGGAAATGGAGAGGATGGATTTGGAGACGTTGGCTGTTTCCATCATTTCTAGGTGTTGGGGTGGAGACCACGAGGGGATTGCGGGCATGCCGTCGGGATGTGTGTGCCCGTTTTCGGCGAGGGCGGTGCGGTAGAAGGGTGGGAGGAAGTGCGAGTGGACGTCTATTCGTTGGGGGAGGGGGGGTGTCATGTTGGCTGTGGGTTGTTGTAAGAGCGCTGTGGTTGTGTGTGCTAGAAGGATGATTAGGCTGGGGATGGATGGGGTCATTGTGGTGGTACCTTTCTGAGATGGATGTGATGGAAAGATCAGATCAGATATATTCACAGAAAGTCGATTTGTGTTTCTACTGGACTTTCCGCTCTTGTCAGAAGTAACGAATGCTATGCTTACTTATGCGATGCAATGCGCGGCACCTGCATCAAGTGATCCATTGACATCCGGCACCCCGCTCCGACGGTTGCACTTAACAGAGCGAAAGCACGTTGGTCGTTGTGCAACTCTTTCAGTAAGAACCTGTACATAGGCACTGCGCCTCTATTATGTGTGAGCATACTGCGCCCACAAGCTGGTCCAGCAATTGCAAGCTTGGGGACTGGATGGCTACTGCATTCGGACGAGACTTCTCATTCCAACGCAGGATGTAGCAAACAACAACGTGATAGCAGCTACTCTTAGTGTTCCCCCTCAAAACTATATGACTCTCACCGCACGATAGTTCACCCATTGAAATATCGCGTCAGAGCGTGTGAATGCTCAGTGCGGCACGCATGCGCCGATAAAGGATAATGATCCTGACCGTCGATCGCGTGCCCCACCCGCGCCTTCCAGATGAGCGGCGGGTCAACTTTTTGATTCCATCACTTGCAGCCATGACACAACGTCGTCCGCCACACCACCTTTCCCGACACCCTCAGTCGCGCCTTCACGATGGAGAGGATTACGGATAAGATCAACGCGCTGCCTGATGGCGCCAACTACTTCTCGCTCGAGTTCTTCCCGCCCAAGACGGCCATGGTGAGTCTGCCCCGCTCGCACGCGACGAATGTGGAGGGCTGCAGTATGGATAGGGAAAGAACATCGCGAAAGAAGAATTGGTCGCTAATGGCTCTCTAGGGATTTGCGAACCTACAAACACGTTTAGAGCGCATGTCGCAGGCTCTCCGACCACTCTTCGTCACCGTCACCTGGGGTGCCGGCGGATCAACAGCCACCAAGTCGCTCGAACTCGCAGAGATATGCCAGCGCCAATTGGGTCTCACAACATGTCTACATCTGACATGCACAAATATGAACCGCCAGCTCATCGACGACGCGCTCGAACAGGCAAAGGTGTTGGGCATACGGAACATCCTGGCGCTGAGGGGTGACGCGCCACGGAGCGACGAGTACAGGGACGAGGGAACACCGCCGGAACAAGACTCAAACAAGGACTTCACCTGGGCGATTGACCTGGTCAAATACATCCGGAAAGAGTACGGCGACTACTTCTGCATTGGTGTCGCTGCGTATCCAGAGGGCCACTCGGATCAGAGCCATCCCAAAGACCAAGATCCGATGCACGATCTGCCATACCTGATTGAGAAGACCAAGGCTGGCGCAGATTTCATCATGACCCAGCTCTTCTACGATGTTGAGGCGTACGACAAGTTCGAGAAGATGCTGAGGGAGCACGAGAGCGGAGTGTTCAAGACGATACCGATCATACCGGGGCTGATGCCAATACAATCCTACAAGATCTTGCTCAGGACGACGAAACTATCGCATGCGAAGCTACCATCGGATATGCTGAAGCGACTGGACGCGGTAAAGAGCGACGATGAGATGGTGAAGCAAGTCGGCGTCAAGATTATGGACGAAATGGTGGAACACATCAAGGCGCGGCCGGATACTTGCAGGAGAGGTTTCCATTTCTATACACTGAACTTGGAAAAGGCGGTGTCGCATATCGTGGAAGACACGCACCTCATACCATCCACTATCGAAGACGACGACGATGTCATTGTCGAGACCACTCCCGCCATCAACCTTGAGCCACCACCGAACGGCATGGTGCCGCGCAGGCGACGATCATCTGCTGTTAACTCTGGCCCGCACAACAGAGTAATAATATCACACCCGTCCGCGGCCAAGTCAAGCAATCACTCGTACGAAGCTACGGAGGAGGAAGCTGGTGTACCGAGGGGTCCGATCAACACCCGGGCGAACACACTGGCAATCTCAGAGGGCGAAGGCTCATTGGGTCGCGAAGCCACTTGGGACGATTTCCCTAACGGTCGTTGGGGTGATGCACGTTCGCCTGCCTTCGGTGAAATTGATGGCTACGGTCCAACCCTCCACGTCTCGACGCCGCAAGCTCTCAAGCTCTGGGGCCACCCAGTCGAGAAGGATGACATCTCAAAACTCTTCCGCCGCCACATCGAAGGAGACCTCGAGGCCATACCATGGAGCGAACAAAGTCTGTCTCCCGAGACCCTGACCATCAGCAAGCAACTGCTCGCCCTCAACGCAAAGGGCTGGTGGACAGTTGCCTCGCAACCTGCCGTCAATGGAGTCAAATCTACCGATTCCGTCTTCGGCTGGGGCCCTAAGAACGGCTACGTCTTCCAAAAACCTTTTGTCGAGTTCTTCATCCCCGCCTCCGAATTCGCCATTCTCAAACCTAAGCTTGATGCCCATGAGCAAGTCACTTACTTCGCTGGTAACGCCGCCGGAGAGTTTGAAGCTAGTCAAGAAGATGGAGTAAACCCTGTTACTTGGGGTACATTTGCTGGCAAAGAGATTGTTACGCCTACTATCATTGAGGCTGTCAGTTTCAGGAGTTGGCTTGACGAGGCGTTTAGCATCTTCAGGGAGTGGCAGAGGATTTACCCGCCGAGGAGTGCGAGTAGTACACTACTTGGAAAACTGAGGCAAGATTATTGGCTTGTCAATGTTATTTGGGGTGATTTTGTCAATGGTGAGGGGCTGTGGGAGTTTTTGGAACAGTAGCTTGTATTGTAGATGTAGGTATGGGAACCTTACGAAACTAGGGCATCGTATACGCCATTCAGACGCGCCTTGTTTGCCTCCAACATCCGTGACATAGCGTAAAACCATCACAATTCGTTGATTTCTCATGCGCGCGCCAATCATCTTTCTTGCGTTGGCACTTGTCCCCAAGGCTGGAACGCCACTTCCCTTCTATTGGAGTCAACCTGACCCAGGAAGGAAGCACCCCTACCCCGCCCTGCAGACGCCCATCACGACGTGTTCATCTACGCCATTTCCCCTCTTTTTATACACCGCTTGTCCGTTTTCCATCGACGTCGCTTTGGTACGACCACGAGAGATGGCTCATAGCAACCCAGCAAGTTCCTTATCATGGACCGGGACTCTTTTGGCCCCATTCGCTCGCAGGCGATATCGTACGGTGAACGATCTGGCTCGTCGACCGCCGGGACCTTGGCCAGTGAAGGCGGAGGATTCGGGGAACAAGTATGACAGAAGCGATGAAGAATATGGCAGAAGCGATAAAGAATACGAGACAAGCGATGAAGAAGAGGAAGAAGAAGAAGATCAAAGTTCACAGCCCAGTAACGACGACGACGAAGAAGAAGAAGAAGAAGAAGAAGCGGAAGCAGCAGAACAAGATAGCGACGACTACGGAGAACACGCGAACAAAGAAGATGCAAGCCTACAAGCCGAATCTCGAAGCACTTACCCAATCGATGAAGATCAGTCATCCGCAGATGATGACTTTATTGTAGTGAAGGGAGATCCGACCTCTCAATCAGTCATCGCAGCCTGGAACAGAACCTTCTGTGGCCAATCTCAGTTGATACTGGCACGTGAAGACGCACTGCCGTTCACTATAGGACAGAGACTGGGTGGCGGCGGTGTCGGGATCGTTTTCGAGACACACATTGAAGGCCTCCCGCTAGCCCTGAAACGCACCTACACGCGCCGGATCTCTTCTCAGCAGCTCAACGAAATCAAGATCCTTGGCCGAATCTCGAAGCATCGCCACCGTCATGTTGTGGAGTTGATTGGATCCTATCTGCATGAACAAAGAAGGGGGTTTGAGATTGGCATGTTGATCTGGCCAGTTGCTCAGACGGACCTCGCATCGCTACTCCATGACTTTGGCATCTTACAGCAATACTACCGGGATCAGCCTCAGTCGCAGGAAACGAAGAAGATTCGTGCAGCTATGGAGCCACTTCTTGCCCTCATACCATCAGGGGTTTTGAGACCAGATCTCTTGCGACGCGAAGTCAAACAAGTTGTGTTCTTGTGCGAAAATCGTATCAGGCGGAGCTTAGGATGCATAGCCAATGCAGTTGCCTATCTCCACGAACACAATATCCGACACAAGGATCTCAAGCCCTCCCAGGTACTCCTGTCAACCCAAGGACTCTGGCTAGCTGATTTCGGCTGGTCTGCAGACATGTCGGAGCATGACAGCAGTACCACCAGCGGTGATGAGATGATGACCACCAAGTACCAAGCGCCGGAACGAGCGAATAGCGAACGCTGCGGACGTTCGGAGGATATCTTCTCGTTGGGGTGTATCTTTCTCGAGATGGGCTATGGTATGATATCATTAACTCGGGATAACCCACGCCCTTGGATGCAAAAAGGGTGGTCCTTCCAAGCAAACCTGGATGACATACAAGGCTGGATGAAGCCGTTGAACAAGATTGTTTGGAAAGAAAAGTTCTCCGAAGGTGCAAGCTTTCGTAATGTCACTTTTACTACCAGCTTCCCGCAGCTATTGATGCCAATGCTAGCACACGCCAGCAGCGACCGGCCCTCTATCCAGGATGTCCTGCACGCTCTTTCTGTCGCAACTTTCGTCGGCCACGGTAACAGTATGTTTATCGATGGGTGTTGTCGGCCGCACGCTCACGTCGAGTTTATCTGAGAGAATTTGGACTTCGAAAGACACGAATACATGACAGAAGAAAAATTGGAAACGACACGGTTACGGACACGACAGTCGATCAGACCAACTCGGTTCAAATACCATTGCATCAGTCGCCAGAGCCACTAGACGGGTCGCGGGGTCGCGGACGAGTCTCGATAGCACACCTTACAGCAGGTGACGCAGTGTATAGACACAAGGAGCAGAAGAACCAGATCCTACCTGGGTATGAGGTCCATCAAACAAACGACTATCCTGCCAACCCCGGATCGTTCACACACTCATCAAAGATCCGGGACGTGCTCCAGCGGCGGTACAGTGTTTAGACCTAGGGATCGCGATTTCCAGCAATGAAGGATTGTCAACTCTCTTAATCGCCAGTGGATAGACCATCTCTGGCTTTTGCTATGTCATTGCAGTTGTATGTCGATGGATCTCCAGCTCCGGACGAGGAGCGTCGAGACGCTGAAGCCACGGGGAGCTCATCTTTACAGCAACCAAAACGAGCTTGCATGGGGTGGTACAAGCACCAAGAATGAGCGTGGTGATACAGTATCGACGTGGTTTTTTATTCAGACTACATAGTCACCAACAGAACCATGTTTCTGAATATCTCTTATTTTACATGTCTCTCATATGCACTCTCGTCCTTACGAAGAGGCATTCATGTGGACGCAACTCCATAACGCCAGCCATGCATAGTTTTCTGGCTTATTAGCTCTTCTTGAGGTGAAAAGCAGACACCGAAAACAAAAACAATGCTCGGATGAAGAACGAGAAAATGGTGTAGTGGCACCGATAGAACAAAAGCAGCGCCTTATGACTTACTGGACTAGGTCCCGAGTTTCCCCAAATTCGCCGTTGACTGGCGTGTATTGTTTGTTCAAAGATGCCGGAATCGAAGTATTCGTTTGGTGAGGTGGTGGCCCAAAAGCCTCCTTCCATTTGAGAAAGGCCAAGGCAAGGGCGGCGTATATGCCAAAGCAACATGCCAGCTCACAACATGCCCGCGGCAGCCAAGTCGCGGTAGACCTTCTCCGGCATGACGTTGCCTTCGTTGTCCTCCATCTCGACCACGTTCTCCGCAAGCAGCTTCTGCTTCTTCTGGTCCTTCTGTATCTTACGCCACAGCTCCTCGGCCTCCTGTATGCTTGTAATCTCTCGGAAGAGGGTAGTGTTGGTGATGCCGAGACACTTGAGACCGTGGATATGACGGGGTTCGTTGAAGTGCTTGTCAAATGCGCGCCTGCCCATGTACACGAAGTTCCCGCAAATCTCGCAGGGGAATTCGACGCCCAGACCGTGGAGCTTGTAAAGCCAGAAGGGGATGGGCTTGCCGTCCCAGGCGAGTGGTAGCTTGAGCGGGTTGTAGATCTTGTCTTCGCTGTCGGAGTCGTTGTCCTCCTTTTCTCCGCCGTTCTCGGGCTGCTCTGCGTATAGCTGCTCTAGCTCTTGTTGGCGCTCGCGCTCGGTCATACCCTGCTTCCGCTCGACGTTGACCTTGGTGTCGCCGCGCTCCGTCTGCATGGCTGCAGCGAGCTTCCGTATCCTGAACTCGCGCTCGGCAACTGCTCGCTCCTTGAAGCGTTGCAAGTCTGAGGAGGCACCGTTCGCGTGCTTTTCGGCATCCTGCGCGCCGTTCTGACTCTCTTGTAGCGCCTTCTTGTGTTTCTTGCCGGACAAATGTGCTTCGTAGACAGTCTCTTTCGAGAAGCCTTTCTTGCAGGCTGAGCACCAGATGCCCTCTCCCTGCGCTTCACCGTTGACAGGTGCAGACGCCGTGGACTTCTTCTCCCAGCCTGGAACTGCGTCTTTCTCCCATGCCTCCTCGAACTCCTTGTCAAAGCTGGTGAAGAGCTTATCCAGGTTCTCTAGCGGCTTCGTCCGTCGCATGAAGCTCTCGAGGTAATCTTGTAGAGCTTTCAGGTAATGAAAGTAGGCCTCTGATTTCTTCTGATCGCGCCGGATATTGCATTGTGGAGGGGTGAAGATATCGAACTTGTCGAGGTACTCCAGATAGGTCAGACGGCGCGCGTTCTGCTGAACGGGAAGGTTGAGGTACTGCTCGTGCAGAGTCGTCAGGTCGAAGAAGCGACCAAAACCCTCCTCGCCGGTGAACATGGAGTCGATGGCTGCGATCGATGCCGTGTGGTCTTCGGGCGAGCGTTTCTTGTAGGCCTTCTCCAGGTTCTCGACAGGCTCGTTCGGGTATCGGCTGTGGAAGTCCTTGATGGATGCGATCTCCTTCATGAAGGACTCCATGGGGTCGCCGTGGGTGAGACCGCGCACCTCGTCCTCCTTCTTGCTGTCCTCATCCTGGTAGATCTTCAGTAGGCGGCTCGACTGGCTCTCGATCTGCTCCAAGAATCGCGCAATGTCGTGGTCACGTGCGAGGCGATCGCGAATCTGATGAGATGTTAGTACGCAGTTCGCGACGGACGCGAGGGTAATGCCTACATGCGGGGGGTCTTCTAGGAGTCGCTCGGCAGCGGCGTCCTCGAGGCGCTCGAGGTCCTCGTGGAGCTGGCGCTGATCTTCCAAAAGCATGCTTGCGGTCGCCTAGAGTAACTATGAGTCTTGGTATAGCAGCGGTTCGGTAGTGGAAGTGCAGACCTTTGCGGCGGTGACGATGTCGAGCTGGTGGTGGAGCCTGTCGCGGCGACATAAATCGCAGAACGCGCTAGTCAACGGGGCTAGCGCGCCGAGGCTCCGGCCCTCCGCAAAGCTGAGGCGCAACTGCTCCAAACTTTCCTGCACATCGCGAACGACTCGAAAACCACCAATCACCCATACCAACCCCGGCTTCACATTCACGATGGCGGACGGAATCGACCGAAATGCGGACGACAAGATCGAGTTCTCCACCTCCAAGGAGGTCACGGTCGCGCCTACCTTCGAGGCCATGCACCTGAAGGAGAACCTGCTACGCGGTATCTACGCCTACGGATACGAGTCGCCCTCAGCTGTGCAGTCGCGCGCCATCGTTCAGATCTGCAAAGGTCGCGACACCATCGCTCAGGCGCAGTCCGGAACAGGAAAGACCGCGACTTTCTCCATCTCCATCCTCCAGGTCATCGACACGGCTGTGCGCGAGACACAGGGTACGTCATGTCAGATTGGAGGTGCTGGACTATGCTAATCAGATGTAGCACTCGTACTATCACCCACTCGCGAACTTGCGACCCAGATCCAGCAGGTTATCATGGGTCTCGGCGATTACATGAACGTGCAATGCCACCCTTGCGTCGGAGGAACAAACGTCGGCGAGGACATCCGCAAGCTCGACTATGGTCAGCACGTTGTCTCTGGAACCCCAGGACGTGTAGCCGACATGATTCGCCGCCGCAACCTCCGCACACGCAACATCAAGATGCTCGTTCTCGATGAAGCCGACGAGCTCCTCAACCGAGGTTTCCGCGAGCAAATCTACGATGTCTACCGCTACCTCCCACCTGCCACCCAAGTTGTTGTCGTTTCAGCCACCCTCCCATACGATGTGCTCGAGATGACAACCAAGTTCATGACGGACCCCGTGCGCATTCTGGTTAAGCGCGACGAATTGACGCTAGAGGGCCTCAAGCAATACTTTATCGCTATCGAGAAGGAAGAGTGGAAATTCGACACCCTGTGCGATCTCTACGACACGCTCACCATCACACAAGCAGTTATCTTCTGCAACACGCGCCGCAAGGTTGACTGGTTGACGGACAAGATGCGCGACGCCAACTTCACTGTATCCTCTATGCACGGAGAGATGCCGCAGAAGGAGCGAGACAGCATTATGGCCGACTTCCGTCAGGCCAACTCTCGCGTGCTCATCTCGACCGATGTGTGGGCGCGTGGCATTGACGTGCAACAAGTGTCGCTCGTCATCAACTACGATCTGCCATCGAACCGTGAGAACTACATCCACAGGATTGGTCGAAGTGGACGATTCGGACGCAAGGGTGTAGCCATCAACTTTGTCACTCAAGATGACGTCCGCATCCTCCGTGACATTGAGTGTAAGTACCATTCAGCTTTTTCTTCAGACATCCGCTAATCCTCATAGTGTACTACTCTACCCAGATCGACGAAATGCCCATGAACGTTGCCGACCTCCTCGCGTAGAATCTCGAGCAGAATATTTGCATGCGATCGAACACGGGGGCACAGCAGAGATTCACGCTCACCGTACTGAGGTCACAGAGACTCTCACTCAAAGGACACGCCCGCTTCGGCGGCGAATTGGAAGTGGAGGAAGGGGCTCTTTAGCCGAACAGTAAGCCTACCTCTGTCGCAAGGCGTCTGTCACCTGGCTAACTTTGCGACTCTGACCAGAACGAAATTGTAATCAATACCCATAACGTACTCACAATTTATGACACCGATCACCAGCCGATAAATTTTGGTGGCGGTACCTCCGAGATCAGATCTGGTTCCGACTATCGCTATCGTTACACAATGATTGGCAGTTTGCGATATACTCATGACACACAGTTCCGGTCACATACTCATTGAAAACCAACAAATATTCTTGTGCCACGTCACGACATATCCGCAATTCTACGAGGAAGGAAATCTAATGAGTTAAACGCCCTTGGCAGCTGGGCCCGCAATCTCAACACAAGATCTTGCTGTCCTAGCGGAAGTAATTGAAGATGGCCTCACTCTGTTTTGGGGCCACCCCATGAGTCGAGTGGTTTGTTTCCGCTATAGCGTTCTCTGCACATCCTCGTGCATATCATTATCATCAATACGTCTTTCTTTAGTGGCAAACTCAACCACATGGCTAATGCGACATTGCACCTCCTGAGGTAACAATGAACCCGATTAAGGTAGCAGCGCTCTCCCTCTCCATGCAATGTGTTGAGTCTTCACCGTTGATGCGATATCACACGAGCTAGCCTTTTTAGCTGCAGTGTGTCAATGCTTCTGCTTAAGGCACAGTGGGGAAGCGACCGAGTCCTTGGTACAGTGACAATATGCTGCGCATGTTCACTGATAACGTAAGCAATATCTTCTGCCACTGAACGCATTGGAACGAAACATGCAGAGTGGTAGAGAGACCCTGGGGGCGAAATCAAACGCGAAGTGTGACCTAATGTCCGCTTGCGCGAATATAAATCCCACGAATTGCCCATGCAGAAGTGTTGAGAGTGCAACGTAGCGAAGAAAATTGAGACTGGCGAAAACTATGATCGATCATCCTTGAGTTGGTATGTCAGGTCGGAGACAATACTTCAATGTGTACCATCGGAGTACGCAATCACGTTCGATAGCGCATCGACATCAATCATCTACACGTATGGCACTCTTGTCCATTTGCATGTCTCTCTCCGCTCCGCCTTCGGCTTCCCCTCAGTCGCATCACAGTGCCATGGAACGGAGAGTACCAGCTTCAGGTGCTTCACCGGGGTTGGACCCTGCCTCATCACCCTCTCCGCTTCTCCGAGGCCGGAACCAAACATTGCCGCAATTTGAAAAGTCTCCGATGCCAACGATCTCTCTCATTTGAGGGGCACCTTTTCGTATGGGATGGTTGAGTGTTGCGGAAATTTTGAGGGGCTACATTGCGTCCCATCGTCGTACCAGTGGATGGAGTGGATGACAACCAAAATATCAAACCACACACAAACACACGAACACACTTGAGATCAGTCCCGAAGAATGAGGAAATGCAGGGTGAGAGTATAAACACGGCATATCCCCTCTTAGAGTCACTCATCCGCAAAAACTTCGACAGCAATCTACCATCTTCGACTTCGATAAAAGAAGCTCAAAGTACGATCTCTGCTCTTCTTACATCCTCTTCATCACTTCGAGCCAAAACAGCTAACACATCCCCAGTCACTACAAACAAAACGTACCACCTCCCCTTTCTACCACTCCACCACTCCACCTAACACTCCCTTCCCAGCAACCCAACCCGACCACCACAATGCAGTTCTCAACCATCCTCGGCGCCACCATGGCCCTCTTCGCAGGCGTTACCTTCGGCACCATGGAAACCACCATGTTTATCGAGCCTAAGGTAACCCATCGCATCGATACCGTCACCGTTACCGCTCGTGCCGTTACCGTCACCGCTGCTCCCTACGCCGCATAAATGGGTCTACCTCCTGGTACCTGTCCGTAGCATCTTGGTTGCAATGAGATGACTGGGGTTACGATAGGAAAAGGCCGGTCAGAAGTCCTGCGGCGAGTTTTTCTTGTGGGTAGATGTGTCTGACTGGTTGAGATTAGGATGCTGAAAGGTCCGGGAAAAGTAGATGGGGGATGTGATTCAATTCCATGTCTTGCTGTCTAATCCTTGTTGTTTTGCTTGCTTTGTGATGTGTGATCATGACATCGTCACAATAACACCAGCTGCATCTTCAGTTTTGAACACCATTGTGATACTGGTGCAGAAGAATTCCTTTTTGGAACGAGGTAAAACTGGTTCACATATTATCATTATGTTATGACACAGGTAACCGACCTCCATCCCACACACCACCATTTCAAGCCGTCGTATCGTCACCAAAAGCTAGTTGCATTCTTCGTGCGTGCGCAGCTCTTCGCTTAGCCTGTGCTGACATGGACTTCTTCGGAGCATCTCCGTTCTGACTTCCGTTGGAAGGCGCTGGGAGATTTTCTGCCTGTACTGGAACAGACGGAACTGGAGGAGGTATCTCTACCTGAACTGGGACTGATGAGGTAGTGGGTGGTACCTCCACGCGCAACTCTTGTTTTGGAGTGGGAAGTGGTTGCTCGTGCAATACGGGTGGCGAAAGTATGGCTTGTTGCGTATCCGTTGTCTGTTGCGTCACTTCTGTAGTGGAAGCCTGTCGCACTAAGTCTTCAGCCATTGTCTTGACAACTTTGTGGCTACGAAGTCGTTGCTGGAGGACGGAGAGCACGACGTCGTCATCGTCTAGCTCCGCTGGCGTCTCTGTTGCGCTGGCAAGTCGTTGCTGAAGGACGGAGAGCACGACGTCTTCATCATCTAGCTCGACTGGCGTCTCTGTTGCGCTGGCAATTATGGGCTGCGAGGGTTCTGGGGTGATGATCTGGGGCGGCGGCGGTGGTAGAGGATAAGACGGTGCAGTTACCGGAAGGACAGTGGCCTCATCCTCCGTACCAGGTGTTGTTGTAGTTTCGGCGACGGTGGTAATTGTGGGTGACGGTGTCGCATTGAAGGATCTGCTACTTGACGTTTGTGACAGCCTCTTCGACATGCGTTGTGACGGTCGCTGGCTACTCGGGCGACGAACTGGCTCGTCGTCGGTGAAAGTGGTAACGTTGACAAGAGCACTGGGCGATCGCAAAGTGTGTATAGATGTTGCATAGTGAGACATAGGCGACGATGTACGCTCCGCAGAGGCAAAGCTATTTCGTCGCAGGCTCGAGTCGTCTTCATACATCGACGGCGCATCCGCATCCCCCTTCTCATGTTGTGGTGGTTGCGCAAGGCCTTCGCTACTTGTAGGAAGCTGGCGGGGCGATGGCTGAGCTCCAGTGGTTTTGTTGGCGATGTTTGGTAGACTGCCCGTCATCGCATTCGGTTCAGGTGTTGTCTCGGGGACTACAGGTAACGCATGACCGGTTATTGGGGTCGACGTCACCGAGATCGATGGAATAGAGATTGTTGGACTGTTTGGCCATTCTCTACTCGGCAGCCTCTCACTCGCCGCACTAGGCATCACATAATCAGCCAAATCATCGATAAGTGACGGCTGACTCTTGAGATGAGGAAGCTCGGATGGCAAAGACCTGTGCTTTTCACTATGCCTTTGGATGTCTATCGACGTTGCTCGATACCGTCTCGCTACCATGGGGACGCTGACCGTAGCTTGTGTGGACAGAGTGGAGTCGGTACGTTCGATTGTTGCATCGCCATTATTCGATGAGGAAGGAGCGACATCGATGGAGGCGCGAGGTCTTGGTTCCCGAAGGGTGGATTGTCGGGAGTAGTCTGAGCGTGCTCGTGGTCGTCTGGACAGTGTCGAGCTTTCAGTACTGAATTCGCGGGATACCTGAGGGCTCAGGAAGGTCTGTGAGTTTTGCCTCTCCTCGATGTCCAAGTCAGCCGGCGTACTACCGGCCAGCTCTACAGGCACTGAATTGACACTACCGGCTAAAGGTTGTTAGTTGGACTCAAGTCTTGTCTATCGTGGATGATACTCACTTTCGACGTCGTCTTTTTCAGCTTCAGACGCCAATGTAATGTTTGAGGCGGAGACGTTCGCCTGATTTGTTCGGTATTTCTGCCTCGAATAAGGTCCACGTAGCGCGTCTTTCTCATCATGAGGTACCCAAGGTCGTACCGGAGCCTCAAAAATGGGGGTCTCTGCGATAGCACCAGGCTTCCCACAGAGTTCTGCCGTTTGCATGACATAGATAGCACCAGTCAACTGAGCGTGGCACTGATCTAACAGCTGCTTCTTTTTGAGAAGTTTTTTCTGGTTTCTTAGACCCCACTCAAGCTTGAGCTTCGATGCAGCTGTGCCGCCATCTCCATCGTGGCCCCAGGCTTTGTCCATATCCATGCCGATTTCGTTAAGAGCACGCCGGACCTCGAGCAAAGAAGTCTCGATCCATCTCCGCTTATTTGGGTAAGCATCCAGGAAATTCGAAACGGCAGATGAGATGAAAAGGCGCGTCGCCTCATCGATGTCTTGTCGCACTTGTTGGATGATGCTCACGAAAGCGATGGTATCCGCAGAAGCCTTCTCGGTGGTGAGGACATAGTCCGCAAAGTAGTAGGTAGTCGGTATCGCTGGAAAGTCGCATAAGATGTCATCGGGCGTTTCCCTTGGAATAGCGGTTGACGGCCGCCGGTCCTCAGAGTTCCTAGGCTCCTGCTTCGGCCGCCCGATCTTGCGTTGGAAGTACTTCAGCCTCGTTCCTTCGGTCTCCGTAGGCGCTTGCGTGGGGAGGTCAGCCCGATGCAGTGTTTCCGGTAAGAACAAGCCAGCAGCGGGCAACATCGAAGTCAACGTTGGCATGAGCGTCGTTCGTATTACTTCAAGCTGATTGTACTATTGCTGTACAGAGTCTGAAAGTAGCTGGTAGCGCGCATGGGTTAAGCAATGGTAGCAGGCGACATGCGCCAGGTACACCAGGACAAACCCCGCAGAGAATGACGCAGTACTTGCTCGAAATAGGCACAGCCGGTGCGGATGTGCTGGTGTTCCAGTTTCGTGTGTCGGCCTGTCCGATGGAAGTATTTGCTAACAGCTACACATGGGATAGCTATCAGTCGATCACGGCACCGATGTAGCGGTAAAGTGTTGGTTGGGGGCGCAGAACAACAACTCAGCCGCGGGCACCGTACCGCAGAGTCATGCAGCGTTGTCGTCTCACGCCGCACAGCATAATCATGCCAATGTGGATGGGACGTCTCGCCGGATTTGGCATAAATTACTTACAAGACACTGGTCTTCGATCCAAACCTCGCTATTGGGCTACGCCGCAAGGATGCTGATTGCATGGACTACGCCTCAATGGGGGCCAAAACACATTCCATATTGGCCCCCATGCGCAAGATGCGGGTTCGGAAGAGGGAAGCGAGATCAGGCTAGGAGTTGGTCTAGCCGATTGGCCGTTGCGCGTAAGCCTTCGCATCTCGAACATGATGGATGACTCTCTTCATCGCAAGTGCAAGCGTCGTAGCGTATCGCCTTCCCCTGTTCGGCGAGGATATGAAGATGTAAGCACCGTTTTAAGCTTAAATTCATTCGATAGCAATGTGGTCATCATTGTGACGGCGGCAGCGGGAGACCTAGAGGCCTCCGCAACATGGAACTTCTTGAAGGTGGCACAGGTTCTACCTGTGAGCACAGTCGTACGCGAGGGTCTCCTTGCATGAGCCACCGACTCATGCATCCAACCGTCTCACCACAGCCTCGCTGAAAGGCCGCGGCGGACTGACTGGATTACCAGCCTCGTCCGCTACTTGCACAAGAGCGGGGAAAATGCACAAGTCCCCTGACGTGACACCTTGTTCCTCCTGCCACTCGAACTCCCATGCGCTAGGCTGGGAAAACAGCGTGAAAGCGAAAAGCGCAGCCCGCTTCAGTACTTCCTCAAGATTCCGCTTGCGCTCTCCATTGTTCATGCGAGAGTCTGCGTATGGCTGCAGAACGTTGTCTAGTGTTGCAAGCGTTGCCTGTATACTTGCATGTCGACTGTCGGAAGGACCGAAGGGATTGCGAATGTAGCTAGCCTGCATCAACTCTGCAGTCATGACCCGCCAGCGCGCCATCAATGATGTTTGAGCTGTACAAAGGTCAGTACTTCTATACTAGGAGACGAAGGAACTCGTGTCGCATACCTTGATAGCCACGATCTCCAGTTGCCACAGCTTGGTAGCATTGCGCGACTTCGGACGGCAAGAGGCTCTTTGAGGGATCTTTGGAGGGTTGAAGTTTTGAGACGATCACCCAGGCGATAATGAACCTTAGTGCAATCTCTCGGGTTGCAGCGTTTCCAATCAATGTAGTGAGCGTTCCTACCGAGACTGGTAGACCTGGTCCTAGTGCGTGTAGGTCCTCATAATCGATGAGACCAGGGTTGACACGGCTGGTGTGGTAGTAACTCTGGACATGGTTTTTGATGGCATTGCTTATCTTCGAGACATCGCCAGAGATGGCTTTGTCTTCCAAGGGCTGAGGAAGTCCACCACCCAGAGCAGCTACAGATGATCGTTTTCCGGCTAACGGTATAGCACTGGCGGAGAACCCTTTTTCCTGCGAAGCCAACGCATATGTGTCCGGTTGGGGATATTGATTCTTGGGCTGTCTTCTTCTGCGCCGGCAAAACCACAGAATGGCTCCAGCCAGCAGTGCACCTGCGGCAAAGCATCCAATCGCGATACCGGCGATGGCACCTGTCGAAAGATCGGAGCCTTCACTCTGGGGTAAGATTGGGACACTCGTGGCTGGAGAAATGGATTCTGACGGTCCAGTCTTAGTCGCCTGAGAGCTAGTTGAAGCAGGCGTTGCTGCAGTAGTTGGCGGAACAGCTGCACTTGTGGCCGGAAGTGATGTCGGTGGAAGAATCGAACTAGACGTCGGTGCCGTCTGAAACAGAAGATGTGGTGGCGATGGCCTTAAGTCCACGGACAAAATGTGTCCATCGAAGGTTGCAGTTGTGGCTGCTGCATTAACAATCAGCGTTGAAGTTTGCGGTGCCCCCGCTGGAGTAACCGTGGTCACTGTATAGATAATTCCTCTGCCGGGGTCCGTGATGGGGAGGAGGACCTGTACTGTCGCGACTGGCTTCTCCGCTAATGACAGCACGAGGGAGTACTGCATAGCAGGGTTACTTGTGATATCCGCACTGGCCCAGTCGACGGAGGGGGGTTGTTGATTTCCATCTCCCATCTTGAAGATGAGTTATTTTGCTCCGTAGGTAAGATCAACCGCCTCTTATCAATCGGGGTTTCGCGGACAATGTGATAATGTGAAGATGCAGCACGAGAATAGTCGACAAGAAAGTGGAATACGTCCCAGTCAAATCTCGGGTAATTGAGCAACTTGAGGGAAGTTAGCTTGCCGTGTAGAGATCGTAGAGAGTTTTAGCGATTACCGGCTGTGCTGTACCACGGCCTGTGTCGCAGCCACTAAAGAGGGGTACCTCCCCGTTTGGCGCTCACAAAAAGGTTAGACTTATCACAGTTTCCTCCCGAAAATCGCAAGCGAAACGGATTGAGGCCGAAAGGTGGATGGTTTAGCCAACCATTCGGCCTTATGCAGTCTCCCTGAAGTGCCTCGTTGCGGCCCCCAAGGCGCACTCGGCATGCATAAGGTGCGTATTCTTGGGTCCAAGATGCATGGGGGCCGAAATGGCGCGTATTGTGATCGGTCGAGAAGATGCTGTGCCGCAAGGCTGAGACATAGGGGCCGCCTCAAGGCACCTGCATCGTCTCTGCATCTTATAGATACGTGATCAGGCGGGAAGGCAACAACAAAGACCGCATCACCGACAACGAGACAAGATGGAGCGAAACGAGCGACCGCATATGATTGTTGGTGTAGACCTTGGGATGACCTGTGAGTTCTGGCGAGGCTGAGGAATTTCACGTGAGGAGGCGATTCCCAATTCGGATTAGTGTGCTGCGTTGGATCACGTGCTCTTCATCACACCAGCCCAAGGCTGATACATCACTCCAGGTACCGGCGTGGCATATGTGAACCTCTCCATAGGCAGCGAAACTGTCCGCTGGGTGCAGAAGTGGCCTGGACGATTCCAGGCGAACGAGAACAAAGTCCCAACGGTGGTCGTCTACCCAATTGGCTCCAAAGATCCGTCATCATGGGGCTTTCTTTCGGAGACCGCTGCAGAGACCGCGGCCGATGACAAGGAGTACAAGGAGTGGTTCAAGACATGCCTCGACCCAGAGAAGCTCCGCCGGAAGCAGATGGAGGATCCTGAAGGCGCACCTGAGAACCTACAGGAGGTTGAGAAGTGGTATGGCGACTATCTGCGGAAGATGTACGAGTACTTGTCGTTCAAGCTTGGCGGGGAGCTTTCTGGCATCGGCTGGGAAGAGGCTAGAATCGAGTTCATCTTCAGCGTGCCGACCACATGGGCTCCGATGCCAACAGTGGAGAACTTCAAACGACTGGTGAAAGAGGCGGGCTATGGGACGCATCCGCACCACGAAGTGGCGATAGGTCTTACGGAAGCCGAAGCCGCCGCGGTACATGTATCCACTGAGGCACCAGGCATTTTCCGCGAGAACGATGTCTTGCTAGTCTGTGACGCCGGAGGTGGGACAACCGATCTTAGCGTGCTGAAAGTCACTGGGACGGTCAACCAGGCTATCGATCTTCAGCAGATGGACGTTGTGTTTGGCGAGACCATCGGATCCGCTGCTATCGATTATGAGTTCGAGAGGCTGGTGATGCATCGGTTGACGCTCGCACACAGCACAAATCCTCTACCGGTCGACCCCGCGGATGCGGGATGGGAGATGATGAAAAGTCGAGACTTCCAAGCCGTGAAGTGTGAGTATGGCGCCCCAGACGACACACCATTATTCAGTATTGGAATTCCACGGGTTCCGCAAACGTACAGCAACTCTGATCCGGAAGTTCGAATTCGCAACGGCGAGATGACCTTTGAACGGCAAGACTTGCAGCGCCTGTTCGATAAGCAGATCGCGAAGCTGTTCAAGCTCATCGACACGCAGCTGCAATCGCTTTTTCAGAAGTTCCCGAGGGAGCATGTAGCGCATCTGGTTCTCAGTGGTGGGCTGGGCAATAGCGCGTATGTGCAATCGCAGCTGCGAAAGTACTATGCGCGCACCTCTTTCCCAAATGCTGAGTCGATCTCCGTGAGCATAGCGCCTGACCCTCAACTCGCTGTGTGCAAGGGTCTCGTCAGCGATCGTATGCGAAAGATCCTGACATCGCGATCGGTCCTCGGATGGCGTTGTTGTCGAGCGTCGTATGGCACAGTGTGCAAGATTGCGTATGACAAGAAGAACCCTGAGCATCAAGGGAAGGAGCTTGTTCGAGACCCACTGAACAACAAGCTGTACATCACGCAGTCGATAGCGTGGTTCGTCAAGAAGGGGGCGCCTGTCAGCGTGGACAAACCGATCGAGCACAACTTCATCAAGAAGGTCGACCCGGGCGATCCAAGAAGGGCATTTCCGACGACTGTCATCGAGAGTGACTTGGATGCGGCGATCTTGCCAGATCAAATGAACCAATGTATGTGTACAAAAGCTCTGCAGCTCCACCTGTACCCGTGAACAGCTTTCTGACAGCTTGCAGACACGCGCATCCTTTGCGAAATAAATTCAGACCTCTCTGCAGCGGACGAGAAGAAGTTCCAAGAGAAGAACAAGCACTTCTGGTCGTTGCAGAAGCACTATCTGCGCATCGAGTACTCGGTACGCGTCTTGATCGGACCTGCGGATATCCGCTTCGAGCTGTGGTTTGACGACCAGAAGCTTAGTCGTGATGAGTCGATCAGGGTAGAATGGATGCCTGCACAGATGCCGCAAACGTCTCAGATCGCCGAGATGTCCGGGGCGGAGAGAGAGGCTGTTGAGATGTCCAACACGCCGCCCACGCCCATAGGCGCTGCGCCCCCAAGTGGCGCATTCAAGACTGATCCAAATGCGAAAGCCATAAGGACAGGTGGTTTTGCGGTCGTCAATAAGAGGGCTACTATTGAGATGGGCAAGAAGCCAAGAGGAGTGGGTGGGCTATTTGGGAAGAGCTCTTTCTTTGGACGCGCTGCGTAGGATGGCGCCCTGGAGCTCTGGCCGCGATGGCGCGAACATGACGCGGTGCGCATCGGCGCGGAAGGCAGCTTCCGTTAGCTTCGCAGCAGACAGCACCAATTAATACCTTCGACCTACATCCTCATCAAGTACATGATACCAGGCTCTCTCGTTTGACTGGTCGCTATGTTGCAAACAGGCGAGGAGCCACTCAGCTCTAAGCCGGCCATCGCCCCGGTCACTTGCCTGTCTTGTGTTAACGTTACACCCATTGCGCTTTCAGCCCGTCAGCCTCGTCAGCCTTGACTGCAGGCAACGAGGTCACCGTCTACTTATAAGTATGGCGCACAATAGAGCTGGTTATGGATCAACACTCCTCAACTTTCTATCTTTCTGGCCAGAACAATTAATAACATGCGCTACGTCCCGTTTCTTGGTAAGAGGCCTGTTTTCACAGTTCTGATCACAACTGACGTAGTTGAAGCCACCGCATGCGGTCTGATCGCATCTATCGCAGCATTCGATATCTCGCCCCAAGAGGTACTAGACTCGAACACGCCCAAATTCTTGAATGAAGCAATCGATCCTTGTTCGTTGGCCGACTCCTCAAAAGCAAATGCGAGCGTTCAGCTTAGCAGTTGGTTAGAATGCGCCGTTAACGGTACGTACAAAAGATAATATGCTTGAGACCTCATCATGCTAATACAGGAATAGGATTCTATCCATACCCTGCGAACACGAACTGGCCCAACGGCCACGCGAAATCATTCTCGAAAGACGTTAAGTTCACCTTCAACGACACGCATTACGACTTCGATGGCTCACGGCGACTCTACACAATCTTCAACGCGACACTGGGCATGGCCTTTGCGCCTTTCAAGCATGGCCCTATCAACACCCTTGGTGTGCCCAACATAAATGGCGATAAAGGTGGCTTCGTGTACATGATCGGGTGGGCTGGTGGTTTCCAAACCCGCGTCAAACGCGACTTGTACTTCACAAACGCAGCATTCGCGGTAGTCAAAGAGGAGGACGGAGAAAGGAAGATTGTTGAGTTCCGAGAGAGCGGCAACATTCCCAACACAGCACCACTACCAGAGCCTGTCCAGTGGGGATGCTCTTTCGAGTAGCACACTCAGCGGCACCCATTGAAGGCTTCCAGCAAGGCAGCGCAGAAGCAAGGAGTTTGCACACGGCATCTGGCAGAGCTGCTGTTTCCTTGACGACAACACGGCATCCTCGCACCTGCGCATCTTTCGCGATGCCCCTATCCGACATAACCCCTCCTCACTTCCGCCATCTGTTTCTGCAGACCGTCCATCTTCTTGATTAATCGATTGAGAAACTCGTTCCTGTTCTCTTTCTCTGTGTCACCTCTGCCGTTGTTGATCCAGTCACAGATTCGTTCATCGTCTAGCAACTCGCTTTTCCGCTCCATGACCTCCAGGTTTGCCTCCATTTTCTCGGTGTGTGAGCGGATAAGATCAACACAGTCTTGCTGCTTTGTGACTGACTCGATAGCTGCAAATTCTTCGTCTAACTGCTTGAGCAAGTAAAGACTTGTCAATACGCGGTCGGCTCGATCTTCGAGGTCAATTAACATGGATGTCAGGTCTCGCAGTTGGCGGTCTTGAGGGTTATGAGCGTCGCCCATTGTGCTGAATTTTGCTGCTGTGGTTTTGAACATGTTTCGCATATCTTTTCTTGCTGACCTGCTTTTGTAGGCCGGAGTATGAAATAAGAAGCTGGTTTCGACTTCATGGGGGGATAACCACACATTCGCATATGTGAGTCGCGGAGTATCATTGTAGGATGACAATCACGTTTAGTCGTACTCTGTTCATTACTCGACGACTAGCCTACTGACATTCCATACTGTCAGCTTCACATTGCCTCGAACTTGGTTTACAGCTCAAAGCTGGCACCCGGAGTGCAATGCAGCCTCTAGGGACATGTCGACCAGTCGAACTCTTCCTCTTCGAACCCGTACCTCACATCAGCCCTGACCTCTTTCACCTTCTCCTCGATCATCTCCAAACTCTCTTCTAAATCCTCCTTGTCTTCCTTGGCGATTTCCAATGCGCGATGCGGCGCCTTCCCACCCACAACATAAGTGCCTGCGATATCCGTAATATCGATGCTGTTCACGAGCTTCCGATACTGCTCCACATCCTGCTCCAGCATCTCCAGTTCGGCTTTGATAGAGGCCACGGCGCCAGCGCGATCGGTGGCGAGGATGTCGGACTTTGCTTCGTGATGTAAGTGTGCGATTTTCGACCAGCGGTTTATGATCTTGTCGTGATGTGAGGGGAGAATTTCCCAAAAGGTAGTTGAGAGAAGTGTTGCCCGAGGTGTTGGGTGTGGTGATGACATGACGGCGGAGATGACTGATGCTCTATTTCGGGTGGACGCGCAAGCCGTGGTTTTGTAGAAGCATGCATCGTCTCGGGATGCCGGCGCCTCAACAGTAGATAAGACTTCACAACAACAACAGCGACGTGTTTGCTTTTTGTCGAAGGCGGTGTACGTGAGGATTCTGTAAGTGACGGCGTCCATGCTTCTCTTCTTTGTCGTGCCATTTGGACTGTGGCCGTGATGCGCTTTGACTCAATGCCGGCTCGTCGCGTCCTTAGGGTCACAGCTTGTGTGTGACTGTTCGCGCACAGGACAACCTGACACAGTCATAGTCTCCTACAAAACCTGCGCAGTAAATGTGTAACTCCTTCACATATCGTACAAACCTGGAGTCTTTCATCAAAATGTCGGAATTTTACCCTACCTATGAGGCCTCTTTCACGCTAGAGATGTTTAGGAGAGTTTTAGAGGAACACGACGACTACACGTCAGAATTGAAGCCTCAGCTGGAACATATCGAGGAAAAGTTGAACGAGGTCTTCAAATTGCCGCAGACTTCTGCAGGTGAACTGTGTCCCAGCCGCAAGTACGCTGTCATAGTACCATATGTACACGCTACTAACAGCAGAACAGTTCGGAAAACAGATATTACGAATGTCATCAAAGCTCTAAACATCAAATTCACCGAGGAGAGCATTGGCCATTACTTGAGCCAACTAGCACGCGTTGACTATCAGCAAGGCGGGTTCACAGGTCCGTTCTGGCGAATCTGCTACGTCGGTAAATCCGGGACGAGCAAGATGGATGAGACGAGGCGGCGGGAGGCACATGAGGACATACGCTGGCTTTTTCAGGAAGCTCACAAAGCAGTTGAGCGTTTTCGAGAGTCGGTGTCAGGCTGGATCGTGGAAGAGGATTTAGAGACACTGAAACACGGTTTGAAATGCGAGGAAAGAAATAAGAATCGCCTTCAAGATATCTTGGAAGAAGCTTGGCAGAGCGCAGAAAGAGCAAAGGTGGCTCTAGTTGGCCTGGACACGATGTTCCAAAGAATGCGGAAGGATGCTGGTTGTGAAGATGAAGACGAATAGCTGAGCTCACAGTGGCTAATTCAATTTGAGTCATCAAGCGACTCGTATTCAAGAACTAAACTGGAGTACATATATTTACCACCCTGATATGCTATGATACCAGCACACGAGGCGAGCTATTGAAGTAGCGATATACGTGACGCCAATATACATGTGATGTAGCCCTACCTAGGTAGCCACACTCTTCTGACATCACGTGCTGAACTAAGGAGATTGCGCATGACCTGATCGCCGGAATCAACACCTTACACTCCTTTTTCTACTACAGAGCTGCTCGTATTGCATCTGCACCTCGACATAATCATGAACACAGAACACCAAACTCATGAAGCGGACGAGGAGTACTCTTCAGAGTTCGAAGAACTAGTCAATAAGATTAGCGAGCTGAAGGCAAGGATACCTGGCTGTCTCGAGGAGGTCGATTCACTATGCCACAGCTTTGTGGAAGCTACGCCGGGTACAGCAGAAGAACGCGAGTCAGTTGAGCGAGTGCGGGAGATAGTCGCAGATATGGAAAGGCGGTATCAGGAGATTGATACTCATTACGGCTGGGTATTGGCGTCAGATCGCGAATTTAGGGACGAGGTACTTTGTTCGTGCTTTGGAAAAAAGCTAGACGGCAAGGTTTGGTTGAACAGATCTATCAGGATGCTCAAGAAGACCCGTCGTATACTAGAGATGAGCCAGCAGCGCGTCTTTTGATGGACAACCCCATATATCGCACGCGCATCACCTAATTCCGAAGCTCAACCTAGAAGTACTTTCCCGAAGTCATACCCAGCAAGCCCCAAAGCGCAACCACACCCTGATACGTCGCACGCATCCTAGCAGACCCTTCCTTCGCACATACCACACCGTCAACAATTGCCATCCATCCAATGCAAGCAAGTAGTGTGTCCATGGCTTCCAAATGGCCCCCGAGATAAATTCCCCAGATCGCCATACCAATAGTGGTAACGCGCGAACCTTCGATCTTGATCAGAGGCCACGCTGCCTTCGAAGATGCGATGCTTTTGGAGAGACCGTAGGTCAGGATAGCTTGTTCGGGCCCATGAGTAAAAGACATCAGCCCGCCGAATGTCCAGATGCTGGCGAGAAGGAGAGGCGGGACGTGCCTGGGTACGAAATGCTCGAACATGATTGATAGCGATGTCAGAAGCTGGCAGGCGAGCCGATATGTGTACAAAGAGATTTCTGAATAGAGTAGGTAGGATTCTCTCGACTTCTCTGATATAGCGCGTTCGTGTAAAGGCAAAGGGGCAATTCAAATGTAGTGTGAGTGCGACGTTCGAGTCGAAAGTGACAGGAATAAGTTCGTTACAGTGGCTTGGTGGGGGGAAAGGGGCGCCTGAAGCTTGTGATGTGTCTAGCGCAGGGCGTAATTGTGCTGTTAAATATAGACAACCAGAGTCTAAGTACAGGGAAAGGCCGACGGCGAGCCAGTAGAGAAATCAGCCTCCACTCGCGATGTATCGAGGTCGATAAAGATATTGTCATAGTGCTGTGACCCAACCGGTGCTGCTTTTCCGGGTCCTTAAGGCTCTCGTTCTCTAGCAGCGATGCCTAATTGGAGGAGACAGGAGCGAGCGCCGATAGAGCACCATCTTCTAGCCCGACACCGCTACGGCGATATGCCATAGCCGTTGTCATGATCCCCTGCGATTGCTGCTCAAGGTTGGCATTGTTGTCTTTCCAATGCGGCAAATCCATAGTATCTCTAAATGCTGATTCCCGCCCCACAGCGTTCGGTTCAGACTCCTTGTCTTCGGAGCAGGCAGGCGTAAAATATGTTGAAGGCGGGACAAGTATGGATTTTGCCAAGATCCAGCAGCTGACTACGAAATGATAGTTCGCGACTCGGAATTCTCCAAGTAAGCTGGATTGGGAAGGTTGCCATGCCAATTGGAAATGCATCTGTACATGGCTAATACCATACGACGCTTCCTGCAAGTCTTGTAACGCCTGGAGGTGAGCTTCTTCCTCGATGAGAGTCATTGCACCAGAGCGTAGCTGAAGTCGTGTTGAAAGACGTAGAAGGTGAACCGCGTCATTATCTGTGACATGGCGAATGAGTTTTCGTTGAGTATCGTTCAGCGTGATGTTCACAGAGTCTTCGAATAGACCCACAAAGTCTATAAATGAGCCCGGAGAGTCTCCTACGTTATCCAAGGAGCCTGCGAAAGAGTCGGTAGACGCTGTATCTCTATTCGGTTCATAAAACCCGGTAATGCCGAACACAGTAATATTGCGCGCCTTCTCGATCGACAAGATGCTGGACATGTGCGATGTCGATCCGTGAAACGGGGTCGTGTATTCATTGCCGTCACCAACACTGAACTCTGCCGCTTGATAGAAGAAGTGAAGCGCCTCTTCTTGAATCTGAGGATGAATGATCACCCATGCTGGAAGGGTCTGGATCTGTTCACAAAGTTCATCGCAGTCTAGATACCGCGCGTTGACAGCGCCAGCGAGGCAAAAGTCGTCCTGATAGTAGATATGCGTTCCTTGCCAAGCGTACTCATAGATCTGATCGCGTAGTTCCCTCGGTAGCATCAAGATCAGGTTGGAACAGTCTTTCAATTGATTCTTTCGAGAGATGTCTTCATCGTGGCGATCCCGTGCGGATACATGGCTGTTGCGCGGTCGTGTCCTTTGGCTGCGAAGCCAGCTAAGTGTGTATACTGATGCCTTAGGTATCGTTCGTGGCGTGCACCTGCGTAACTTCTCCAGTAGCCGATAGGGTAGCGATGTGAGATGATGCCGCGCATGGGGCTGCAGCGATTCTGGTGGACCTCGAGCCGCCATAGCTTTGCAATATGCGTTCGAAGGGTTATGTTTGCAGTATTCTAAATGGAAGTATTCCCAGCATATTAGCCACACTTACGATAACTTACTCTGAGTGCAGCCAGGAGAAATCTGGACCTTTGCCGAAGAGCGAGGGCAAGATTGCGCGGCGCTCGCGATCCACAGCTCTACCCATGGAACGTTGAGGGGTGCAAGCAACCATGCCACCAATCGATCTCAGCCCGTTGTAATGGAATTGGTACATTGATGTATGCAGTGCACAAGACCGTTATCGTCCATCTCGAAGGCCGATCTTGCTGCCGATGGACTGAAGTCCGCGGCGTCCGATAACTTTCGACGCGTTGTTGTCGCACGCTGACGAAAGTGTGCGATGTGAGAAAGAATTGGTGCAATGATTGTGTCAAAGCTGGGGATGGATATCTCGCGTGAACGCGTGTGGCGTCATGACCGTGTTCTAGCGCGTAAGATGACGTCACTGGCCGACGAAGACCTCGGAAGGTTTGCAAATAGACCAGCTCCATTCGTTCCAGAAAGCGCATAGATATCAAGGGCCCACTCCCAATTACATACAAAAAACTGACTCTGACACCGACTTTACCCCCACAAAGATTTACCCTAGCAGGCACTCGCCTTGCAAGCTCGCAGGCTTCACTCATCGACCTCTCCACAGTCAGATGATATGAAGCCGTTGTCGCTCGGGCAGCACTCCGGATGTTCAGAGGTGCATGCCTTAGTGCGTGTATATAACGAAGCCCTTCCGCACTCGGTCACGATCTTACCAGAACTCGAGAAGCCTTCGTCTTTCACACCTGCCCATTATATCAGCGAGAGTCGACGCTCAGTTCGGTTTTGCAGACTTTCAGTCAGCAGAGTCTAGAAAGGGCGCGAATGCGGCCTTGCAGTCGGATGGACAGTTGGTAACCCCGTCCGGTATCTGGCTCCATCGGAGGCTGAAGTCAAATCCAATTATATTGGAGTATGTCCAATGCCATTCTTTGTCGAGCCGGTTATCAAACTCGGTGCATGCGGTTTCAATCCAGCTGCGTTAAACTTAGCAGTTTGTACTGAGCTAGAGTTTGGGAGATGGCGTACCCTTCAAAACTGGATCTGGGGTTAAAGGTTTGTGAAGAACCCGGATTCGGGGGGCCTAACGTTCCTTCATCAAACCTTTGCAAATCGCTCTTGCATTCAGCTTCAAGCACAGGCTCGTCGGCTCGCTTGATGAGCTCTTCGAGCCACTCATATTGCGCATCCATGTATCCTTGTGGTACCTCCCAGACGTAGGGATAGTTGACGATTCCGCATCTGCATCCGAGGTTCTTTACCTATTTACCAACGTGTTAGTCTCGGGGCTACATGTTTTCTACAGCTCTAGCTTACAGTGAGACATGTTGGCGTCGAAGGGGTTTTAGAGATCGTTTCTCCGGTTAGAGGGTTTATCACCTCCTTCTGGCCCTGGCAGTTGACGGATGTACAGATGAGGTCCTTGGGACACGCCAAGTCTTCTTCTTTGAAGTCCTTGATGACGTCGTCTTTGCCAACGAATAGTTCCATTAAGGCTTGGCCAGTGAACATAACTGCATGCGCGGCGATGGTAAGACCAAGTGCACTCCTGGCGAGAAGCGAGGGGTCCCAGTTCTGATCTGCCTGAGGGGTTGTCGCTGTAGCACTAGACATTTGTCGATACATTCGAACGAAGGCCACGGATTCACCGATATAGATGTTGGGGATCGGAAAGCCGATGGCCTGGCCGGCGGCCGGCTCAATCGGAACGTTTGCCTGCGCCAATGCCATGAGGTCGTCTGGGCCGGTATCAACAAGACTCATGGCATGGTGCAGGATGCGTTCAATACATTCCTCAGTAGGGTCAGCACGCTTAAAGCTCTGGCCCTGACAGATCTGCTGTGTTTCCTGAAGACCTGTCATGCCCAGGAAGTCTTCAATGCGCTCAGCTGTGCTTTTCGGAATATGGTAAACGAAATCTCCTGCTTCGTGACCGCCACTGGCAGTAGTAAGTGTTTCAATGCTGATGAAGCTCCTGAAATCGATATTAGCACGATACGAAATGTGGTACAACACATGTAACTAACGTAACGGTAGTCGTTGCAGGTGGTTGGTACGTCAAAGTGGCCAATGCAGCGCCCCCATCCGAGGCTGTCACAACGGCGATTTCTTGTGCAGCGGCTATCGAATGGATTTGACGGAGGTCCTCTGGACGGAACCTCATCTCTTTTCCTAGGTCATGCTTGTAAATCCAGATGGCAAAGCCAATCAAAGCACCTACGCCCCATGCGACAAGAAATAAGGTAGCCGGTTCGAAACGTTTGATATGAGTAGAGACATCAGTACTCTGCAGCACAGCGTTCAAAGCATTTTGACACTCTTCGGCCGGTTTATTGTTGCAGCTTTGCGCCCGCACGGTCTCAACCTGCCCGCGTAGCTCAGGACCGAATGCGATAGTGATACCATCGGATGGCCATGCGTCGTGAACCCCGGTAGGGTATACCTGAATCTCCGTCCCGTGGGGCTCTGGGTGAGTGGCCTACGATGCGGTGTTAGTGTGGTAAGAAGGAAGGGGAGGCCGTGATGTACCGCAGCTGGGAAGTATACGTCCTTAGGACCGAATGTGAACGTCGGTATAGCAACGGCTTCGTCACGACGCGAAGGCGATTTTGTCGTCAGGGAAGCTGCTCCAGTAGGTGTTACCAATACCCGAGCTGAAGCAGCCGTCAAGCAAAGTGCCAATGCTAGCAAGCTAAGACGAGACATGGCAAAAGTGCAGAAGCAGTTCGGTGATGAAGCATTTGGAGCAGTGCTTCAAGCTTATATGTAGATAGTTCGGCTTCGAGAAGATCGCGACACGAAGTATAGGGACACATCATGCCATTCCCGTCGCCCCCAATTACACGTTGAGGCCTGTAGAGGCACGGTAGATGAAGGCATCGGCTACGTGCATTTCCACAATGGCACAGCTCTTGGTGCATGATCGAGGCTGTGAAGCATCCCAAATAGACCCCAACGGAGAATGTCGAGCGTTCATGGGCATATCCTGAATTGGCGATGTCAACTTGAAACGTGAGTTGGTACCCGAGAGGATTCTCCAATGTGCCCAGCGTGGCGAAGTGCAGTATGGAAGCGGTTGGGGCGATGGAGCTTTTGATACCGTTGCAATAACGAGCAATTTTTGGGGCGGATATGGAGATCTGCTCGCCATTTGCCCAGCAGAAATAGTTTGTTGTTCTCGAGAGGCGAGGTAGCGAACTGTGCCGTACGGAGCGCGCCTGGATTAGCAAAATGCGTGCTTGAACCCCGAACTGCGCGGCGCAGAACGCGTGGGGCCAGTCTGACATGCTTCCCACCACAAGATGGTTGGCAATAGAAGGGGTGAATTATGGGGCGACTCAATGATGGCGCTTGTCTGATCCGAGAGCGTTACAGAAAGTTGCGTATATGTAAGAGGGTTGCGCGCAAACTTGATGGCCACTTCTGCAGCAATTTTCATTCGCGTTCATGATGCCGTCGTTACTACTGTCTTGGTTTTTGTTCCATGCTCTCATACTAGCCTTCGTCGCTGGCTACAAGATTGACCAATCGTGCGAAGACAAGGGCATTACGCAAGACATTCGTGATGCTATGACTTCGGCCATCGAGAAGGCTGCCGGAGCATACGATACCCTGACATCTCCACTAAGCGACGATGCACTCGAACTTCTGGGTTTCCTGTTCGCGAAAGATGGTATGAGTCCGGCCGAACTCATGGACAAGGGCAAGTTCGGCAAGACCATAGGGGTTTTGCAAAACATCAATGCAAACATGTGGAAGGAAGTGACTGGTACCGCCGAGGTACTTCCTGAAGACGTGGTAAGAGCAACTAGAATCGCTTTGAAGGGTCTACAAGAGACTGATCATTGATCCAGGTCATCTTTTGCCATTATGATCGCTGGAAACCGGTGGAAGGAGAGAAGGACCTTTATCGAGATTCTAGTATGTGATACGGGGCTACCACGCGACCGTGTATTGATTCTATACAGCAAATGGTGTGCGACTAAAGTTCCGTGAGCAAGCATGTAGAGGTAATACGGTCCTCGACAAGATTGCCCTGGCAGTCACCTTCAACCCGGAAACAGAGGTTGTCTGGAAGAACGGAAGGCCCATCGCCGGTACCGGTATGCAACCTGCCCAGATTCAGCTATGTACTTGGTTCGTCGATTGGATCAAGCAGAAGAAGTTCAAGCTTTCTGGTGACGTTCAAAAGAGAACAAAGATTGGGAGGGCGGTGATCAACGCGGCCGAATGGAGACAATTCGGTCTCAGACAGATTGGTGAGTTGTACAAAGATTCGACTAAAGGCAAAAACTGACGAGACATCATTAGATGCATTTTCACTTCTGGATAAGGTTCTCTTACACGAGATGACGCACGCCCGGGGTGCCTACATCGAATACAAAGATGGCGAAATAGAAGCTGAGGGCCTCATAGATGTTACATCTCCCGAACGCTTGCTCGGTATCTGGAAGTGGCCAGCGTATGGATGGAAGGGAGCAACGGCGCTCGCGCGGCAAGGCGATGACCTTGGTGAATACGCCGCACCAGACAACAACGCTGACACTATAGCCCTTTTCGCGAGCGGTAAGTTATTTGAAGCGTGTCCTGGGTATTCGCTGATACGTAATAGGGTGTTCACTGCTCAAGGACCAAAAGAAGATCGATGCCAAAGGACGGATAGTACCGATGCAGGAGGTACCATCGTGAGTGAAGTGCATGAGTGCGATGCAATCCTGCATTGATCGTAAGTCTGGCAAGAGGTGTTCTCGAGTCGTTCACTGTGGAAGCGTTGCTGGTGTTGTATTGGTAGTACTCCTTGTATTATAGAGGAAAGGTCTTCCTGTCGTACTGCTTTTTGAGCCGCAAAATTCTGAATGGTATGTTTCCAAGCGCATCCAGTACCTGCTCAGGCAAATCGACGTTGAGTCCGACTTCGTAGACTACTGCATGCACCTGCTTCAGGGCCTCGAAGATGGAGATGAGTGACTCAGGTTCGGGCGTACCCGCGTTGATATCGTGGAATGCAAACAGGGCCCATATGGTCATCTCGATCCTGAGTAGGCGGAGCTCACCGAGTGTGGCTAACGCACAGCAAGCATCTTCCCAATCAAGGTAGCTTTCTCGCGGAAAGCTGCCTCTGGATGTGATGAAATTCCTCCTCGGTGTCAATATAGTCGTTGAAAGGTTTACCGAGCGTAGCCTTTGCCACATATCTGGGGCTACGAGCCCGCGAAAACTAAGCACTCCTGTGGCGCCTCTGAAACTAAACTGGTTCGCCGTATACAAGACATTCACAGCTTCACGATATCTGTTGCTTTGATTAGCCTTTGTGGAAAGGGCGCAATGAGTATTATACATTAAGCGGCATGTAACGAGGATCGAGAAGAGATCGCCATTGGTATAGTATGCGGGACGGTGCATACGCCCGCTTCGTTCATTCCAGACCCCAAAGCACATATGTTGCCATGTGAGATACATACTGTCCATATCTTCGCAGCGCCAGTGTCCGAGCTTATGGGGCCGGCCCTTCCCAGGGGTAATGTGCAAAAAGTGCAGCAGACGCTGCGGGTCGGCCAGAACCTCTTCGTAGATGAGCAATCGCACTTCAGGCGAGAGCTTGCCGAACAGCATACACTGCTTCTGATCGAGAGGTTCACCTCTCGGTAATTCAGGTCGCGGCGTCGATTTGGCGTCTTGGCTTCGTTTGATACTGATTGTCGTCGTCGGTTCGGGCTTTTTCCGCTGCCATTTTCGGAGCAGGAAGGCGCGCATGGCGGTCTACGTGGCGACGAAGATGGAGGTATCGCAATGCACCTCAAAATGGGTCGAGAATGCTGCGCAGTCGCGAAGGATCTGGTCGCAGATTGTAGGAGCTCAAGAGGCCTTGTTTAGGTGGTTGGGCTTTTGACTGCGCCCAGGTGGCTCGGGACGAGATTGCGGCACAGCAATGCAGCGTGCGAAGACCGAGGGCCGGCGCTTACATGCACATGCGTGCGGTATTAACGCGGTAATCATAGCGTGGAATAGATTGTCGCGTCGGTGCGATGCGAACAAGATCCCGTGTTGATGTACACGGGTGCGCTGATGAGTTCCAGTGATGTTAGGGGAGGGAAGCTGCAAGACGCGTGCCGTCGAATGTGGACTAGCTTATTTTCTAGGTCGCGTAGACCCACCCATCGTCGCGTTTCTCCCTTCCGCCCCTTCCGATAACCTGCACGCACGCGACGCCATTACTGCGATAGACATGTTTCTGTAAATCAACAGTAAACATGTAACTAATACAAAGAGTCCGCGAGAAGGATTTTGCAGTGCAATGCTTGCTTGATCGTTGTCACAACTACTTCATGTCGGCCATCCATGGGTGCTTCAGGAGTTCAGTCGCCGATTTCCTGTCTTCCGGCCGCCATCTGAGCATCGAGCGTATGAAATCGAGAAACAATTCCTTTTCCTTCCCTTCAAGCCCAGAGACTCTTTCCTCGAGTGAGATCTTAGGAATAGTTACACTCCTGGAGCCACCGGTCCAGTATCCTATTGAAGTTAGCAGAGTCTATGTCAGGACAATCGCAATGACTAACCTTGCTCATCGAACACCTTCCTTGTGATATCATTGCTTTGTGTGTATTCAAGCGGAGGCATTCCAAGGTATGCAACCATTTCAGAAATATGATGTGTCCCTGATGGGTTGCCCTCGGTGTCACGGGCGTCGAACAGATGCTCATCTTCAAACAAGTCCCACGCCTAATCAAGGGTAAGTCATTGCGGCTTCCTTATGATAGTTTTGAATACTTACCAACGTGGCGAGACTCCAAATGTCTACCTTGGAGCCCCACTCCATCTGGAAAATTATCTCTGGTGCACGGTATAGCTCAGGCTGAATAAAGCCAGAGTGGGAATCTCCTATCCGCGCTTCTCCAAAGTCACAGAGAACTGGTCGGCCCCAAAGATCACCAGTAGGATGGGGAATCTTGCGGGATCTGTAAATGGTGCGTGTGTCGTCAATCACTTTGGATGGTGACGGGTTTTCTGCTTCAGCTTTCTCGAAGTTTTCCAGGATAGTGTCATCATTCACAGTCAGCATGATATTCCCAGGATTGATGTCTAACTGGTTAGTTGATTCAATTACGTTGCATTATCTTGCCGTACCTGTATGTACGACCTTAGCCTCGTCGTGTAAGAACGACAGTGCCTTTAGCACGTTGGCTAGCGTGAACTTTAGAAGCGGAACGTTGAGCTTGTGTGCTGGGTTGTAATACTGGAGCTGTCGAATAGTCATGTGCATGGGTGGATGAACAAAGCACAAGTGTTTGCCAGTCGGACCGTCGAGCTCAAATTCGCCATACAGTTCGCGGATATATGCTTGGCCGCGATGCTGTGATTGTATAGAACTGACATGCTCGTAAAAGTCTAGCTCTCGATTGAGCTGTGGGGTCTTTTCGGCATCTCGGGTACAAATCTTGACAGCGACGAAGTCAGCGACGAAGCCAGCGTCTCGTTCTCTGTGCACAGATGATCAGAATTTGAAGGGTGGATGGGGGTGAAGAACGCCAAACATACTGAATATCCCGAATATCCCGACACAGCCAGACCGTGGAGTATGCACCGTAACCAAGTTTGCCTATAACCTTAAAGCTAGAATCGAGAATCTCACCAGGTCGTGCTGGATAAAACTGATCATGGCTATACCACGGAAGGCGCTCCTCCTCGAAGAGCTCGCTGGCATTTATTTTCGTACTCTGGAAGCGGGAAATTCGGGAAATGGGAGAGGGAAATTTGAAGCGACTACATGCGCGTTGACTAAATCTCAGCATGGTGGTGTAGAGACGCCATTACATCGTGGGAAGTTAGTGTGACTGTCCAAAGGCGGCATGTTGGCCGCACTGATGCCTAGCACGGGCAATGACGACCACCCGGTTTCCGCCCACATACTACCACCACGACCGACTCCCATCGCGTCCGCCGCAACCCCGCCTGACTCATTACCAAAGACCCAGAAGGCGCCTCCGACAGTTCACGTTTAGCCTTAAAGCGGAGATACCGTTTCAGCCCCCAAGCCAAGCGCGGAGCGGAAACGCCAAGGCAGCCTCCCATCACAAGTATAGCCGCATCCCTTACACACCAAGAGATAGGCCGTTGAGCAACAGGCATCACTAAGGCTGCGCGAGGCACGCGTCACTGACTCGTTCGCACGTGCGAGCTTGTCTTTGCCTCAGCCCAGATGTCGGGCCTGCATCCGCGCTCGCCTTGGCTGGGCCGCCACATGTATCCCCAAGACATCAGGATGCGAGGTGCGAAACATGTGTTGACGCGGAGCTGATAAGCTGGCTGTGGATGTGGATGTGTTTAAAGATGCGGTGGACGTCGTGTAGGGCCTGGAATAGGCAAGCGATCTTCGCATTTTTTACACGTTTGAGACGGCTTTCAGTATGGCTGGTGACTCTTCGACTCAGGCGGCAGAGGGCTTTTTGCAGTATCATGAGCCGAATAGTAGGTTCTTTACTTTCTTACATGGTCTTGCTTTCACTGACCTTAAGTAGTCATCCAGATTCTCGTCCTCGTTTCGTTTTTCTTTTGGCTTTCCTTCGGGGAATGGCTCTCGAACCGGGTGTTCCGCGCTGGCCTTATAGGTCAAATCATAGTCGGTCTGATCTATGGTCTGCCTATCGGAGGTGATATGATACCCATCGCATGGCAGGAAGCCTTCATCGCACTAGGGTACATTGGTCTTGTTCTCATCATCTTTGAGGGCGCCCTGGCCGTGCGGTTGGATCTGCTCAAAGCGAACTTTGGCCTCTCTGCTATTGCGGCGACTATCGGTGTCGTCGCTCCTATTGGGCTTACATATCTGCTGCTATATGTCGGCTTTGGGTATGGAGCGATCGAAACGTTCATCGTTGGGGCTGCGCTCTCGGTCACCTCTCTTGGGACGACATTTGTGGTACTAGGCAAGAGTTCAAAGGAGATCAGCTTCGCCGATACTAGAGTCGGTACCGTCCTGGTCAGCGCGGCTGTGTTCGATGATGTTTCCGGTCTAGTTATGGCGAGGTAAGACACGAAGTTACCCAAAACAAAGACTATAACTAACATCCCTCAGTGTAATCGGCCAACTCGGCGCCCTCGGAGGCGACGACTCCCCCAACCTAGGCTGGCTAATCGGTCGCCCCACACTAGTATCCGGTCTCCTAGCGATCCTCACTCCTGTTCTAAACAAATGGGCAATCGCACCTCTATACCGAAAGCTTATCGAGCCACGCCTCCCCAAGACACGCAAACGCCACGTCGTAAACGTCATCATTATGATCTTCGTTCTATGTGCATTCCTCAGCATCACAGGCTTCGGCGGCACCTCTGTCCTCTACGGGTCCTTCATGGCGGGCGCGTTCCTCACCTACCTCCCTTCCAAGCACCCAACAGGTCCCTTCCACCCGCCTTCGCGCGAAGACGCGGAAGAAGCGGAAGCGCGATCCATTGCCGAAGCGACTGAGTACGACGATGCGGGCGAACCGCTCATCTGCCCTACATTCATGCATACGTTTGAAAAGTACTTCCTCGACGCTGTCAAGTACCTCTTACAGCCGCTCTTCTTCGCATCGATTGGCTTTGCTATCCCCTTCATCGATCTTTGGACTGCGGAGGCGTTCTGGAAGGGCTTTGTTTACACTTTGCTCATGCTCGTCTCCAAAGTCATCGTCGGCCTTGTCATACCTTTCGCCACCATCTTCCGCAGACCGCCCGGTATGTCTATCCGCGAGTGCTTCACCACCACTTTCTGGCCGGCGATGCTCCTAGGATCTGCGATGGTAGCGCGTGGTGAGATCGGTCTGCTCGTCGTACAGATTGGTCTCAATAACACTCCGTACCTGTCCAAGGAAGCCTTCATCACCGCCGTATGGGCCATTGTGCTGAACACCATATTCGGCCCTGTAACCGTAGGTCTTATCATCAAGTACAAGGCGCGGGCCATTGCAGATGGCGTATGGGGTCTCGAGAAGACGGAGCCGAATGGCAGTGGCTGGGACGATGGAGTCTCGAGAGCGCCGACCATCGTCCAGGAGACGATGAGTGTGAAGGAGAGGAGTAAGAGTGTTGCGGTGTCGCAGCATAGTAGGATGGTGTCTGATCCGGTGACTGTACCGATCTCGCCTTGATGGCTGTGACGTGGTTTCTTAGCTTTTATGACGAATTTATGATATTTCCTACTTGCGAATGCCGTCCTGCTTTGAGTGATATAACGTGAGCTGTGGTCAGAGAGGATATTCAAAGTCGCATCACCACATCTGTCTCTAGGTCTGACATAGGTGCTACGGCGACGTATGTTCGGCAGGTATTAGATGTGAATCGCTCCTGTGAGCGCGAAAAGCGAGGATTGTGTCTGATTGAGAGGGGTATGCGCAGCTAAGTATTCAGAAATTGCAAATATAAACAACATGATCACACAAATCACCAAGAACGAGCGGTGTTCGCAGAGTCAACAGTCATGCCCAGCCCAAGATTTCGCCAAGCACCCATGAATAGACTCACACTCATATACCACGTGCAAACATCCTTCACCCATACGGCAGGTTTAGCTAGACCAAAACCACCCACTCCTCTTCTTCCGCTCTTGGGTCTCTGGCTCGGCTGGCCTTGGCTGGATGTCGTGGAATGCCCTCCAAGGATCGCGCTGCTGGGTTTCGGTCTCTTGGCCGCGCTGGGTATGCACCGTCTCCGAGCTCTCTTCTCGACCATCAGCGAAGCGTTTCTTGAGCACGACTTTGGTCGTAATGGAGCCGTCAGAAGCAACGGTCCGCTCGGTCGTCGTAAGTGTGGAGAGAATCGAAGGCTTGTCCTCCTTCATCCGCTCAGCGATCGCAGACGTTACCGAGATAGGCCCGGGGACTGAGGGTGAGGGTTGCGACACAGCCTCCATACGTTCGTACGCATCCAACTCAGTCTCCGAGTCCTCATCTCTCTCGTGTGCTGCGTCTAGAACAGTATTGTATGTGTCACGTCTGACTGTGTCGGCGTAGGGGAAGCGGTCTTGTTTCGGCGTAGGCGGATCGTCATGTTGGTCTTCGTGATCGTGGCTGTACTCGTAGCTTGGCTCGTCGCGTGTCCCAAGGCGAGGGCAGCTGGGCGCATCGTTGCGGTCCATGTGCTCCTCCAGTTGGCGTTGTGTGATCGGGATCTTGCCATGAGTCCAGTACTTGTCGGACGTGTCAGACTCCATGGCGCCAGGACATTCGGGCTCTGGCTTCCCTTGCATCGTCTCCTCCAACTGTTGTTGCGTAATTGGTATCTTCCTTGGTCCCCAAGCCGGTCGGTCGGACCTCATCATACAATGTGAGACTTCGCCTTGCTCTGCTAGCAGGTCCTCGTAGGCTGCCTGCCAAGGTACACCGGCCTTGTTCATTTCGCGGTTCTGCTCGAGCGCGCGGGGAGAGTATGCGGGGTCGTCGGTCTGCGATGCGTCTGCTGGTGGTGGCCACTGCCATGATTTGGACCATGACCAGACGCGAGGCTTGCCGTCTTCAGGGCTAGGCTCGTAGTTGTTGAATCTGGCAACTTCCGTCTCGCGGTCATCCCAGGCCTTGTCGTTGAACTCCTCGGCCAGCCTCTTCGCCTCTGCCTGCATCCGCAACAATCTCTCCAACTGCATCCAATCCTTCGATCTTTCTTCCTCCGAGTTGGCAGATGAGTTCCGGCCGTCGTGATCAAATGGCCGAGGAAAGCCCCAGTCCCATGACCATCCCCACTCCTGACCCTTCTCGTTGGCTACCTTTTCAACCAGGCTAGCATCGTCGCGTCGCGCAACCTGCTGCTCGTCGCCTCTCCTGACATTGCCAAGTATTTCCATTCTTATGTCGTCAGCCTTGCGGTCGAGCCTCATCAGCTCTTCGCTGTTGCGCAAGACAGCCTGCACATCGCCAACTCTGAACAGCTCTCTGCCTTCGTGGCGCAGCTCGGCGATGTCGGCTTCAATATCGTGAAGCTTGTCGCATTGTCTTGGATCGGCCTTGCCAAAAAGGCACTGCTCACGTGCTTGGTGCGCGTTGTTGTAGTTGGCGATGGTGGCGGGAAGCGTGAAGACGGTGTTGAGCAGCGACGAGACCTGGGAATCGGCGAAGCGGCGGAAGGCGATGAAAGGATTGTCTTCGGGTCGATTGGGATCGCGTCGGGGATTATCGTTGTCGTTCGTCATAGTGATAGATAGTAATGTGGGTGTTGTGATGGCACTTGGCTGATGGTGGGGAAGACGGGGTCCGGAGTGATGATGATGCCTGGAGATAGCGGTGGCTGCCTCGGCGATAAGGCCACAAGGCACGCGCCACCCGTTTCGACGCGTCAAGCCATCGCCCCTGCCAGCCAACCGCGCTTCCGTCACTTCATCTCTCCAAAACGGCGCATCGAGAGGACCCCCATCGTCGCCCAATGAGTATTTCGCATTTCCAAAATGTTTTCGGCCTCTCTTTCGCTATTCTTACCATCACCAAGCGTGCACCGCCATAGGACCCAGACATGCTGAGCCGGCGATTACCTTGCCCAAGAGCTGCCGCGCTTCTCTGGACTTCAGGAGTCAGTATGAAGATTCAATATTTCCAAACAACCTTCATCTATCTATTATGGCCCAAGATCTGCCTACATGACTCCACCTACGTATTGCCAGAATCTGTGAGTGTTGCATCGCAATCAAGGCATGATCTTGGCTTTCTTGGAAATCTACGCGGGTTTGGGATCCTCTCGGCAATCTGCAGTAGTCTGACTTCAACACCATCGACGACGCTATCCGCAAAACCAAGAGCATCGCCATCTTTTGCTCGAGACATACGCGTAAGGCCATTACGAAAAAAGCCGCAGTGGATATTTCAACCCAGCATTATTCAGCACCGCCTACGATCTGCGCCTTATCGTCTTACCGCCCGCTGGCAGCCAAGGAGCCAAGTGCGCGGCATGCGAAGACAATTGACTTCAAGACCTTGATCGTCCCGGATTAGAGCCGCACTGCCCAAAATCTGGACCTGCCCAGTCCAAGCAGCCATACACAACGCTGCTTTCCACTGCCCCGTGATAGGTCTCCACGCTTTAGCGACGCACTGCGCGTCATCCCGAGCGGATTTGGACGGGCAATCCCCGCCTGTAACTCCTTTCACTCCTGGGCCATTCCTACTGCGGCCTTATCACTAGCGATCGAATACCCACGTTTCCTGTTTCTGATCTTCGAGGAATGTGTTTTGACAGCTGCGCCAGCGGGCTGGGTACGTCACACAAGATCTGCGACACCAGCAAAGAGGTATAAGTAGCGGAGTAAACACCGCGTCTCAAGAACAAAGCATTGTTTCATCTCGAGATTTCATCAACATATATCACCAGACGCTTCCCTTTCATCTATACCGATACGACGTATAACACTTGTCCAATCGCTATACAACAAGGTCTGAAAGTCCAAGACCTGCTATTCTCTCTTCTGTAAAGGCCCAACGAATCGTCCTCGATATTCGCAACACCACAACCACTTCATCACTTCCTCATCTCCAATATGCGTTTCTCCGTCATCATCGCCACCCTCCTTGCTAGCGTTGCCGTCGCTATGCCCGATCCTCTCCCACAAGGCTACTCCGGTCCCTGCTCAAAGGACAACTGCGGTGTTAGCGGCAAGGTGTGCTCAGGCGGCGCAATCTGTGTGGGGTGGCCAAGCACCGATCCCGCCAAGAGGAAGGGATGCACCTGCAGCCGGGGTTAAGCATTTGATGCTGAGTTTTTTTGCATTGGCAGGCGTGTGTAAGTATAGTGAGGCCGAAGATGAAGCAACGCTAATGCTCGCCAGATGGCATATTACAGCGAGATTGACTGGAAGCATGTTGGTTGTAATCTAGATGGTGTATTATTTATGAATGATGAAGACAGAATTTCGACCAAAAATGCTTACTATCATCTGAGTGCCACACAAACCTCGATACTTTTAGGTCGTGAGAAATTGCCACCGCGATGGGCCTCGATAGTCGGTAACTGATCTCTTCACTGTGTGGTGTTGCCTTGGAGTGAGCTTTTCGCGCCTTCCTGGCTTGGCACGCTGGGGCCTCACTCACAACTGGCTACCTCAGCACATGCACGTCAATGCTGCTAAAAGACCACCATTCGATAGCACCACTCTCTCACCAATTCATAAACCTGCAACCACAACGCATACCCCAATACTTGGAGCTGACAACAAATACCATCAACCATGATGTGGAGCACCCAGTTGCCGTTCCGCCCTCCACGTCCCAGACCATTCTTCGACCTACCGTGGGATATCCGAGAACAGATCTACAGTTATATCGAGCTCGATGCGCTTCCACCGCTGTCAAATGGTACCGAGTACGCTGGCTTTGTTCTCTCGTGCAAGCTCGCCGCCGAAGAGCTATCTCATGTCGCGACCGTGAATTATCGCAAATACCTCCATGACTTCGAGCGACTTTCGAGGGAAAGACTTGGTTACAAAATCATAGTCGCTCAACCGGAGCGGGCAACAACTGTTAAGACTCATCCTTTTGCGCACCTCGCTCGACTTAAGGTCAAAGTACCATTGAAAAGTCGCGCCGTCTTCAGTGACGATAGACGAGATGTGACACCATGGTGTGATACTTTCCACCCTCTCTTCGGACTTCTTCTAGAGAATCTACAAATCCACTTTGTTGCGCCAAACCTTTCGAGTTTGAAAATGATGAGAACCGACGTCGGCAACATGTATGAAATTATCGAACGTGTATTCGACTTCATTGAAATAATGAATTCACAAGTACCGGAACGTTCTACCCCCGTTAGAGGTCCACCAGGTCCACCAGGTCGACATGAACGAAGAGTATTTCAATTCCTCAACCAGTTTGAGGCGCAAGTTAGTGGCTTTACACGATCGAAACGCGTGAGTGTAAAGGCCATTTGCTTTTCTTGGGATTGTCGAAAACATGCTCAGTCCGGATCTCCGGCCAAAATGATGGGGCCGGTCTGGTCACACACCTTACGCCTTCGTGACGTTCCGGGAAGAGACAGGCAGACATACCACCGTGTACATGATGTAGACGGCTACGCAGGAGAGATACGGATCGCGAGTTCTGGACGCTGGGCTCCCACATCAGTCGGTCTGCCTTTGCGTCTCTATGACAGACCCAGCAAGGTGGTTTTACTGCAGATGAAGAACCTAGGCTTCGGCGAAGCAGCACAGATCCTGAGCAAAGTGGAAATATGAGGGAGAGAAAAGGCGTAGGATGAGATGAACGCCGTCCATGCTCTTTCGGCGTCCGATCGGTAATATACGATTTCCTCAACGGGAGAGTGGGTCTCCATCTAGAACACTCCACATGTAGTACGAAATGAAGACTTCCGTCTTACACGACGACCAACACATTGTACCCCGACTGTGTAAACAAACACGTCCTCGACTAGAGAAAGACAAACATTCCTCTCCAGGAGCTCCATGCAATTGGCGGATGTATTCTACTCACCGTGATCGGTAACAGCAATCGCATGTGATGAAAAGCAACACCCATCCCAGGTCCAGCGCACCACAACGCCCATGTACGGTGCCTTCCCCGGATAGAAGGACACCCAATATGCCCTTTCCCCGGAAATGCACCCCATATTCCACTCCACAGCGGCTGAAATGCCCCCTAATGAAGCGTGATCGCTACCGGCCCCACGCCCATCAAAAAGTATTCTCCACGAATAACGACATGCAGAAGCAATACAAGACATTTTGGCACCGGCAATACGCCGCCTACGCATCGAACCTCAAAGATTGTACGTGACGCAACGCCAGCTACGCGCAGGGATCGGTTGTTGTGGCACATTGCATTTAACCGCGATTAGAGGCGCCAAGCCTGCTTAAGTCGAACTCCCGAAGGGTACACGTGTGGTGCTAAGGAAGACAAGAACCGGCGCCGGAAGCTTCATTTAGATTAATGCGAAACAACGACGTTTCGTTGTCTATACTGCATGGGGGAAGCGCCGGGCGCGCTTTGGGTACAGGCTGATCGACGACGCGCAGGCACTGTGGCGTGTTAGATGAATTGTCCGGCTTCCCGCTACATGTGGGTAAATTTCCTAGGGCTAACGCATACATGTTTCCCCGTACTGGTGGCGGCATGCGCAAGGAGGGACCGAGGTGGGCTTGGTCGGATGGATATTGTTCGTAATGAGCAGGAGGGTGCGGAGATCGCTAATCTTGCGAGCAATATCAGTATAGGGCCGAGGGAGTTGGAGGTCTGGTATAAGTAGTCTGGGGCTCTCGACCTGAATTGAGGTATCCAGCAGCCTACATTCTTTAGAGTCCAAGTTCAGTTACCAGTCTCGATATACCATTCTCACCATGAAGATTTCTCTCGTCACCATCTTGTCCGCCGCCGCGCTGGTCCAGGCTGCGCCTTTCGCTGAGCCAGAGGCTCTCCTCGATGAGCGCCAGGCTGCGCAGAGCATCGATGCTGCCATGAAGGCAAAGGGCCGGAAGTACTTCGGTACCTGCGCTGACCCAGGTCGTCTCAACCAAGGCAAGAACGCCGCGATCATCAAGGCGAACTTCGGTGCCATTACACCTGAGAACTCGTAAGTCTTTCCAACCTCCCGAACGCAGTGTTGTGTGCAATGCTAACTGCCGGATAGCATGAAGTGGGATGCCACCGAGCCTTCCCGTGGAAACTTCAACTTCGGCAACGCCGACCAGACTGCCAAGTTCGCAAAGGACAATGGCAAGCTCATCCGTGGACACACCACCGTGTGGTACTCCCAGCTGCCCGCCTGGGTCTCCCAGATCAATGACAAGGCCACCTTGACCACCGTCATGAAGAACCACATCACCACCCTGATGAACCGCTACAAGGGCCAGGTCTACGCTTGGGATGTCGTCAACGAGATCGTAAGTTGATATTCATATCCCGGTCCGACTGGAACATAGACTGACTTCTCCACAGTTCGAGGAGGACGGTAGCCTCCGCCACAGTGTCTTCTACAACGTCCTCGGCGAGGACTTTGTCCGAATTGCTTTCGAGACAGCCAAGGCTGTTGACCCTGCTGCGAAGCGTTACATCAACGACTACAAGTAAGCAAATCCTCTCAGACTCCATCAAGATCATGACACTAACAAGCGCCTAGCCTGGACCAGGCGTCCTACTCCAAGACTCAGGGTATGGTCCGCAACGTCAAGAAGTGGATCGCCGCCGGTGTCCCCATCGACGGTATCGGTTCGCAGGGTCACATCACCTCCGGCCAGGGTGCCAACGCTCCCGCCGCCATGGCCGCGCTCTGCGCTGCCGCCCCCGAGTGTGCGCTTACCGAGGTCGACATCCAGAACGCCCAGACCTCCGACTGGCAGAACGTTGTGAAGGCTTGCTTGGACCAGAAGAACTGCGTTGGTATCACCGTCTGGGGTGTCCGCGACAACGACTCCTGGAGGCCCAACGGCAACCCCCTTCTCTTCGACTCCAACTACAACGCCAAGACAGCTTACAACACTGTCCTTGCTGCTATCAACAAGTAAGCGCGTCACACACCGTGCACATCGCACACTTTCTGTATATATTTTGTGGTGGATTGGGTAAGACTTTGTACATACATGGAGGGACAGCAGAGACGTCTTCTGGCTATACAGCCCAGCGTTTCAATCAATCTTGTTCTCTCGACCAGTCACGATGCTCTCCTTCTGTGCACCCTTCAATGCTTTGATGATACTTACGCCGGCATCCGCGCTGGCTCCTACTTCAGCTTGTTTCGTCCAGAATATGTCGGCTGCATTGATTCGAACGCTTTTACGTCTCTCCCGCTCCGTCACGTCAAGATGGGACTTCTTCTCTGCAGTTGCCTCTAGCTCGTCCAGATGCTTCTTTCTCCTCGCGTATCGCTCTGCGCGCTCTTTCCGAGTCTGCTCCGAACCGATCCTGGCTAGGGCAAATCGCACAGCAGCTCTGAAGCCCATGAAGATGTGTTCGGAAATGAGGATCGTCACCGGTAAGCTGGCCCACATGCTCAAGCCAAGATATTTGCCAAGGAATTGCTGGGAACCGAACATGTGTACAATGGCCGCACTGGATATACTCCCCAACCATGTCAATGACTCTAGACTGGCCACCCACGGCCCGATTCCGTCACTACGTGTTGAGTGAGGACGCTGATGCTCGACACAGATCTTCAGGAAGTCCGACCGCAGCTCGATCCAGTTGTTGATGAAGAAGCCGATCGGCACGAGAGGCCACACAGGACTGAAGAGCGCAAGGTAGCCAAACTGAATGACCATCTCTGCAATATCCTCTTGGACGTTGTATGATGGTCTCAAAGCTTGCCGTCTCGTGCGCCGTAGAAAGCGAGATTCCGCTGGATCTTCTGCAGTTGGACTCTCATAAGGGTCGCTGCTGCGATTCTTTGCTCGGCTAGCTTGTCGGTCACGCCACCATTGTTTGACCTGAGTCTTCAGCCAAGGTAGCGCAAGCTCTTCGATTGCGCTCGAGACCTGCCCTGTTACGGTGAGCGCGATGACTTCGTTACGCAGCCGGTCAGGGTCGGCCTTGAACACCATCTTGGCTCTAGTCTGCGCGCCTAGTGTGGCATCGATAACGCGTTCCAGCAACGGTATAATTTGTCCACCGAAGGGTACGTATATGAATGCTGTAAGAAGGATTGGTAGATAGTTGGTGATTGAGTTGAGCACAAAGATCTTTTGAGTGAGCGACATCTCGTAATGATCAGCTGTTCGATGGTTCTCGTATTCCGTCAGCGCAGTAGCGATGTCTTCCAGAAAGTTCGTCGCGTATGGCAAGAAAACTGCAAGAAGCACCGTAGGCAGGTATTCCTAGTGAAACGTTAGTACAGTACAGCGCAATGGGTGGGACTGGGCATATACTGACCAGATAGAACTTGTAAGGCCCTTCATAAGCTTCTCCAATGAATGTCTCGATGGTAAAGACGAATGCGATTAGAATCCCGAGTAACAGAGTGCTGACAAGAACGAATGGTATGACGACCAATTGACGCACAATCCTCTTCCATCTTGGGAATACATGCCGAACTCTTCCAGCTGAGTCGATGATCTCTTGCTCATAGCGAAACTGCGGACGGTTGACTTTGAGGTCGCCCACGCCTCGTACCTTCCATCGGATTGCGAGATCGGTCTGTTTGATCTTCCAATACTCCAAGAACACAGTGCACCAGACTCCGATTAGTAGTGCGAACACCAGAGAGTATTTCGGCAAGAATGCCCAGGCAAATACACCAGCAGCGCAAGGGAATGCCAAAGATCGAAAGTAAGTCTGGATGAAGGCAAAGTAGAAGGCAACTTTGGCACCCCATAGATCACGTATACGATCCAGGTCGGCTGGTTCTAAGAACACACGAGTGCTCAGATGGGCCAACAACGCGCGGTTTGCACCTGAGTTGTGTAACGGGAAGATTGCGGTCACGTTTTCCCATGGTGGAAACTCTGGTGTAATACCTGCGCCTCCAAGCTCTTTGCGCCAGTTGACAAGGTGATACATGGAAAGCAGATCTTCGGCTTCGAACTCTGCTGTGACAACGGTCTTAGCGGTCCCGCCAGGATGGTCTTTAGTGATGCCATACAGCCAATCTTTGACTCTGCAAAAGCCTACTTAGCCTCCTTCCAAATCATGAGGTTACGGACGAGCTGAACGTACCGCGACTTGTAGACTGTGTTGCCAAGCAGATCTCTGGGCGCTTGGACAAACACCAACAATGTTTGATCATACCCAGGGCGTACCTCAGTATTGAGGCCTGCAGACTCTAGGTCATGCAATAGCGTCCTGCATTCTGCGATGGCGACGTCGTCATCTAGTCATCGTCAGCCGTCCGCTCTAACACAATGCCTCAATGACAAAACATACCGATATTACCAAAGTCATACACTATAACGTACTTGTCGTTATACGTGACGTTCGTAAGCTCAGTATCATCGCTCAGCGTCGTATCCGATCTCTTCAAGGGTCTGATTGACATGGCCAAAAGGGCTTAAACCGAGCGGAGAACCAGGGTAGCTGTCGAGACTGTGAAAAGTAGGGTCCACAACTGTGGCTGAAGGTTTTATAGCGTTGAGCCACTGAGACGTCGTCATCGTGCTGGCCATGGCTCCTGTGGAGTCGGGCAGGCCTCAGCTGTGTCGCGGATTGGTGTTCGGTGGTGGGACCAACGCGTCTGAGTGCCAAACTTAGCAAGCGGATGCCGACTGATCCGGAACCGCGGGGGAAGACGGGTGTTCACTTCTGTCGCGTGTGAGGCGCTGTACATTTCGCAGGACGTCGCACGCTGCGACCACATTGAAGGAGAAGAAGGTGCAGGGCCTGGAATCTGGAGATGGAGCGACGGAGCGATTGATGGAGATACCATCACACATGCGCGTCTGTTCGGGCCTAGCGCTCGAAACTGTCAATGACGTAAGCTATCGGAGACGCGTCGAGACGCGTTGTCACAATGCCAACGCTTCACATTTGCTTTATCTGCATTTCTTTCGCGAGCGCGATGCATCGTACACAAAGAGTGCAAGGAAACTGTCCAGCACTGTATCGTGATCTAAGAGCCGCTCGACCAAATGGACACAAAACTCGCAGCCACTAAACTTTCTCTAGAGTAGACGCAGCTTCAGCCACAATCATGCGTCAAGAGATTACAGTTACACATCAGTCACCGGTACCCAAATCCTACGGATTCCTTCCGAAAGGCGACCGCTACAAGACACTGCATTGCCGCAAACTCACCCACGAAGCCGGGCGTCCTTTATACATCGTCCTCGACGACCAGAAAAGAACGACTGGCATCCGTATCCCCTTGCACGTTCTGCACAAGGTCAACAAGCTGTCGAAAGAAACGTTGTCAACCCGTCGCGCAGCTACAACGAAGCGCGATGCAACTGACATTGCGAACGCAGCTGCTGAGATAGATACGCAGTTTCCGAAGATACCAGCGTCAGAGAAGCAAGCCGTACTTAAGCACGGCTTCAAGAAACACTCTGGTCGAGTCGGCCGAACGACCTCAATACCGTTATCACGGAAGATTTTTTTTGCTGTCATTGCGCATGTCCGCCATACGCACACTGACTATGATGCGTTGTTGCAGGGTGGAAAGAGCAGGGGACACGCGAGGAAGACCACGAGAAAAGGTATTGAGACTGTGATGCGGAAGTGGGGATACACTAAAGGTACGAGAGGGAAAGCGCTGACTCCACGTAAATTGACTTACTGACTGTAAAGAACTCAATTGGTACTTCCGGACTGAGAGCGCATAGGGTCGGGGAGATGATGGTTATTTGAAGAGGAACAAAACGCCTATGATATGGTATCTGCCATGCAAAAAGACGATTACAAAACCCATTCACTCCACGCTATGCCATGATCCAAAGCCCATTTGACGCCTGCCCGACTACGTGACTAAAGCCGCATAGTACGTGTTCTGCCTGTGAGGGATATTCAAACCCAGGGCGGTTGTTTGCGTATCCAAAAGTATCGCTTGCGAATACTAGCCGTCGTCTGAATCGACTACCATACTCTCCCCAAACGCACTAAGATCCTCCTCCGCCGCGCCTTGCGCGTGTCGCCTCCTGCGACCTCTCCTGCCAGCAACCCGATTCTGTTCGATTTCGCGTAGCTTGCCATTCATTCTTCGCTCGAGCTCCTCGATCTCTTCGTCTTCATCTGCGTCTCCTGTCATGTCTGGTCCTCCCGCTGCTCCAGACTCAAGGAGTCCGCTGTCTGACTCGTTAATCTCTAGCGCGCGATTGAGGAGGTCGGTAGCCATTGGGTCCTGGGGCGAGACGGCGAGGGCTTCGTGCAAGGTGATGATAGCGTCCCAACTTCTGTTGAGGTTTAGGAGAACCAGGGCTTTTGCGGTGAAGACGCTCGGGTCCTTTATGCCGTGCCGAAGCACTTCGTCGAATGTCTCGAGAGCTTCGCTGTACTGTTCACACTTGCGAAGCGCATGGGCGAGATTTATCCGTGTGGGTATCCAAGCATCTGGGTCTGCTTCGTTCTGCTCTGAGAAGGCTAGCGCGCGGCGGAAGAATTGTATAGCGTCCAGTAGTTGTCCTTCGTGGAAGTAGACAACGCCCATCTCGTTAAGAAGGCAAGGATCGTTCTCGCACAGATCGTATGATGTCTTCAAGTACTCTCGCGACAAACTCAGATTGTTCAGTTGTAGGTTTTGCATGCCGAGGAATAGCTGTGGGAGATGCGAGCCTTGGAAGAGACGTGCCGCGGTGGAGTAGGCGGAGATGGCTTGATCGTGTTCCCCTTCTGCGGCAAAAGTATGCGCAAAGCCTATCCAGGCAGGGCCAAAGTGTGGGTCCATCATGGAGGATTTGGAGAAGTAGCGGCGTGCCTCAGCTATGCGACCGATTGCGAGATAGTAGGTACCAACGGCGAACCATGCGCATGGTTCTGAGGGGTTCGTGTCTGCTAGTTCGTGCGCAAGCAGGAACAGAGTGTTCTTTTCGCCAAGCTCGTGCAAAGACGCTATATGTATGGGCATGATGTTGAAGTTGTACTTGTCGTTCGCTAGGACGGCCGACGTAAGGGCAAGGGTATCGCGGAAGCGGCATAGGGTGAACATGAGATCCGCTTTCGAGAGGACTATGTCAGGGTTCTCGCCAAGGTGGTAGTGAGTCGTGAGTGTCTCTGTCGCGTTCGCAAACTCTTCTGGTCTGGTGTACTTGGATAGGCGTGTTGTGTAAAGGGTCTTGGTGAAGGACGCGGCCTCCTGTGACAAGGAAGGGTTGTTGGCGACGTTGATGGTGTCGAAGTTGAGCGATTCGAGGAACTTCCACTCCTCCTCTGGTGCCATCAATGAGTTGGACATAAGCGCATCGAAGGCCTCGAAGCATTGCACGTCGATCTGAACCGCCGTCTTGTAGCATTCCTTGGCCCGGTCGAAGGAGTTCTGCTTTGCATAGCACACACCTCGAAGATAGCACATGCCTGCTTCCGACTTGATGTTGTTAACATCTTCTCGATCGCGCTCTTCGCTCGTGGGTAGGCGCTCGTTGCGCGAGCCGTTCTTGGTCTGTCTTGCGCCGGCCCGTGTGTTGACGTCGACATGCCGCAGCTTGGTGCGCGTATTCCCTGGCGCCGAAATGAGGTGGGTTGGGTTCTTGTCGCCCAGTATCTGCAGTGCGTCTTCCAATTTCCCCAGCTTCAGAGAGCAGTGCGCAGCGAGGTATCGACATTGGGGCGTGCGCTCAACGAGGTTTCCGCGTGCGAGGAGTGACTGGGTCCTGTTGTAGTTGCCGGTGGTGAAGTGCACCTGGGCTAGCCAGAATGCGTCCTGGTCGTCATCTATGCGATTTTGTCAGTATACGTTGACCTGCCGAGTGTTAGAGCATACCCGTCAAGGCCAGCAGCTTGTCTGCAACAAAGATGGCTGTGTCGTACTGGCAGCGATTGAGGGCTTCCTGGCGCCACTCGCGTAGATATTTCTCCATAGTGTTACTATCGCATTGGGTATAGTCTGTTCAGGCGGGTTAGTGAATGTGCCCCAAATGCTATCCCCAGTCGAGGTGGCAGTCGGCGGCGGCGCGATGTTTGGAGCCAGGGTCGCGCCTGCCCGACGCGAGAGCACATGTTTGCGGGGTGCCTGCAGCAGCGGGCCGCCTTAGTCAGCCACAAGTTGCGCGCTAGGGTTGCCGTTACCTGGACGTGATTTCTAGCACTCAACTGACATCCAACACCCCACACACGCTCATCCATATCAAACGCGACACCTTCATTTGCGCAGCATAAACCTTTATATTCTGTTTCAACGCATCCGCTCGGAGCACCCGATCAGCGCCGCACCGCACCAGACGTCGTATAACCCGCCGCCATGTCCGAACGAAAAGTGCTCACCAAGTACTACCCACCGGATTTCGATCCTTCGAAGATCACGCGCCAGCGCGGCCCCAAGAATGCCGGTCCTAAGCTGATGACGGTCCGCCTCATGGCACCTTTCTCCATGAAATGTACCCACTGCGGCGAGTTCATCTACAAAGGCCGCAAGTTCAATGCGCGCAAGGAGACGACCGACCAAAAGTACTACAACATCGCCATCTTCCGCTTCTACATCCGATGCACGCGATGCTCCGGCGAGATCACCTTCAAGACAGACCCCAAGAACATGGACTACGAATGCGAGCGTGGCGCGAAGAGAAATTTCGAGCCGTGGAGAGAGGCCAAGCTCAATGAGGAGACTGAAGAGGAACGCCTGGATCGCATAGAAAGGGAGGAGGCAGAGCGCGACGCCATGAAAGAACTCGAGACAAAGGTCATCGATGCCAAAACCGAGATGGCCATCGCGGACGCTCTGGACGAGATTAGGTCGAGAAACGCAAGGCTAGAGAAGGCGGACCGCGAGGGCAAGGGAACCGAGGTACAACCCGATGCTGCCGACGAACGACGCAAGAAGCAGGAGGAAGAAGACGCAGAGGCTGCACGACAAGCATTCGCGAATCGGAGCATGCCTGACATCGGCGAGGAGACGATTGACGAAGACATGTTCGACGCGCCTATCGAGGTACCTGTTGCTACAACTTTCACCAAGAAGCCGAAGGAAAAGAAAGACTTTAGCGCAGCGTTAGGCCTGAAGAAAAAGGCGCCTGCCTCGACCCCCGCCCCTCAGGTCAAAGCCGCCGCACAACCCTCGAAATTATCGACCATGCTCGTAGCTGGTTATGATAGCGATGACGACTGAGCTGTTGGAAGGCTATTCCAAGCGTACAAGAGCAAGCAGGGCATACACGTACCCATGGCATCCCGGATGCCACCTAGGTCACACAATCAGCCACAACGTGGTGTATATTTGCGCTGGCCTCGTATAGATCGTTGAACACGGTATTGTTGGTGACTATGCGGTGAGTCTGCCATGGCTAGTGAAGGTGACTCATGCAGGACCAGCATCGAAGCTTGACGAGTCCATGAGGTTCATTACCGAACAGTCGCGAATAGTTCCTGCGCCCCAGAACACGGAAAAGGACTATGCGCATTCGACTGCCTTCTTATTCTGGTCGACGGAACCATCTTGTTATGGCATTTGCATTAGGCCGAACTACCGAGGCTGCTTTTGTAGCGCCTTGGAAACCGGTAGCGCCGGATTAATACCACACCCCATATCCAACTTAATCTATCCCCAGACCCACCTACCAGAAGAGGTTCTAATGACTTTGTGACTACGTTACCCCGCAAAAATGGTCACCTTCCCGGTCTGACGCTCCTAGGGTTCACCGAAGCTTGGGTACCTAGCCGTCTTAGGAGGGACAGCCGTTGCGCAACGCTCGTGACGTCGTATCCTTGACAAACTATGTGGCAACGCCGGATGGAACTTTATTTCACTGCCTTTATAAGTGGCCTTCCGCCTTCTCATCTGCTCGTCATATCCAGGCTTACCGTATTCCTTTCACGATGCGTCTCCTCACTTTGTGTAGTTTGCTTCCCAGCATTCTTGCTTTACCATCACAGACCCTCGACTTTTCAAGACATGCTATTGCATCTCGCGCCGACTCGTCTCTTACAAACTATCTCGGCGTCTTCTTCCTCGGCGACAAGCCTTCTGTATACTTCTACCTCTCCAATGGCAACAACGCCAACTCCATGACTGCTTTGAACAAAGGCCAAGCGGTCATCAACCCGACAAAAGGCACTCTTGGCGTCCGCGACCCTGCAATCATATCTGGCGGAGCAGCCGAAGCTGGAAAGAAGTGGTACATCATTGGTACCGATCTGAACATCGGGAAGACAACGTGGGATGCATCCCAACGCACGGGATCCCGCGGCATCTTCGTCTGGGAATCCGTCGATCTTGTAACATGGACCAACGAACGCCTAGTCACTGTTGAAGATGCGACTGCAGGAATGGTCTGGGCACCCAGCGCTATCTTCGACGAAGCCAAAGGCCAATACTTCGTTCATTGGGCGAGCAAGTTTTATCCCACTTCCGACCCACAGCACACAGGTCCACCTTCGTCGATCCGCATCCGCTACGCATATACCAAGGACTTCAAGACCTTTAGCACGCCTCAGGACTACATCAACCGATCACCCACCAACATTATCGACCAGGAGTTTCTGGCTCTCGGTAACAACGCGTACGCGCGCTTCTTGAAGGATGAGAGCGCGAAAACAGTCTTTACGGAGATCTCGACTAATGGGCTATTTGGCACCTGGACTAGACCTGCAGGTGCTAACGCCATCATCGCATCTGGCGTTGAGGGCCCCGCGCCTTACTGGGACAACCAAGTAGCCGGCAAGGCGCATCTCTTGCTGGACTTTTATGGAGCGGATGGATATAGGCCCTACGAGAGTACCAACGTAAGGAGTGGCCAGTGGACAGCGAGTGATAGGAGTGCCTGGCCTCAGGAACTGAGGCATGGAAGTGTATTGGGCGTTAATGCGTCTCAGGTGGAAGCGCTGAAGAAGAAGTGGGGGGCTTGAGCGTTTGGATGTCGGTGACAAGGCGGTCGCCCTTGGTTTCACTCGTACCTAGACGCTAAATGGGACAATTACGCTTCTGGAATTGCGTCATGGTAGACATTGCGGATTCGCATCGGGAGTTCCTCTCTGTCTAGACCTTGCCTTTGTCCAAGCCCCTTGTTCTTGTTATTCCAAACTGTTACTACTACACTTTCTTGAGATGAAGCTGCTATCCTACGGTTGTCTCATTAGTCTTGTTACTTCGGCTACAAGTGGAGTCGTATCTGGACAAGAGCTACATGAAGATTTCACTGCCATCAACTCAAGCTCCAAAGTCTCGATTGCGGCCGCAGATCCCCAACTTGCTGTCGACACACCGCCACCCCCAGACCATGACTCCATATGGCACAAGGCTTATTGTCGCGGCGCCGCCCTTGTCCGAGCCATGTCCCTCGACGAAGAAGAAAGCAACACGATGCTGCAATGGCCTTACACACAAAGTCCTTGGGACGGCGATCTAAAGCCTGAACTGAGAAAATGGGGCTGGCTCGACAACGAAGAGGACAACACGAACATCGACGATTCGTGTGACTTCGATGAGAAGTTGAAGATGAAGAACACTTTCGACGCTCTCGGTGTTGACACGCGACCGGCGGGGAAGGGTGGACCGAATCATTGCTTCAGATTACAGCATAGCAATGGGCCTACGGTCATTCGAGACAAAAATGGCAAGATGCCTTATTTGTCCAGTCAGCGTTACGAGGCAGATGGGAAGACGTACAGGGTCAGTAACCTACACCTTCATCAACGTGATGTTCACCAGGCCAACGTCTAATAACGCAACAGGTCACCGACGCCTACAGCACCGTAGGCATAAACCGCAACGACGGTATTCTCTACTTCCTCAACCGAATGTCACCTGAGCAAGGAGCCGCAGATCTCTGGAATTTGAGACCGGAACAAGTCGATAAAGCCGATTTGCCCAAGATCCGCTCGAGCTCTGACTTAGCTTGGGCGCTCTGGAACAGGGTTCCAGGAGAACCAATGATCAAAATGATCATGGCTCTCCAGATTGTTAATACGCAAACGGCTGAGACGATCATACCGAAGGCTTTGGAGGCGGTGGGAGAAACAGAGCTGAAGAGATGGCCGGGAACGGAGATTGTTGTTGGGTCAGATAATGACGCTGAGGCTGAAGCTGCTCTTGCGCTTATTGGTACGTCATTTCTCCTGCACATCGCATCCCGCTCTCTCTGACACTCTCTAGGCTCGCCCAATGGACTCGGCGCTGGCTACTTTCTTCTACAACACAAAAGGCAGCTCGGTGGCGCAAATTTCATCTACAAGATCACGATATTTAGAAACGATGGCGATGAGTTTGATGATGAGCCTAATCTCATTTTTCACGTTGACAAGAATACAACACCGATGCCGGATGTGGAAGACACTCCTGGTGCGCCGGAGAAACCGGCGGAGAAGGGTAGCGCGGCGGTTCGAGAGGGTAAGGTAGTGAGGAGGAGTAGGGATGGGAAGAATTTGGTTAGAGAACATGTCGTTTGGGCGAAGCTTTGATGGGAAGGCAGTAGCGTATCGCAAGAGACTAGATATGCTCTTGATCAAACTTCCTAGAGCCAGGCACAGTGACATCAATGCTGCTCTTATAAGACTTATTAGCGAACCAGTGCGAGGGATGACACGGTCGCAATGTCTCCTTCGAATGTGCGTTCACATGTCAAATATCCCAGTGCGCGGTCGTGCCTGCTTTCCAAGGTTGGCTGAATGACGCCAGTCTCGCCTTCACTTCGCAGGCAGGTCGCACTTGCTCCGAGTTCCCCCGCGTTTCGGTCACTCACCCTTGCTTAGGCATGTTAGAATTACTCGCTTGCCTGGGGTAGCCTACAGTCACCACATTCACATATTCCCTTTCACGTCAACCGGCCGCAACACTCCGACTGCGATACTACGATCTCGTATGATGAAGCTCATACACATCATCTGTATCACGGGTCTCTTCGTCCTTGGCGCGACTGAAGCTTTGCGCAACGACACCAGTGTCAAGAGAGAGTCTCCTGAGTGCCGCTGGCACCGCCGCAGCCTGAACGCTAGAGACGACAGCGACGACAACGACGACAACGACGACAACGACGACAACGACAGCGACGACAGCGACGACGACTTTTGCTTCGGTCTACAACCTGCCGACGATGCGCTCTGGCATGCAGCAAAATGCAGGGGCGGAAAACTACTTCTCGGGACCACCCAAAACGCTCCGGAAGCTGCACGATTCGTGAATCCCATCAATTCTCCCTGGGACGGCGAGATGAGAGACGATCTCTTCAAGTGGGGTTGGAAAGATGGAGTTACCGATCCCGATACAGAGTGCAATATCGACTTCCTCAAGCCTATCCTCCCGTACCTCAGAACCACTACAGGCAGCCACCTCTACGGCGGACCAAACTATTGCTTCTCGGTAAAGCATTGCGACAGTGATGCTATGGAGAAGGATGAAAACGGAAACATGTACCCCAGGAAAGAACAGTACTATGACGTCGATGGTCGATTATACAGGGTGAGTTCATATTTCGAGTCCCGATACGATCTAGCAACCTCCTGCTAACCTAAGCAATCGCGATACAGGCCACAGCCGGTTTCACTACGGCGGTCGTCAACCCAGATGCAGGCGCGATATTCTTTCTTCAACGTGGCTCTCCCGCATTCGAAGCCCGCGACTTATGGGGTTTAGAGGACCAGCATACAGTCGATCCAAATGAGTTGCCGGCTCTGCGTATGAGTTCGGATCTAGCATGGGCATTTTGGAGACGAGCGAGTACCAATCTCCTGAAAATCTGGATTATAGCATCTTTGACAGTCGTCAATTCCGAAACGGAAAAGATTATCGACAGAGCGCTGAAGGAATCCCAGTTGAGCGAGGTTCCAGTCTGGCCGGGGGTCGACTACACACAAAACACTGACAGCTATCTGGCTATCTTGGGTACGTTTGGTTTGTTTCTTCCCCATACTTACACATGTAGAGCGTTGCGCATATCCTTTTTGACACGAAACTGACCAGAACTACGTGATAGGATCCCCCAATGGCAGGGCAGCCGGATTCTTCCTCGCTCAACACAAGCCCCAACTAGGTGGCAACCGCTGGGTCCAAACGATCCGCGTATTTCGAGTAGACGCAGACACATCGGCACCCCATATTTTCTTCTTCGTCGGACCCGCGCCCTACCCCCCACCGAAGGTACCGGATGATCTACCCGATCCTATTATACCGCCACCAGCGCAAGCGGTAGAAGTGGTCAAGAGAGTTTCTGATGAGAAGAACATAGTCAGACAGCACGTGCTCTGGGCGAAGTTGTAAGGGTGCGATTTCCCGTATACGACTTGGGCCACGTTGGACCGACTCACATATATGTATGCTTAGTATATGCCATAAGCTTATCCAAATGCTTCTTCGGGTTGAATGATATCTGTGTGTTTCACTTTCAGACTCGCCACTCTAATGCTTCTGACTCTTGCTGCTTACCTTCAATGACCCTTCACTCATATTGCAAACACTCCGAGTGTCACTCGCGTCATTCCGGGTACGTACGCGTCGTATCACTGGAACTAACGCCCTTTACCCCATCGACCCGCTTACATCTCTCATGTACTCTCTCACCGCAGCGCCTACCACCCCGCACTGATCTGCAACATGAAAGTCCACCTAATTTCATGTCTCGCCGCGTTTCAGAGCCTCGTCGCGAGTGAGGCTCTATTACCCTCCGTCAACGAGACGTCACGCGATCTCTCCAGCCTGGTCACTGGAGACGGACATAGCCTACTCAAAAGAGCACCCATTGCGCCAGCCAACGACCTCCTCTGGGTGACTGCCGGTTGCCGCGGCCAGAAACTCCAGCTAATGGACACGCTCAATCCACAAGAAGCCCAGCAGTTCGGTACTCCACTAAACAGCCCATGGACTGGAACACTCGTCAACGAGCTTGCGCTGTGGGGTTACCTAGACAACAGCGAAAACAGAGATATCAAAGATGAATGCGACTTCACCATGAAGCCGATGTTCGAAACTGCACTGAAGGCTCTTGGAATCAGCGCGAGGAGTGCCCCGGATGGCGGACCGAACAAATGTTTCTCCTACGTACACAGAGACAGTGCCGTTGTTCAGAAGTTGCCAAACGGCCAGCTGCCAGCCAGAAACCAACAGCAGTACGTCGTCAACGGCAGAACCTACAGAATCACGGGCGCATTCCACACCATCGGTATCAACGCGCAAGACGGCGTCATTCACATGATCAACCGCCGGTCAGCCCAATCTGCGGCCAAACAATTATGGAACGTCGCTCAAGCTCCAAAAGACCAGCTACCAGCCCTCGCTTCGAGTTCAGACATCGCCTGGGGTCTATGGGAGAGGATGAGCGCCGGTAACCTCGCCAACATCAACTACATCTTCTCCCACCGAATCACCAACGAAGAGACACGCGCCATCATCGCGCGCGCTTTGGAAGGCCGAGAGGTACGACCCTGGCCGGGAGAGATGTTTGAAGCTGGAATGGCTACGGAATACTGGGCTTTATTGGGTATGTTTCACACGGCCTCTTGCTTGCAGGACGTTACACAGTGCTGATGTATGACTTCTAGGATCGCCGAACGGCATCGCGGCAGGCTACCTGCTCGGACAACATAAACCCCAGTTTGGTCACAACAGATACGTGTCGGCTATACATGTCTTCCAGGGCGCACCAGGAAGTCCATTCATGGGGGTACCAGCTTTGCCGTACATGTGCTTCGTTGTTAAGCCGGCGCCGTACCCGCCGCCGCCTCCTCCGCAGGAGATTCAGATGCGACATGTTGCGCTGAATGAGCCTATTGCTATCGATGAGGACGAGGACAGAGTGGTAGCGCGGTCTGAAGATGGGAAGAGCATTGTGAGGAGTCATAAAGTATTTGCAAAGTCGTGATAGAGGGTGGAGGGATAGTTAGATTGGAGAATGCAAAAGCTCGATGATGTTTTCTTGCACATATCATCATTTCTGGAATGTACGCGTAGATCGAGTGCATTTAATAGGGTTCGCTTCGTGCTAGTGATCGCATATTCTCAAGCCGAACCGATATTGTCTAACCATCTAATCGTTCCCTTCATGTACACAAAACCATCTACTTGAGGGGCAGCACCGAAGGCCGGTTTCTACGTACCTAGTCTGAGCGGCCTGCAAAGACAACGTGTCGTCTTATAAGACTTGTCCCATCCCCATCCCCATCAACAAGATTCGACTCCACCAATCCAGTGCCCTTATCCTTGCCCTTGTCCTTATCTTCAGGCTCCGCCATCTCCGGCGGCGGCGAGGGCACATCGTCGACGTAAAAGAGAATGTTCCTCAGCGGGTCTTCCTTATCGGTCAGGAAGACGTTGATCTTGGAGATGTACTTGTCCTTGCCCAACTGTTTCTTGTGTTGCGCAAGGAAATAACCTGCGGCTCGACCGTTCGCGGAACCTTTTGAGCGATCTTGTTAGTAACTGAAGGTAGAACGAGATGTTGATGGGAGACACCCACCGATAATTGCTAGTCCTTCCTCCGACTTTGGATCAATCTCCGTTCCTGGCCACTTCTTCAGCTCTTTGATGCTCTTTTTAGCGATCGCTTTATCGATGATTGATTGGGTTTCTTTGTTTGCGATGTACAGGCTGAATATCTTGCGAATGTCACCGAGGTTATCCTGTCCGCGTATCTTATTCCAGAGGCCCCATGCGAAGTCAGAACTGGCGCGCAGTTCGGGTAGCTCAGAGGCTTTTGGGGTGTATTTCCAGAGCATCTTTGCGGTTTCGAAGGGGCTACTGCGCGAGACGAAGAAGAGTGCGCCCGCCTTAGCGTTGACGCCGAACGTGTACGTGGAAGCTGTGCACTAGGCTCTGTGTCAGTCACCCCCAAAATTTGCTATGATATTCGGCTTAGCAGGTTGATGCGCAAACCCAACTTACCCGCTGCCTCTTGCCCGATGGATCAAGATAGTATTGTTTATCGATTGGCAACATCCGACCTTCGGGGTCATCCAGGTAGAAGGGATCTTTTGGATCAAAGAGAACGGCCGGACTGTTGTAGTGGAAAGCGCCGAAACACTGATTATCTCCTCCTTCGCTGAGCGACTTATCGCTTATGTCGAGGGCTTTGAAAGAAGTCGTCATCCCATGGAAGCCGAAGGCGCACCAAGAGTCCTCGTCCTCCCATAGATCCCAGGCCCACGCTAATCCCTCTTTCTCTAGATTGCCGTCCCATTTGCTGCTGAGGGGATCGATGTAACGTGTGCCTTGATTGCCGTCTCTGGTCATCGCGAGGAAGAGTTTCTGGCCTCGACATACCGCCTTTTCATACTCTTCATCGCTGATTGCTGAGGCATGGATGACGAAGCCGGGGTCTGCAGGGTTGTAGCCAGCAAAGTCGATTGGAATGACGTTCCTCCTGGAAACGTGAAGGGCTGAGATATTCAAAAGAGGCCCACGTGGCGGGCTGAGACGCTCACTTGCGACCAGAGCGACTAATCCCGTCCATGACAGGAAATTGAGTGCCTTCATCGCGACGGAAAAGGAAGAGCGCGGTAGTGTGTGACTAGTTGAGGCTGAGCGGCGGAAGGGTACGCGAAAGCGGGGGAGCAGAAGAACAAGTAGTTCCGGCGGGAGGTGGGGAGGTGAAGGGTGAGCAGCCTGGATATAATCTTTGCCTAAGGTGCACGAGCAGTCGAAGGTGTAGAGCTGGGGGCCCGACCCACACTGCGTTCTAAGCGTACTACGAAAAAGGTTTAGTTGCAAGCGACTCTACTGTCATTCCGTTTCACTCAACAGTACAAAATATTACCGCCACCGAGATACAGTGACGGCGTTACCTGCTCAGCAATGACACTGGCCTTGGACCCTCGACCTTCAGGTCCTAGAAACCCACGACGGGTGTTTCCACCTCTTCTCCCACGCGTGCAGTCATGCTGCCCGTCGCCGTGAGTCAGAGAACAGTCTGGGTGATGTCAATAGCATGAAGCCGAGATGTCATAGTTGCAAGCCTTTCCTGGCCTTCGTTCCATAAGCTGTAGTTGTCTCATCTTTGTCCGTTGAACAATATCGCCTGAAGCTCTGTTTTTGCGACCATGCTAATTGACAGAGTTTTTTTGAACTTGATCAGTACTTCCTTGAGGCATTATTGTGCGGGCGTTTGTTGTAGATGCGATAGAAGGTGCGTGCCAACACCACCTACATAGCTGGATGGTGCTGAATCAACAATGGAGACACGTCGTCTAAACTGTGGTTCGTTGCGAAAGTGGTTCATTGATACCGCTCAACATGCTGACAGAGTGATGGTTGACGGATGGTGAGCTCCTTTTGGGTGTAACGGTACACGACGTTGACAGACGCGCGTGGATTGATGCAGTTTAGCAATGATCGAAGCTCGTAGCGTTGGGGCATGACAATGTAGCTGGAAATGAGACAGAAGTAGCCATTGAATAATGTGAGGAGCGTCGCATCCCATAACCGTTATTTTGGGTGTGGATGGTGAAGCGAAACGCGTCGACGCGTTGTTCGGTCTAGCCTGACTTGGAATGACAGATTAGTCAGCGGGAAATGTCGGGGCAGGTAAGCCGAGCGGTTAATGCAACACGCGTCGACGCAACACTGTCAACAGCTTCCATACACTCATCAGAAGATGCTTTATGTGCACGGTGTCTTGTCGAGATGGATTCCATTCTGTACCTATCTAATCACGCACATGTGCATGCGAACAGCCTTTGACTACAGCCTATCCCACCCTTCGTCGACCCTTTCGCCGCTTCATCTCCGATCCGCGTCTCTGCGCTGTTGGACTTCTGCTATGACACCGCTTACATTTACAGTCATACACGAATCACATGCTCTCTAAGCAAACTCCGTCCATCCACGCCCTTTCTCACTACCTTCTTCTCCTCCAATCCTCAACAACGCCGATTGAACCCACATTCGAGACGTCCGCCAGTCGCGCGCCACCGACCTCTCCATAAAGATTGGGTGCATCTCTCACCCAAAAGATCAGGGTCGGATAATCGTCATCCGTAACGGGTTGCCGCGCTTTGAAGACTGTGATCTTGGAGATCATCTTGTCACCTCCTCGTTGCTGTTTGTGCTGGGCAGGGAAGAAGCCGACTGCTACACCGCTCGGAGAACCTGTAGTGTAGTCTGCCAGCGCTATGAACCTACAGATTTCCCCATCAATAACAGGGGTGTGGCAATAGCTTTCATGCCGAACACACTGGACATACCCAAGATAGCGACGGCTTCGACAGAGATGATGTCGAAGTCAGTTCCTGTCCATTCCTGGATACTGTCCACTTTCGTGTGCCACGGTGGCGGCCTATGGGTCTTGATGGCGAGGTTCAGAATGTCCATTGTCTGCTCATTGTCGACACTCAGACTCCAAAAAAACCTTTGATTGGAGTATCGTGAGGCTATCGATTCCAGAAGCCCCATGCAAAGTCATCGTTACTTCGCAAAACCGGTAGGTTTCTCGATCGTGGTGCGTTTGGTCGCCACGAGACTGTCGCAGATTCGCGATCGCTTTTTCTATTTATGAAGTAAACCAGACCCGCGTCAGCGTTGACGCCGATGCTGGAGAATGCACCAGTGACCTGAAATATCAGCGAGGTAAGAGAAAGAGGAGGAGAGATGGATTTACCCTCCTGTTCCATCCATCGGGATTCGGATGAGTACTAACCCCTTTCTCTCCGGTGCTAGAATGTCCAGTCTAATGGTTGTTTGATGAATAAACAAACATGCTGGCAGCGAAAGATCACGATTGTCACTAAGTGGATTCAGCGTCCGCGCGCCATCTTGAAGATGTGGAATGTATTCTCGTGTTATTTTCCACTGAATGATACTGCGCTCTACTGAATACCACCTTTCCTGCTTCGCAATTGTGGCTGCGGTCACATCATCCATGAGAAACTTGCGGGCGCACTGTCCCAGCCCTACAAGCCAGTAACAACGGCGGCGGGAGTGTGACGCATACTTTGTAGTGCCATCGTCTTGAGTTTTAAACACTCGCAATTAACGCGAAATCATCGATCAGCAAGGAATGCGATTCTCACGACGAAAGTTAGATGCCCGAGCAAGCATAATGTGTAGTCGTTCTTAACTTTTCCCGATGCAGTAGTCCGTGGTGTGTACTTCTAGGGAAGGTTTGCCGAACCCCGCATTACCGTGTACACACACGCGTCTAGCCAGCGCTCGCGTCGAGACGACTCAACAAGCAATTGGAATTGCTTATAAGCAGTGATAGGTTACGATGTCCTTTCAGAGTAGTGAACAGAATCCATCTTCTGATATATTTCCATCATGAACGGCCATGCAGAACCGAGCAAGCATCAACGCTTCGATGTGCCTGCCAAGATGAAAGCATTACAGTAGGCATGCTCGGCGCGAAACATACGATATCTGATTGCTGAGATAATCAAGATACTCTGGCCCCGAGAGATTCGCAGTCGAGACCATCGATGTTCCAACAATCGGTGATGATGATGTTCTTGTACGACACACTATTCATCACCCCGCGGTATTTGCTGCGCTAACACACGGAAGGTCAAGATCTCAGCCTGCGGTGTATGCGGAACAGTAAGTAGAAGAAGAGGAGAAAGACTTTGGGGAGTACATCATACTGACCACCTTGAAGGATTTGCATTACCAGTAAGCTTCGGATGCGAAAAGCTTGCGACGCATGCACTGACTCGACATGTTCACATCTGCAGCAAAGGCGAGTTCTTAGCGCAGGTGAGATCATCGAGAAATTATGTATTGAGCAAAGCTAACGTTCTTGAAGTATCCTTTGATACCCGGTACGAGCGATCGTTCACCTCTCTACACACCTCACTCACCTTCCCAGGCCACGAAGCAGCAGGCACCGTCGCCGCTATCGGCAAGAACGTCAACAACGTCGCAGTTGGTGACCGCGTAGCAGCCGATGCCTTACAGCCATGTCTGAACTGTTTTTACTGTACGCGCAGAAAGACCCAACTCTGTGAGAATGTCACCGGGTATGGCGGTAATGTTCCGGGTGGTTTCGCAGAGTACTGCAGATATCCAGCTCGCATGGTTTTCCCTATTGGAAACCTTCCAGATCTAGAGGCCGTCTTGCTCGAACCCGCCGCATGCGCAGCGCATGGTATTGAGAGAATGCAGATGGAAGTCGGAAGCAGAGTACTGCTTTTTGGGTGCGGACCGACCGGCATGCTGTTAGCTCAGTTGATCAAGATGAATGGCGCTGCTCATGTATGCAGCACGTCCAAAAGTTAAGCGTAACTACTAACGCGACCTAGTTGACCATCGCTTCAAAAGGCGGCCCGAAACTCGATCTCGCGCGCGAACTCAACATCGCCGATTCCTACATCACCATATCTGATGATAACCCCGGAGATGACATGGCCGCGCTCTCGACCGACAATCCCTACGGTTTCGATATTGTCGTGGAAGCCACAGGCGCACCGACAGTTTTGGAAAAGTCCATCGAGTACGTGCGTAAAGGCGGTAAGCTGGTGGTTTACGGCGTATACGACGAAAGTGTGAAAATTGCATGGTCGCCCTTCCGGATTTGGGAAAATGAGATCACGATTCTGGCTAGCTTCTGCAGCATGAGTCACATACCGCATGTCTTGGAGTATGTGAATGCTGGGAGGTTAAAGTTGGGCGGCATTGCGAGCAAGACATATCGAATCGAGCAATGGGAGGAGTGTCTGGACGCGGTGAGGAAACAAGAGGTTGTCAAGGCTGCTATTGTGTTCGACTGATGCATGAATTCGGCAGTGCAAAACGCCGTGACATCTTCAATATTCTATACGTAACATTCGGGTGTACGGTATATTGCAAAACACGAGATGTGGTACCGTCGCACTACGAAGGCCAAGACTACCTATGAGTACATCTTCTTGTGAAAATCGGTATTCGCCAGATCCACAGCCCGCTTCGTAGCCTCAATGAGGTCCTCCTTTGGAAGTTCCAATTCATCGTTGCTCAGCTTATGATCCCTCTCGAACAGACCTGCCTCATCAATGAAGTACCTCGTGTACAAAGCTGTCGCAAAAGACATGCGATCACCCATCATCATCTTCTCCCTAGCAGTTGCCAAGCGCTGCTTCAACGGCTCCGACGTAATCTTCCAGTCTTTCTCCGTGGTGCCAGTAACCTTCTGTACCGCCTCGAACATCTCCCGTTGGTTAAGGGCGAACGACGATACGAAAGTCATCCGGTTGCGGTACTGCTCCAGTGTCGGCCCGTTGCCATCAGATGCCGATACTGGCAAAGATAGCAAGTTCGCCACAGCCAGCCCGGTCTGGGGCCATGTGGCAGTGTTCAGTCGCTGCTTCCCATCGTCAAAGTACACGACCTCTCGTTTCGGAATATCGATGCCGAAGTAAGCGCCGCTGAGAGAGTACTCGTACCAGAAGCCGGAGGTCACGCCTATCCACGAGGAAACTCCGAGCGACTCGATAAGATTGCGAGCTATCGCCTTGCCAGGCCCAATGGTTTCGTTCTGGATCTCTTCCGTGTTGTACATGCCGAACTCGTTTGGTAGAATCCATGGTACGCCAGCTTGGGCTGCTCCACGAATGAGCTTCTCCTGCGCATTACCACCGAATACGCTCATTGTGATGACTAGTGCATCTTGTCCGGTCAGGGCTTTGACTATGGTGTCTTGACTGTCGTAATCGATGCGTGCGACGTTGACGCCAGATGGGAAAGTGGCCTTGGACTCCGTACGCGTGATGGCGGTGACGTTAAAATGGTTCTTCGCAAGGAGAGCGGAGGTAATGTATGAACCGACGTTGCCATTGGCACCGACTACGGCGATGTTCTTGAGTTTGGATAGCAATGCCATATTGACAAGTGTGAGGACGAAGGGGTGTAGAGTGAGGAACACAGAAGCGTGTTGAATTGTCACTTCAAAACTTGGGAGTGACTTCCTTCTATATACCTCTTGAAATACATGAGGAAAGATCACTGTTGGGAGGCATACGGTCGGTATTCGGTCGTAACCTTCTAGCTCCGCCCATGCATACCTAGACAAGGAGGTGCTCCTATGCTGCAACCAGTGTAGCTCGATGAGCCAATACACAAAGGTTCGACTGGCAACACTGATGGAGCCTTGTTCAGGCCTCCAGATCCATACAAAACAAGCTAAGTATGCACCGAAGTCCGATTGCTGACATGATGTGTCCGAGGTGAATAGACGTTAAAGCGCGAGCACCGAAGTGTGTGGTGATGTCATCTACAGATTCGGTTAGCGCGCCTGGCTATGGCCCAGGCGCCCATCTCCACATCCGCGGTCAACAATTCCGCGCATGGAAGACGCGTCAAAAGAAGGGGCGACGGACGTCCTCCCGACTTCTCATCATACGAGTTTACCCCAACCAAGTCGGATGTTACGCAATGCTCGTTCCGTCTCCGTCATTTCGCTGGAGTCTTGCGCGCACGAATGCCACGCCGCATAAGTGTGGCCGCCTAAAGGAAGCAGCTCAGCTGCAGACGTTCGCCAATCATGAGTGTCTTGCACAGCCCCTCCACCAGGGGACGAAAGTCTCAGGCCAGCCTGATTCTCTCCAGCAATCGCGACAGCATCGCCTCGACAACAACGCAGAGTCTGCGACATGACGGCTATTCAGGATTACCAGTACGGACCACTCGCAAACGATGACAACACACGTTTCATACAGTTGTACCCCGCGGCGCACTTCGAAGATCCCATACGCGTCGACATCATCGAACGGGCTTACGATGCCTCCAAGACCCAAGACTCCGTCAGCTACGAAGCTTTATCGTATGCTTGGGGCTCAGATGAAGATTCAGCGTACATCTTCGTTGGGGCGAACTCTGGCTTGCGTGTCCGTTACAATGTTACCCAGATCCTGAGGTACCTGAGGGACGGGATTACCCCAGGATGTAGTGCCCGAACCCTGTGGATTGACGCTATGTGCATCAACCAAGCGGACGACGAGGAGAAAGGAAAGCAGGTTACCGTGATGGGGAAGATATACGCATGTGCTACGAGTGTGCTCATATGGACTGGAGAGCCCGGATGCGATTTGCAAGCGCTACAGCGCAGCTTTGAGGGCAAGGGGAAAGAGAAAATGTTTCGATGGATACGCAGACGACCAAACGATCAGATAGCTCGCTTGATGCAGTTCTTCGGGACCGGATGGTTTACGAGGCGCTGGGTAGTCCAAGAGATTGTGCATGCCCGCGAAGCCTACATCATTTCCGGTAGTTGCACAATGCAGTGGCAGCAGTTCCGTGCCTTTGTCGAACATCTGGAATCTAACATTTCCTACGAAGCATTGATGCCACATTCTGCGGCAATCTTGCATCACTTGAGCAATCTCACTGCAGTGAGATATACCGAGTCTGACAAACTGTCTCAGTGCGATGAGAATACTACTGGTACCCAAACGGATCGCATCGCAGCTAGAGCCGAAAATATGACGACACTTTTGACACGGTACTCTGCTACCCGATGTGCAGATGATCGCGACAGAATCTATGCACTGCGAAGTCTCAGTTCGACACCTATTCCAGTCGACTACCAAGTCTCAGCCAATGGGCTATATGACCGATTAAGCAAGATCGAGGTGATCAGATTTCCAATGGCCATAATGAGCTGCGCTGGGTCTTTCGGTGGACTCGCAGCTTCATGGGTCCCGGATTGGAGGTTGCCCATGCGATACAGTCCTTTCCAGTCGTCTCTCAAGATGCGATGCCCAGTTCCGCCAGTAGAGGGATCGTTGGTCACCGTTACCAACAACCTGCTCGCGATACAGGCAAGATTTGTTGGCGTCATTGACAGTGTCTTAGATCCATCGAGACGTACATATGCGTCAGATATTAAGACTATGTACAGATGGATTGTTTATTTCGCCCAATATCTCAAGGCCAAAACGATAGAACTGGAATCGAAGCATGGAATGATCTTGTATTGTACTCTGAAGGTTATACCTATCGACGAATACGTTGTGGATTCGGAGCCCTCTTCTTTCGAAAAAGAGCCGCGATTATGTTGGGAAGAACACCTCCGTTCTTGGACATCCGACGAGAAGCAAGGGGTAACTCCGTCAATGCTGTTTTATGAAGCAAGAAGTATGGGATTTGCCCACACAAAGAGAGGCCGCTCGTGCTTTTTCACAAGTGCAGGGCAGTTCGGGTTAGGGCCAGACAACATCCAGATCGGCGATTGCGTGGTGAACATGCCAGGATGTGACTCCATGATGGCGTTACGTCCAGTCGATAATGAAAAGAATATCGAGCCAATACATGGAGACATTGTACAATCTCAGCATCCGGCTATGACGGTCGTTGGTGACTGCTGGATACCTGAACTCATCAGTTCTAATCAGCAAAATACTACACCTGGTCTTTGCACGTTTCACGTCGTATAAAGGGCAGAGCCTAGCAGCATCTGTGCGTACTTTTTTCCACGGATATTTGCATTAGCCGATCATGTAGACGCAATGATGATACAATGATCATTCCAGGCGCGCTACCATCCATCCCCCCGTATATGAACCGAAGCCACCTTAGCGAGCATCCCGTTCATCACCAACCACCCGGTCTTCCTCTTCCTCAACATACTCGTCACCCTCGCTATCCTCGGTTTCATCACCCATGGCTTCCGCATTCTCCGCATTCCTCTGCGGCCTTTCCCGACGCGGCCGCCTGACAAACATCGACCCTCTTTGTGGCGTGTGTGAGTTATCTGGCACCCGAGTGATTACAGGCGTACGATGTGGTCCGTTCTTCAGAGGTGCCTGCCATGGCATGCCCGGTGCTCCACGCCTTTCACGTATTGCACACCCTGATTGATCCCCAGACATACCCATCGAACTTGGACCTTGGCTTTCTAAACCAGGTGGAGGTGGACGAACCTCAGGTTCCATGTGCACGGGCTCCCCGTACTCGAAACCCTCATATCCTTGGCGCATTCCATAAAAGTGTTGGTTGAAGTTTTGATTATGCTGGAATGCCTGTCGCCTTGGAGCTGGCGGAGCTGTACGGTATCCATCCTCAGAAGGTGTATACCAAGCTGAAGCGGCAAATGGGTCGGGCCGTCTTGGACGTTCGATTCCATAATAAAGCGGTCCTGGTCGGGCTGCGGGCATTCCCAGCGGGGCTTGCGCCGTGATGGACGTGCTGAGGCCTGCCATGTTCCTCGCCCAGGAATGCAAAGCATCCAGTTCACGAAGGAAATTGTGAAGCTCGGTTTGCTCGATAAGGAAGTACGTTGACCGCATGTTGGATGGTGTTGTCGTATAAGCCGCCTAGAGGAAGTACCGGATGAATTGCATTGCTCAGATTACTTGACGCTCTGATATATAGTCGTTCGAAGTGAGATGCGCTGGGCTAGATTGCTGCGTTCGTAAGCCACGTCTACTAATTGCCTCCTCACAGACGAGAGAACGAGCGCATTATAGAGTGTTTGATGGACACACGGAATTCGGTTGGCACTGCATATCAGACTTGCTCGCTAGCTCACACTATACACAAGTTTCTATCGACAGATCGTTCCCGTCTGCCTGCCCCCCACGTGCTTGCGATGTATTGTCTAGGCCCATACCACTTATTCCTATACATCGTTCCCTCTTATTTCTCAACGGTAGACAAGCTAGACGTGGGGAGCTCACAGCTGATACGAATGCTAGCTCGGTAACGCCAGCGACTTGACAGACTTATTCGGCAATCTCAAGTAATCGGCAACAGCCTCACCAAACGGCATCCTCTCCAACACTCCTCTGATCTTAATCTATCTTGCTCCTACTGTCTCATTCTAACTGCCTCTCTCACATCACAAGCATCCTGAAAACCAACACGACCACAACAGGCAACCAGAACGCTATGAGACCCCTATCCACATTGGTAAACCGTGACACACCACCTACACCGTCTAGCCGATTCGGATGTAAATAATCATGAGTAAGCACTAGCATGCGCTCGATGATATAGTAGGAAATAGAACCAGCAAGGCTAACCGCGAACACGATCTCAAGCAAAGATAGGGCGATTACGAGAGGTAGGAGGAAAAGAGGTGGATGGGCGCGTTGGTCGGGCATTGTGCTAGATGGAAGACGATAGGTTCAGACCGTGTTAGTCAATGTGGGGAGGACGAGCATGCAAGTCACAGCAGAGCAAGATGTGATGCATGTTTTATCGTATATTTTCTAGTCTATTTTCTCCTCTCCTCCCCCGTTTCCGTGTTGATAATAGCGCCCTTTACATCAAGCGGCCGCGATGATAATGTGATGATGATGAACATGCAACTCCGTTCGCGTCGCTTAGCCGCTTAGCCGCAAACGCTACTAGCCATGATGCAGCCCGTGAAATGAGTGATGGTAATGTCGTCGAACGCAGAAGTAAAACAAAAAAGAGAAAGACAAAGGGAAACGAAGAAAAGCAAACGCCGTGCTTTGTTCTTCCGTGAACTGTGTCCGCCCAGTATGGTATCGTAATGCGAATGACCAAACGCCTTGCTGTGTTCTTCCGTGAACCGTGTCCGCCCAGTGTGGTAATGTGAAGCAGATAATCAAACGCCGTATGCAATGAGTAAAGGTGTAGCCCGGTGCCGGTCGAGATATCCTGTAGCCAAACACCGAATGCAAAGACTGCGAGGTAATCCTGCAGCCAAACACCGAATGCAAAGACCGTGAGGTATCCAGACGCCGATCAGGATGTCCTGTAGTTAAACGACAATAGTGTGAGGGTGAGGTGTGTCGGTCTGCCATGAGGTTGTCCAAGCGTGCCTCGAACGGACGTGGTGATGTAGTCTTAGAACGAGTTGTCGGGGATGTTCGACTTCGCAGGTCGATAGCCAGCGTAAGGGCCAGCGTGCTGCATCTGCCAGTGCAACTCCGCAGACTGCTCGCTCTTCTGAGCTTCTTCCTTAGCCTGATTGGATGCGAGCCAGCTTGTGAGCTTAGACCTGAGTCTCTGCTCGTCTGGATCCTCTGTGTTCTCCGGCTGCTGCTCTGTAATTGGCTGCGCGAACTTGGCTACCTTGGTGGCTGGGCTTGCCTCATCGTCGTCAGAACGAGGCCTCTTCAGCTGAGGCGCCGGTTGTGTTTGCTGAATACGTTGTGGCTGTGGCTCCTGATGTTGCTGAGCTTGTGGAGTTTGCAGAATACGTTGCGCCTGCGGCTGTCGATGTGGCTGAGCTTGTGGAGCTTGCGGAATACGTGGCGACTGCAGCTGTCGATGTTGCTGTACTTTTGGAGTTTGCAGAATACGTTGAGGTTGTTGCGCGAGCTGTTGCGGCTGCAACACCTGCTGTAGCTGCCCGGCTGGTTGATGCTGCTGCATTTGTTGCAGTTTCTGCTGTTGTAGCTTCTGCGCGTTTTGCATCTGCTTGTAGACATCGCAAAGATGCTGCTTTTGCTGTGTTCCGGAACCCTGTCTGAATCGTTGCAACTTCTCAGGACTGAACGAGCTGATGTATTGCTGTGTAAATCTGTTGAAGTGTGCCTGTCGCGCTGCCAGCTGTTGCGCTGCCAGTTGCTGCGCTGCCAGTTGTTGCGCTTCCTGTTGCTTTGCCTGCTGCGCCGCCATCTGCTGCCCGCGCGCCTTGTGAATCTCTTGCTGTTTACGTTGCTCGATTGCGTTCCTAACGATCTCGTTTTGCTTCTGGGAAGGCAACTGTTGAAACTGTTGCTTTGCCTGCGGGTCCAACCTCTGGAAATAGGCCATTCCAAACAGGGCAAACTGGCGGTTCTGACGTGCCTGAGCTTCCTCGCGAGTGGGAGGCTGCGCTTGCATAGTGGTCGGGCGCGGCTGTGATTGAGTTGATATGGCCTGACGGCGCATGTACTCGGCCATCATCTGCGGACTCATTTGCTGGCGCGTCTGCGGGCTCATCTTGGGAGTCGGCAGCTGCGCTTGAAGAGGAAAGGCCATCGCGGGATCGTGCGGTGACTGAGTCTGATAGCGACCGAGTGCGCCCTGTGGGGTTTGCGGACCGCTGGTGTAGCTATTCACGGAATCCCGCCTGACGGTGTCGTCGTTTGCTGCCATGACGAGCAACTGGTGTGGGCCGAAAGAGCAAAGGTCAAGGGTTGTAAAGATGAGAGTAGCGGATGAAAATACTCAAGTTGTGGGTGATGGGGATCAAAATAGAGGGCTGTGATAGTCAAGATGGTGGGATGTGAGAGTTTGAGTTGAAAGAAGGTGACAAGGCGGAAAAAGCCAGACTATATGGCCTCTGTGTGCGCATTACCACGCTCACCTAACCGAACGGAGCGAGAGATATTGCGAGAACAGGTGACTCAGTCGGACGGCCGGCCACAATAGAAGCGAAAGGACAAGTGAGAGTGAGAGGGAATAGCAACGGCCGCGCTGCTACTGGCTGCCCGATAGTCGTCGACCACAGAATTCAGGGTCCAGTGATCAAGTCCCTTAACGCCGACATCCCATGAGTCTGACAGCGTCCAGGAGGTTGAAGAAATAATTAGTCGCAAAGAGACCTACATATAATAATCCTGCGAGACTGACGATTCCAACGATATCGATATTGAGCTAGTATGCGGGAAAGTGAGAGCGGGAGCACGGGCCTCCAAGCGACTTAGAGGGAAGTGCGCGCGGGTTCGCCTAGGGACGGATAGCAATGCAGGCACGTTTGTCAGCACATTTCGTACTGAATCCAAGGGTGTTAACAAGCGGATGGCTCTTGCACATCGTTCCAAAATTCTCGTAAACTTGCTAGTGCGCCAGAATACCACAAAGATGCCGCGGTGTTTTACACACTCCGGCAGCCCCAAAGCGCCCAAAATAGGTAAATCAAACAAAGTGCGCTCGTCTCGACCTGTGTGACAGTAATCAATATGACATCGTCAGACTTCCAGTCCGAACCATGGTTGAGCCCCAGTCTTGAACGTGGACCAGCGTCTATACATAGCCTGCCAACACGCGTCAGCCCATAGTGCCCCAAACTCCTCTCATGATGAGAGAGCTGTCATATAATACCTTTCCTGGCGCCTTGGAAAAAGAAGCGGACAATGAAGACCTGCAGTCCTGCCATGGTCATAATCAAGCCCGACTCCATCAAACTGAAGTTGAATATCCTCTTCTCGGTGCTCTTGACGGTGCTGAAGTTGCGGTTCTCGCGCGTGCGGAAGTATTTCTGGTTGCGGGAGATGGTGGAGAGTTGCGCGGAGAGCTTGAGGATGGATTCTTCGAGGACAGAGGTCTGTTCGGGGGAGGAGCCCTGCTTGGATGGGATTTTGGCGCGGGCGGCTTCGTTCTCAACCTGTAAGAACATGGAGTCAGCATTATGGTTCGGCGATGTCTGGAGAGATATGGCCAGGTGGTACGTACGGCGATCTCGAAATCGACCATCTTCTCGGCGAATGTGCTCATCTCATTGTTAAAGCAGAAGCGGTATTCGCCCACATCAAGCGCTGTGAAGACAAAATCGCCCTGTCGCTCCTTGGTGCCATCGAGGATGACTTTGTCTGTGGGGCCGACAACCGAGTAGTCGACATCGAAAGAGCCTCCAGATTGCACCTGTTCACATGCCTGTTAGCTCGATTGCCATAGAATTTGCTGCTACTGTATGGCAATATGGGTTTGAACAGCCCAAAAGCAATTGCGCATTGGTCTTCTGGGTAGGACACATACTGCAAAGTAAAAGGCCAGCTTGGTCCCCTTGTTCTCAACGGTCGCGAAGAAGCATGCTTTCTCGTGTGCTTCTAATCGGTAGGTGAGAGCGGTTGCGTACACAGCCGTGGTATATGCCAGCAACGCGCTGAAGAGGGTGAGTAGTGACCGCATCGTGTTCGTTGGCGTGGACGACTGCGTTTGTTGATGCGTGCTCGTGTGCTGGAAGTTACAGCTGTCGACATCGAACGTCGGCGGTAGTTTTTGCCGACGCAACGCATGCAGGGAGGGAAGGCGCGGGGAACTAGCCACCAGCCAATGAAGATCAAGGCGACCGCGGACAGGTAGCGCGAAATGCAGATCCTCGACGCGTAGTCAAGTCACACTTATCATGTTGCGCGTTCACATGAACCTATTGCGACTGCTAACAGCTGTTATCTTTATTTTCGGAAATGAAAGCTGTGGTATATTGTTACGTTGTTCCTTACCGGAGAGGTGGCTGGTGTCTGGTACCACGGGATGGGTGGAAAATTCAGTCGACAACCACAGTGCAAGTTACACTGGTGACATGAAAGCAGAATGATGATATCTTTGGGACTAATCTACACTGCTTACTTACTGATCCAAAATGATACGCCATAATCATGTGCCCAACGCCTGCGCCAACCTCCCACGCACGCTACTCCGCCTATGCAATACTTGCAATATTTCAAGCTCCGTTGCGCCATGTATGTTGGAGGGTGCGCAACCAACGCTTTATTGCCACTCCCTGTGAAATGCTGGCAAAACTTTGCGGACAATCTCATGCCGATCGTACCCGTGCCGAGTAATGTTACGCACCGTGCTTTTCTTCGTATCTTACACAGTCATTGCGCTGCTTCAACGAATGAAGATGGAATCAGTCTTTCCCCAAAGCGTCTTTGTCTTGGCGGGGTGTTCAAGACCAAGTGATACATCGTCACGCGCACCTACCAAGTCCCAAAGTACTTCATCTGTGACTTCGTCAGTGCTGCAATATCACCATTGCCAAAGTGGCTTACCGTCATCGATTGGCTCAGGCTTCGCGTATTGACCCTTGCCGACAAGAGAAAACTTGATCTTGTCCAATTGCTTGCCCTTGATCTTGGTGAAGTCTGAGAGTCGCTGTTTTGTTTCGCTAAAAGGCTCGCCCTGATGTATGTTAGTGCAAGTAGAGGAGGTAGGCTTGTGGCTGCACGTACCTCTTTCAGCGCAAACTGGAACGGGATGCCATGTGCCTTCGATGGCTCCCTGTCAAAGTGGAATACCGATATCTTCTTCGATGCATCGTCTTCGGGGTAAGGTGCAGCAAAGATTGACGTGTAGTCGTAGAGGCTCATGACTGAGTGATCTTGCGGGAGGACCCTGTGGAACTTGTTCACATGTGCCTCGTAGACCCGCACCTTTTGCATCACCTCGTCGCTGATGCCCGCTTTCTTTTGCAGCGCTTCAACGAGATCCGCAACTTGGGCATTCTTGGGTACCATCAAAACGTGTTCCTCCTGTATGACGTTAGTTTGAAGCAAGAACAATCACTGTGTTCAACTCACCTCTTTGCTGAGACCCTCAGGGAGCCACACCACCTTTACAGGTTTCCTCAGCTCTAATTCCTTCAGGCTCATATCCAAGACCTCGTAAAACAGGGCGTCGTTTCGCTGGTTTGCGCTTGCCGAATAGTTGTATGGGCCAGGGAAGAGGATGTTGTTCAGAGTTGACGTAGGGTTGTACTTGACAGGGTTTTTAGGCTTGCCAGCAGTGCTAACCGTCGAGAAGCGGATATAGCTAGAGTCGGTTTTGAGGTACTCAGCCACCTTGCTGGAGAACTGGTCGTACGCCATCTTTTTGCTGAGAGTCAAGGAGAATGTGGGTAGATCTGTATCAGGCAGCTTAGGCACAAACTCGATGCTGATTCTGTTCAAGAGGTAGTCGTAGAATTCCTTTGCCTCGGTGTAGCCTCCCGCAGTGGTTATCTGGGCGGTTTCCTTGTCGCTCAGTACGCGCTGGACCGTGATGATGTCACCATCTTGTATCTCCGAGGCTGCCAGTGTGACTTTTGGCTTCATCGCTTCGATCATATTCTGTTTGATCTCCTCAGAAAGCTTGATCTGCGTACCCACTGGCCAGCCCAGCATTTTGGTGATTGCTGGAGTTAGATCGGAAACCTTGTCCTGGAATCCGGCGTAGAAGGTGCCAACACCGAATAGACTCTGCTCTTCTGCGTCGAAGTGCTTCAAAAAGATCATCAATGGGCGGTTGTTAGCCTGACCCTTGAGGTCCACTAGCTTCTCGCCAAACACTGGCGCGCCGCTTTCGTCGCGTTCTTGAGCTTTCTCGATCCACATCCTGAACTGCGACTGTTTCGTGCCATGTTTGCTTGCAGCCTCTTCGACGGTCATCTCCGGGAATTCCAGTGCGGTATCGGGGCGAATTGTGCCGTTTTGTCTATTAACCATCGACCACGGCCGCAACATATCGGCTTCGGTTCCTAAATCTTGGGCGACCGTAACCGCAAAGTCGGCCATAGTTGTGCTTCGGAGCACACGGTAGACCCTTGGGCTAGCAGGTGTGTCTGCGTCGGCTTTCCATGGGACGATGTCAAAACCTTGGTGGGCCTTGAACTGTTCATCTGACGCGACCGCAACGTCCATGTAGAGATGAGCTTCCTCGCGTTCCTTCTTCCTGCGCTCAAACAATGCCCGTTCTTCAGCCAGTCGTTCTGCCAGATGCTTCGGTGGTTCTACCGCCTTGCTGTCTATAAGAACTTGATCAAGCCTCGTCTCCCTAATGTATACCAACATGTAGGCGCTCATTGAGCGTTTTGCGGACCAGGCTCTGGTGTAGGGATTGCGTTGGCCAGTGTTCCCGTTGGCCTGGGCGTAGTCACCACCAAAGTTTTCTTCCAGCGCCTCACGTAGTGTCGCTCGAGTCACACGGTCGTCGTCGAATTTGTAATAGTGGCCGTCTTTCGTTGGCTTCAGGAAGGCATAGTAGTGGCCAGCGTTGAGATCACCGCTGTGAACCAAGACGCCGTGGAGGTGGTATATCCAGGATTCGGATCGATCGGCTCCGTCGGAGAGATATGGCGCAGCGTCCCACACTTCGGGGAATTCGTAACGGTCGTTCACCTTCATCATGGCGTCGCGCGTAAAGTCGTATTCGAAGCGCTTCAGCTGGAGATGTAGCACTGGCGGGAAACTTTCGAAGATGACTCCCTTTTTAGCGTCTTGCAACCCAAAACCCTCTGCAAAATACTTATTTTCGCCGTCCATGGTCTCGACCTGCACGTAGTCTTTGAAGCTGTCGTCCAGGTTCTTGTTCCCGCTCACGTTCAATTGTATGTCCCAGAAATCCTCAACCCGGGACGATTCGTAGTCGACGTTGATACAGGATATGTAGGTCTTCATTTTACCAACGAACATGTTGGTCAGGGCACCTTCGGCTTCAGTACCCTTCATCCTCTCATCGAGTTTGTCCATGAGCACACGGGACAACTCCTGTACGTCCTGCTGTTCGAAAATCTGCTTCGAGTCCCAACCAAACGAGTGTGTCAGCTCTGTGGTTCCTACGGCGTTGTTTGATGTTTGGAGAAGGTAGAAGAGTCGTTGTAGGGCGTAGGCGCTATTCGAGCGATCGGCTTCCTCGGCAGTCGGGATCTGGTAAACAGCCTGGCGGAGTCAGCTGTCGTTCTGCGTGTTGGGATTGGTGGCATACCTGGCGGAACGCATTGGTAAAGAAAAGTGACTGTAAGAGCGAGTTCAGATAGCATGTTGCGCCCTGGTTCTTTAAGCCGACCATGCCGGTCTCTTTCTTGGAGTCGTAGCTTTACAAGTCAGAAAACATCGTCGGCAGAACTGTGCATCCGTGAAACTCACTTGATGAAGTTGTGCCATAACACTCCCGTGGGGTCTTTGAGCACTCTTATGTATGCAGTTACATTGGCCGCATTGTCTTCTACCATTGGCCGTCCCCGGTCTTCCCAGGAGTTGCTGAAGAGCTTTCTGAGCTCTGCAAAGCGTGTGAAGCCCCAGTCGCCTTCGTCGGCAGTAAAGCGGTGGTGTGCGGTGTGTGTGGTGAATATGGTAGGGTCCTTGGGGTTCCAGAGTACAAGCATGAACTCGACACAGGCATACCAATCCTCTGGCATTTGCTTTTCTTCATAGGCCTGTTCCAGGTAGAAGGACGCAAAGTCGACGTTGTTACCGTACGGGAAAAATAGTATCCGCCAGGGATGACCGCCGCACTCAAAGACTGGGCCATGTTCACGTCGCGTGAGTTGGCGCCAGTCCCTGATCTCCCATGTGTTGTATACTTCGGCCTCAGTCTCGTACTCCGGGTTCTTGGGCATGTGTCTCTTCATGAAGGTATCGTACTCGTCGGCGCGGGGCTCGGGTTCGGCGTCGACCTCGTCCATTTGGTCGTCTGTGTCGGGCGTGATTATGGCCACGTCGGCCTTCTCGTCGTACTCGTGGTCCACGAGCATGTCGCTTTCGATCTGCGTGGGTGAGTGGGTCAGCGTGGCCGCGTCTGGCGAGACGCTGGCGAAGGCGCAAGCTTACCTGATCCATGGCGGCGTCGTCTTTCCGGCAGGTGCGGATGGAAGCGGGGGCAGATGGCAGGAAAGCGCTGCAGAAACGGGTCGCGGGGGCAGTCACGACTGGGTGCGCTCGACACTGCAAGGTGAAAAGGGAAGCTGCGCGCCTGTCGCCTAGAGAAAGGAAGGTACGGGTGGGCAGCACTTGCGCGGGCGGGATGCGGGTAAGGATAGGTTCCTCGCTAAAGGTGGCGGCAGTGGAGATATGACGATCGGATTATTGTCGTCTGGAAAACTCCAACATCAAGCATGTGCAAGGGCGAGGTGGACAACGAGGGCGCACAAAGACAAAAGCTGGGGAGCAGCTCTCGAGGCTCAGAACAGCAGCTCTCTTTCGACGGATGCAGCCTTGGCGCTCGATACAGTGGAGTGCGTCAAAGCAAAGCCGCGGCCTACGACGTCATTCGTCCAACATCACATACTGGCAAGCGGCATGCCACGCGCATATGTCGAGCTACAAACGCTCACCCAGCATGTTTGCCATTGTGCTGTGATATGACTGGCGGTGCCTTGAAATGCGCGCCCCTGTGCTTTTGCGACCGTTATTTAGAGGCTATGAGTGAAATTCCCAATAGTTACGCCGGTTAGCGGAGCCCGTCGTCACATGCCCCGTATTTTGCTACAGCTCCGTGAGCGAGCTCCTCCACATGTGCGCTCTCGCACCAACAATTATGAGTATAGGAGCACGTAGTCTCGCGTCTTGCGCGCGACTCTCTGGCATTTTACGTAAAGCACCTCCAGCATCGCCTGTCTCTAGGGTACAAATTCGACATCCGCATGCCGCAGCCGTCGCGCCCGCATGGAGACCGTCTTCGGCCCTGGACGAGTGAGCACATAGGAAATGATCCGGCCAACTTCCACAGCTGACATGTGACTAGATGGGTGCAACGTGAAGCCAGACCCATAAGCCTGCGCCAGTTGACTTTCTTTGGAAGAACCTTGACAGAGTCTCGTCTCATCGACTCGGCCAACTACTGCCGTCTGGAGCTACCCACGAGGTGTGATTTTGCTATCTAACAAGCGGAAACATAAGTGCTGAACACGTGTAGACTTGCGCACCGCTTGCGTGATATTCAGACCCTACCATACGTCGTCGTCGCAAACCCCCATCTCGCTCATGTCTACGAGTCATATCTACGCGCCTTCGAACGCTTCCGCCGCGTACCCGAAATAAAATCGCTGGAAGATAACGAGAAGTACTGCAAGGTGCTGGAGGAAACGTTGACCGAACATGCAACTGTCATACCCCGCCTCGCTATTGGCGTACTGGAAGTTCGAGGCCTGATGAAGGCTGAAGAGACGGACAAGTTCATGACCACCATGTTGCGATCGGTATCCTCCCCGTTCATGCGCAACTTTGGGCCATGCTAATTAATTCAGCGCATCTCGCGACGCGTCATTGCGGAACAACACCTAGCACTGACCGAGACTTTTGATTCGCCATGGCATTTCCCGCAGGCCGAAGTCCATCCCCACGACCAAGAGGCGGTCGGCGAGATATTCCTGCGTTGCAATGCGAAGGAGATAGTCGAGAATTGCGGCAAGACGATGCAGGAGCTCATCAGGACCGCACAGGGCCCACATGTCGAGATTCCTGAGATCAAGGTCTACGGTCACCTTGACGCGACGTTCCCGTACATCCTGAGTCATCTCGAGTATATCATCGGCGAGCTCTTACGCAACTCTATCCAAGCTGTCATCGAGGAGCGCAAGTCGAAAGACGCCAAGCTGCCGCCTATTGAGGTATTGATCTGCGAAACCTCGCAGCACGTTATTATCCGAATTTCTGATCAAGGTGGTGGCATCCCGAACGAAGTCTTGCCATACCTGTGGAGCTTCAGCAAGGGTCCTAGGCGTGAGAAAAGGCTGCGAAATTTGGCGAGGGTACCAAAACTACTGGGAACATTGCAGGAGCTGCAGGTGCCTGGAGGTGAATCTGCAGCACAGGTGCAACAACGCCTAGATAGGAGGTCCAAGCACGGCGACTCAGGGCTGTATCACGGCTCGCTGTCTTCCTTGACTAGCCGCGCACCAGACTTGCGTCTGGGTATTGGACTTCCCATGTCGCGACTATATGCTGGTAGGTTTCATGACACCGGCGGAGTTGCGCAGCTAACAATCGTGCAGAATACTGGGCTGGCAGTCTCGAAATCCACAGCCTTGAAGGCTATGGCGTTGACGCCTTCCTGCAAATCTCGAAGCTTGGCAACAAAAATGAACGACTTACCACGCGAGCCTCAATGGACGCCATTTAGATGGTGCACCCAGGGAGAATCTTGCGGGTGTCCAGCGCTGTCGTAAGGCAAGCGCAACCTTCACACAGCTCAGTCGCAACACAGTACAGCGGCAGTCGCTCACGAGTGCCTTCCCGACACCAACGAAGACGTTTGCCTGGATTGCGCGACCTTCTGTCTGACAACGACATTACCGTTGCAATCAGACTCCGCCCAATCATCACGACGACGTATTTTTCACGAGCATATCTCACGACAACATGTCTACAGAACGTCTCGTGAGTACACTCAGCCCTGCTTGTGGACTCTACTAAGACCCTTAGCTATCGCTACGCACCAGTGTCGGCACTCCTGGCCACGCGCATCCATCGCCCGTAGTCGATTCCGTCTCATCCGACGATGCGGAACGTCAGCACTTGGAAAGCCTCATAGCTAATTTAGCTTTCGATACCGATTTGTACGGTCATGGCTTTCACAAGAATTGCCCGCCACATGACATGCACTGTCCCCGCATGAGGTGGCCAGAGTCCGAGCAGGAAGGTAGGACCGATACCTTCGAGCATGTTGCGGTACTTTGCTAATGCCCAACAGCGACGGACGTCGATTACCTCGACGTGGTCATGTGCTGGAAAGGCATATCAACTGCCCAAGCTGTCGAGCTCACGATATGGGAGCGCGTCTTTGAGCAATGTCTGGTCCCACAATTCGAGAGTCACATGAGGCGAAACATTGTTGCTGAACTTAGCGCATTACGAGGTACGATACCCATTCTGCACTTTAAATTTCCAGACTGTTACAGACATCGCGCGGCCGTAGGAACTCATACAATGAACAATCTGAACAATCTGGAGCCTACGTCAACGCTGGGTCACCCACTGTGCATGCTTCTATGCTGACCAACGTTGCAGATCATATTGCCGAGGACGAGCTCTGGCCTTGCTTGAAACAGATCATGCCCGCCAAGCACAAGCGTCTTGTTCGAATTGATCTTCCTAAACTCATCCACGACATGATCGACGCTTTCTACGATGATTTTCGGGCCGTCCCTACAAACACCAGATGGTCGTTCAGGTCTGGTGACCTACCAAATTTCGTCTATAATTACATCATGACGCAAGATTACCTGCTCCGCCTTTCAGACGGGCTATACATGTCTGTCGATGTCGATATTGCCTGGGTGACAATGCCTGTGCTCTGTTTGTTCACCGCCGTCGTCTCGCAGCCACCCAATATCAAGCTCTGGCGTATGCCCTTTGGCCCGAAAGACCGGAACGCCTTTGTTCTCTACTTTGAACGCATTTTTAGCGAATCAGGATCTCCGAGCTACGAACACTTCCCCGAGGATGTTGTCTGCGAAGTGAAGAGATACAAAACGAATGTACGATACCCATGAGTCTCCCCTCACGTTACGTTATCCACTTTGCGCTTTTTCCTTCTTGATTTCGGTTGCAGACCTGTCCAGTGCTTTCCTTTCTCACTGGAATGCAGTTTCAGTTGTTTGCTAGACTATTACTTACAGCATGGCTAGGATGACACACAGACAGTGTCTGAGACAATCGTTCAAGCCAAGATGGTTACGCAATTTCCAGGTCACGTACGCTACGAACGTGTATTGCGTCATGCGGTTAAGGGCGAAGTTATGGACATTTATCAAGTCGATGCAACGCCAGACGACTACATACCACAGCAGGAGGAACCGTCGACGCCATGGGTTCCATCGTACACTAGTACGCCACTGTCCAAGACTCGCCCCCGCACAGCACGTATTTCGTCTCTACATGAATATTGGGATGAAGCATTTGCATACTTTAGACGACAGTCTGATAAGGGCCTCGATGACGAAGCGAACATCTCAGCCACATCGATTGCGGACGCATCCGTGCTGTCTGATCCTGACCTGCCAGCTGAGTCGCCCAAGAAACGAAAGGCCTCATTGCGCTCTACAAGCCTGGACGGAGCATCGACCTTGAAACCGGCGGACTACGAGTCAGACACTTGTCTCAAGCGTCAAAAGGTGGAGTCTTCCGGCCATCTCCACATGCTCACGACTTCTACGTCTACCGAGGTCATCGAGCTGCAGAAGAAGTGCGCTGCGATTGCACAGGATGTTGCCGCTATGCGCAAACAACTCGGCCCACCCGGTCAACCTGTGAACGGTAGTGATTATGATGTGTTGCGGCATAGTGAGGATATTGTGCGTCGTTTGAGGGAAGCAGTCGGCTCGTCACGCCCCTCGACTCCAATAGTATCTGCCACCAAGTTACCGCAGCCACAGGGCGAAGACCGACAGAGATCTCCTATTGAGAAAGGAAAGGCAGTCGTTTTACCTCCTACGCCTCCCATGGAACAACACGACTCATTGCTCCCCCGATCACCTTCGCCAATCTGTCTCACCAGCGAATCTGAAGAGAGCGGCAGTATTTCTTCCAACTCTGCCATCAATGCCAGTGGTCTTGGTGGTCAGCAGCGCGGTCATGGTGATAACGCAAAGCGGCACCGTCATTCGAACGAGCTTTCTCAAGACGAGATCCAGAAGAACTATCGCGAATTCGAGGCGGCTGCTCAACGCAAGATGACGGATCCCATGTACGCGCCCATTAGCGATGTGGGTGACATGAACTTTGAACGCATCTTTTTGGGCGACAGTGAGGCTGAGGATATGAGCCTGGGTGACATCAGTGGGTTGAGTGAGGAGATGAGTGGGTTGGACATGGATGAGAAGTAGATTGGTGGATTGAGTTATTGATCGTTGCGTGGACTCAATGCTTGGATTGGGTCATTGTCCATTGTGTTGAGTTGATGTTCGCACTGGTCTATCCATAGCGCAAGCTTAGTATCGAAAATTGCGTTTCTCTTGAGCTTTGTTGCAGCCCGAGGTCTAGTAAGTGATATCATTAGGGTATGCACTGCGTTCAATACCAACACGCGGAGGCAGCAAGCGACCACATACGCCTTCATATCCCCGCCTGTCTGCAGCGTTCGACCCGGTAGAGACAATCTCCAAACCCTTCTCGTTCGAACTAGCACTAATAACGAGTAGCAAACGCGTACGAACGAAGAATCCTTTTCGCGTTATGGGAAAGTGCTGGTCCAGTCCAGCAAACATGGGACGAACGACTTGTCGGCAGTATATGTACACCACACGATAATCGCTCTTCCCTACTGCTTCTTCTGCTGCCATCATGGCTATCCATTACTTCGAAGATCAGTCTTGGCTCGACTTGCTACTGCTCACCCTACCTGTTGTTGTACCTCTTTTGATATCGTTCTACTTCGTCATGACTGAGCAGCCGAGACCAAGAGCCCGAGCCAATCCTCTTCCGACCTACAACGACACCAGAACTTCACGCGAACGGCTGGAGCATGTTATCGGTCCTGCGCTTAACTTCCTAGATACGTCAAATCCGCGAGTACAAAGACGCCAGATCATGCGGCCAACCTCTCCGCTACCGTTTGAACATGGGGTGTACATGCCAGATCCACGTCGCAGATTAAAAGCCGAGAGACGTCGGATCAACGAAGACGATCTCATCCACCGCGAATACATTCGTCAGTTGAGAAACCGAAGGTCTCAATACCAAGACTTTGAGCCTAGCGAGATGGTACCGATGCAAGAATCAGATGTCGCCGAAATCGTCGCGTCGCATGAAGACCCTTGGATTCCGGATGACTTCAGACTACCCGCCGCCGCCGATGAAGAAGAGGAACCATCTTCAGATGAACATACATTCGTGTTAGTAGATCGCAGTCGTAATTCTTCTTGGGAAGTCGTGTCTGATGCGGAAGAGCGAGAGTGGCAACATGTTAAGGTTAATCTACGGGGTGGTGGTGGCGACGAGCCGGTAACGCTCAGGCCTGTTCGTGTTCGCATGACTGAGGCAGAGCTGCGCGAACATATTCGTAGAAATCGTGCGGAGACGTTGGCGATGCTGGAATATTATAGTAAAGCTTCGGTGCGGGCGCGCGAGAGGGATGACGGGGCTCGTCGGTAAATGTGTGATGAAATGTGGACATTGGACCGTGCTCTGGCTATGCGATCCGGCGAAATGGGTGAGGGCTTTTGGCCTGGTTTGTGTTCGTCTGTCTTTGATCGCGTGCTTGATGAGTGTGAGAAAATACGATGGGGGTCTCTTTGTCGCACTGGGCTTCTCGCTTTAAAAGGGATAAGATGAAGAAAGAATTAAGTGCGCCTTTGACTTAGACTGCGGTCTAGTTCTAGATTAGGCTTAGTCTTTAAGATTATACTTTAGTATACGATATAATTGCGATAGCTTTAATGTTGTTCGCTAGAGTGTCTGGTGCGTCACAGCAGTACTGTGGTTGTTGAGGGAAAAGATGAAGGTCATTTGAAGGTCAAAAAGACGGGCGAAACGCCTTGTTTCCTATTCCGATAATTTGTGTATCTTCAGGGCTAGGTACAAGACCTGTTTGGATTGCGTTAAGTTGAAGGTCACCTTCGGAAGCACTACGGTGATAATCCCCCGCCACTGCGAGTCTGTGGCACAGTGCCTGTTGCATTTATTCGCCACCTGCAACCTGTTGAAGACATGTCCTGAACTTTGTGCTACTGCGCACCTGACATTTTACACTGACCGTTTCCATCAAACAAGCCGACCGTCGTCCGTCGAGAACGACGCACCGACACATTGATGGACAACGCCCCTTCTTCCTCACAGACTGCCCCACTTGACGTCATAGGTACCTCGCCTCCAAATCCGGCTACACACGTTCGTGGATGGTGTCGCAACTACAGTTCCTACAGGCACGACTCATACGTCCGTAATGTCGAACCTGGACATTCTTGGGACGCAGTGGTTGAATCAGCAAAAACATGTGTCTATTGCGATGCGATCGTGCGTGGCTGCCGTGGCTGGCTAGATGAAGATGGCAAACAGGACTGGACCCCAAAGAGCCTAGTCTTGCAATTCAGAGACAAAGGGAAGCCACACTCGCATTTGGAGGGACGAATCAGCGTCGAGTTGATCTTCGCGTCAACTTCCCTGCGGATAGGGATATTGGATGTCGCTTGTCAGTAACCCTTCAATCTGGTAGTCATGGAGAATTAACAAAGATTCCAGCGCCATCGGACTCCAATGACTTTTCTCGCTCTAGTATATTCCATCGTACGACAGGCTGCACTGGGTCGCCCGCAGCTTTCCAAAAAGCGAAAGTGTGGTTGCAAAACTGTATCGCTAACCACGAATACTGCGGTAGCGACAACGTCCAGCGCTTACCAAGTAGGTTACTGGATCTTGGTCTGGATGACGCAGACATTCTCAAGCTGGTTGAGAAGGTTGGAGAGCATGGGAAATACGCCGCTCTTAGTCATTGCTGGGGCGCTACCCCCCAATTCACAACAACGAAAGCCACACTCTTGGAAAGGAAAGAAAAGATCTTTGTTGCGCAGATGACCAGAACATTTCGAGAAGCAGTGCAGATAACCCGGGCGCTGAACATTCAATATCTTTGGGTAAGACCCCCGTTCTTGATATACCTACCTAGGTAGGTGTGGTTTGGGCAGTTACAGGCTTCGGACAATAACGTTGCAGATCGATTCGCTTTGTATCGTGCAGGACGACCATGACGATTGGGCACAAGAAGCATCTCGCATGTCTACTGTGTATCAGAACGCACTGATCACTATCTCAGCGACGTCATCAAAATCGGGCACCGAAGGTCTGTTTCGAAGATGTCCCGAGTACGAGGTCTCCATCTGTCCGAGCGACGATGAGATATGCACATATATCTTCAGTGACGAGCGACAACACTTCGACGGATACCTGTGTACGGGTTCTCTAGCACAGGTATATCCCCTCTTGAACAGGGCTTGGGCTTTTCAAGAGCGCCTGCTATCTCACCGTGTCTTACACTTTGGACGCAGCGAGTTACTGTTTGAGTGTATGGAAGAGCATCGATGTGAGTGTTCTGGTATCCGAGATAATACCTGGTCTGTCCTTATTCTGAATCCAAAACGGTGGCTGTCTTCCGGAACACCGCCCACACAAACCCCGGCAGAGTTGTGGAGGAAAATCATCAGGCAACACACTTATCTACAGTTGACTTATCCAGGTGACAAACTTGTAACGCTAGCAGGGCTCGCGAAACGACTCGCGGGGTCTGACGATCAATATCTGGCTGGGCTCTGGAGAAATACGCTCGTTGGAGACCTTCACTGGACAGTCACAAGCGCAGACCACGTGAAACCAAGGCCTGGATGGAGAGCTCCCTCATGGTCATGGGCTTCTGTGGAGGGTCCAGTCGTTCACATTCGCCCCTTTTTCTACACTCCACATTATCCCCGAAAAGATTCTGAGATATTAGCACAGTTGATCGACTGCAAGATCGTTCCAAAGACTACAGACGAGTATGGAGAGATTCAGTCAGGCACGATCCGTCTGCTTGCACATTGCTCCTCGGTGAAATGGGAACAAAGAACAGGAGAAAGAGGCTATATGGAACCTTCAATCACATTTCCGGATGGTCAAGAAAAGAAGTTTTACCTTGATGCTCCAGTTAGAGGCGCGTCAACACATGGTTCCCAAGTTACACATTCAGCAACAGTATGCGTCTTGCTTTTGGACAGTTCAAAGCAGCGTACTGCGCTCGTACTTCGGCGATTGGAGTCAGATTCAGACGTTTTTGAGCGTATAGGTCTATTATTCGAAGAAATTGCGAATTACTATATCAACTCGGTCGAAACTCTAGACGATACATGGAATCTCTTTCCGAGGAGTAAGAGCGTAGTAACAATAGTCTAGCTTCGGCCTTCCCTTATCTGAGCGCTAAGCTACTTCTGATAATGTCATTTTCAATCGAGCCTGAGCAAGGAAGAGAATGATATCTATTCGAAGACAATCGATGGTACTGAAAGAGCGCGTGGCATGTCTTTCACGTGCATGGCTCTCCTGTAACATGGCCAGACCAGAACATGATGTACAAAACTGTCTTTTCCAGCGAGTAGATGAAGCTCACTACGGGCAATTACCACTAATCCGACCACGTTCTAGTCACGCGAGCGTTAAAGATGTACACGTGTCGACGCACGAGGTTAAAGGGCAACCCGTTGGCACTGTGGTCACATAGCTTGCCAGCCGAATTTAACTTTCACCTTTCTCGCTTGGTCAAAGGATTCTTCGCTCACTTATTTTTCTCATACATTCTTCCTATTACAACGCAAGTTGGAGCAGCGGCACTCAACAGAACTACACTCAATCACAACTATTCAACAACACCGGAATGAGCGCGCTAACCAACCCACCGCAGCCCGCAGGCCTAATAACATCCTCCCCCCACACCCTCCAAAACTTCGATCTCACCGCCCCCATCCTCCGCTTCGACTTCCCCACGCCTGCCGCCCAAGCCACCTTCCACCGCGCCTTCCTTCAAGTGCGCAACGAAAAGGACAAAGCAGCTTTCATGCAACGTTTCTTCGATAACTACGACGGCCAAGTCTCCATACCTCGGCGTGTCATCATGGACACGAGCCGTGATGAAGAAGTTGCGAGGAGGCTGCAGCAGAGTCTTCCGGTGGAGCTAGATACGGGGAGGGATGAGCAGATGGCGAGACAGCTGCAGGGGCAGATGGAGCAGATGGGGATGGTTGGTAGAGGTCCGATCAATGGAGGACATGGTAGGATGAATGGGCGAAACGAAAGCACAAACGGTAGAGGATACGATAGGCAAAGCCGAGGCATAGCCGTGGACGGTGAAGATGAAGCATACCGCGCAAGGAGACGTATCGAGCGTCAGAGAGAGATGGAAGGATGGGCATCTGCGGCGCAACAATGGACAACCGCGGCTGACGGAGCCTACGTTGACACTATGGAAAGGCTACGACACCAGTTTAGACGGGCGGGCCTTCAAGATCCTGGTGCGTATCCTGGACAACCTGGATATGGCAATGCGCCTCCTCGACGTCATCCTCGACTACCGCCTCGTCGTTCTGGAAACCAGGAGAATGAGTTCGAGAGCTATCATGGCAATGGGGAGCAGGGCTATCCAGAATATGGTCAAGGCAACGGAGGTTATGGCTATGGCTACGATCCGCGCCGGGATCACAGGGATCATCGAGGTGGAGGGTATTAGATGAACGCGTGGTGATAGTGGTTCTTGGATTTGGGCTCAACAGATCATTGTAGAAGTCTGCAGCAAGCAATCAAGAGATGAAATTGCGGGAGTACCTCCAGTTCTGTCCTAGTGAAAATGAAAGAGCTTCCGACTCGAAGTGTACCTACTAGACAACAACATTACTGCTAACGCATACACCGCCTCCAATCGTCCATTGATGCAGGCCGGTAGATTACCCGCTCGTCAGGCTCATACGTAAGCGCACGCCCTCTAAAAGGCTCTGGTGAAGCTGACGCCGCTCTCGGTTGTTTTCCCTTACTTGCCCTGGGCGTGTCATCGTTTGGCGGCGTGGAAGGATCTTCTTCCGGTGGCGTGGAAGGGCTGTCTTTCGGAGGCGTGGAAGGGCTGTCTTTCGGAGGCGAGGACGGCTCCTCGTTCATCAAGATGATACCCTCGCACAACATGCCAACATACTCCGTCTAAGTGTTATGCGTCATTGGTCGCTTGTGCACCTTCCTGACCTTCTGGATATTGTATCCATTCGCACAGTGATCAAGGAGGTGGTCGAGAGGCATCCCGTCGTCCGAGAAGAGCTCGCCAAGTCTGCCCCGAAAGTCATCGCGGTCGATGGGGTCGTTGTGAATGACGTCGTCGGGTAGACGTTTGCTCAAGATGTGTAGAACGAGGGAGCAAAAGCAGCGATTGGCGGCGTGACCCTGGTAGTCGGACGATTGTATCCATTCGACAAGTTCTGGAACAAAGATCATACGAAGATCCTCTTCGTTGGGCATACGCCACGGGATTGGATGTCGGCCAATGTGCAGAGGTGCCAGATCTTTGGGTCCCGCCTCGTACCGTTTCTTCATGAACCTTTTTGTCAGAATCAGCCTTAGCCTCTTCGGGTGTATCGCGTTTGGATCGATCGTAGGAGAGTCAACCGTCGTGGGAGAGCCAACCGTCGTGGGTGAGTCAACCGTCGTGGGTGAGTCAACTGTCGTTGGTGAGTCAACCGTCGTGGGCCCGTCGGCGAGCTTTGGTGATGGAGGTCCTTGCGGCGAATCGCTTCGTACAGGCTCTTTGGACGTCGCTTCCTTGTGTGTGTCCGGGAACATATCATGCGCGAACCCCGCCTAGACGCCCGGCAATCTCCTCGCACATGCTTTTCCATAGCCTATGGGGCAGGAAAACGACCGCGCCCTGAGAGTTGGTATGGGCGGAGCCTGGTACGCTGAAGTATCCATAGCGATAGTATCTGGACTTTGGCGATGTGAAGGTGAGGATATGATAGCGCAATAACGATGTGGTGGTGTGCTGAAGTGTGACTGTGAGTGGAGTGAAAGTGGTGTTTGGGTCAGCGAGGTGCGCGACTGCTCTGACCATGTTGATGTCCTTCCGCCCTTTCCATCTTGTGTAGCTTCCCTGCTCTTTCCTATCTTCACATGGGAAGGTGCCGTACCCGAACGGAGCCAAATCACATGCGACGATTACAGTTTCTTCAGCCTCGTATTAGCAGTACGTCGCTCTTGACACAGCGCGTATCTGGGTAAGCCTTTGTACGATCGTACGAGGTGATAACAGTAACTTGGTTCTTGTGTATTGGTATATATCACTATGAACGCGATCGCTACCAAGGTATACCCAAGCTCGGCATGCGCCGGGCCGAGGTAGGATCGAAGCGGTACTTGAACATCATTGGGGGACATCATGTGAGCATGCCGACCCCAAATCCTCCTTGAACGATCTTTACAGCTCTCTGCAATAGCAGAAACAAGCATCTGGATTCTTCCTGTAATTGAAGTAAGCTTCTACCTTTCTCGAGTCTGCGACGTGATACATACAACTGTACTCTGTATACCTGAACTGCATCTGCACCAGGGAAGCAAGTGTCTGCACAGCCTTTGTTTTGGCCTACAGAAGGTTATAATTCGTTAGCGAGTGACCAGAAAAGAAAAGGCTAGTACGAAAGATTGCTTACATGCTCGGTTGTCTGCAGTAGAACAGCTCCATTCATCTTTTGGGATCGCGTCTCCACCTTTCAGGCAAAAGTATCTTATCTCGGCAGCGGCGAGTGAGGTGAATAGCATTGCGGCAACGATTGACAGCTTCATAGTGAATGATTCTAGAATGCTGAAGGGTTTGTGATAGAGTGAATGTAGACTGCTGAGTAAAGTGATTCTCTGAGGCGGTCGGTGGGTAGCTTTTGTATGCCACGAGCAAGCCACAGTCTTCCGTCTCACGGGTGGTACGCCATACCGTTCTAAGGAACTGCTCAGATAGAGTTTGCACTTCTAATTTGGCCGGGTATCTCCTGGTAAGATTTGTTAAATTGGGTGCTTACATTCAAGGGCTTGAATTGTGTGCATTTTACTACGACCTGCATAAAATTGGTATGGCGCGCTACGGCTGTAATGCTGCGTAGCGCATGAACTTAAATATTTTGGATGATTCGGCACGCTGTAGACTTCGGCCCGTTCTCACCTCTTTTACCAGAAGTCTAGACAACAATTCGGAGTTTGTTCCGTTGACACAGCCCTCGAGTCCATGAAGTTCAGTCTTCGTGCACGATGTCTGAGATGAGTAAAGCCACCACTCAGCATAGGAGGTAGTCATTGTATGGAGAAAGCAAGAAACCGTACCTAACTGTTGACAGGAAAAGCCATACTGACAGCTTTTACTATTCAAGAGTTATCTCAAACCACACACTTGAAGTCGCTACACCGCCTGAACCGGCTCGTACCGGCTCGTACATCTGATACAGAATACGGCGTCTAGTGATGCTGGGTACTATCTCCGCCTATCATCCGACTGTCTTAGTGATGCCTTCGTCTTTCCGTAGCAAGGATAGCAATGTTGTGGCGGCTGACAAGGACGGCACTCAGACACCAGAAACGGCCCGCGACGATCTGTTGACCCCTAATTCTCTCATGTAGATATTCGTCTTTGCTGTGTCTAAGAGTCGAGATCATGCCAAGATTCTTTGTATACAATAAGCGGTGTGATAGGGTCTTCCTCCTCGCAATACATCCTCCATCAATGCGTTGATGAAGTAGCGATCGTCGTAAGCAGCACGCACCTTCCTAGCGCGTTAGCCATGATCAAGCCGCACGATGTACGCTTTGACGATCATTGTTGTCCAGTCTGGTTCAAGGTGTGGAAAGAGCGACATCGAGCAAGGGCAGTTGCTGGTGATCAGAACCTCGGGACGCGCAGGCGCCATTGTACATATTGCAGGAACTCCGCGGCGATGACAGGTACACACAGCCAGATGTAACAGTTCGTCAAAATTCGTATTCGTACAATGGTATCACTCTTCAAAGCCCATCCACTCGCCTATATCCTCGCCTTCATCACTGTCAACCATCTCTTCATCCGATATCCCATTCTCTATCGCTTTGACCCCAAAGTCGAGTTGGGCTGACTTCTCTTTCTCCTCCGGCGGCTGCGCAAGCAGATATTCGATGCGATAGATGTTCTCATCAGCTAATCTTGCGAGCTCCGCCTGTATTCTGCGAACAGCTTTCTCGACGCTTCTCAACTCGGCCTCAAGACCGCCCTTGTTGTCCTTCATCCATCGACCGTGCTTGCTCAGTAATGACTCGATCCACACTAGGTTGAACTCCAGATGTGGGGACTCGTCGGCTTGGAGGGCGACGAACCGTAGTAACCGACCGAGATATACTGATGGCAGGTCCTTGACTACTAGAGCGACGTTGCTCACGGGCGTGGCTTCATATACGCGGCGAACAAGGTTGCGCTCGTTTAGACGGAAAGCCATGACCAGTGCCTTGAGGTAGTCTTTCTGTGCGAGAGTCTCGAGAGTTGTCGCCGGTGTGACGGTAATGTCTAGGTCGAAGGGATCGAATTGGAACGTGTTGTCAAGTGAGTAAATTAGTAGACCTTCTGTTGAAGCGGCACAAAACGCTCGGCCAGTTGGCGAAAACGCGACAGCAGGTACGCGTACTTCCGGTCGTGTTTTCCGTGCGCCAATGCCCTTTTGCGCACCGGGTAGTGTTGTGTCTCGCCGATCTTCCAGATCGGACGCTTCACCTTGGTCGTCGATGAGACCTTGTGGCCCGGCATCTGTGAGCAGCTTGCTGTTGAGGAACTCTTGTGTGCCATCGAGAGAAAGGTTCACGGATACAGTGAACTTCTTGAGCAGCACACCAGACTGAACATCGTATAGACAGATGTACTTGGAGTTGCCGCCTGCCAATACACACGTGCCGTCTGCGCTGTACTTCACCGACGTAAAGGCTTTGGTGCCTGCTACGTTGGCTGCAGTGCGCCGATCTGACATCTTGCGACCACCGGACACGTCCCTTCGCGCATCAAGGCCATTTTCTTGTGCAGCATCGGATACGTTCCAGAACGTCAGTTGTCCATCAAGAGTTGTGACGGCTATTTGCTTCGAATCGGGGCGGAATGCGACAGATAGGATGTCGGCCATTAGTTGTAGCGGCTCGCTTGTTTGGGTGCGAGCAAAGATGTTCCAGACGCGAACAGTCCTGTCCCAACTTCCACTGACCAGCGTACCAGCATCCGGGGAGAATGCTAGGGAAGATACAGGGCCCTCGTGGCCAGACAGTCTGTCAAGCAACTGGCCGGTCTGGACGGACCAGATGTGAATGTCGAAAGAATCGATAGAGCCCGCGCATACGACCTCGCCGCTTGGGTCAACCGCTAGGGACGAAAAGGAAAGCCTCGATGGCGCTGTGAATGTGCGGAAGTTGCGATACCGATGTAAATCCCAAGCCCTGATAGAGCCATCAAGACTGGCTGTGAACAAGACGTTTCCCTTCTTCGCGAATTCGCAGGCCGTCACACCGCCAATATGTTCTGTGAATGTGACGACACAGAAACCGGAGTTGACTTCCCAGACTTTGATCTTGCCATCGTCTGCCGCTGTTATTATCCGTTGACCGTCCGGCGAGTACGCGATTGTGTTCATCGAGTCGAAATGTCCCTGCTGCTTCAAAATGTACGATTCCGACTGCCATTCCCACACAAGAAGCTGGCCGAGTTTCGACGCGCCGAACGCTAGCCATTCTCCGGTCTTGTTGATGGCGACGTAATCGATGTCGTTCTGCGAAATGCTGAGGCTGGAGATTTGCGCAAATTCTGGTAGCTCGTGAATGAAGAAGGCACCGTGTGAAAAGCCTGTCACGAGCAGTTTCGACTCGGGATGGAAGCTGGCGCATGTGACGTGCGCATTGTTCTGATGGAAAAAGTGACGTTCCTGGATACCCCATTGTAGATGCTCGTCGTCGTCGGGGTCGGCGTCGGCAGGCGCATCGTAGCGTAGCATGTATTTCCAGACGAACAGCGCTCCGTCCTTGCTGACTGTGTAGATAGTCTCTTGATCCTTGGAGAACCATGCGCCGACTACTTCCTGCCTGTGTCCACCCAGTGTTGTCTGCGCATGTCCTTCTGCTTGGTCCACGCTCCATATCCGTGCCGTCATGTCTTTGGACGCGCTCAGGAAAAATCTCGAGTCGCTAGACCATTCTATGCTCTGGACTGAATTGTAGTGTCCTGTGTATATCCGGTGTCGCACGAAAGGCGCAAACTCAAGATCGCCTTCGGCAACGTCTGGAGTGGATGGTGTGTGCCATACTTCAATCTGCCTTCCTATGCCTACTGCGAAATGCCGACCAGAAGGAGAGAAAGCGATCGAGGTGACTTCGCCGCGGAGAGAGAAGTGGTAGAGTACGATGCGACGAGGAACATTGGTGAGGACTGCGCGACCGTCTTCATCGACCGAGAGGAGGAGGTTTCCGCGGGGGTTGAGGGCCAGGCGTGCGATGTTCTTCCGGTGCGCAAACGGAAGCGTGTATGACTTGGAGCTGACTAATGATCAGCGCATATCGAGAGAGGCAGTCGCGACTGGGAGCCTACCTCACAAGGTCGAAAACCGTGACGCGGTTACCAACGGGCGACAGCAGACATGTGCCATCGGGTGTGAAGAGAAGATTCCCTCTGCTGTAGACGGTGCCCAGCAGGTTGGAGAACTGTGGGTGTCAGACGGGAACATTTGCACGGCAGCACTCAACTCACCTGAAAGTCAGTCTTCATCTTCAAAGTATCGTGGCTGCGGTCTCGTCATGTCGTGGCGGGCATGGTGGTCGCATCTTGAACTTTTTCGAAGCTCGGATCATCGCAGGACACGCTAGTGGAGTAGTGTGCATTAGTCGCGGTTTCCCCGTTCAGGGTCAGTGCTTGCCGAATGGGCGACTGGCAGAAAGGGGACTGCCCAAATTGTCTACCAACACCACACCTCCTCACCAGACCCCATATCGCACCTCGTTCAGCAACCTCACTGCTGACTTGCTTTTCACCCGCCACCTCCACGTATGTTCTAACGCCGCACTCCCCGGATATCAGGCTCCGTATAGCTAACACCACGCAGACCCCATACACACCAGCGGTCAACCACACATCAGCACAATGGCCGAGTCCGCGTCCCCCATTGGCATTGCCAATGTACGTATACCATCTGCTCAACCTATGTCTTCAATTCGTATACTAACATACATTGCAGCTGCCCAACCAGAGGTACTATCAACAAAGCGGACACGCAGCTTCGGCCCTAACGTAGCACAGGCACAAGATTGTTGCAAAGCGCGGCGCTGCCTTCACCATAATGGTACGCATACCATCCCCATGATCAATCGACTTCAATCTAACTAGCTCAGGTTGCTGGCGAGTCTGGTCTCGGAAAGACCACCTTCATCAACACCCTCTTCTCCACCACCATCAAGAACTACGCCGATCACAAGCGACGACACCACAAGCAGATGGACAAGACCGTCGAGATCGAGATCACCAAGGCCGAGCTCGAGGAGAAGTTCTTCAAGGGTATGCAGCGCCATCCTGCCATTCGTTATCTATGCTAACGCACCTAGTCCGTCTGACCGTTATCGACACCCCCGGTTTCGGTGACTACGTCAACAACCGCGACTCGTGGCAACCCATCATTGAGTTCCTCGACGACCAGCATGAGTCGTACATGCTTCAGGAGCAACAACCGCGCCGCTCCGATAAGATCGATCTCCGTGTCCACGCCTGCCTGTACTTCATCCGCCCCACCGGCCACACCCTGAAGCCCCTGGACATTGAGGTCATGAAGAAGCTGTGCACACGCGTCAACTTGATCCCGGTCGTAGCCAAGGCCGACACACTGAGCCCAACAGACCTGGCCAAGTTCAAGGCGAGGGTAAGTTGGTCCATCTACATGCCACCAGCAAATACTGACCGCTTTAAGGTGCGCCAAGTGATCGATGCTCAGGGCATCAAGATCTACACTCCCCCTCTCGAGGATGACGACGCCGCCGCTATGCAACACGCACGCGGTCTCATCGACGCCATGCCCTTCTCCGTCATCGGTTCCGAGAAAGATGTTCAGACCAACGACGGCCGCACCGTTAAGGGTCGCCAATACGCCTGGGGTGTTGCCGAAGTCGAGAACGAGGAGCACTGCGACTTCAAGAAGCTCCGCGCTATTCTCATCCGAACCCACATGCTCGACCTCATCCACACCACGGAGGAGAACCACTACGAGGCCTACCGCGCTGGCCAGATGGAGACAAGGAAGTTCGGCGAGGCGCGCCCAAGGAAGCTGGACAACCCCAAGTTCAAGGAGGAAGAAGAGGCGCTCCGCAAGCGTTTCACCGAGCAGGTCAAGGTTGAGGAGCAGCGCTTCAGGCAGTGGGAGCAGAAGCTTATTGCTGAGCGTGACCGCCTCAACAAGGACCTCGAGGCCAGCCACGCGGAGATCAAGCGTCTTGAGACGGAAGTGGACAGCCTCCAGGGAAGCATCAACCGCTCTCACGGCCGTCGCTAGACGCACCTTTTGGCGTTGGTGGTGTTGCACGTACAGAGATGGTGCAGCGATTCAGCATGGTCGCACTAATTCTCCACATTCTTCCTTCAAGATTCCCCTTTCTGTTTCCGTAACTTCGGTTCTCATATGTCTGTAATGTCGCGCCGCCGTGAGGATCACTGTAGGCGACGCGTATCTAGGCTTGAGCTAAAACAGCATGTCATAGCTTATAGTTGTATAACTTGGTATTAATCTATTATGAAGACCGCTGGTCGCTAAGTCTTGTTCTTGGGTATAGTGATGTTGAGAAGGTAGACTTAAACCTGTAATCCGCCAAATACCCTGTCCAGCTCCTCGCCTTCTTGTGCCTTGCGCTCCGCCTGCGGGTCTAGATCCATCAGGTTCTGCTCCGGCACCTTTTCTTCCTTAGCCGACTCATTATTATCGCCAGGTCCCTCCGGCTTAATAATATGCACACCACTGTCCAACCACCCAGGCGCAACCCTCCTCTTCTCCGCGAGATCCTCCTTCCGCCGCCTCTCCTCCCACTCCGCCATCGTCCTCCTCGCGTCCGCTTCTAGCTTAGCAAGGTGCTCTTGTAGCGCAACACACGACGTGAGTATCTGGTCTGGATGCGCTGATGTGCCCGTTGACGAGGTGACGTATGCTGGTTTCGAGGCAGAGGCGTTGGGGTTGGACGGGTCTTGTTGTTGCTGCTGCTGGGAGAGGATCGAGGGAGGCAGCGTCGACGGGAGGGTTACGTAGGAGTATGGCAGGGGGACGGATGTGGGGAGGGAGAGGAAGGGCGAGAGTGTTAGGGGGACTTGGGCGAGGAGGGGGTGGGGGTCTGTGGGAGTGGTGTTAGCGAGGTTCGCGCGTGTTGTGCTGGGTGGAGGGACGCGATGCGATGCGACGAGTAGTCACACTTCAGAGCTCGCATGTCCGAATGAGACGATGCCGAGGTCGCTAGTGATCTCTCAACATGCTCTCAAGCGGCACCCTCGCACTGGAGCTCACAACTGGTCGCATGGTCTGGCTATGCGCGCGCATTGCGCTGGGTGTGCATTGTAGCGGGGAAGAGGAGCACTCACGTTCGTCGTGCATATTCGATATGGCTATACGCGTACGTCAGGGTCCGTCGATTTTGCCAAAGTAGCAGTATCAGGGCGTATATTCGGTCTTGTCGAGTACGGTGGGGCGTAACTTTGCGGGAACGGTGTTGCAGGGCTTGGGGTTGTGGAGGCACGAGGTGTTGGTGGGGAAGCTCCAGGTTGAGTGGAGCTGCTGACGCAGGTACGGAGTTCCAAGGTTCCACGGTTGGAAGCTGCGGTCACGCGTTATGCATGTGAGATAGATGCGGGCAGATTGTTTGTGGGGTGCATACACGAAGACAGTCTTGGGGAACGGTTTATCTTGCGTGTTGATGGGGAAGTCATTTCTTGTGGCATTATGGATGGATCTTGAGTGTAGCGAAAGTGTATCTATATTTCCACTACCCTTTCACTAGATTGCATTTGGGTTGGATCTTGTATGTACTTGACGCAACAAGAAGAAGAGAAGTTTATGTATGTGTGCGTGAATGTCCCCCATGTTTGCCTACCTGATCTTGGCAGAGCAAGTGAATGGTCTCGGACCGGGAATTGTGTAGCTGGTCGGGATCGGCCAGTACAGTTGAAACTTAATCCCCGGGTCAGTCGCTTTGTATGCACCTGGAAAGCTGACAGTCGCCGGACTGGCACTGCCACCTCCTGTCACATTGATTTGAGCACACTCCATATAGAGTTGAGCACCGGGGTAGTTTGAGGCGGCATGGAGAGCAATGAGCTCTGCGCGAAGGAGGTACCTGGAAAGACCCGTGTCAGTCGACCATATAGATTTGGTAAGAACTTGGAGATGACTTACTGTCCACTGGGTATGCACGACGGCAGTACAAAGTCTACCAGGCCCTTGTTGTTATACAGTCTTGTAACGGCCCACTCGCCATTGGCATCCATACCATCCTCGTAGATCTTAAACCACTTGAGTCCCGTCACTTTGGTAGACAAGGCATCATCGACTCTGGCAAGGTAGACCATGATGGGTCCCAGATGACCGGGGTCAATTGGATCTGACTTGTCCGTCTCGGGCTTGGAATCGAGCGTGTGGTGCCACTCGGCAGTGAGCTTGTCTCCAGCTTTGACCTGACAAGGAGTAAGCCGAAGCCATGTGGCGTTATTGCTTATTGCGCAACCAGCGTACATTGATGATGTCTTTGGGAAGAGGCGTTCTGTAGGGGTTTATGCTGAATGCGGGTCAATCTAGCGCTTGGTTCCACGCTTTGTAATGCTTTACCCGCCATTACAGATCACATGGTTTGATGTAACGTCCGTTATTGGTCTGGAAACGTAAGTGAGTTGGAGTTCAAAAGGCGATTGCGGGGTGCATTACCCGTCGTAGGTCTGTGTCGTGCTGTTAGCAGGGGAGCAACATGGGAATCGTGAACATGCTCACCGGCACTCGAATCCCCTTAGTGTGTCCTTGCGCCACGCCATTGACGTGTAGCTGGGTGAAAATTGTGTGTGCCGAAGCGCTGGCCAGTAAAGCACAAGTAAACGCATAAGCCTTCATCATGTAGGCTACTACGTTAGATCCTGAATGTCCTCATCAACGCGTCGATGAATCTTCCTATATGCCATTGTTGTGCACCGTTCTCAAGCTGTCCAAATGGAACACGGCATTATTGTTCAAATCTGGTCGACCTTCCAGTTCGGCACGCATGCGACTCGCGGTAGACTCGCGTGACCAGAGACACTTTAATCCCAATCTATTTCGCCCGCCGTAACGCACTTTTGAAAATATACTGTGTATGCACGAGACACGTGCTTCGTGGATTCTTCAGAGCATAGAACCCTCGGCATATTCCAAATAGGCAACGAGCACCAATGCGGTCGTGACTGCGCGTTCTTTGAACCGGCGGTTGGGTGGAAAAACCGCAGTATTAATTACAGGGAGGAGGATATGACCGAGACATGCCGCGACACCGTGGCGCGGCTCTTGGAATGTGGGAAGCGAGAGGAGGAATGCGTAATATAATAGATTGTGTGTTACTGGTCTGGTCAAGTGTTTCAATCAATGAAACGTGCGCGTCTTGTCGGTCAGCGAGAAGGCTTGGAAGCCGTCCTTCATTTTGGGGCAGCCTTGCGGAATATGCGGGAAGAAGCCGGTACCGAGAAGGCTGTGGCGGTTGCACGAGGTCAAGGGCACAGACTTGATAATCCTTCCGACGAAGCTGGTGGTGCAGATGGTGCATTTGAAGAGGCTGATGCGAGGCGAAAGCGCGAAAGTGACGGTCCATCCCACCAGCCACTAAACGATTGTGGGGAAGCCTGGGCCCGAACGGGCAAGGGGCACATGGCTAACGGCGATGCTAAGTCGCAGTCCCGGCTTCTGTCAATCTACATCAATCAATCCACCCATGCCGCCGTAGTTTCGACATATTAACGACTAACCTTGAATCTCGGCCAGATCACCTACGTTTTGAAACAGCCAATGACGATGTCGCCCACGGTAATCACGCCCCTCGCTTGGCCCATCCTAGCCAGCGCGCGTCTTCCGTACCTGGTTCAATGCGCACTTCTGCCGCCTCCAGAAGGAAGTTCCCCAGGTAGTGGCTTGGCCACGGGTGTCAACCCCATACACGGCGGCGTAGTCTAGCATGATGTTGATATGTATATAACACGTCCGCACCCTGGCATAGCGATAGAGGCCACAGCTACAACTTGCGCTTGTCAATTCATCTCATCTTCGACGTGCTGGTAACAAGTCTCCAAGATGAAGACCTCTTCTTTCGTTCGAGCGGCTTCGCTGCTATCCTCTCTTTTCGCCCCTCTCGCTCTTGCGCAGGAAACGTTCACCCACGAAGGCACCGGTATTGAGTTCTGGCGCCAGACAGTCAGTGACGCCCAGACTGCAGGTGGTTTCGAGTGGGGTTGGGTACTGCCTGGAGAGCCTACTGGAGCCAACGACGAGTACATTGGTTACATTGTAAGTTATAGCAAGTCTGTGTCGATGCTGCAGCCGCTAATGTTCCCCAGAAAGGTTCGCTCGAAGCAAACAGGCAGGGATGGTCCGGTGTCAGCCATGCTGGTGGCATGCCAAACTCTCTTCTCCTCGTTGCATGGCCGGAAGAAGATGCCGTCAAGACCAAGTTTGTCTGGGCAGGTGGCTATGTCGCTCCTGAGGACTACACTGGCAACGCGACTTTGACTCAAATCTTCCACTCCGTCACCGACACACACTTCGAGATCGTCTACCGATGCGAGCACTGCTGGGTCTGGAACCAGGGCGGTGCTGAGGGCTCTCAGCTTCCCACTACTGAGGTCAACGTTATCGGTTGGGCCCAGCATGACAAGATCTATGACGGTACCTGGGTTTTCCACAACAAGGGACAGTCTCAGTTCGGCGCTCCTACCGCGGACGCGAGGAACGCAAAGTACACCGACTACCTCAAGTTGGTAGGTGGCCAGCCTTCTGGTGCACCTACACCGACCAAATCTGGTCAGCCATCGGCTACGCCCACTCCAACAGCACCTGTCAAGTGCCAGGGATCGCCTGCTCCTTCAGGCTCCTTCGACTACATCGTCATTGGCGGTGGTGCTGGAGGTATTCCCGTAGCAGACAAGCTTTCTGAGTCTGGCAAGAGTGTTCTCATGCTCGAGAAGGGCCCGCCATCTCTCGCCCGTTTCGGAGGAAAGATGGGCCCTGACTGGGTCACTAGCAACAACCTGACCCGCTTCGACGTCCCCGGTCTTTGCAACCAGATCTGGGTTGACTCTGCCGGTGTAGCTTGCACTGACATTGACCAAATGGCTGGCTGTGTTCTCGGTGGAGGCGCTGCTGTCAATGCTGCGCTTTGGTGGAAGCCTGTTGATGTTGACTTCGACTACCAGTTCCCCAACGGCTGGAAGTCAGCTGACGTCAAGGGCGCAATCGACCGTGTCTTCAAGCGCATCCCGGGTACCGACACTCCCTCCGTCGACGGAAAGCGCTACAAGCAGGAAGGCTTCGATGTCCTATCTGGTGCACTTGGTGCAGATGGCTGGAAGAGCGTCGTCGCGAACGACCAACAGAACCAGAAGAACCGCACATACTCTCACTCTCCCTTCATGTACGACAACGGTCAGAGGCAAGGTCCTCTTGGCACTTACATGGTCTCCGCCCTTGAGAGGAAGAACTTCAAGCTGTGGACCAACACGATGGCCCGCCGTATCGTTCGCACCGGTGATACTGCTACTGGCGTCGAGCTTGAGAGCGGTGTTGGCGGCACTGGCTACTGCGGTACTGTCAACCTGAACCCTGGAGGCCGTGTCATTATTTCCGGTGGAGCTTTCGGATCCTCCAAGGTTCTCTTCCGCAGCGGCATTGGACCAAAAGACCAGTTGAGCATCGTCAAGAACAGCGCCCTCGATGGCTCGACCATGATCAACGAGTCTGACTGGATCAACCTCCCCGTCGGCCAGAACTTGAACGACCACGTCAACACCGACCTTGTAATCAAGCACCCCAACATCTCCTTCTACGACTTCTACAAGGCGTGGGATGCTCCCATCGAGAGCGACAAGGATCTGTACCTCTCCAAGCGCTCTGGTATCCTTGCTCAGTCTGCGCCCAACATTGGTCCCCTCGCTTGGGAAGTGATCAAGGGAAGTGATGGCATTGACCGATCACTCCAATGGACTGCTCGTGTTGAAGGCCCCGGTGCCAACGACACCCACCACCTCACTATCAGCCAGTACCTAGGCCACGGCTCTACCTCGCGTGGTGCGCTCTCCATCAACGGTGCTCTCAACGTCTACGTCAGCAAGGCGCCCTACCTACAGAACGAAGCCGACACCGGTGTAGTTGTTGCTGGTATCAAGAGTATGATGAAGGCTATCCAGAAGAACCCGATGATCGAGTTCCAGGTACCATCACCCAACATGACGGTCGAGGCATACGTTGCCAGCCTTCCCAAGACACCAGCTGCCCGTCGCGCCAACCACTGGATCGGAACCGCGAAGATTGGAACCGACAGCGGTCTTACTGGCGGAACAGCCGTCGTGGATCTGAACACTCAGGTGTACGGAACGAAGAACATCCACGTCGTCGACGCGTCTCTCTTCCCTGGGTAAGCTCACCCTCATTATCGCACATGATCCTCGAACTAACATGGCGCAGTCATATCTTCACCAACCCTACGTCTTACATTGTCGTGCTCGCAGAACATGCTGCTGCTAAGATCCTTGCACTTGGTGCAAGCAGTGGAGGTGGTAAGCCTTCGTCGTCTGCTCCGTCATCCGCCAGTACCGCTAAGCCCTCATCTTCCAAGGCTCCGACTAGTTCTTCAGCTGCCCCTGTGAAGCCCTCGTCCACACCAGGAAAGTCATCGGCTGCGCCGACCAAGACATCTGCAGCACCCTCAGCTACTCCTACCAAGGCTACCCCTACCAAGACGGCAAACGCCTGGGAACAGTAAGTGGACAAAGCGCTTTCATGCATTGAATGCAAACTAACTTCGAATCAGATGTGGCGGTCAAGGCTACACTGGTCCGACAGCTTGTGTCAGCGGATACAAGTGCGCAGTGAATAACACATGGTTCTCTCAGTGCGTCCCTAAATAAGAGGCGCACATCCATCTCCTGCCCCGGTCTCGACATTTGATACATCTGGGGCATCTTCTTTGTACATACTTTAGCTTCAGTGAATATCACTCGCTCTTCCTGCAACTTCGTGTCTTGAATGCCTCGCCTGACCTCGTGAGTGGATGACTTCCGCTGAATGTCTGGGAGCCGAGGTGACAGATGCGTGACGAATGGGGCATAGCGCGCATCTTATCGCGCCCCGCATTTATCGACCTTTCATCGCGACTGATTGACCATCTCATCCCAACTTTCTTTTGCGCTTCTAATATTATTCTTTTCGTGTAGCAGCCCTCAATCTTACGTGCCTTTGGTGTTGTATACTTCCTGGCTGCTCCACACGTACATGATGCCATCCAACTGCCCAGCCACCTCTGCCAAGCGCGATGATGACGCGTCGAAAAACGTGACGGAACTGCTGCATCAACGGCTTCAAAGTAGCCCCAAAGACAACTGGGGACGATTGTTCGAGTGCTGGGGCTATGACGATTGTGGTGACTGTCATCGGAGTAAAGGCCATTGCGGGTGGTGTGCGATTGTATGTTCACATCTCCTTAATGGGCTTGTTACGCATTCACCTGGGCACCCCTGGGATACCGCGGACTATGACTAACTCACTTTAACAGTCCTCGACGTGCCTCCCATTACCTACGGACGCGTTATCAAAGGCTTTTCCTCTACTTTCACCCATTCGCTACGACTCGATATGCGCTCTGCCATCCGAGCGCTTTGAGCTGCGTACCTCGAGGTTGGGCTGTCAAGTATCTACAATCACTTTCTTGACGTCCATCGTGACTATCTTCTGTACGCTTGTTGGTGTTCTGGTACTGTACAGTCTTGCAAAGTGTGTTAAGTGGGTCGGCTTTGGTGCAAAGGCAAGTAGAGGCGGCTACGCGCTCTATGAGGATGGAACGGAAGAGGTATGGGTGAGAAGAGGCGAAAGTTGGGGGAAGTGGTGGCGGAGAGTGAATGGCGAGCAGAAAGAATTCGAGGTTGAAGAGGTGGATGAAGGGACGCGTAAGAGAGGCTTTTTCTGGTGGAATACCAGGGATGCAGAGAGAAGGCCGTTGCTTGAGTGATGGGCTACAAAGCTGATTATTCGGCCTACGTTGAACGATACTGGTATACTGGCGGCACATCTATTCCAGCGGCTAGGCTATCTGCGTCACTACCGCCTGCTCGACACTCACTCGCCCCTCACCTCCGCGTCTGCCTTCCCGAATACGTCATTATCCAGAAACGTCCGATCTTTCACTTCTCGTCTCTGAGCGATATCACCTGCTCTCACCAGATCCACGTCCAAGCTCTCACGCACTAAGGCCATATAAAAAAGCCCCTCTCCGACCAGCTCTTTTCCTCCACCGTACACCCCGACAACACTGCGGTACCTTACCTCCAAACAACTTCTCTTCTATTCACGACTACGAAGATTCTACAGAAAGCTACTCCATTAGACATGGACCGGATGCGCCAACGCGGACGTTTCGGTCGAGCCAATTCGATGTGGATTCCCGGCTCCTTCAGTGACAGCGATAGCGGCGATCAGTTCAGTCCCGCTGCTCACACCCCGCCAAGCTCTGACGAGTACCAATCGCCTTCCAGCAGGATGTCTCCCAAGGTCAACACCGCTGGTCTTCGACCACTCCAGGAAATCGCTGAAGAGGCTAACATGTGTGCGGCGTCCCAGCTTGCGTTCGATAACGACGATGAGGCCTTGGCTCAACTCGAAGCTCGGATCGAAGAACTCAACGCTGAGTATGAGCAAGTCCTGAACGGCCAACCTGGTAAGGACAAGGAACACGGCCTTGCGGACGCCTCCAGCAACGAGCGCGAAGAACACGACGAGCAAGATCCCGCTGGACACGGCGCAAACGGCCGCAACGACCCCGCCGGACTCCGAGGGCTGGTTAAAGCCCACGAGATGGCAGTGAAGAAGTCTATTAACAGTGCCCGTAACATGATCGGGGCGTTCCCCTCAGCCGTCGATCTTTTCCCCGTGTACAACAACATGCGCTCCGTGGTTGAGCACTCCAACCAAGTCGCGGGAGGTATGATTGGTCAGACTCCAAGGCGTGTCTTTGACCCCTTGCTGTCTCCCCGGCCCTACGGGAATCATCGACGTCAGGTTGGGACACATTCACTATCGCATACCGACACTGCTCCTCCTCTCTCGGCGGAAGTCAAGGCTTCTCCTTCTGCTACACGAGCCGATGATCAGGGTGAAGAGCAGTCCGTGAAGAAGAAGTGGAGTACTGTTAAGGTCAAGTCTGGAGATGATGATGGCAATAACCCAACTGCAGACTGGCCAAACGTCCCTTTGACACACTTGAACAATTTTGTTTGGTCGACTGTGCCGTCCATGACATTTTCCCATGCTCGCACTGCGACGAGCGCATCTAGGTCACCGCTTCCTGAGCTCAGAACTTTCGAGGACGTCCACAGCCAGATTCGCGAGCAGGATATCGAAACCATCCTGAAAGCCGATAACATGGCTGCTCAACGTTGGCACGAACGCGAATTTGGTCCCGTTTCTTCGTCGAGCGGGCCTGCAGCCCTGCAGCCTGAGTCCGCTACTTCGCTTCTAGACCGCACGCACGCAAAGAAGAACGCAGCCAGCCAGCCATCGCTAGAGGCCCATTGCGGTGTCCACACGGGTCAAGATCACAACGTCAACTGTATTACCCTCAAGGAAGGTATCTCACCCATCGATCTTCTGAATCTTCTAGATAACTCCGACATTTCCGATATCGAGTTCGAGATCGAAGACGATTGTGCCGAGGTCAAGAACGGCGACGCGACTGCCAGAATTACTACTTTGGAGCCGCGTAAATTTCTTCCGACTGTTCCGGAACATAAGAAGCAGGCTCGCGTATCAGTAGATGGTCTCAACTATGCTCTCAGCACAGATGGAGAAGAATACAGCGACTCCGACGCCGGTTCAATTCCCGACATCATCTTGATGGACAATGGTCTGCCAGAGAAGACTTCTGATGTCGAGACCGCTACCGGCTCTGCTTCTGCTGACAGCACCCCCGCACCGGACGACGCTATGGTAGACGAGTTTCTGGACTTCACTGCCAACGCCTTCTCGCGCGATGAAGTCTTCGAGATCCTTCGTATGTGTGGCGCGAATCTGGTTGTTGCTGTTTCCATGTACCGCAACGCCCGCAGCCTTGATCATATCCGACAGATGCTGAGGGCTTGGCTTGCGCCGCTTGAGAACGGTGGTTTGGGAGAAATGGATCGCCAGTCCATTCAAGACGGCGTAATGAACCCCTTAATGGTCACTGATCCCTCACATGCCTTCACACCTCTTCACAACGATGAACCTACTGGAACAACGATGGATGTACGAGATGCCGACCGTTTCAACATACTCCGACCTTTGAAGGACATCGCAAGCTCCACAGAGGAAGACGAGTCCAAGAAGGACCAGGACAAGGCCAAGAACAAGACGGGCGCTGTTCGTGCAGCCCCCTCTGCGATTAGTGACGGATATGGCGGTTCAGGTGGGCTAAGGGATCCCCTTTGGGCTCCGTCAAGTTGGGAATACGAGTGTAATGACCTTGCTTGGTTGATAAACCCCAACTCCGCGCCTGGTAATCCGGGGTCTACTGGACCAGGCCCACAGAGCTCAGGAGACGACGCATGGGCTTCCATTGGTAACCTTAAAGACTCCAACAACGCTCCCGAACCAGAAGCTCCTGTATCTACTGACTATACCGTCACCTATTGGGCCACCGTCGAGTCCGGCGACAAGACTGTCCACATTCCCATCAACAGCAGCGACGTCTCCGGTCCCGAGAAGAACATCATCGAGAGCAGCACTGGTATGAAGAAGATCTGGAAATGGGCTCAAGAGAAAGGTCTTAGCGACAAGATCAGCCTTCAAGACGCTTTCGACCTCGCCAAGGACATGCACTGCAAGGACGAAATCGACCAGCCAGTCATTAAGGAGCCTGAGCGTGCCACAGAGCTCCCACGTGCTACCCGCCGCAGCCACAGCCCATATCCACAACGCGCTGCTCCCGCTGTAGGTCTCTCCGGTGTGAACTACGTTTACCCCAACCCCCCGCGTGTTCACCCGATGACCTCTCCGATGAGTCTGGTCGATCCGGCCCACGAGGACGTGTGTGATGAGGGCGAGGGGTGGTCTTGTTATTAGCCTTTTTGGCTTGACGTCTTTTAGGGCTTGGCGTCTTCTATTTCATGCTTTACAGATTTAGGAGTGATTCTCCGCCCGATGGCCTTGCTTTGTTTGTTCTTGATTATGGGATTGCGCATATGACGAGATCACGGTAAAAGGTCATTGGCTTACAAGACTAAAGGATGTTTGCGGAAGGCGGGTTTTCCGTCAGGATGGGTAGTACAGATAGCTGCACTGCTTAGTGCTATGAACGTGGAGAATATTTGTAACTTTGTCTCTCACTGTACAGTGACATCACTAAGCCCAGCATTGATCTTTCAGGCATGGAAGAATTATTCGACCCCAATGTCCGCTCGTACCATGATTTTGGCCCAAACGCGCTGCAATTTAGCTTGGGATGGACGTGTGGTGGATGAAGAGTCGTTCACGATGCCGACAAGCCCCACACTCTATTCGCATATTAACGTACATGCAGGTCCATCCGCAACGCACCCATGCTCGAGCATGGTAGTCCAGATTATTTCCGACGGCAGTTCACATGGTCTAAAGTCTATTGCAATCTTTCATAAAGCTGAGAAAGATACGGGGAACACCAGCACTACTCTGAATCAACTCCACATTGTTGCTGAATTGCAAGAGCTGCGATCCCTGAACATGCGTCCCTCAACCCTTCTCAGCGCCACAGCGCTCCTCCCCTTCGCAAAGAGCGCCTGCGAACGCGAATTCCTCGCGGCCTTCACATCGCTCTACCTCTCTGCCCAAACCATCGGCAACTCCACGCTCCTCACAAACTACATGCTGCAGAACTTCACCTACACGGAGAACTTCAAACCCGCAAACCTTTCCGCCGCAACATCTATCATCAACACGCCCCTCAACAGCACCAACTCGCGCGTCTTCCTAGACCAGTATCTCTGCAGCGCCTTCACCGAGATCATCGTGGCAGACTCAAGCCATCCGTATGTTCTCGGTGTGCGCGTAGAGGGCAACGGGAAGTTTGTGACGAAAATGGAGACCCTGGTTAGTGATGAAGGGGATTGGTTGTTCAATGCTACTGGTACGGCGTACTGGAATGCGATGCAGGATTGGTCGCCTATTCCGCTTGCGGACCAGGATACCCGCGAGGTCATCAAGGCGGCTGGAGATGCGTACTTCAACCGCTTTGGCAACGTCAATGTGACGATTCCGTTTGGCACGCCTTGTGCCAGGCTTGAGGGAGGTGCGTATACTGATACGAGTATGACGAATGGCGAGACCTGCTCTTTGGGCCTGCCGAGTACCGTGTATGTTCAGGATCGCCGCTATGTGGTTGATGTCGAGATGGGGAGTGTGAATATCTATGTGGGGTTTCCGGGGTTGGATAGGGCAAGTGAGACGCCGGCGCCGGATAGCCATACTTTCCGCGTTGAGAAGGGGAAGATTCGGTATGTGCATACTATCTCAACGTGCGAGAACTTCGGATGTGGGTTGAATGGAACGTATATACCGATTGGCGGTGGAAGGAAGACGGCGAGAGGTATCGCTGCTCCAAGGCTTCGAAAGACAAGACGCGCGTTATAGGAAGATGGTGAAACTGGTAAAATTCGCTTCGTTATAGCATGCATCGCTTAGTTTGCTATTCTATACTCGTACCTTCAGGTTCAATCCTGTGATACTCCACCGTCCCACAACCAGTATACAGCTTCCTAGCAACACTGCAGTTCCCGCGAAGATCTGCGCGCTAAGATAACCTCCACCATTACTTTGTATCAGCGCTCCTGCGATTGGTGGCCCGATGAAAGTACCCAGCCCTACTATAGCAAGGCCCTGGCCATTTCTCGTACCTACTTTACTCATATCCTTTGTCAGCGTAGTCATTACAGCCGGGAAGATTCCTTGAAATCCTGAGACAAAGAAGCCATAGCACACCGCCCAAGCGTAAAGGCTAGGCTCGCTGTTGACTAGAGGCCAGAAGTAAAGTACAAAAGCGGAGACAAAGCAAAAGGGTATTAGGATGTTGTACGGCCCGGTATACTTGTCGGCGAAATAGGATGGTACGATACGACCAAGGACACCGACACCGTTCAGTACTAGCAGAATGTTGATGGAGGTTGCGTATGGTAGACCAAGGATGTCGATCGCGAACGACGAGATGTAGTAGAAGGCGAAGTACTGCCCAAGGGCAATGAGGAAAACTCCCATCAAGAATACACTATACGGCATTTCTCTAAACGCGCTGAGTTCGAGCACTGGGCCAGACTTCCTCGGAGGTAATCGTGGTTTCAACAGCGAGCTGTAACAAATTCCGACGGCCAGCATCATAAAAGCCATGACCCTGACGGTCCATGGGAAACCAATTCGGGGAACTAGCTGTCGTGCGATCGTTGGGTAGACGAGTCCACCCGTCGCACTGCCGCTAGCCATGATCGCGAGTGCCACGCTCCGATTCTTCGCAAAGTATGTGCTAACAAGTCCCAGAACGGGCGCAAACTGCATCCCATTCCCGACTCCATTCATTACACCCTGCGCAAGGAAGATCTGCCAGTACTTCGTGCACAAACTGGTCATGAACATACCGAGGCAGGAAACGAGCATGCCAGGTATCACGGACCAGTAGAAGTATCCCGCATCGAAAAGACGCCCGGTCAACATGCCCAGCGAAAAGTGACCCAGCATCTGAAAGCTTCCAATCCACGAGACGGCTGATGGTTCGAGGCCCAGGTCGAGCGTGTAGTACTGTTGGAAGACGCCGAATGTCGCAATCATACCCCACGTGTTGAAGATCACGAAGTGGCCCATGAACGCCTGCACCCAAGCTTTCGTGCCGCCGTCGGGCGGTGGTCCAGGGTCGATGACGGATGCATTCGAACGAGCGGTAATCGTCTTAGCCAGTCCGATTACCGACTTCTTTGTACGGGACGCACGGGAGGCGTTTGTTGGTATCCTCTCGATCCCCTCCTCTTCGTGCTGGGATGCTGGTCTTGATGGAACCCTTATTGAGGCGTACGACGCGTCATGATGGCGTTCGGTATTCGCTTCTCCGAACTCCGATATGGTGGCTTTCTCCACATCGCGGTTGGCACTCATCTCAATGGATCGGAAGGGATGCCGTCAGTTGCCTGAAGTGATAAGGAAGACAGAAGACAACGGCTTCAAAGAAGTGGTGTGGCTGGTGTGTGGGTATTCGAAAGAAGCGCATCCTTCGGTGTTTTATCCGACGGTCAACCATCTTTTCGACCCATCGTCCCCACTCTCCGGCCGCGGAGGCTAGCTGAGATGCGATGCCATCTTGAGCTTGGTTGTTGGATCTGTATGCATGCTGCACGCAGGATGTCCAATTGCGAAGCTTTGCCTGATGATATGGGGAAAGCTTGTGGCTGCTTCCCCAAAATTTCGGCAATAACACCGCGTTGGTATACTTCACGCTAACCTAATTGGGCACGCGTCTCGTCGATCTTCAAAGCGCGCCCTACGGCTCTCATCAATATTGCCACACGACACCACAATCTACATGATAATGGACAAAGTCGACTTTCTTAATCTTTTCGCGGATACATCCTTAAAGCTAGAGTCTATTCGCTCGGGCTACCAGATCATGTGGTAACCTCAATCATACCTGCTTTCGCCACTACTCTCACCGCTTGGCCATCTATGTTGCAATGTCGCTATGAGTTAGAACGTGACATATGGCAGTGCGAACATCTTTCCGTGAAGTGGGGAGAAGAAGTGCGCGTCGTGGATGGCGTGAAGATGGCATCGCTGTCTAATTCGTGCATCAGCAAGAATACCTAGGTAAACAATAAGAACAGGATGTTACATACCTGCTTGAGACTGCGCATAAGTCTGGACCGGCACACCGCCATTCCCGATGTAATATTCGGGGGCCACAGTTGAGTTCATGGTAGGTACCAGGTCGAGACGTTTCCTGTACAAGCGCTGCTCAGGATCCTCGCACATCCATTGCGCAATGTTGCGCATCTCGTTGAAGATGGGAAGGCTTTGGCGAGCATAATGAGCGGTGATGTCTTCTTCCTGACTTAAACAACTTCTAAAATTGTATGTGCAGTTGTCTTGCAGAGTAACCAGCCTTCTGTTGATAACCCGACCATCCTGTTTGGTCTGCAGGTGGCAAGATTTGAAAACAGGAAATGGATCCAAGAAAGTAGTGAGACATCGGAATAAATCGACATGTCTCACTACCTTTAGTAGCCATTCACGAGCTTCTTTCAGTACAGATAATAGCTCTCGGTCGACTTCTGAATCGACTTTGATGATTACAGGCCATCGGCCTTCATCCAAACGTTGTCGTAGTGCGATGGCCCTGCCGTACTCTGGGAGCTCAAACGTTGATCCTTCCATGCTGTATCTTCTGATGCAATGGTTCGCTTTCTCGAGAATGGTGAGAGAAGCTTGGACGGTGTTGTGGTGTATCAGGCGGAACGAGGTTTCGCGACGTGGACTGTTCGTAGTGTATGACATATTGTCGAAAGAGCTGTTCCGAGTGGCGTGGAAGAGAGTCTGTTATGGAGGAGCGTAGAGCACAAAGTCAACAGAACTTGATTGAACGGAGGGAGAAAGGGAGTTCGATGGAGGAAACGAGTTCAAGCGATAGCAGGAATTCTCTGACAGTGGGAACGCGCAGGGCTCTAAGTCAGTCGAAAGTTTCGTGATCACAACTAAGGGCGATTGGTGAAGCCTTCCGGAGGACAGTCCGACGTAGATTTATAACTGTAAGCATGGCTTCATAGGGTCTTATTGGACCCCTCTCTTACCGGGGGCAGTCCCGCGGTCCGTCATTACGATCCTCTAGATGTGACGAAAGGAAAGTTTCATGGAATCTGGAAGCTAGAAAGCGGCATGTCTGGTATAGTGACTATGTTAACCCGCCGAAGCAGTGGGCGCAGACCCAAGTCCATCCAAGTCAGGGTAATACGCCTCACCTAATGTGACTTTGACATTAGTAGCCATACCACGCTAACTCATGCCTTCATATGCTCCTCAAACAATTTCTTCTGCTTCTCCCACTCCTTCTTAAGCTTCTTCACCCTCCCCTTAGCCACATCAGCACCGTCCTTGTCCTTAGTCGGCAGACCATCCTCATCCCACGCACTATATTCCTCAGTCCGGAACATATCCTTGGGATTAATCTTAGCTTGTTCAGCAAGCTTAGCCTTCTTCTCTGCCTCCTCACGTTCGCGCTTGAGCTTAGCTTCGGCCTTTTGGCGAGCGATCTCCTCTTTCTGGGAACGAGCAGCTTGCAGTTCGGCGTCGACCGGGCGGACCATGGCGGGCGCGTTCTCGCGGTCTTCGAGGTAGATACCGAGATCCCAAAGGTACGTGTCGCGGAGCTGGTCGCATAGGTCGAGGTAGTCTTTCGCGGGTGCTTGCTTCTTTGCGAGGTCTTGTAGAGACTGTTGGAAAGTGGAAAGGACTTCGGCGTATGGGACTGCTTCTATGTCTTGTTGCTTCGCGGGGTTGTGCTGGGCGATGATAGAATCTAGGTTCTCGTTGAGATCACCGGCGATGGCATGCTGCCTTACTTGGTCGCGCTCACGTGAAACAGCGTATACGTGCTCCTTGGCGGCTGAAGGAATGTCAATGCCAGCCCAGCCGATACCACCATCCCAAGGGTCAGCTGAACCGTCAAGGCCGAATATCCGGACCATGCGAGTGATGTAGCGAGCGACGTCGAATGAGACATCGTCAGACAGTCCAGCCTTGTCGGCTGAGTTGTATTCGGTGATGAGGCTGGAAATCGCACGCATAGCGGTAGGTGTGTCGAACGAGTCGGCTAGCGCACTGATGCTACATTAGTAAAAGTTTCGATATCCATCTTCTCGTGTCTTACCTGTGTACTTTCTCCTTCGCAGATTCGAGAGACTGTTTCACCTTCTCGTCTTCAGCACCGGTCGAACTGATGTTTGGATGTACTTCAAGATCCCGAACTTTGTAGAAGAAGTTGGTGACATAGCTCTCCCATGATGAACCCGACTTTCGCATGTCTGGTGTGATTTCGATACCGTCGTGCCAGCCTCCGAGAAGGAAGATGATGCGCAAACTCCGTGCATTCCAATCACCGCGACTCAGGGCTTCGCGGATTGTGGTGAAGTTCTTCAAGCTCTTTGACATCTTGGATCCTGATATAGACAGATGACCCATATGAAGGAAGTAGTTCACCCACTGCGCACCACCTTCCTTTTGCCAGTAGGCTTCTGACTGTGCTAGTTCGTTGTCGTGATGCGGGAAGCAGAGATCGATACCTCCACTGTGTATGTCCATCTGTTCGCCTAGAACGGCCGAAGCCATGACTGAGCACTCGATATGCCAACCTGGCCGACCCGGACCCCATGGGCTCTTCCATGCTGGTTCTCCCGGTTTCGATGACTTCCAGAGCGCGAAGTCAGAGTCGTTGCGCTTTTCCGAGGTCTTGACTGTTGACAGGGCACCTTCGCCATCTGCTTGCAGATTGGTGTCACCTCTGTTCCATGGCTCCAAGCGTGCGTAGTGGTTCCCCTTTCTCTTCTCGAAACTCTCAATATCGAAGTAAACAGATCCATCCGATGTGCTGTATGCCATGCCGTTCTTGATAATCTTGTCCACAAAAGCTACGATATCATCACCGTACTCAGTCACGCGAGTGACGACATCCGGATCGAGGACGTTGAGTGCTCGCATGTCTTCGTTGAAGCGCGCTTCGTACTTCTTGGTGAGTGTTGTGAAAACCGAGTGGTCGCTGGCATCAATAGTTGAACCATATAGTGAGTCGAGGTAAGGTAACAGTACGTCCTCAGCGCCAGCATAGAAAATCTCCACGTCCTCAGGGGTCGACTTCGATGGAGCCAGCAACGACGTGACTGCTGTGCTGGCCGTCCGGAGGTGCATTTTGATCTTCGCTTCCTTGTCGCCTGGTGGACCGACACCGTCGACGGACTTGCCCTGGATGACATTGGCATACTTCTCCGCAGAATCGCTGTTGAAGCTGCCGATGTTGACATCCTCATTGAGTAGAGGGAGGTTCTTCTTGACATATGCGTCGAAAGCTTTAATGGTGGTGTTGACAACTTCATCCGTTACAGTTGGGTTATCGGCCTTGAACTTGGCGAGAAGATATTGTTGGCGCCCGCGCAGGATGATCTTGTCGTCAACGTCTGTGATATTCTGAACGAACTTCAGCCTGTAACCGTAGTATTGGGCCAGGATTCTCCGCAGAATGTCGTTTGTGACGTAATTTCGAGCATGACCCAAGTGTGCATCGTCGTAGACGGTGGGACCGCAACTGTACCACTTGACTTCTTTGCCTTCAGGATCGATAGGTACGAAGTCGTTCTTTGATCTCGTCAACGAGTTCCAGACTTTCAATTTTGCTGGGCTTGATCCTTTGGGTTCCTTCCACGGAGGTTGGGTGCGCGCCGGTGTCGCCATGTTGGCTGCTAATCTTGGCGATATTTGACTCCTGTGTATCCAAGTGCAGTTGGTTTTCGAAAGTAGAAGTGGGGAAGGCGATTTGACGGTGCGGGACAAAGACCGGAAAGCAAGTACCATCAATGTGGCGGGAAATGGGACTGTAAGGAGTGACGGGAAACGGTGCTAGTAGTCAGGCCAGGTGTAAGTCCGGGAGCCGCTTACGGTGAGTCAGTAAGTGATGTTCTCGTCACGTTCTGTTGGTGGTCTCTGAGTGAGCAATAAGAATCCCTGTCAGTGAGGGCTTGGCGTTCCCCTCCAATAGCGTCTTCGAAAGCTCCCCGCTGAATATCTTTTTGTTCTCTGGAGCTCCGGGTCGCGATCGCATCATCTCCACATCTTTGGTCTGCCGCGACTTCTCTCACCCATGGCGACGACACCTTCCCCGTTCCTTGACCCGGGGACTTGCGCGACAGCAGACAATCTGGGTATTTTGCAATTGCGCCGCGATCAACTTATTCCTGCCGTCTTGAGACCCGAGGCCGATTCCGACTATCCTGAAGGCAAGGTTGAGAACACGCGATTCGGTTCTTTCCCACATAGTACACTTGTCGGTCAGCCCTGGGGAACGCAAATCCTTGCGTCGCTCGTTGACACCGGGTCGCGCGGAAAAAACAAGAAGCGCAAGAGAGACACCAAAGATGAAGGAGAGGGCACACCAGTCGCCGAGCCGGATGCGGCGAAGAAGGACATCGTGAAGGCTGCCGCAGCCAGTAGTGGTTTTGCGCATCTCATACCACCTACGCCAGAGATGTGGACGATATCGTTACCGCACCGCACCCAAGTCGTATACACGCCCGATTACAGTTACATCTTGCAGAGACTGCGCGCAAGGCCGGGCGACCACATAATCGAGGCCGGCGCAGGCAGTGGAAGCTTTACGCATGCATCGGTACGAGCCGTCTACAATGGCTACCCGGGGACACAAGCTACAGAGCCCGAGACAAACGGCGACGAGGAGAATGCAGTGGGCACATCCAAGAAGAGGAAGCGCAAGACACGGACTGGCGGCGTATACAGCTTTGAGTACCACCAACCGCGCGCAGAGCAGCTACAGCTCGAGATCAAGGAGCACGGCCTGGAACCTCTAGTCAAAGTAACCCATCGCGACGTATACAACGACGGTTTCAATCTCGAAGATTCGGAAGGACCAGACGCCGACTGCGTATTCCTCGATCTGCCAGCACCATGGCACGCCCTCAAGCACCTCACGCGCTCCCCTCCCTCCTCCGCCGCATTGAAGTCCGTCGCTTCAGATCCATCCACACCAGACGAACCCGCAGCCGAAGCACCGCCGCCGAACACTTCCTCCTCGAAACCTTTCCGCAGCCCTCTCAACCCGCGCAACGCAGTCCGTATCTGCACGTTCTCGCCCTGCATCGAACAAGTCACAAAGACTGTCTCCGCCCTCCGCACCCTCGGCTGGGTAGAAATAGACATGGTAGAGATCAATGCAAAGCGCCTCGATGTACGTCGTGAGCGCGTCGGTCTGCAAGAAGAAGGTGTTCGCGGGGGTAACGCGCATCCTGCAAACGTCCAGGAAGCGGTACAAAGACTCAGGGACGTGGAAGGCCGTGCGGCAGTATTCCACAGCATGCAGCGCGAGAAGCAAGAGGAGGTTATGCGGAAGGCTGAGGCGCGGAAACGGGGGGAGAACGTGGATAAAGACGGCGTGGGCCAGGGCAAGAAGAAGAAGATGGAAAACGTGCCGCCGAGTAAGCATGACAGGCTTGCTCAGTCGAAGAAGGACATGGAGAGCCGGACACTGTTTAAGGAGGGCAGGCTGGTGCATAGGACTGAGCCGGAGCTCAAGACGCATACCTCATATCTTGTCTTCGCCGTACTACCACGGGAGTGGACCAAGGAAGACGAGGAGAAAGCGAAGAGGAAGTGGGGTTGAAATTGGAGCATATGATATCAATGGAAGATACCCAGATTACGAAAACTATTCTTCAGAACAGGAGCTCTGTTCTCATTCCTGGAAACAAACATTTGCCTAAAAATAACGAAAACACCTTCGACCATGCAATTTTCAAGCACCCACTATCCCCACACGGCATCCTTTGCCCTATGGCTACCACTCCTCCCTGGTGGTGTGCTGATACTGTGCGTCCAAGCCTCGTTTCCATCGATGAACAGCCTGTAGTTGACAAAGCTCTGCTCGCCGTGTTCAGGCGTGGTGATCTCTACAGCACCAAACTTGCTGTTACCGTCGGGAAGGTACTTGAGGCATACATCCTCATCACCTGTCTCCTTGTAGGTTCGGAAGGGTAGATAGAACATGCTCAACGGACTAGTGCTGAACTCATGTACCGTAGCGCTCGTAGGCCACTTGCCATCCTTCGGTGGCGGGAAAGACGTAGCAGCGAATTCGTGACGATCACCGCTGAGGACTACGACGCCGATATCGTGCGCGGAAGAGAGGTCCCATGCAGCTTCCAGGATACGTCTGCGCTCATACAGATGCCCACCCCATGTGTCTTCTGAGCCGAATTGCCAGTTCTTTGTGAAGGGCGTGCCAGTCACAATGAACTTCCAGTGAACACCCGGAGGTGGTAGTTTGTGTATCCAGTCCAGAAGATCGGAGAGCTGCTGGGCACCTAGCATTGTTTTCGTGGGGTCGGAAGCGTCTTTGCTCGCGGGGGTACGGTATCGTCGCGTGTCGAGGAGGAAGAACTCTGCTGGGCCTTGTGTGAAAGAGAAGTAGGTGACGCCTTCGCGATGAGGAGGAGGGTTGGGCGCGGCGTTGTAGTGCGTGAAGGCGTCGTAGGCTGGGACTGCTACACCCGTCATGTTGCTGTTCCAGTCATTGTGAATCTCATGGTCGTCAATGACGTGGATCCATGGCAGGTTCTCGCTCACTGCCGGCCACGATGGCGAGGAGTAGACCTGTCGGTACTCGCGCCTGTACGTCTCTACATCGCTACCCTGGCGATGTGGCACGTCCACGTAGATGAAGTCGCCGAGGAACAGCATGAAGTATGGCTTAAGTTCAGGTAGCCAGCGCGCTAGGTGTTTCATGCCGGGAAATTCGAGGGGGTGCTGGAAGGGAGTGTACGGGACGCGAGGCTTGATGCAGCTCGAGTGTACAAAAGTGTACTTGTTGTCCTTGAGCATCGATATGCGACCTGGTTTTGGAGCAGTCGTGAAAGTGCCTGATATGTTTCCGCGCGATGTCTCAACGATGTACTCGTAAGGCAGATCGGGTCGCAGGTGTTCGATGTTCATGACGGTCGTGAAGTCGGTCTCGTTGGTGAGCCAATACTCGGGTTGGCTGGCGCGATGGGTCTTATGCATCCACGATCGTTCGGTTCCATCGATGGAGCGATAGAGGACCTTCACGTCAAAGGCGTACGGCTCTCGCACTAGGATCTTTGCGCTGTTTTCCGACACGTAGCCGACGCGTGCAAAGCTCGCGTCGTGGCATTGGTGGAGTAGCGGAGCGCGATAGACGACGTCCAAGGCCATTGCAATCAGAGCCATGTTGATGCCAAAGGTGATCCAGCTCCACATGGCTGATGAAGGACTCGGGAGCCCAGTGAGCAGCGTACGCATCACCTTGGGTTCCCTTTCCTCATATTGGACAGTCTCTTGGACGTCAAGCTCTTTCAGCGGCCCATCATCGGCACCGTCAATGAGCTGTACTTCTTCGCTGGAGTCATCGCCGCGTCCACCAACAGTCTCCTTCACGATGATGTCGAGTTCATCGGATATGACCTTGTATTGCGCCGTGTCCTGGAAGCTGGTGAAGAAGGAGGGGATGTAGACGAGCGTGAGGGCGGTCGCAAGTGCAGGTACGATTGTTGTGGGTATCTGCATAACGGTCAGTTGCATGCATCAAGCTACTCGTTCACTCCTCCTACATACCCATCGCAGGAAGATCCATATGCTCAGACGGAGTGTCAAAGAGCTAATGAGGGTAAGAACATCGCTCGCAGATGCCATGTTTGCTAAGCGACAAGCATCACTCGGCAGAGGTTTGACGGGGAGAGATGCGCGTCTCGAGGCTTGTGAAAGTGGAGCCGTCACGCCAGACGCGAATTACCATGACGTCGTTGGCGCTAACGACGGAACAAGCTAGCGGTCATGCGAACGCGTCTGTGAACGTGTGACTTTGCCATTCACTCACACCACGAACTACAGTCATCTACGATACAAGACCCATCGCGTTCCCAGACTTATCATCACGTAGATATTGTGGATAGGCTTAACAGCAAAGACGAATGCGTCTTACTAATCTGAGGATGCATGCCCGGGCTGACTTAAGCGATATGCGTCTTCAGCTCCTCTACCGGTCAGGCTGAGATACTGAGACATCCTCTTTCCCCGCTTTCCAGATCCCCGCCTCCGACATGCAACATGCGTCTCATCAACACAAGTACTCGGAAGTTCGAAGAGTTCATCGGCACATCAATCCCCGCATATGCAATTCTCTCTCACACCTGGGGTGATGAGGAGGTGACTTACAGAGACTACGTTGAAACCCGCGATGCCTCCATGAGAGGCTACAAGAAAATCCTCATGACGTGTAAAATTGCGGAAAAGGCCGGTATAACGCATTGCTGGATCGATACCTGCTGCATTGATAAAAGCAGTAGTGCTGAGCTTACGGAAGCTATCAATTCCATGTATCGATGGTACAGAGATGCGAAAGTCTGTTATGTTCATTTGGAGGATCTGGCTCCAACGACAGCAACAAGTATCGCTACAGCGGCAAGCGTCGATTTACCGAAATGTCGCTGGTACGCTCGACCATTCCGTCCACGCTTCCCATACTGAGCATACTAGGTTCACGCGTGGCTGGACTCTCCAAGAGCTGATTGCGCCACGCGAAATCCAATTCTATGATGCCAAATGGAATTCAATTGGTCTCAAAAAGGATCTGGTTGATGACTTGTCGACTATTACTGGCATTGGCGCAGAAATCCTGATGCATGAACAGTCATTGGACCTGGTATCAGTGGCAGCAAGGATGTCTTGGGCGGCAAAGAGAGAAACTACGCGGACTGAAGACATGGCGTATTGCCTTCTTGGAATCTTCGACGTGAACCTTCCGTTGCTGTACGGCGAGGCAGAAAAAGCTTTCCAGAGACTTCAAGAAGAGATCATACGTTCGAAAGCCGACCTCAGTATCTTTGCTTGGCAATGTATCAAACCTCCAAGAGTTGATAGATGGACGCTTACCGGTGTTCTCGCGCGATCACCACAAGAGTTCTCCAATGGTCATACTGTGGGACGCATGTACAGGAGGGAAACGCATGATTTTTCCATTACCAACGTCGGCATCAAAACGCGTCTACGAAACCTTTGGGCACCAGACTATGGCTATGTTATGCAGTTGAACAGCTATTCGGGCCTCACAGGAAAATACTTGGCACTGAGACTGCGCAAAATTGGTCCAGAAATGTACCTGAGGGAGGGGCCATACGATCTTTTGGAGTATGCTACTGGCGCCTTCTCGGAGAGGCGACCTGTCGAGCGATACCTCCTTACCACAATACCGGTAATCCCCAGGTTCTCGGAGCGGTTGGATCCATCGGCAAGATTCCAACACGCAGGAAAGTTACTACGGTTCATGCGGCGATCTCCTGTGCGTGTCAAGCTTCCGTCGACATTCAAGTTGATGAAGATATGGCCAGCTGACCGTTGGGACGAAGAAGACCGGCTGTTCTTTGTCTCCGGCGATTCGCGTTGGGATACGTTCCAACTGGATTTAGAATATGAACTCAGTCACAAGGCCAAACAGGCCGATGGGACTCTCATCGGAAAAACCACAACCCTTGAATTCACCCTTTATGCATTGGGATGGTCTCACATACAGCTTGACTCTATCGATCGTGCTTCATTCGGTCTCGTAAGCCGCTTGGAATACGCAACGAGTATTGACAAGATTTCTCGGTGGATTCTGGAAGACGAGCCAACCACGGCTACCATATCCAAGTGGCTCGGAGCGGCAAGAATACCGAGACACCAATGGATACGCTACGATATACCTCAGACCGATCATAGTCTGGTCATAAAGATCGAGAGTACACTGCACAATGTTGTAACTCTGACAGCGGAGGAAATCCCTAGCATCGATGTGTTAGAGCGAATCACAGAAGACTGGCCTATTTTCAGGGACTACTAGGTTTATGTCACAAGCTATTACTATACAAGGCAGGACACCATCATTGTAGCCGTTTCGCGACTCAACATCCTCTTCCAGCTTTTCACACACGATAGGCAGTGCATCGTTTCCAGCCATTTCTGCGTCTTCACATGTCATGTCATCGCCAATATGATTCTATTTGGTACCAACCCGGTTCCTCGACACCCCCAGACTTCTCGCACTATGTATGACCCAAACGTCATCACCCTCCCAAGTAGGTACGCACTCTCATACGGACAGTATGAGTGATTCATATAATCATACTTGGGATCCTCAATTCCGTTCATCTCACGAACAGTTACACCCACGATTCAAGGAGGAGAATAAAGACTCATTCACAACGGATGACAGAAGTGATAAATCTAAAAGCTAGCATAGTATGACAATCTTGCGAACTTTTAGTTCATGCCCGTATGAACCGCAGGGCACCTGTCAATTCCTTCGTTGCCTAGGGTACACATCTTCATCTTTGAGATCTTCGTGGAATCCATCTTCAACATGGAAATGGAACTCGGCGACAGCATGAATAAACAATTGAGGAATACATTCAGACCGCACGTTTTGAAGGTTAGTGAGGAGCTCAGAATTCGTCGGCAGATCAGAGTCATCACATACCCAACCACCTAAAATTTCACTCAAAGTCACTGCAACCGAATCATCTCGAGGCGGGCACGAACACAAGAAGCTCACCAACACTCTGGGGCCAAGCATAGTTGGCTAAGGGTCTCAACACATGGACCATGCTGCGTGTGGACTTGTTTGAAGGGTTGATGCATGGTCTAGATAGAGGATGAAGTGCTGAAGAGGATTGGTCGTGATACATAGCGCGCTTCAGTGAGAAAGCGATAGGAGAAATGACATGCCAGACGAAAGTGTCAGACCTGTAACGCAGTGATAGTGGGGTCTTGTTGCTGCGCTAAGCTTTTCGCTTTAACAGACAACAAACATGTCGATTAAAGGATTCGTTCGATAGAACTGCGATGAGCAAAATGACGACGATGTTTTCTTGCTCTTCCCTTACCTCATCGTCCGTCATCGTATCACCTAACTTCCCATCCACTTCCCGTCTCATCTCCACACGCATCCCTCGCGGACGATCAAACAGCCCTCATACTCCTACGCAGCCACAACCACATTCACATGCACGCCATCCGTCCTACCTCCGCTATCACAATCACAGGTTCCTGCATCATCCTCCTCCACAAGCTTATCTTCCTTCGACGCCGTTTGCCATGCGGCCAAGACGCTCTTTCCTTTTCCAGAAGATATGAGCGCATTCGCGGACCCTAACGTGTTTCACCTTGACGAAGGAACAATCATAACAAGACCACGACACGGAACGCGACGCGACATGAGACGGGACATGACGGCAGATGTCAATACAGTAATCAACGCACCCCCATTGTCGTCGTAGTCGTAGTCGTGGTCGTGGTCGTGAGATTAAGGCATATCCCGGCCACAACAAACACCCAGGTACGCACGTGCCCCACGGAGAAATCTTACATTCGAAAGGAAGAAAGGCGGCAAGAAGGCGATCACAAGGGTGTCGTCGGAACGCTGTTGCTGTCTGGTAAGTTTGAGATGAACGGGTATCTGATCGGGGTCGGTGGTTTTCACGGCGAGAACAAGGGGAATGCGGCTGCGCCGAGTCAAGTCACGGGCGTGAGGGTCCTTTTTGTTCGTCAATTTCGGACGGCGGGTTATAGACAGGGTTGGGTCGGATATTGAGATCGCCTGAGTGAGGCTGCTTTTTTTTTTCTCTTCTGTATCTCGTGTCTATCTGGCAGGTGGGGTGCGTCGTGGGTGTGACCGTGTGATGGTGGAGTGGAGAAGGGATGGGCGGTGGGTGGAGTAAAACGGTCGTCGCGTCGGGGGACAGAACGGTGTTTATTGCAACTTAGTCAGGATAGCCGAGCATGGATGCTGAGAGTGAGTCGAGATGGTCATCTCATTGGCGGTATGATTGATGGAGCAACGGAGGGGAACGCATGGACTACACGCGTACTGTAGCAAAGGCAAAGCAAATTCCCATCATTGTCGCACTGCAGGTATACGCGGAGAGGGCGTTGTCAAAGTCTTGTTCCTCCGGCTCTAGCAACTACTCCGGAGTACTATCGTTTGCATACCCGAGTAAAAAGCATACAGAGTTCACACATCCAGCCGACACGTACGCTACACATGTCGGGTGTCTGTAAACTGTCGGTGTTAGCCGATAGGCTGCATGTTTCGTGGTCCAGTTAGTTTCCTTCTGTTCGCCTCGTTCGTCTTCCCTAACAGGGACAAAACAAGGGTACCTGTCCCCACATCAGTCACCCTGCGATAGCCAAGCCCAAAGAAACACAGCGCAAAAACTGGGTCTTTGAACGCCTTCGGTCCGCGGCAAAGCAGGGTGCTGGTGGGGACGGCGGAACTCAGTCGGTCCTGGGAATAATGCCTTTTTTTCCGGAGCCGAAGGTGTTGTAGGAAGAGGAAACTTGGATTTTGGAAAGTTGAGACCCAAGGTCCACTGTAGAGAGGGTCTGGCAACGTCATGTTGGACCGTGGTGTTGGGTTCGCGAAGGTTTGTTGATGCCTGGTTATGCTGGGAAAGTTTGTGGTTGGAAACCTGGTGGTTGGGCTGCGTGATGTGGCGTCATTGTGCATGCGCGCTGTCGATGTCGTTGTCGCAGGTTGATGGCGTGATACTCGGGAGTACCATGAACATGTACGTCACAAGGCAAAGGTGTCAGCCATGATCATGGATTCTGGTGGAGCGACGTGACAGGCAAAGTGTTGTAAGCGAAGTAGATTCTATTCTTCTCGTCTCGCTAAGCGATGACAACTAATTGGGATATCATGACTGTTCGTTCCGAAACAAAACAAAGTCAGGCTGCAAGCTGAGCGACAAATTGTAAAATGACAAGAAAATATGCATGCTGGATGCGATGATAGCGACAGATGGATGTGTGGCGGCGAACACTTCGCGATTGCCAACGACTGAGCAGCTGGGAGGGTATCGTAACCTCTAGAGGACAAACAGGAACGGAGAGTAGAGGACAAGGAAATGCCATGTCGTGCGCCATGGGTACACCGGGTATTATGCGCTAAGGTTGCTTAAGTGCCAAGGCGGCGAGCAGGGAAGAAGGTAGTGGCTGGTAGAGTAACATGTGCAAGGAAGTCGCATGCTGGGTGGTTCGTCTATGCATTTATGCGAGCGTTTCGAAACAAATTGGGTTCTTGATGCGTTCATAGGGAATCCATGAAATCCATTAGTGACTTGCGTCGTCGGATTGCGCGGCTCTTGATGCTGGATGTCGCGTCATCGGTCTCGCTGCCAGGAAACTCTGGTATGACGAGTGTAGGCTCACGCTCGTTGGCGCCCCGGGCGGTCATCCTGCCCATGGAGGTGCCCATGGTAGTGGAACGCTTTTGCTGCATAGTGCTGAGTTGCGGGACCGGAGGTGCGTTCTCGGGCGTTGGTGCCCGCTTTGACTCGCTGCCGCGAGACTTGGGTCGGAGGATGGTAGATGCGCGACGCAGCTTGTTTGGGCTGGAGAAGTTGTCTGAGCCTTGGATGGGTGCAGTCATGGGGGTCATGGGCGCTGGTGTCAGTGGTGTGGTGGGTCCTCCTGGGGCTCTGCCGTTGATGCGAGAGTCGTATGGCTTCTTCGCTGGCGAGATGGCAATCTTGGCCAGAGAGAGCTTCATCGAGATCGAGCGTAACCGTCGGTGCGCAGCGGGCTTCTTGATGATGGGCGATGCCGCGCTCTTGTTCTGGTTCTCGTAGGGGTCGGAACTGAGGAAGGATAGAGCGGGCGACTGGGGAGTCAGCGGGGCGAATTGTGATTGCCTGTGCGATTGGTATGATGACTGTGATGTTTGTATCCGTGACAGGTCGAGACGGGACTTTGCGGGAACGTATACGGAGGAACGAGCGGAGGTAGAGGGCCGGCGAGGTGGCTCGCTCGGTGCAGGCGAGTAGCTGCGACTTGAGCCGGTCTGGAACGACGATGTGAAGGAAGCGGAGTCGGGGTATGTGCTAGGCTTCTGTGTGATGGGGCTGTGGCTGGTGGAGGGTCGTCGAGGCTCGGGGTCGGCGACGGGTGATGTGGAGCGGGATAGAGGTGGTGAAGCCAGGCGGCTTGTGGGCATGACCTTCATAGACAGGCGCTGTGCCTCGTCGGCCTTGCGTAGCTTGCTGGCTGTGGTAATTGGGAGCAGGTTCGCGACTGAGGCCGAGCGCGGCTGCACCGTTGGGCGATCGACAGGTGAGCGGCAGTCGACCTCAACGACCTTGGGACGACCTGCATTCGCGTACGAGACTAGCACGGCCATGTCGCAGCTCTTTCCCTTGTCCCATCTCGACACAGACATCGTCCTTGCCTTGCACTCCTGCGAGAGATCGTGGACAACCACGTCATCGTAGTCATATTCTGATTCTGAGGCGGAACCGTCGTCGGCAGTGAGGTCTTCTTCGCTGGAGAGGTATCGCTCCTGGAAAACTCTGCCTTCCTTCTTGGTGGAGGGATTCGAGGTTGGTGCAGCGGCGGAGTCTATGCGCAGGGTGTCGGGAGCATCGTCGCACAGGTTGGGGCTCGAGGCGGCACTGTCAGTACTGGAGCGCTGTGGGCGGGCGACAACTTCAGGCTTGGCGAAAGTCCACTGCTTCAATTGCGAAGTCACAGCAACGTCGACCATGATTGCAGAGGGAGAATGGAATTGCACCGGCGTGGCGGGTCAAGTGGGTGATATATCGGACTGGCTATCGGACTGAGCGGCAGCCGGGACGAGTTGAAACCAAGGCGTGCAGGTGCTACGCGCCAATGGTCGGAGACGTGTGCGTGGCTTGGGAGCACCAGGCAAGCCGGCGCTGAGTGAGACTGGGTGTTGCACGGGGTGTTGTGTTGGAGCGTGAGATGTCAGAGGGTCAGGTGTAGGCACTGAGGGGCACTGTATGTAGGCGTGGTGTGCAGTAGGGTGGGTTGAGAAAGACCGACGCTATATTACGCACATTGGCGAGGGCTGTATATATTGCAGCACTTTCCAAGGCTGCCCACCCCTGGCAGGCGTCGAGGTTTCAAGTACAACCGAGGAGCGAGGGAACCCAAGAGTCAGTTCACCGTGTCGGTGCGCCATTCATCATCTCACGCTGGGCTAGCACAGGCACGCTGCACTGACGCTTGGGGGCTGCATGGCGCAACTCTGCACTGAACTAGCAGATGCGCTCAGGAACCTGATGTGGGTGGCCGATGTGAGTGGCCCGCAGAGAGTTTCAGACGGCACACCCTCAGCAGCGACACTGCCAGCGAGCGCCTTCAGAGCGCCTGCTGCGAACTCATGGCGTGCACACCCGACTGCTGCCGTTGCAAGAGCCCGTGGGGCGTTGCGATGGCAATGTCACCAGAGGACGGCACGCGTTCAAGATCGCCATCCTTTCATCTTCGCGCGAGGCCGCCTTTTCCCTTTCCAGCGCCCTCGACGGTGACCTGACAGGTGTTCCTGTGCCGCTCAGGGGCAGCACCACTCAGCGCCCGCCGTCGTCCACTGGGGTGTCCACCGTGTGGGGTTGGCCCAGGACCCGGCGACGCCATTGCCGAAAGGATCATCGATAACTGTCACCACGTCTTTTTTTCACTGCCCGCTCTAACCGTTGCTTGCGTTGGTTCAGTAAACCTTGACGGGATGGATGGAGGACCCTTCTTCTGCAAACTCTCCCATGCAGGCCTCCCCGACCCCCAGCTGGACTTGCCTCCGACGCCTGCCGCTGCCCGCCCCCAGCTCCAGCCCCAGCACGCCCGTCGTCGCACTGCGCTGACGGCACGAGAATATCTGCCTCGTCACGCCCACGCCTATCTTTGAGCGCATGCAGCGGGCTCCGAATCCACTTGGCATTAGTCCCTTCAGGAACACGCTGATCGCCTGGCTCTATTCTCGGTCCAACTGCCATGGCTCCAGTTTACCTGCAGTCTATCTGCAGACGGTGTGCACGGTCGCTGCTTCCCCATTCGTCGCTGCACTTTCTGTAGCCCACACCGCCAACACCACCATCAGGCCTCCCTGGGCCCCGCGCAGCCTATACCTACAGTTCGTCGTGCCGCCCTCTCAATCACAAACCGCAGAAATTTCCATCGAGTCAAGACGTGTCCCGTCATTTGTCTGCGAGGGTCTTCTGATTGCCTGCAGAGTCAGTCACGTCGCCGAATGCAGCCACTAGCATCTGCTCGGCAATCTGTGTAGATTACACTACGCCTCTAGCAGCTTATCGTCGGAGTTTAGGACCGTACTAGTTGGCTGCTCGCAATACCGACATGCTTTGCAGAAGGCTGATCAACGGTTCGTTGGAGTTGCAGTCGCGGCCAGTCATCTCACGAGAGAGCCTCGCTGCCTGCTGTCAGCATATATCGCCCTGGAAGCATCGGACTACCAGTTCCGGACTCTCACTGCAGCATCGCTCGGACCATAGTCCATTCTTAGTCACTACCGCTGACTTCAGTGTGTTCTGTGGTAGCTTTGTGGTAGCCTTGTTGCACCTTAACAGTCCGGCCCCCTAAGCTTGCGTCACAAGGCGCCCCAAAAGGGTCCAATACTCCAACACCAACGACCGTTTCATCGTCTGGTTTCTTTTCATCAGGTTCGCAGCAGTTCAGACGATTGTCCGGTTCACGCCCATACATACCGTCTGGGCCCTGCATGGAGAGAAGCGTGTCTCACACGCAGTGTCTTCGTGTGCAGTGACGCTTGCGCACCCGTTGCCACGCTCAACCGTACCGCGTGGTACCAAACTCGGCCTCGGAAATCTCGTCCTGATCGTCTCAACGTGGTAACGGCATTGACTGCTGGCGATACATGCACAGGACCGAAACACCCCTCCACCCGATACGTTACCGTCATCGCATTGAAGTGGCTTTAAGGGCAAGATCGATTCACATTAAGGCCACAGGCAAGCACTTGCTGAGAGACACGGCCCCATCGTAGCAAGGGCATGCGTCTCCGTTTGTGATGATGCAATCTCAGTTGCCCCTCGACCCTAGCTGGTTCAGACGCTTCCCTAGGAATCCAACACATACACGAACATTCGGCCCTGTGGAGCCGCACAGGTATTGTCTGATGTAAGGTCTTACTCTGTTGCAGCGATCCGCGATCGAGCACCAGCTTGTGTTCCAGCCGTACTACCAACGGAGGTGGCAAGCCCAAGGATCTGGGAGCACAGGTATCCACAGGTTGTGCTGACAGACGACTCGCGGTGCGCCGAATCACTCTGGACATTTCTTCATTGATCCTGGTTCATTTGCGACGCCTGCGTATCTGTATTACAGCCGCAACAGTCGCGCCGTCATGCTTGGGAGTGAAGTACTCCGTGGGGGTGTACCGCTAAAATCAGTCGATTGCCAGGTAAGACGGGTCGGAAAAATATCAGTGGAATTTCAGCGATTGCCGCTTGTCCATCAACGGCGAGCTACTTTATCTCCACGGCTAACCACGCAATTAATGAGAAGCCGTCAGTCGGGATCAGCGGGCCAACCCAGGAATTTCGCAGCCAACACCCACGGCTAAGCAGAAACCTTCTCGAACATCTGATCATCGGTCGTAATATTGTTCGCACACCACCAGTCAGTGTTTGCTTGGAAGCGAGTTTCACGTATAGTATCCTCGACCGACACCGCGGCATAGCTGTACCGGCTGCCGTGTCTTGACCACCATCGCGGGGTATGCACCAATCAGAACAAGACTCGTGTATGGCGCAAGCAACCACATCTAAGACATGGCGATACCGATATTACAACAGTCGGCAGGGATCGAAGATTAGCCGGTTCATGTATCGCCCGGGTCCGACAGCAGAAATCCTGGATATTGACGATAGTGCAGACAGATGAAGAATCGAACAGCAAAAGCTTGCGACTGGACCTTTATGGCTTGTCGTTAGCAGTTGTGCGACACTGGAGTCAAGCAGTGCGCTTGGTGACGACTTAAGTGTTCACCTACACGGTGCACTCATAGCGATCTCTATGATTCATCACGCAGACGCGCGCACTGGCAACTGCCACGTGCCATCGCACAATTAGTCGCGGTCCCATGGTCAACCGATCATGACCCCGAATGCAAAGTGCTCGCCTTCTGGCCGCTCTATTGGCTTCAGCTCGCGCGCAAGGAGCAACACAGAAGACGCAGACACCCGCAACTCACGAGGCGAAATCGACTGACTGAGCACTACCTACATCCTTACAGCATCATCTCCCGGAACAGTAAAAGAGTAACTGGATCGAGACTCAAATCGACTTCTCAACAGAAACGTCCAGATAAGACGCGATAAGCGACAAAAGCAACAGTGTATAACGAAAAACGTTCGCTTCGGATGTATGCGATCCGTATCCAAGCTCCCCCGCATGACCTCAACCCATCGGCGACATCACCGAGGTAGCAGCAGGGGAAGCGACAAGCCATGGGCGGTTACATATCAATTGTGCGACGACGAATCTGTACATCGAAAACCCTGAACGTCCACGGCATCCCCTTTTGTACCTGACGGCCAAGGTGCGTTTTCGCAGATCTCATGGATTAAACGTGGAAATCGATGGATTTAAGTTCCTAGCCGCGTACTTGGCGTGTCTTGTTCGAGACTCTCGTACCTTTTGTTTACTGAAAGCGCTCGCATCCCCGCGTGGTAGATGCCGATTGTTGGGGCAGAAGAAGGAAATATGCAACAACAAGCGCTCTGCATGTGACTTTGCATCGTTGGGACGAGATGTTCATATTACAATGATTATGCCTTTGCATTGACAAGTGTAATACTCGCTCCAACATACACTCGCTTTTTTTCTCTTCGTTTCCAGTTCGTTTCGGGTTCACATTTTTCCTTATATTCGTTCGCGATCGATATACTCGCTCTCTCAACAAGGAGAAGATGGCGACTATGCTCATGCAGACTGAGGTCCAGTACCAGGCACCGGTCATGATGGTGGCGGCAGTGTCTACGCCGCGCAAGCTGTGGGAGCATCCGGATCCGAAGTCCACAGCGATGTGGAAATTTATCCAGGATGCGAACGCGAAAAGGGGGTTGCAGATGCAGGTATGTTTTGCTTGCAGACTTGGTGATGCAGAGAGGGGTGCATATCTGCGTGAAGCATCGTGCGCGTCAGGCATGTTCTTTTGTTTAGTCAAGAGGCCGTTGCCGATGGCATCAGATGGCAGAACTTGTGCTTCATACTTGGAGCACACAAACGAAAGAACATGAAACTCGACCAGACTCATCGCATGCCATATATCTACGTTATCGTCTACGATGAAGCAGGACTTGTCAAAGATGGTTGAACACCACTAACATGCTCGCTACAGACCTTCCGCGACCTCTACAACTGGAGCGTCGGCCCCTCACGCACAGACTTTTGGGAAGACATGTGGAAAACCAGCAACCTTATCTATTCCGGCAACTACACAACCGTCGTCGACACCTCGCTACCAATGGAAACAAATCCGCACTGGTTCCAGGGCACATATCTCAACTTTGCCGAAAACATCCTCTTCACCGCCGACCCCACCTACCCCGGCGTACGCACCACAACCCACAAAGAAGAAACCAAAATCGCCCTCACAGAAATCCGCGAGGGAAACACAGAGATCCGTCATCTGACATGGGGTGACCTACGACGACGGGTTGGTGTCCTCGCGAATGCGCTGCGGGCTAGAGGAGTCGGAAAGGGGGATCGTGTCGCTATCATCGCATCAACGAGTTTCGACACTTTCATTGCATTCATGGCGACAGTTGCTGTCGGTGGTCTTTTCAGCTCAAGCAGTACGGATATGGGTGCCAAGGGCATTCTTGAACGGTTATTGCAGATCCGACCCAAGTACGTTTTCGTGGATGACTGGACGGTATACAACGGCAAGACCTTCGACCTTCGACCCAAGATTGAGCAGATTGTTGCGGGGATGGAGAGTGGAGGTGTTGAAGAGTTCGAGGGTGTTGTTGTGCAGCCTAGGTTTCCTGGAAGACCTGCCGATGTCGCAGATCTGCCCAGAACAGTGCGGTTGGACGAGTTTTTGCAAGTGGCCGGAGGGGATAACACATTGACGTTCGAGCGGGTGGCATTCAGGGATCCGTTCCTGATTGTGTACTCGAGTGGAACGACGGGCGTGCCGAAGTGTATCGTGCACTCCACTGGTGGCGTTCTCGTCAACGTTGCGAAGGAGAGTATACTGCACAAGGAGATGACGCCCGAAAGCGTCGTTCTACAGTACACAACCGTAAGTCTTCCCCCGACCCAAATTTACCTCCCATCTGACTAATTAACGCAGACGGGTTGGATAATGTACGTCGTCTCAGTCCAAGTCTGCCTCTTCGGCACCCGCTCCATCCTCTACGACGGCTCGCCCTTCCAACCCACACCCGAAACCTTCCTCTCCATCCTCGAAGAACAAGGCGTGACCGACTTCGGCACCTCGCCCAAATTCCTCCACGAGCTGCAAAAACGCAACATCACCCCGCGCACCCTCTTCCCCTTCAAGTCCCTCAAAAGTGTAGCAACAACCGGCATGGTCCTTCCCGAAGCACAGTTCGAATGGTTCTACGACACCGGTTTCCCCGCTCACGTCCACCTCCGTAACATCTCAGGCGGTACTGACATAGCAGGGCGCTTCGGTATCGAAAACCCGCTCGAGCCCGTGTACAGTGGCGGCTGCCAGGGCCCGTGTCTGGGTATGAAAGTCCAAGTCTACGACTCCCTCATCGAATCTGGACCTGGGTGTGCGGTGCCAGATGGCGAACCAGGCGAACTCGTCGCTACAGCATCCTTCCCCAACCAGCCTGTTTACTTCTACGGCGACGACGCGGCAGGCACACGCTACCAATCTGCGTACTTTACCCGTTTCCCTGGCGTATGGACACACGGCGATTTCATCCAGATGCATCCCATCACGGGCCAAATCCTCTTCCTCGGCCGCGCAGACGGCGTGCTGAACCCCAGTGGTGTGCGTTTCGGCTCGGCAGATATCTACAGTGTCATTGAGACGCATTTCCCTGAGATCGCGGATAGCATCTGTGTCGGGCAACGGAGACCTGGCGATGCGGATGAGAGTGTTATGCTGTTTCTGAAGATGAACAAGGGACACGAGTATACGGATGGGTTGGTGGATAGGATCAAGAGGAAGATTGCGGAAGAGAGGAGTCGGAGACATGTTCCGCGGTTTGTGTTTCAGACTTGGGATATTCCAGTGAGTTTTGTTCTAATTTCTCTTGTGAACCTTTGAGAGGATGATGCTAACTTGTTCTACAGACCACAGTGAACCTGAAGAAAGTCGAGTTACCCGTCAAGCAAATCGTCTCGGGCAAGAAGATCAAGCCGAGTGGGACGTTGGCGAATCCAGAGAGTCTGAAGTTCTACGAGCAGTTTGCGGATGTCGAGGAGGTGGTCAGGAGGATGGCGATTGAGAGATTGTCGATGGAGAGGAGGAGATGGAGAAGTAGTACGTTGTAGGTGGTGACTCCGAAGATGATAGATAGCATGTGTGTGGCATCCTTGTGTCTTTTCTTCTCTTCTTCCCTTCTTTTTAGATATCTTTTCTTTCCTTGCATCTTTATACCTATAGGCCAGCTCTGTCGTGTCGCGATGCATGTATAGCTTGGCTGTAATACACATCATTCTTTGAACCCTTTACCTTCTTCTTACCTTTGAGCGGGAAACACGTTTCGTCGAACATGCTCTTAGCCAGGTGGGGACGTTGCGACGTTCACATCTCACAGATCTCGGCATCAGCACATGGGTACATTTCAGCACCCCAAAAGATCAAGTGATTATAACCATCTCATTGAAAGCCCTGACTTTAAACCACTGAAGAAGAATCTCGGCGCTCCGTACCGCCATGCAATAAATCGGCGCGCGTCTGAAGACTTTTCTTTCGCCAATACGCCGTTGAACGCCCTTGTCATGCCTCCACATCCTCCATCTTTCATCTCAGAACATTGCCTTGTCTCCGACTATATCCCACACCATCATCCCCCCATTGCTATCTCCCGCTCGTAAAATGCCGTTTGCCGTTGTTACTGCATGGTGTGCGACGCTTAGTTCTTCTCAGCGACCTTGTTCTCTGCTTCTCGTTAGCCCTCTATCTCCAAACTCCACCCAACCCATCCCGGGTGTATCTCCATAGCTTGGTGGCTCAACATACTCTGCTGCGTCAAAAGCAGTCCATAGCGCTTCTTAATCGTAACCCTGTGCCTGCTGTACTTGTCGTCGGGCGAGAAACGGGCCGGGTGCGCGCTCTTGCTGACTTCGCCGTCGATGACCTTTTTCAGCGTGTAGATGCGCTTGGTCGGGTTCGCCGGGTCGGGGATGTACATGAGATGCATGCTGGAAAGATTTGTTAGTCTTTGCGCTCTTGGATTCGAGGAGGGTTTTTGTGCTGGAGCTGCTGCGCCTGTGGTTTTGGTTGGGATTGAGGTGGTGCTGGTCGCGCGCCGTGTGCAAATGCAGCTTTCGCGCCGGCTGTAGGAGTGAGACTCACATTCCGGTATATTGAGTATATCCCTAGATTTACAATAAGAAGATAAGATTGCGGCTGAGCGAATGCGATAGGTGATGTGAGGTGTGGGTAGTGTGTCGCGTAAGGATGTCGCGATAAAGCAGAGCTCGAAATTCCAGTTCGTCGGGCGCGGAGTTTTTTGCGGACCACCGAGCTTTCCATGGTTTGTGCCAAGACCACCACACACCCCTGCCACTTTCCCGGACTCTTTGCTGCAGCTTGTTTGGCTCGTTTGCATTGGTTGGTTTGGGGAAACCGACACATCATCCACTTTGACTACAGTTTGTTACACTTCACACGGTTTACTTTACGCTTGTCGCATACACACGAGATATTGCTGTGGATATGGCGCGCTTCCAAATTCTTCTCGCGGTCCTCGCATCGTTTGTCTGGGGCTCGAGTGCGCAATTTGGCTTCTTCGATCAGATGTTCGGTGGTGGTGGTGGACAGCAGCATCAGGAGCCGCAGAATGTGAGGAGTGATGCTAGTTGGTATCAGGCGCAGTACGAGGCTGGTATGTTGCACTCTTACCTTCTCTTGCATTATATCGCAAATATGTTCCCAGCCTCGTAGCTTTCTACACTACTTCCGTCGCGCGTGCGCCTTCTACAATGACAGGAAAGAGCAGTATGAATGTCCTTTGCTAACAACTCCTCACAGCACAATGCTCCCACTACCTCTGCCCCGGTACCCTTTCTTGCGTCCACTTCCCACACCACTGCCCCTGCGCATGGGAGAACGTCGAAGACAAAGTCGAGCTCGGTGACGGAATCGCGATTTGTGGAAGCAAGGGAGGATGGAACACTGGCGAGTTTGGCAGGAAGGTCGAACTGGCCAGGAAGGGCCTGCTATAAGAGCATGATACGTTGGTTATGTTATAAGGAAGTGTACGCAGTTGAGGACGGCGACATCATGGCTGGCCATGGAGGGCTCATGTCAAGAGGATACTTTGACACGGGCATAGCTGGCACGGGCATACACATCGGTTGAGAGGGGCATGCGAGAAGCTTGAAAACGGGCCAGGTTGGCCAGGTCATGAATTCGTCAGTTCGCAAATATACCAATAACGCCTTTGCTATGCAATGAGTACTCCAACTTTTCATCTCTTGACGTACTTGTACCGATACGCCTGTTTTCCATCCTTCGCCTCCCTCTCATCATCGATGCCAACCTCCTCTCTTCCCCATTGTCTCATCAAGACTTTGCCCAGCAACTTCTTTTCTTCCTCCAACTCCCTCACACTCTCCGTCCACTGTCCGTCACGCTTGCCCACCACTGTCTTAGCCTTCTCCTTCATAAGCTTACTAAGAAGAGCGGCTAGCTTCTCGTCCATTTGCTGGTTGATAGCAGCGTTCTCAGCAGCTTGATTTGCGAGACGAGTCTCAAGGGCTTCGTTCTCGGAGCGGAGGGCTGAAATTTGAGCTTCCAGGCTAGCTATCGTGTCCTGGGACGATGGTGTAGGTGTAGCCTTGAAGGTTTTGTTGTCTTTGCGAAGGGTGGATAGTTCGGATTTGAGGGTCTTGGTTTCCGAGACTTGTTTGCGGATTATGTCGCGGAGGTTTGCAATCTCGGCATCTTTTGCATCTGTCTGGGTTGCGGATGAGGAGATGGTAGTATCGTCGTCTGTATCCTCTTCTGCAAGCTTTGCAATAGCAGCAGTGCGGAGCTTCTCTACATCGTCTTTGGCTCGCTTCAAGTCTTTGGTAAGACTCCGCTTCTCGCTACGCTCTTGCTCGAGCAGAGCACCGGCTTTGCGTACAGCGTCTTCTGCCTTGTCCCGGACATCCTCCATCATGGCCTCGTGCCCTTCCGCCATGTCTTCGTGCTGGTCGCGTAGCTCTTTGAACTTGCTCTCGGCTTCAAGCTTCAGCTCCTTCATCTTGTTGAGCTTCTTCTCAACGTCGTTTACGCGGCGATCTGCCTCCGCGCGAGCGTCCTGAAGACGATCATTGGCATCTTCAAGGTCTTGCTCGAAGCGTTCCGCATCAGCTCTGGCCTTGGCACTATCGCGATGCGCTTCCGCAAGCTGTTGGCGAAGGTTCGTGTTGCCTGTTTCGAGGCTCTGTAATCGACCCTGGGCTGTGTTCAGACGTTGCTCAGCCTGTTCGGACGACTCGACAAGATCTGATATCTGTTGCTCCTTCGCAGCAAGGTCGGCTTGAGTAGATCGCAGTTGCGACTGCAACGACCGAATACGCATTTCGAGCTCAGCTACCTGTGGTTGTCCCTCAGTTGTCATCTTCGTAGTGCCGGACAGCTCGAGTTGCGACTGGGGAGACTCGGGTTCTCTGTCGGCAGCAACAACATGCTGAAGTTCTTCTTCCTTAGCAGCTAGGTCTGCAAGCGCAGATTGGAGCTGCGTCTCAAGAGAATTGATACGCGCCCTCAGCTCGCCCGCATGCGGGTCTTGCTGTTTATTCGCGGTTGTATTCGCGCGAGCTGCGTCAAGTTGCGACTGGAGATCCCTCATGCGATCTTCAAGGTCAGCTGTACGACGACTTTGCTGGTTTGTTACAGTGAGCTCCCTTCGTGCAGCCTCAAGATCTGACTGCAATGTGCGGAGTCGAGAATTGAGATCGAGATTCGTGTGGAACAGTTGTTGTTTAGCTGCCACATCAGCGTGCGAGCATTCCACTTCGAACTTCGCCGCCTGTAGTTGTCCCTCGAGTTCTGCAATGCGGGCTGTCTGGCGTCGAGCCTGTGTTTCGACAGTGGACCGCATATCGTCTCTCCTTCGGGCTTCCTCACGAGCTGTCTTTGCCTCGGACGTGGCCGTTTCGAGGCTTGATTGCAGAGCATCCGCGCGGGCTTGGACCGATGAGAGTTGGTCGGCCAACAAGAGACGTTTCTTCGCAGCATCCTCATCCTCATGCCCAGACTCGTGTAGTTGCGTTTCCTTCAGATCGTGTAGCTCGCGCTCATGTATTTGGCGCACCTGGACCAGCTCTGCTTGCATCTCTTCCAGCCTCTGGTCTTTGTCTTCCACCTCCTCGGTGAGTTGCCGCTTGGCTTGTTCGAGAACCCTTCGCTGCCGTTCGAACTCTTCAAGCATAGTCTCCAGCTTCGCGAGGTTCTGGAGGCGCATTTGCTCTCCAAACTCATGCATCCTGGTCTCCAGCGCGTCTTCTCGAGCCTTCACCTCGGCATCTGCAGCTGCGCGAGCTGCTTCGTGATCTGCACGTTGCTGCTCCAAGCTCTTCTCCAGACTTGACACCTTCTCCTTGTGCTTGTAGTTGTCGTTGCGCGTGCTCTCGAGCTCGGAGCGGGCATACGAAAGGATCGTCTCAAGTTCGGTAATGCGCGATCTCGAAGTAGACTCCTGCTGCTCAAGCTGATGTTGTAGCTCTGCAATCTTATTGCGCGCCACGTCCTGCTCACTCGTATCGATAATAGCTGAAGTGTGCCGTATAACAGTCTCTTGCGTAGGCTTCCGCGGTGTATCATAGTCCTCGACGGTGGGCTGTAGCGATCGCGCTTTCGGGGGTGACGACAGGGGGACTTGGAGAAAGCTGTGTCTAGGGGCATGTAGCGGTGTTCCTGTGAGCGCGCCCTCCATCTCCGTGTCTGGTAGGTTGCTGAGAAAGCTCCGAACCTTCTCGTCGTTCTCCATGGACCGCTCAGAGGCTGGCGAGCTGTGCTGGCGCTCGTTCTTAGTACCATTCGCGCGCCTGGTAGGAGAAGCTGTGCGAGATGTATTACTTCTCCGCCGCTCCGTGTCCTCCACCACCACTGCCGGGTCACCCACTTCAGTCGCATGTCTGCTTTCGCTCCCGTCTTGTATGGCGTCCATTCGTATTACCGGTCGTTTCGTGTTGGCCTCCTTTCGCGATTTTATCTGGGCCAGCGGTAGATCTGCCGTCATCCAGTAGGTCATGTTCATGGTGAAGTCTTCCGGCCCCTCAATCTCGCTCGTGTCCACGTGATCGACTGGCGGTTGGTGGCTGTTTTCTAGTTCGGTAGACTCAAAGGTCGAGTTGAGGCCCAGGGCGTCCAGGTCCATCTCATATTGTGATCCATCTTGGGATGGGCGGCGCGCCGGACTGCGTTGGGGCGATTGGAAGCGCGTGGGGCTGGCCGTGTACGATGAATGTGTTCGGACCATCTTTGCTACATGCGACTAGGAGCTACTGACGTCGCGATGTCGTGATGCTGAGATGCGATAAGAATTGTGCTGCTCGTGTCTGTTTGTTGTGGTAACGCGCTTTCGACGTGTCTCGCGAGTCAGGCGGCCATGCACGGGCCCTCAGCACGATTCAGAACCAGGGTCCAGTGCAAGTTATGTTCTTCCAGAATGCTACCAAAAAAAGATGCTAAGTTTACATCACTGAGGAGTAGTCTTTGAGATTTAAAGATTTAGAATACTGGTATATTGCTGTCCCGTTTGATTTGACGCTCCACGGAGAAAGGCTGCCTTCCTCGCCCTACTACAAACCCGCTGACCACCTACGTCTTTTCTACTTCTCGGTTCGCTGTCTCACACATTGCGTCCACGGGCATTATAGCATATAGTTTCTAGAATGAGCAGGTCTCCGATAACACCATGCTACTTTTCCCAGATGCAGTATCTCGACTTGTTATATCCTCGGTTTGTGTGGCCATGCTAGAACGTGCGTGGTAACTCCGAAAACCATGCGAAGATAGATGGCGTGTTGGAAAGGGTGGCACCATGCGATTGAGATCGCGAGGTTTCTGCACCGCCAGAGCTCTAACAGACAGACTAGCAGATTGTGTGACCACACTGCCCTTGTGCCATTCTCTTCGCCCTTCTCCGTGCTGATGTCTCACGCCTTTCTTCCATCTGATCTTGGGTTACGCAGCATGATATCCTCACTGGGTGAATCTCTTATACCTCGTCACTCTGACGGAACGTGCTTTCCTTTCTCTTGCTAAATGAAGCTGGCGCTTATCAGATAGGCTCATCGGTCGCGCTTCGCTGAGTAGTCATCTGCTGGTGTAGCAGTCATGATCGGTAACGATTCGTATATGAAGCGAGCCGGCTATGGACGCCGCGCTCCAGTCATGGCCATCCGAGTCGAGCTCAAACTCCGAGCAACCGCGATGAATGGCAACAATGGTACAGAGATCGCATTATCTCTGGACGCAGTGCGACCACATTGCTGTCAAACTGCACGCCATAGCCAGGCCGTGCCATGTCGTTTGCGAGCCACTATCAGACCAAGCCTTGATAGGCGGCCATAATGTCTTGAAGGCTGCCCGTGTCGTACTCGATGTCTGACTGGCAGGGTCCATGTCATGCATGCATGGCGGGAGGTCTCCCGGCTTCCGTGAGCATAGGAAGAATAACAGCGACGCCTATGGCCTAGGAAGGAGTTGGATGAGCTGGCGAGGGGTAAGAGGATAATGCGCAGTAAGATGATGAGCAGCCCCCACGCATGCTACTTGAAGCGTCTCTCGCGCGAGCTTGTTTATTAGACGTGCTGCATATGCGGCGTGTGCTTGTGGGTCCGGGTTGCTGAACCGAGAGGGGTTCTGCAGACGACATCATCGCATGGTGGTCATGTCGGTCGACTCCGAGCTGTCCAAGGAACGACCCACCTTGACAATGCTGCTCTCCCGAACTGCGGGTAGGCGTTTAGGTTGCCCTCTGACCCGCGTGCACGTCATTGCGAGGGGGTCCAATGAACGCACCGTCGTGAAGAAGGGTGCGCAGGCGAGATGAGAGATGATGCGGGGTATGCGCCTCGTTGGTTACACGACAGCGCGCATCGAGGTACGGGCTGCTCTGACGTCCATGGTCGAATCTTCATCTGCCCGTGAGTAGTGCCGACTGCGGGACGTATGTACAATAAGGTAGTATCAGCGCGTATCGCGACGTGGAGCAAAGGGCGATTGATAGTCAAGCAGGGTCCGGTCGACAGCGGCGGCTATGCTCGGCTTCCCGCTCAGGGACAGAGGGCAGTGCTGCATGCACGCAATCATGTTCCGCAACACCCATGGATTCCGTGGGGCTTCACTCCATGTGCTGCTGGGGTCAGGGACTGCAGATACGTAGCTCGTGCTGAGAGGCATGGCGTTCGTCATCTGGTGCGAGAAGCAAGTCGGTTGTTGCGGTTACCACACGCCTTCCCGAGAGTCTGCCCGTCTGCGGTGCGAAAATATCGTCTTCGCTGCCGTGCAACTCAGTCATTGATTTTGGCGTAGATCAGGTACCCTCGAGCACAAGATAGATTGGGTGCGCGTCTGGTTGCAGCGGCGGCATGGAGACTGGTCGTTGCCCGCATACGAGCACGGACGATCCCAAGGCTTGCTTGCAGCTCGTCGAGCGCTGCATGACACCAGCAACAAAGGGATGCACTGTTGTGGCTGCTTCTGACGTCCCATCCGCATTGTTGAAGATGACATGCTCTGCTCGCCGCTGACTATTGTTTTGCCGCCGGCCACAGAGCCAATCTCCCAGCATCATGGGCGCGCCGTCGTGGAAAATTCTCGGGGTGCCTCATCGAGTCACCACACCCGGATATCAGCTCCACTCTTGCCCGTCGACTCACATAAAGCGTTGATGCTTCCTGAAAACCACCGGTCCACTCCGTCAGCATCGCCAGCTGCCACTCCACTGCCTTTTGACCGGGTTCTGTCCCACGCCTTCACAGTCGACGTCAGCAGCAGCATCCGCTCTACGCGCAGGACCGATTCCTGCGTCCAGCCGTCTTCCAGGCGTCCATTCCCGTCCAGTGTGCCACCCCACGCGCCCATCTGGCCCCGCGCATTGCGCACTCTGCCCTGAAATCCAACTATAAGGTTCATCCACCTGTACCATCCGTGAGCCTCCCAGCCAATTAGACAAGGGTTACCTGCATCAATCCCCACGCCGCATCTTTTACCCCAGACTCACGGCATTTTGTCCTAATCCACGCCTCGAGGTCACATACAGCAGCTTCCAGACCGTGCCCTGCAATTGTGTCACTTCTACGCTTGCCATCGGTCCGTAACTGAATCGGTACGATTGCTTACAGCGCCTTGTGTCATATACACCCGAGGTATCCAGGCGCCACACATCCTGCTCTCCAAGTTACACATCTCCGGCTTGTGGGATGAATTTCGGCTTCAAAAACAATACTTCGCATTGGCCCGTTGGACAAGAACACATCAACCGATAGTCTGGTCAGATCCCCCGCATTTTCATCTGTGGCTGCATGCCATCGTCGCGATCCCAAGGCTCTCAGAATAACGATAAGCTTGCTTTTTCTACGGTTTCTGGAGGCTCCACGGACCTCTTAGCAAGCCTCGTCAAGCTTGACTTGCCGAATCGGAAAGTGATCCCGAATCCAGCTACCCACGGGCACGCGAGCGATCGTCATCGAAAACGCCTATTCTTATCTACTTTTTGTGGCACGTAATGGACTCATCTTTGACACTGCTCAGTGCGAATATCCGTATTCTGGTACGTGGGCCTTCCCCTCATCATGCGTTCTGCTGCATTGCATGGTAGCAAAAGTGTCCGTGTCTTACACCGGAGAGAGCCTTGGTGGCGGGTCCTTCATGCACGACATAACGGCAGGGCAACTCTTATAATTCGCCTCCCACACTGAAATTTTCTCTCCCATAGACATCAGCTAACATGATCACCTTCAAGGATACCCAACTCGCTCTCATACACATCCCGTTACCTCTGTATCGCAACTTTCTCCAGTCCATCCTTCAACTAGTTCTGCCCAATGCGACGCGCAAGTCTTATGGAAACGGCTCTGGCGCCGTGCAGCCGCCCAAAGGCTGGCCTTGCGAACATCCCTTTGTGAATATCTCCATTACACCAGTCGAGTGCTCCATAGTATGCTCGAGGACGCTTGCGAGTGAACTATTTCTGCCTGTTCTCAACTTGCTGGATCCTGAGTCAAGAGCGTCTGTCAGTATTACCACAGATGACTATGTCGTAATGCAAGTCGATGGCGAGGGTCTTGATGCAGGACAACGCGTCTTGGAGCTGACAAGTCCTCTTGCTCTGGCTGGAATGTAAGTTGAGGCCATCACAACGCTTCGGCACAAGGCTGACTTAATTCCAGTCCCATATTCTTTATCACCACTTACTTCTCCGACTATATTTTGGTCCCACTGCGACACCGATCGCAGGTCGTACAAGCGCTAGAAGAGCGTGGTTTCCAATTCGAGAAAGACACTTCCTCATACGTCAACTCCTTCCAACATGCTCGCAAACACTCAGCCGCGTCACTGGAAGTTCAGCCGCCCAGCACCCCTCCGCCAACCACAATTTCAGAGCTTCAAACCAGGACCTTCGCTACACTCAAGCGTCGTCACATTGTTCCCACGGTGGATTCAAGCATCCGCCTCGTGCAGTGCGCCGGTCGACGCGACAGTACAAATGGCATGTCTCAAGCTCGAAACCGCAACAGCATGACAACATCCGCCGACGACGCACTCCACCTTGGTCTCGTAAAATGCCTCATCACGCAGCCATATCCGAAATTTTTATCCCTCACACTAACTGATACCGAGTCTGCCGCGCTGCTGCTCGACGAAACCTTACTACCGCATTTCGCGCAAGATACTCTCCTAGGCTCCAGAGATGAGTTCTTGACACCCATCACCTTGGACCTGCGAGGTCTGCCAATGGAAAGCACTGGTATCGTGTGCGGTGTAGCTGGCAGATTAGTTGGCGAAACCACAGGGCAACTGGAGGATCCTGTTGAGATGAGTTATTTGAGTACCGCGCGTGCTGGAACCGTCATGGTCGCTGAGCAGGAGCTGGAACGTGCACTGGATGCTCTGCACGGCGCTGAAAATGGTGTTTTACCGGCAGATGAGTAGTTGTGCTCGTGTGGGAGTGCGGCACAATTCCTTTTTGGATGTGACGACCGGTGCTGGCTGAATTGAGGTCGCTTGCGCCTGCCAAGTATGCGGCCTTCACTTCCCACGCGGCTTGCATCGGCTCCTCTCTTTCATTTCGTGACGAACAACGTCGCTACGATTTTCGCATTTGCTGTATAGGATAGGATTTGGCGACCGGATCAAAAGTTATCATTTATGCCTACAATCAGTAGCTACCCGGGTGTATAAATGCGTGACGTAGCGTCCTCCCCCTAACGTCGATTTGTGCAAGTGGCCGCACGTATACCTCACGCCCGCGTGCTGCAAGGCAAGAGCGCCCCGCCGCTGCGCCTCTCTCATGCTACCCGCATGTCGCCGATATGCACGACGAAGTTCCTCGAACTTCTAGTTCCCATTGGTGATCTTGTTGTTTCACATGAACGCAATGTGATAGCCATCCCTTCTCACCAATCACGATCGAGTAGCTCTTTTGGCCCCCACTGCGGCTGAGGTCCGACATGGTTCAGCTCAATTTCATCCCAACAAGTAGCGATGCTCTCATACTTCTACGAGTATGTTATTGCTCTACTAAGGAAGACCTCGTTTCAGCTACAGCGTCGCTACGAAGACTGGAGGTCGACCGCGAGCGGCCTCCCCATCACGTGTGTCTATGGCTGCGCATTCGCCGCTGGCCTTTGTGGAGAACAAAGACGTGCCTGTAAAGCTGATTGAGGTGACTAGCGATGGTCACGCAAGGAGGCTAGAAGTAAGCGAAGAGTTGATCGAGAGATACATTGAGAAAGACTTCTCGGCAAGTCACACTAGTGTTCAGGGTAGATGCAAGTTGACGTGAGAAAAGACAGATGGTAGTAGGACCAAACAGCCAGCAAATGTGGAGACAATCAAGTTATTGTGAGCATACACGCTTTTCTGTACTAAGTTTGTGGTGCTAACAGATGTCAGCTGGTCGAGGCGTAAGGGGGAGTACAATGGCAATATGACTCCGGTGCCTTTGTCATCGCATGCTTTTGGGCGTATCGCTCTGTTTGCTCGGATACCAGAGATATACGCCCGGGTTTTGGACTACAAAGCAGCGACATACGTCTTTGCCAACCCCCAGTTGCCTTTACACCTGGCGCGTACATCACCTAAAGAGGTGCGAAGCAGATATTTGAGTACGTAGCAGAAGAATTTAGCCTCTTCTCGAAAGCTCACACCCCCAGGCTTTATCTTACAGTCGGTTCCTGGCGCGGCGTCTGACGTGTATGTTGGGGCTTCCTTCACGTACGATTTCTCGACCAGACATATGTACATCTTCATGCATGGTCTTGCAACTCACAACTACGATCGCTTCGCAAACGCAATTCAACAAGGCGCTGCAAGCACTTCCGCCTTTCTGATCCCAAGCATCATCGTTCAATTCAACCTCGAGCGGGCAGTGCAAGCACTGAACAGTTGGCACGATAAGATATACTGGCACGAGCGAAAATTGGGCATCCGATTCGATCATCATGACAATCCACCGCTTTCGAGTATCGACTTCGGCAACCTTTCGAAAGACATCAACGCTGCTAATACGAACCTCGCCCGCATCGTGTTGTCTTGTAAAAGCATCGCGCGCATGCTTGACTTCCTTGATCAGGTTGCACAGCGCTATAGGACGCAAGCGGATGCAAACAAGATTGATAAAGATGAGTCAACTGAGGTAGAGCAATTGCTGATTGACTCGCATGCGCACATGCGATCATGGAACGCGGGTCTCGAGGACCGGGCAGAGTACTTGTCGAAGCGAGGGCAGGCTTTGGTGCAGACTGTAAGCACAGTACTTAGATCAAATGTCAAGAAGCTAACACACCGTGAATAGGTCTACAGTGGTATTGCGCAGCGCGACTCCGCAATAAGTCTTCGTTTGGCGAGCACTAGCGCCAGCCTTGCAATGTCTTCACAAAGCGTGGCCATATCGACTTCACGCGATAGCAAACTCATGAAGACAATAGCTGGCGTTACCATGTTTTTCCTTCCAGCAACCTTCACTGCCGTAAGCTCAATCGTCGCGCATGCTTATGTGGACAGGGTGTTAACCTTCAGCAGACGTTCTTCAGCACCACATTCTTTGACTTTAAACCTAAGCAGGACGACGAGGTCTACTCACATTGGCTATGGTTGTACTTTGTGGTGACAATAGCTCTGAACCTGATCGTCTTTTTCGGCACATGGTATCTGTGGCGTAAAAAGGAATTCGACACCATGGTATCTGACTTCATCTCAAGCAAAGACCAGGCAGCACAGGTTGTAGAGCTAACTGGAAATGGGAATGATCACGGGTTTGTACATGTTGTTGAGCAGGAAATCGACGCGAATTTGGGATAAACGCAACCAAATCGGCGGCAAACACGTTGTGCGCAAACCGAAGCAAGCACGTAGTGAGAACTACAAAGACGTGGAGAGCATTGAGCAATATGCATTGAGAAAGATATAGGTCCTCCCACTCTCTGGCCTACATCCTCCTTCTCTAGAACCGCGCATCGAACTATCAACCACGCCCATACGCAGTCAGATACGCCTTACTATACGCCGGGTCATTCACGCGCAGCAACGCAAGCTCCAGAAGTCTTTGCGCTCGCGCGATAGCCACCACAGCCTTCATAACAAAATCCTGCTTCAAACGCCAACTATCAGGGTATACATTCTGGACAGCATCGTCTAACGCGGCATAAACTTGAGCGAGCGATTCTTGCGCCTCCTTCACCCAAGCGCACTGATATGCGCGGTCGCAATCTGGAATACCGTATTTGATGTAAAGAATCTGGGCGTCCAACTCATCGATACCACGAGCTCCTTGCGCTATGACTTCGTCGACGCATCGACTGAGTTGCTCCTCGGGAATGGACTGGGGAGATTCTGGCACGTCGTATAACGACAGCAGAATTGAAGGCTTGGGCAGTGGATTGGCCCCATGGTCGGTGTCGCATGGTGGTTTGGCACTGGTGGCTACATCGGAGGTACTTGCTGGACTGTCTTGGTCGTATTCTTCGTATCTGACGTTAGGACTGAAGCTTACCCGTCGCGAGTGGCTGGCCTTGGGGCCTTTCATATGTGTCTTGTGATATGGATCGGCTGCTCTCTTGGCCAGTCGTGTGAATGTGTCGTAGCGATATAGATAGGCCTCTAGAGTGGTAGTTGGCGGCCCGCCTCGTGCGCGGAGTCCATGGCGTCCCTCGATTTGCGCCGTGTTTGGTGGTCTATTCTTCGACGGTTCGGCAGCTATCGTCGTGACACTAGTCTGTGTACCGATATGACAGACTTTGTTGCCCTCTAATAAAGTGCTCTTTTCTACCGATTTGGACTGGCTATACTTCGATGGCCCGGTAGTTATCGGCGGGACACTGGTCGATGTATCGTTGACACTGGCTTTGTTCTCATCCAACACCTTTGTTCTTACTGGCATAGCCTGACCCGGCTCAGAAGGCTTAGTGTTCGTAACACTAGTGGGTGAACCGAGAGCACCAGTTTTCTTCCCGTCCAGCACATCGCTCGTCTCTGCAGATTTGGGCTCGCTAGGCGGAGGTGGCTCAATGCTCGTAGCAACATCCTTCTTTACCTTCTTTACCACACCTAAACGGCATAGCCGCTTGATTGACTCCTCGAGGGCGAATGAAACAGCTGTTTGGGGGGTCTTCGGCTTTGCAGAGCGGATGTCGGCGTCGATTTTGCTAGCCAACTCTGCTCGCTCTTGATGCACGAGACTTTCCTGCAAGAAATCAAAAGCAATCGGATGCAGGGCCAAAATAGTCTTGCCACTGCTTTTCGAAAGCACATAGCTGCGGAAATTCGGCTTGGTTCGAGCTTCTTCGATAGTGGTTTTGAGAGACCATGTCTGGACGGTCTGGGACTGGTTGTCCATGTTTGCAGAAAGGGCGCGGATGCGTTGAGATTTGTTACAGGATGGTGAAAGAACAGACCGAGGCTGAACAGTGGTGGCCGAAGGTCTCCTGAGTAGAGGCAATTTGGAACTCGATGGTCAGTGGAGTTGGCTCTCATAACAGTCAGGTGAGGTTTATGGCTGTTCGTGGTGTAGACTTGTAGACCGCGCCGCCCCCTGCCATATCAGGTTCTTGGTGAACCGCAAACACGGATTTTTCACGCCACGATCCAACGATCGGTGGTGATTCACTAAGCTCTAGGATCACGGACCCTGTTCCCTGCTTTCACAGCAATGGAATCGATAGCGTTGAACTTTCAACGACCTTGTCAGGAGTCACGCTCAGGTGATGTGGACAATACCGTCGTAGCATTACTGGTCTTTTCGCTGCGACTCGTTCAAGATCAATACGGTGGGTCCAAAGTCCTGCTCCTCGAGCGTATCACTATTGATTCCTCTCATGATGTTGTCATCCCGAGCTTCTTCTTCCGTGGCAAAACGGTAGCAACGCGTCTCAGCTAGGCCAAAGCGCTTGCCCTTCACGAGGAAAGCTTTGATGCCTCGATGCGTGACGACAGCGATGTTGCCATACGTCGCGGAAAGTTCTTTCAGTCTTCTTCGCACTCCCTCAGCACGCTCAGTAGCGCCTTCAATGCTATGCTCTGGATAATCCCATTCTTCATGGCACTCAGAGAAGTCGAATTGAGGAAAGTTTGACGCTAGCTCTTTTCGCGACAAGCCCTTGTTGCAGACGGCGTCGTTGGCTTCTCGAAGATCGGGCCAGATCTGAACGGGGATGTGAAACGAGCCTGCCTCCGTCAAGAATGGAAACATGTTTATCGCAGTTTGTATAGTGCGGGTCATGGGCGAGATGAGGATCAAATCTGGCTGGACTGAGAGATTAACGCGTTTGGTGGACACGTTGCCGGCTTTCGTCAACGGCGGATCTCGGTGCGGATAGCCGCGCTGGACGTTGTGCAGTGCTTCGCCATGGCGTATGATATGTACACGCGCTGTCATGATGTTCCTACAAGCAAGTGGATGACGCGGGTGTTAAACGGAGGAGCACTGAAGACCGCTGCTCAGGCCCCGGGGGTTATCGATAAGAAGGCCTGAAGCTTAGCATCGCTTGAATCTTCGAAGCTCCGCTCCTGCGCGCTCATCTTCCACGTCATTGCACATATCGTCGTCAACTTCCTTTCTGAATGCACTCCGGAGCTACTGGCCAGGACAATGGATTCGTTGCATCTTCATCACATGCCCGAGGTATGCAGCTGCAGCTGGGCCCCCTTCGACGGCGCATGAACTTGTTCAGGAGATGGCGGCACCCACCGTCATCGATGCCAAGGTCGCCGAACGATCTCCGCTATCGGATGTTGCATCGATCTGCATCTGATAAGATGAGATTGATAAAATTCCCCACCACCTACTCCGCCGGAGCCAATCGCGAACACCGCACGTACGACGTCAACCTCTTTTTTAGGCAGAAAGCTCGCACTGCGACAAGGTATAAGAAAACTCTGCGAGTGTCTTTCGGCCGTAGCATTCGTGCAGTGCCCTGTTGCTGATGGGTACGCGATGTGTTCTCGAGGCGTGCCGTGGGGCTTATAAGAAGCAAATTGAGGACTGTAGTACCTTCAACATCTAAGCTTCTGTTGTATTTGTTCTCTACCCGTCACACCATGCGGTTCTCTGGCGTCGTTCTCGCCTCGCTGGCGTCCATTCTTGTCCATGCGCAGAACAATACGACCTCATCCTGGCCATGGCAAACCTTCGAATCTCGCCCTGGTTTCGAGGTAAGTTCTGGCTATACGAAGTGCACGTGGGACATATACTGACTTCGTACCCCTACCTCTGCAGCCCCCGGTACTTTCGGTCAACAAGACAGGTGACACCTCACCGGGAGTTATCACCTTCCCTCAGAGTGGAAGTGGGGCCCATAACTACAGTCTGAACATCTTCCAAGAAGATGGCGAGTTGATTTGGCAGTCTGGCTACGGCGACTACGCCGCCTTCAGGGTCTCTGAGCTCTTCGGCGAACCCGTATTGGCCTACTTCAGTGGCATCTCTCTCACAGAACCCTGGGGTTTCGGTTACGGGGTAATCTACATTCTCAACCAGCAATACGAGAGCATCTACAATGTCACTCTCTGGAACGAAACGTACCCACTCGAGAGCATCTATCCGCTGTACGATCCCACTCAGTACCAACCTTTCAGCTGGGTTGATATGCACGAGAACCTTATCACTCCTGAAGGTACGATGTTTATCGCCGCTGTAAATGTTACACCATGGGATCTGTCATCCATCGGCGGCCCGAAGGATGGGTGGGTTGTGGATTCCATTGCGCTAGAGCTCAACGTTACGAACAGCGAGATCCTTTGGCAGTGGAGTCATCTTGACCACGTGGACGAAGTCTCGCTCGAAAGCGCTGTGCCAACGTATCCGCTTGGTGAGCTAGGCAAGAACAGCAGTTACCCTTGGGGCCCTTTCCACATCAACTCCATCGAAAGATTTGAGGATGGAAGTTACTTGATCTCTTCAAGGCATTACTGCTCCATCTACAAGGTTTTCCAAAACGGCACCGTGGCATGGACTTTGAACGTAAGTCTTCATCCCCGTTCCCATCCTTCCAACGGTACGCACTAGTGGTGAGCGCCATGCTAACGAAATTCCAGGGACATTCCGGTGGCGACTTCGCCCTTGAGAATGGTCTTTCCTTCTGCTACCAACATGACGCGCGTATTCATCCGTCTCGTTCGCCCAACACCACCACCATCTCTCTCTTCAACAACGACAACAGCGCCGTCGTACCCAAAGTCAACGAGACTACCGGAATCTTCCTCTCCATCGATGAGCGCACGATGACTGCGACATTGCTACAAGAACTCGCTGATCCAGACGATGTCATCTACTCGGTCAGCCAAGGCAACATGGAAGTCCTTCCCTCCAACCACTCTATCATGGGATACGGCAGCGTCCCAGCTCTGAAGGAGTATGACCAAGATGGCAACGTTGTGTTGACTGTGAAATGGGGAGAACCAGAGAAGGTGCAGAGCTACCGCGCCTACAAGGCCGAGTGGGTTGGTAAGCCGAGCACAAAACCTGATGTCTACGCCTGCAAGGCGAGCAACGGCACAGAGGTCTACATGAGCTGGAATGGTGCCACGGAAGTTGACACGTGGACTGTGTTCGGTGGTGCATTCAACGGAACCCTGAGCAAGGTCACTAGCGTTGAGAAGTCTGGTTTCGAGACCAAGGCAGCCCTAGGGGAGAAGCTTGGGTTTGTGAGGGTAGAGGCAAGTGGCGAGAACATCGAGACTGGTGTTTCGCGAGTCGCAGCAGTATCGGAGATGTGCTAGACTGTATGTGAACGTTAGAAACGCGAGAGGCATATCCATAGAATGATAATAGATGCATTATCCGTCCGTATGTATTGATCGACAGTTCAAACTACGCTCAGCCTACCATGGGTAGCCTCCTGTATTATGAATAAACTTTCCACATTCCTCGTCTCTCTTCCCGTCAACAAGCTCCATAATGCTCTTCACGGTGTCCTCCGCACTCCTTGCACCGAACTCCACCTTGTTGTACGGCCCTAGATTGGAAGCTGTGAAGCCAGGGTCGTAACAGAATACTCTCATCTTGACGTTGTCCTCCTCTTTTGATGCCTCAGCATCGCCCTCCCCAGCCTTCTCGAAGTCCACCTGCGGTATACTCAGCCCGTACTCCACATACATACACGAGCTGATCATGTTGAAGGCGACCTTGCTGGCGCGGTATGGGACGGCTTGTATCTTGTACATCGGGCTTTCAGTGGAGAGACGGCGGCCGATCGACCCAGCCCCTGAGGAGATGTTGATGATGCGCGGGTTCGCGCTCTTCTTCAGCGACGGAATGACGGCGTTGGTAAGAAGCCATGGGCCTGTTGCATTCACGTCGAAAGCCGTTGCCAAGCGCTGGCGCTCCGTCAAGCCTTCGGGCAGCGCGACTGCAGCATTGTTGAAGAGAATGTCGAGTTTGCCGAACTTCTTCTCAATGAGTGTTGCGGTTTGCGTGACATGGTCGTCGTTCTGCAAATCAAGATGCACAAGCTCGATGCTACCAGAGAGCTTGCGTGCTTGCAGGTCTTCGAGGGCGGCCGACCCTTTCGTAGTCGATCGTGAGGCAAGGAGGATGTGATATTGACCCCGCTTGAGGAGCTGGTGAGCGATCTCAAATCCGATGCCGCTGTTCGCTCCGGTGACAAGAGCAATCTCTTTAGCGATGGACTGCATTGTGAGTGATGTGAGGATATGAAGATGTTAAGGTAAAAAGAGAAGTGTCGCAGTGACTTTAAGATGGCTCAACATGGGCTTAAAGCCACAGTAATATACGTTTCCTACCTTCGTGAGAGTTTGGCTACCGCCGGACTTACGCGTTCAAATTCCGCCATGATGCGCTGCAGTCGGCCTAGCGGTCGTGCCGCAGTCGTGTGTGTAAACTGTGTCTATACGTTGAGACGGTCATTTTACGACTAGTCGACGTTCTCGGACGGATGAGAGTAGGCCAGGCCGAACTATCTGGACGCCTAAAGGCTTCAAGCCAGCGTTGGAGGCGCGGAGTACAGGTTTTGCACTTTCAATCGCCGGCGCTAGCATCAAAATGGACTAGAGGAATTGCACAAGCACCACCTGTGCGCCACGAGCGTTATTAAGAGCCTGTTTAGTAATTATTATACAAATTTTAATATAAAGAAAATATAATTAGACTTTAAAATATAATTTATTAGCATTCTACTACCTTTATATCTCTTTATATAATAATTAAGAAATAAGTTTATAGAATAAACATTCTACTACTATAGCTTAATAAAATATTTAGTATATTCTACTACTATAGTATAATAGAATATTTAGTATATTCTACTACTATAATATTTATAGTATACGCAAAGCATTCTACTACTATAGTATAATAAAATATCTAGTATATTCTACTACTATAGTATAATAAGAGTATTCTACTACTACTTATCTATTCTAAGTTTATAAGTATTCTACTACTATAGTATAATAAAAGTATTTTACTACTACTTATTTATTCTAAGTTTATAAGTATTCTACTACTATAGTATAATAAAAGTATTCTACTACTACTTACCTATTCTAAGTTTATAAGTATTTTACTACTACTTACTTACTCTAAGTTTATAAGTATTTTACTACTATAGTATAATAAGAGTATCTTACTACTACTTATAAGCCTAGGCCTTCTTATATTCTACTACTACTTACTTATTCTAAGTTTATAAGTATTTTACTACTACTTACTTACTCTAAGTTTATAAGTATTCTACTACTACTTATAAGCTTAGGTCTTCTTATATTTTACTACTACTTACTTATTCTAAGTTTATAAGTATTTTACTACTACTTATTTACTCTAAGTTTATAAGTATTCTACTACTACTTATAAGCTTAGGCTTTCTTATATTCTACTACTACTTATTTATTCTAAGTTTATAAGTATTTTACTACTACTTATAAGCCTAGGCTTTTTTATATTCTACTACTACTTATCTATTCTAAGTTTATAAGTATTCTACTACTACTTATAAGCTCTTAAGGCCTTTATATATTATACTACTATAAACTTATTATAAGTAAAAAAAAAGATAGTAATAGATAAGACTTAAACTTAAATATAAAAAAAATAGTAACTTTATATATAAGAAATTGCCTATCTAGTAGTTAAGTAGGTATTTTAGTTAAAAGCTAGAGGTTACTAGACTAGTAAAAAACTAATATACTAAATAGTAGTACTATATTAGGCTATTATTAATAGAGAATAATTAGATTTAAAGCTTTATATAGTACGTAAGTATAAGAGAGCTAGTAGAAATATAAAGTTATAATAAGTAAAAACTTTATATTAGTAGCTATAACGCTAGCTTTACTAGTATAGTAATATAGTATATAAATATAGAAGATAAGTAATTAATAGAGGGTAAGAAGTAATAAGTAATAAGTAATAAGTAATAAATATACCTTTTTTAAGACTATAATCTTACTTATAGCTATTAAAACTTTAGTCTATAGTAATTTTTTATTATATAATACTTTTTATATTAATAATAATAATAGTAGTAACTACTTTAAAATATCTACTTCTAACTTTCTTTTATTTAGCCTTCTATTTAGCGCTTTATATACTATAATCTTAGTACTACTACTATAATTTATTATGTAGTAGTAATAGTAGTAATAGTAATAAAATAAGCTTTACTAGAGTAAGTTAAGATCTAGTATAGTTTAGAAGCGCAAGTAAGTATAGTACTACTATTATTAAAGTTAGTAACTATATACTAATAGTAATATAGCTTACCTTAGAACTTTACTTAGTATACTTAGCGTATAGTAGCTATGCTACTATTAATAATTACGTCTACGCCTACGCTTACATCTACGCCTACGCTTATTATTTCTACTTCTATCTTTTCTACACTTTTAGCGTATAATAATAATAATAATAATAATAATAAAAAGATAAAGATTACGCTAAGCTAAGTAGTAATTCTACTTACTTTTATAGGTAACCTTACGTAGTAGTAGTAAGAGTATAGTAGTAGAGGTTAAGTAAGTAAGTAAATAATAATAAATATAGAATAGCTTGCTTTTTTCTTTTCTCTATAAGATATAAGTAAGTAGTACTTATATAGTACTACTACTATAATATATAGATATTTACTAGCTTTAAAGTATTTAGCTTCTATATTTTATTTTAGCTATTTAGAGTACTACTTAGAGAAATAACCTAAGTATTAAGTTAGAGTAGCGTTATAGATTAGAGTTTAAATACTAACTATAGTAAGAAAGTAGAGTTTAGTTAGTTAGAATTAAAGTTCTTACTATATACTTCTTTCTATATATACTATTCTATACTCTTACTACTTTTTAAACTTCTACTAGTAATTATTAATAAATAAGCTACTAGCTATATTCTAGAAAGAGAAATATAAAGCTAGTAGTCTTCTACTTTTTACTAATAGTAAAAAATTAGAAAAGCTAAATAACTAACTTAAAGTCTTTAGTAGAAGAGTTAGGTAAAAGAGGTATAGCGTTAGGCTCTTCTACTTCTTACTAATAGAGAAAGATTAAATAAGCTAGGCTTTTTAGGCTAGCTTTTAATAAAGTATTAAATATAGCTTTAACTTTAATAAAAGCTATAAGCTAACTAAGATATAATAGTATAGAAACTACTAGCCTAGACATCTAGCTACTTTAGTGCGTAGTAGGTATTACTAGTAGTAATCTTTAAGTGCTAAAAGCTATTATAGCTAATAAGAAAGCTAGTAATATATTTAAAGTAGTACGCTTTTATAGATATATAGTACTTAAAAACTACTATCTAGAAGTTATATTCTTAGTGTAGGTTTATAAAAGTATAAAGTACCTCTATAGTAGCTAAGGTAGTAGTAGTTCTAAAGGTAAGCCTAAGTTAAAACTATTAGTGTTAGTATAGAGTTATAGAAGTATAAGGTACTCTATAGTAGCTAGAGTAGTAGTAGCTAAAGTAGTAGTAGTTTTAGAAGTAAGCTTAAGTTAACTTATTACTAGCTTCTTAAAAGCTTTAATACTATTATTAGTAATTATCTTATAAAAGTGTAAGGCACCTCTATAGTAGTTCTAGAGGCAAGTCTAAGTTAACTTATTACTAGCTTCTTAAAGGCTTTAATACTATTATTAGTAATTATCTTATAAGTTAATAATAGTACTAATAATACTTTTACTAGAGAAGGTAGTAATAATAGAGTACTTACCTAATTTAGTAGTAGTACCTTAGTATACTACGTTTCTTATAGCTCTCTTACTAAGAACGTAGTATTTAGTATTAGTAATCTTAACTAAAAAGTAGTTAATTATAGAATATATAGTTTTTATAAAGATATATATATTAAAGTTAGATAGTATAGGCTTAAAAGAGGTCTAAAGGCTTATAGCTAGCGTGCTTAATAATAGTTTTACATAGTTTATAGTTATTTATAGAACACTAGTTATAGTAAATATATATAGTAAGGTTAATAATTATAAGAGAGTTAGTAATAAAAAAAAGATAGTTAATAATAGCTTTAGTAGCGTAGCGTATAGGCTTAAGAGGTCTAGAGGCTTATAGCTAGTATTATTAATAATAATAATTATAAAGAAGTTAGTAATAAAGAAGAGGTAGTTAATAATAGCTTTAGCAGCGCAGCGTATAGGCTTAAGAAGTCTAGAGACTTATAGCTAGTATTATTAATAATAATAATTATCTAAAAGTTACGTTCTTAGTGTAGAGATATAGAGGTAAAAGGTACTTTAGTAGTAGTAGTTCTAAAGGTAAGCTAAAGTTAAGGCTATTTAAGAGCTTATAAAGTAGAAAGCGTAGTAAACTTAATAATATAATCTTTAATAACTTTACTAACGCTAGTTATAGATAGAAGTAAAATAATTAAAAATATAAGTATAGCTAGTTAGACTTTCTTTTTCTATATAAGACTATTAACTTAGATATAGAATCTAAGCTTTAGGTACTATATATTATTATTATAGTCTAAATACTATTAGTATATAATAATAGAAATATAAACATGTAGAACTTATATCTAGCTAGCTAGAGAGAAGTAGAGTAATAGTAGAGATCTTAAGGCTAAGAATCTTAACTTAAAGATTTTTACAAATATAAGTTTTTATAGCTTTCTTCTTCTAGTTACTACTAATAATCTTAGTTTTAAAGGTTTTCTAGTTCTATAAACTAGTATTAAGAAATTTAAAAGTCTTCTAGTTCTATAAACTAGTATTAAAAAATTTAAAAGTCTTCTAGTTTTATAAACTAGTATTAAGAAATTTAAAAGTTTTCTAGTTTTATAGACTAGTGTTAAGAGATTTAAAAGTCTTAACTAGTGTAGAAGTAGGCTTTATTAGAGTACTAGAAGCTAATAATACTACTAGACTAGTTCTATAGACTAGTGTTAAGAAATTTAAAAGTCTTAACTAGCGTAGAAGTAAGCTTTATTAGAGTACTAAGAGCTAATAATACTACTAGACTAAGCTAGATAATAGTCTCTTATCTAAAATCTCTAATCTTATACTTTTTTTCTTATAAGATCTTTCTTCTTTAAATACTCTATAAATAATCTATACTCTACTAGAGTACTAAGTAGCTTTTCTATCTAGAGAGAAGTAGTACTAAAAGCTTAAAACTAATATTAAGATAACTTTAGAGAGTAGAAAGGTAGTATAGTAAGAATACTAGTATAGTAGAGAAGACGTAGATAGTTATAAAGTTAGACGTATAAAGTTACTATAAGGTCTTAAGTAGCTACGTAAAGAAACCTTTATTATAAAATAATTAGGCTTTATACTACACTAGCTTATAGCTAGAAGTATACTAGTTTTACTAACTTATCTTACTACTACGTAAATAACTACGTTCTTCTATACTATATAGATTGTTTTTTTTTATATTATTATAGATATTATTATAAAGAGAGACTATAGTAAATAATAGAGATAGTAATTAAAATAATAATTATAGTATTTAACTTAGTACTTCTATTATTATAATTATTAAGAATTACTTCTTTAATAAAAGTAGAATTTACTTATATATTAAAGAGAGATATTAGCTTACTAGCTAGGCTCCTCTAAAAGCTCTTCTAAGAGGCTTTATAAGGCTATTAGAGTAATAAGTAAAAGTATAATAGACTACTATCTTAGAGCTTAAGAGCGCTATTCTTCTCTCTATCTTTAGTTTCTAGTACCTACTTACTACTATATAGATAGTTAGACTAATAAATAACTTAAGTATTACTAGTAAGACGTTAAAAAAGGTAGGCTAGTACTTATCTTATAGTTTAAGTAGGCTAATAGAGTAAGTTTATTTTTACTAGTTTCTAAGTTAGCGCTAGCTTATCTTATAGAAACGTAAGAGTACTTATTAGTAATAGTCTAGAGCTTATAGTTAGACGTAGATAGTAAGACTTTATTTATAGATAAGTTAGAGACGTTACTAGTAGAATATTACTAGCGCTGTTTTCTGTCTTTAGTTTCTAGTACCTACCTACTACTATATTAATAGTTAGACTAATAAATAACTTAAGCGTTATTAGTAAGATATTAAAAAAAGTAGTAATAATAGTATTCTATAGTTAGAGAGCGCTATTATTATTTATAGTAGTAGTAGAGTCTTAAATTTATTATGTAGAATAGTGTACTACTATTACTCTTTCTAGAGTTACTACTAAACTAGAATAAATACTAGTACTAGTATAAGATAAACTACTATTAAGATACCTAGGTAGATTACTTTATAGTAAGGTGTTAAAGTTATTAGTATTCTTACTAACTAGTTAGAGAAGAGAAGATAGTCTAGTAGAAAACGTCTTTATATTACTATAGACGCTAGAAAGCTAAAAATTATAACGTAAAGAGCTATATAGGCCTAAGTTCTTATAGATATTACTTTATTACTATAGTCTCTAGAGCTATTAAGCTCTAAAGTACTTTAATTAAGCTAGAAAGTAGTATTATTACGCTAGCGCTATAGGTTAGTGTAGACTTAGAGGCTATTAAGCTCTAAGTGCTCTAATTAAGCTAGAAAGTAGTATTATTGCGCTAGCGCTATATATTAGTAAGGTTATTAGGTTTATAAGCTATTTCTTAAGTTACTTATACTAGTTCTTAAGATTACTATATTAGTTATATTTATAGTTAGGTTATAACTAGTAAGATTATTATTAGACTTTATAAGTAATTTCTTAAGTTACTTATACTATGTCTTAAGATTACTATATTAGTTATATTTATAGTTAAGTAATAACTATTAAAGTCTATGTTATTTATATCTAGTTCTATTACATTCTAAATACGTAATTATAAATAGTAGTTCTAGCTTTTAAAAATAGTAATATAGGTTTTCTTAGCTAAGAGACGCGTAATTATAGGTAGTAGTTCTAGCTTTTAAAAATAGTAATATAGGTCTTCTTAGCTAAAAAACGCGTAATTATAGGTAGTAGTTCTAGCTTTTAAGAGTAGTAATATAAGTTATTTTCTCTATTAGAGTATAATTAGTGTTAAACTAAGAAGAGTATATTAGTAAAAAGTAGAGTTAAATAGGCTATAGTAAGTAATTATCTAATAGAGTTTCTAACGCTAGTGTTACTAAGCTAGGTTAGACTATAGTAGGTAGTAGTAAAATATATATACTATAGTAAGTAATAGAAAGTCTCTATATTACGCAGCGCTAGGCTAATATAAGGTCTAGCTTATAGTAGTAAGATAAATCTATAATAGTTTATAGGTAAGAGTAGTTAGCGTTATAGTAGTAGAATACTTACTACTTTTTATAATATAATAACCTTAATAACCTAGAGAAGTTACTATAAATAAGAAGAAAGTTCTTTTTTATTTTCTTATTACGTATTCTACTACTATTAGTCTCTTATAAGTTATTACTTATATTCTACTACTAGTGTATTTAAACTATTTCTTATATTCTACTACTATTAGCCTTTTATAAACTATTACTTATATTCTACTACTAGCGTATTTAAACTATTTCTTATATTCTACTACTATTAGCTTCTTATAAACTATTACTTATATTCTACTACTAGCGTCTTAAAATTACTTCTTATATTCTACTACTATCTATCTTTTCTAAGTTATTACTTATATTCTACTACTAACCTAAAGTTCTATCTATTATATTCTATTACTAACCTAAACTTCTACTTATTATATTCTACTACTAACCTAAACTTCTACCTATTATATTCTATTACTAACCTAAACTTCTACTTATTATATTCTACTACTAACCTAAAGTTCTACCTTTTACGTAGTGTATTAGTTATTTAGATATCTTTACTTAACTAGTAAGATAGAATAAAACTATATAGTTATAACTTAAAGAATAAAGTAGTTAGTAAGGTAATAGTGTTTTTTATTAGCCTAGTAAAGTGTAGAGTCTAATAATAGATACCTCTAGGTTGTAAACTTTCTAGAATATAAAAATAAATTCTAGCGCCTTTTTTTACTAATACTATAAGCTATATAAAAAATACCTTTAGTTCTAAATAGTAGCTAAAAAGTAGCACTAAGTAGAGATCTAAAGAATAATTATTAGTTAGACATATTTTCTCTTATAGCGCTTATCTATATTTAGTATAAAGTAAGATACTAAGTAACTAATAAAAGTAGATAGAGTTAAACTACTATACTTATAGAAGAAGAGCTAGGTAACTACTTCTATCTATTAAAGATAACTATTACTTAAACCTAAAGTTAATATAAGTAGACTAGTAAAAAACACTTAAAAAAGTATATATAAAAGACAAGATAGATAATTAAGAGTATTAGATATAAGTTAACTAAGTATAAGTCTTATAGAGCCTATTAGCTAGTTATAAGTACTAACTTATAACTCTCTTAGAAGATAATTAGTAGACTTAGTATTATAGTTATATATTATAAGATAATATATAGATAACGTAGAGTATCTATATTCCTCTCTTTCTACTAAGTATATAGCTTATTAAGTAGAGGCTTATAGGCTTATTAAGTAGAGGCTTAAGATTAGCTCTAAGAAGACTTAAGATTAGATAAAGTATAATAGAAAGTAGCCTATTTAAAACGTATAAGGTAAAGATACTTAAATACTAATAAGATTATAGTAGATAGCTAGTCTTCTATAACTTTATAAGCGTTTAAGAGTTTAGCTTATAAAACTCTACTACTAGTAGTATAAAAGCTAGTACTTTTTATAGACTTAATAGTTAAGGTAGATTATATCTACTAAAGTAGATACTAATAGGTAGAGCTCTAAAAAAAAGTAGTAAAAAGTAGATTTACTTTATATTAGATTAGAAACTTTATAAAAAATAGTAGTAGTTACTATTACTATTACTAGTATAGAAGTATAGAAGTAAAAGAGAGAGAGTAGTAGAGAGATAGAGTAGAGAAAAGAAAAGCCTTACTTATATATTACTACTATAGCTAGTATTAATAGTAGCTTTAGTAGTAAGTAGTAAAAATAAAAGTAGTAAAGATAAGAGATATATAATAAACGTAGTAGAGGTATTACTACATTAGAAGGTATACTATATAATAAGATAGTAGTAGAATATAAAAAGATAGTAAAAAGTAAAAGTAGTAGAATATAGAAAGTAACTATAAGACGCTAGTAGTAGAATATAAAAAGAAAGTAAATACTTTAAGTATAATATATGCAAACTCTAGCGCTATAGTTTAGTTAGATATAGAAAACTATTATTACTATACTTTATAGACATATCTATATAGAAGTTACTACTACTAGATACTACTATAAGTAAGAAAGAAAAGTATTAACATATATTAATTAATATAGACACTTATAAATAAAACTATAATATCTATCTTAGTATTATTTAGAAGTAAAAGTAGTGTTTATAGAGAACTATACGTAAGCCTTAGCACTATTATTATTATACTTATTATTACTACTTTAGCCTTTTACTCTTTAAGAACTCTATACTACTATAGACTTACTATATATTATATACTTTTAAATACCTATAATACTTATAAGATATACTCTATATCTTTATACCTACGTAATTTATTTTTTAGTATATCTAAGACTAGGCTTAGATTCTTTTCTACTCTAGCAGAATAAGCTAGTAATAATATAGTCTAGGTATAGAATCTAAGAAATAGATTATTTCTATATAAGAAGTACTAGAAACTTTTACTAGTGTATATTATAAGATAGTACGTATTAATATTATACTTACCTAAAGATAGTTATACTAACACTTTATAAAGTTCTACTAGTATTAGTCTATCTAGCTAGGTTTTCTATAATAACTAGTTTAGAGATAATAACTTATATAACACTAGCACTATCTATAGTATCTACCTTAAGTATAGTATATTTACTAGTGTAGTTAGAATATAATAATAATAATAAAAAGAGAAAAAGATCTATTTAGTTTAAAAACTTAGATAAAAACTTTAAAATAGAGAAGATAATAAGTATCTCTAATAATAATAATAATAATAGGTTTATATCTACTTTAATAATAATAACACTAGTTAGAGATAATTTCTAAGCACTAGTAGATAAGAATAATTTCTTAGTAGGTAATTCTATAGTGTTACTTAAAGTCTAAGATCTACTACTTCTAAAAGACCTTAGGTCTTATTCTAGTAGCTAGTAAGTAAGTTTAATCTATATTATAGTAACTACTAATATATTTAGTATAGTCTTTAACTTTACTACTATTATTACTAGTAGTTTTATAAGCTACTAATACCTACTTACCT